>NW_027412088.1:155622165-156290915 GCF_047663935.1 Musca autumnalis | reverse complement strand
TACACCAAATAAAAGGGATTGATTCGCTGTGTTGGAAAATCCGATGCGCATCATGTCATTTTCACTATTACGCGGTTTATATGCGTTTCAAATGTTGTAATATTCAATATAAGATTATTTTAATGTTATGCCACAATTGGTATTCCTTGTGATTTAATATAATGTTCTAAAAATATTCGCCAATAGGAAAACTATAAGCGAAAAATTTGTTGCAACGGAATATCTTCATTATTGCGTGAAATTTGGACGAAAATGACAGAGAACACAAACATTTTTTCTTTAATTTTTCCTATAAAACCATAAAAAATAAAATTAAAGTAATATGATTTTTATTTTGTTCGTCATATTTTCTTAGTATTTTTGCAAATAACATGAATACTATAGCTCCAACCTTCACGACTGAGGTTTAATTTTATTCTTCACAATGTCAGGATGCTGTTGTACATTTTTTTATATATTTCTTGTAAGTAAAAGCGCGATTGTTTCAAAAATATGTTTGTAAATACGTGAAATTATTTAACAAATTTGATTTTTCGCGAATCCATTGAGGCTTTTCAAATTTATTTTTGCATCATCGCAAAGGGTACGAATTCAGTTAACGATAATAGGATATAACAGCTTACTATATTAAGCCGCATTTTTTTAGAATTTTTATACCCTACACCACTATGTGGTAAGGGGTATTATGTGTTAGTGCATTTGTATGTAACATACAAAAGGAAGCGAGATAGACCCATAGTTCCTTCTAGGGATATACATAGAATCACTTTCTGAGTCGATTTATGCATGTCCGTCCGTCCGTCCGTTCGCAACATACAGGTCGCATTTGTTGACCGATTTCGCTGAAAATTGGGGAATACCATTTTTTTAGCCGTCGGAAGATCAAGTTCGAAGATGGGCTATATCGGTCCAAGTTTTGGTATAGCCCCCATATATATTTTCGGCCGATTTCACGTATTTTCTGTAACACACACGCTATATATGTCCGATTTCGATGAAATTTGGAATGTGTGACTGAATTTGGTCTAAAAATAAATGTGCCAAATTATATCGAAATCGGTTCAGATTTGGATATAGCTCCCATATATATGTTCGCCCGATTTCACGTATGCGATGTACCAATCACGCTATATACGTCCGATTTTAATGAAATTTGGAATGTTTAACTGAATTTGGTATAGAAATAAGTGTGCCAAATTATATAGAAATCGGTTCAGATTTGGATATAGCTCCCATATATATTTTCGGCCGATTTCACGTATTTTCTGTACCAAACACGCTATATATTTCCGATTTCGATGAAATTTGGAATGTGTGACTGAATTCAGTCTAGAAATAAATGTGCCAAATTATATCGAAATCGGTTCAGATTTGGATATAGCACCCATATATATTTTCGGCCGATTTCGCGTATTTGCTGCTCCAAACACGCTATATAAGTCGGATTTCAATGATATTTGGAATGTGCGACTGAATTCGGTCTGGAAATAAATGTGCCAAATTATATCAAAATCGGTTTAGATCTGGATATAGCTCCGATTTATATTTTACATATTCAGAGTGGTGTAGGGTATCATATAGTCGGCTCCGCCCGACTTTGATCCTTTCCTTAGTGGTTTCTAATTAGCATAATCAAAGTTGTAACGAAAACAGATTTGGAATGACGATTTTTTTCTTAATCTATGTACCAAAAATCATTGATGTAGTATCAAAAATTTTTTTTATTTTTTTTTTTTTTTTTTTGAAATGGAAAAGACGATTTTAGACATTTTTGCTAATATACATACAAACATTAGAATATGTGTGATTTGCTTTGTTTGAGAAAATAAAATGTATCGGTATTTTGAATTATTTTATTTAATTGATTTCTTCAAAATAATGAATGAAACCGCCATTAAAACGTGTCTATAAAATTTTTATTTTCTTTCAAGAATGTGTTGCGTATATTTGTTTTAACATTTTCGGTGTTATTCGTTTACGTGCTACTCGACAGCTACAAAGCAAGTTAGTGATTTTGACATTCTCTTTCTACAAGAGACAGTCCTGTCGGTCGCATAGATTTTCGTTTCGAAGGTGTTTATATGAACGGAAAATGATTTTTTTCGACTTTCGAGGCGCAAGAAACCTTTCGGTCGACATACATAAACATGCTGTTAGTTTTTATTTTTCAGAACTTTTGAAAAACATTTTTTTTATTTCATAGGATTTTTTCAAATATATTTTGTTCAAAGTGGTATGTGCAGAACCTTTTTTATAATAAAGTAGAATGAATGTTATTTTAGGCATTAATAGGCAAAAGTTCATTCATTCTCACTCAGCAAATCATTTTTGAAAAAGAAATTTTAAAAAGTCATAATCCTAATATACGCTTTGATACGATGAAAATGTGTCTTATTGAAATAATGTCTAAAACAAGTATGTTTGGACGAAATCGATTTAGCATTGTTCGTGTGACTGGAGCCACGATAACTCTCGAACGGATAGACCGATTTGGTCCAAATACTTAAATGCATTCGGTGCGGAAACTTTTTTATCGTTAGGGGAATAGTGACAAGGCATTTTTCAATATTTGTATATGCTCTATGGTGTTTCTCAATTATTGGTAGTTCTTAATGTTCCGCAGAAGCTTAAGGAACACCTTCTGTGGGCTTTTTGTAGAGTTTTGGTTAAGATCCTTAATACACCCACAAAATAGGTGATAAATATGCTCCCTTGTAGAGTTCCTTGACCAAATTTATCTCTTATGTATCCAGCAGCCTTTCCACCTATTCCACCTAGTTCATGAGAGCTTGTCACTAGTGGTGTTGCCTGTATTCCCTCGCATGTAACTTAAAAATACATTACGTACGCCTCTTTAAAAATACATATCCTCAAATACAAAATTTTTTAAATTCTATTAATCCCTCAAAACTCTTTTCGGAATTAAAAAGTCTCGTTGCCCTCTCCCACTGGAAAACTTCAAAGAAAATTGTTATCCTTTTGTTTTTAAAAATGTATGTTGCTTTCATCACATCATTGTTGGCACTTGGGTAGGATATTACCCCTGCCTGCGTTTTTTATATTCCTGATTTTTAGTTTTGTTGCAAGGGTATCACACTCTTAACCAGTTTTTCCATATTTTGTGATATTTGTTGGTTGGCTGGTTTCATTTTCATATTACGATTGCCCCCAAAAAATATTTCACCATATATGTATGTGTGTTTGTGTGTGCGACTTTTGTTGCTGGTCCTTGTTGATGTTGTTGTTTTTTCGGCAACATTTATATTTAAGTTAAAAACTCATTCGTCAATTAAATGAAAACACATTCATCAAAACAATGGCTTTAGTCATCACTCATCATTCTTGTTCAGAAAAATATGAGAATCATCATTTCATTTCGATGTAGCAGGGCGACTGGCTGCTGCTTTGGTTGGCTGCCGCTCAACCAAAAAAACAAAAAAAGAGGAAGCAGTAGAAGAATGTCATTCATTGTAGCTATGAGAATGTGTTTACGTATGTATGAATGTGTAACAGTATGTGTGTCATTTTGTATATCCCCAGTTTTTTGTTTTGGGCAAATTGAAGAGTTGTACACTCAGAATCAGGATAACTACATTGATGATGATGATGACGAGTATCATCCGGCTTACAGTCGTCATCATCACAGTTTGTCTTCACTCTTCTACCATACTCCACATCATAGTCCTATGTATGTCCTACATACACTAGTTCCATTACTATTAATACTGGTTGAAAGTTATGGAATCTCAATCTGAATCTGAATCAGCACTTCCATCATTGTCATCATCATCATCGATGCCACCTAAAGGACAATGGATGGTATTTGTTTCTTTACTGGAATTTTCGACAATGTTGCCGTTGTGGGAATGTTTTGCCAAAATTCATGACAAAATTCAATAGAAAACCAGTAAGGAAAGGATCAAAGTCGGGCGGGGCCGACTATATGATACCCTACACCACTGTGAATATGTAAAATATAAATCGGAGCTATCTCCATATCCTAACCGATTTTGATATAATTTGGCACATTATTTCCAGACCGAATTCAGTCACACATTCCAAATATCATTGAAATCGGACTTATATAGCTTGTTTGGAGCAGCAAATACGCGGAATCGGCCGTAAATACATATGGGTGCTATATCCAAATCTGAACCGATTTCGATATAATTTGGCACATTTTTTTCTAGACTGAATTTAGTCACACATTCCAAATTTCATCGAAATCGGAAATATATAGCGTGTTTGGTACAGAAAATACGTGAAATCGGCCGAAAATATATATGGGAGCTATATCCAAATCTGAACCGATTTCGATATAATTTAGCACATTTATTTCTAGACTGAATTCAGTCACACATTCCAAATTTCATCGAAATCGTGAATATGTAGCGTGTTTGGTACAGAAAATACGTGAAATCGGCCGAAAATATATATGGGAGCTATATCCAAATCTGAACCGATTTCTATATAAATTAGCACACTTATTTCTAGGCGGAATTCAGTTACACATTCCAAATTTCATCGAAATCGGAAATATATAGCGTGTTTGGTACAGAAAATACGTGAAATCGGCCGAAAATATATATGGGAGCTATATCCAAATCTGAACCGATTTCTATATAATTTGGCACACTTATTTCTAGACGGAATTCAGTCACACATTCAAAATTTCATCAAAATTGGACGTATATAGCGTGTTTGGTGCAGCAAATACGTGAAATCGGGCGAAAATATATATGGGAGCTATATCCAAATCTGAACCGATTTTCACCAAAAGCAATAGCGTTCTTCCTATGGCTAAAAAAGTTGTAGTCCCCAATTTTCAGCTGAATCGGACAAAAAATGCGACCTGTACGTTGCGAACAAAAATACATGGACAGACGGACAGACAGACAGACAGACGGACGGACATGCATAAATCGACTCAGAAAGTGATTATATGTATATCCCCAAAGGAACTATGGGTCTATTTCGTTTCCTTTTGTATGTTACATACAAATGCACAAAGACATAATACCCCTTACCACATAGTGGTGTAGGGTATAAACAGTTTTGCTGAGGGGTTGTAGTCACCGCTGAAAAATATAAAGTTCCAAGACTAGATATATTATATATATTATATTATAGCCCCTCCTAATGAAAGGGATACTTACCCCGACAATTTACAAGAGAAATGACGATGTATTGCTCGTACCTCCACTAAAGAAATCATTCAACGAATAGGAATGTTGTTTTGCTGCCAGAAAGAAGAATACGGTATTTAGCGCAAATCTGGAGATAGTCGCTGTTTTGGTCCTGTAACCTTTTTCTATACATTCGGAAAAGTGATTTCCGATAGGAGGTGCAGATTTTCGAACCTGGAGATATTCACTGTGTGGAACATTACAGGGCATTGCATGACTAGGTGTCTAACTTCTGGATGGGATGAGAGTGGTGTTGACACTGCAGACACTTGAGCCTGGCTCTAATGACCCGTACACAGCACTAATGAGTATACACCAGGTAATATGCCCAACATTAGCCCGGCCATCGGCAATGACCAATATGTTTACACGATCAATGCGGACGCCCCTACCAGAATTAGCGGAGAGTGTCAAACAGATCGCCAGATATCATCGCATCGTATCACCTGGTCTGACAAATGATTTCACCTGGCAACCTGTCGTTTCTCTTGGGACAGACCATCTTCCCATAATTGTATCATCGCATCGTATCACCTGGTCTGACAAATGATTTCACCTGGCAACCTGTCGTTTCTCTTGGGACAGACCATCTTCCCATAATTGTATCATGACCCCTGAACGCCGCACTTTCATTAATCATAGGAAAGCTGATTGGGCTAGTTCCAGAGGGCTCAAATATCTCGGCTTCAGAAATCTGCCCAACCTTTCTTATGTTCGGGTAGCAGGAATGACGTTTCGTGATATCAGCACTGCTGCCGCTGATGGTGAAATACCCAAAGTGAGACCAAATTTTCCAGCATAGGCGACGGGATTAGCAAATGAGCTTCGTCGTACCAACCCCGTGACGCCGGAGTCAAGGAGCTAAGACTGGAAGTTAATAGGTTCGTCAGTGAACACAAGCGGAGAAAGTGGTTAAATCATTTGGAGAATTGAAACATTGAAGCCGGAATAAGTGAATTGTAGGCAACGGTTAGGTGACTCTCGATCAAGGATGATGGTACAACCGCCATCAGAAACGGTAAATCATTCAAAGCGTAGAGTCCTGATGGAATCTCCATAGTAATGCTGAAATAGCTGTATAAGCAGGGAGTCGAGTATCTCACCACAGTTTCCAACCTGTCGATTTCGATTTCGCCGATTTCGATTTCTGTCGTCCGTAACAAAGACTCTTGAGGCTTTACACATTCCCAGCGTCTGAAACAACTATTTAGTTGCCGATCATCAACATGGGCTCCGCAAGGGGCTCAGCACGACAAAAGAACATCCCCCATTTATAGCAGCTGAGAAGCGTCGTCTACCACGACAAACCAATTTTGGAAATTGACTACACCGTGCAAAACATCTGCCCAGCACGCGGCACAGGCCCGCAGGACACACTGCACCTTGATACTGTCAAGCACTCCAGGACACTGAGCAGACTACCCTCCGGCCACGTTTGAAACGTTAGACGCCACTCGTACAAGGAATTCAGGGACAAGAAGTCCAATCTCCGTAGAGTGGAACAGGGATTTCCCCAAAACGGGGTCATATCTCCAGATTGTCTATTCTCTACCTCTCCTGTATTTCACCACCCTCCAGACGGCATTGAGATCGTAACGTATGCGGACTACCCTGCGGCCATGTTTGAAACATTAGACGTCAGTCTTACTTGGAATTCAAGAACAAGAAGTCCAATCCCCGTAGAGTGAAACAGGGTTTTCCAAAAGGCGGGTCAGATCTCCGCAATTATTTAGCCTCCAGTCGCCTTTGAGATCGTAACGTATGCAGATGATTGTACGATCTAGGCGTCAGGTACCTTACCTGTAGTGGGCTTATCTAAAGCATATTTTTGTTTACCGACAAAAATCGATCAAATTAAAACGCAAAATTATGAATGAAAAGTACGAATAAAAGTTGGCAACACTTTTGATAAGACTTAGCGACAACTATATTTTGGTTGCTAACTGTACGACAAATTTCGTTAATAACTAATATTTTAAGCATTTTAATGTTGCCGATTTTTGTCGGTAACCAAAAAATGCTACAGAGAATCCCACTACTGATGTAATTTTTGAAAGGTTGAGCTCCTATATGACTGATCTTGTCTTCTTTTTCTTGGCGAAGAATATGAGCCACTCTGTTCACCACATGGAGGTGGACACTGAGTTGAATTTCATGTTCGGTGGTAGCATAATTCCGATCTGCAACAACGCCAAGATTCTAGGATTACATTCAACAGCATCTTCACGTCGTCCGCGCATGCCACAGCTGTCTGCGACAACCTGAGAACTAAGAAGAAGATCCTCAAGTCCCTAGCCGGCAGCACTTGTGGCGATATATCGGTCTGTCGTTAGTTATGCGGCGCCAGTATGGTCCTCGAATATACATAAGTGCAAGGCTATGGAAAAAATATACAAACCTACCAGAATGCCGCCCTGAGAACTACAACAGGGTGCCTCCTCATGTCTTCAGCAGGACATCTACATGAGGAGACAAAGATTCTTCCAGTACAGTAACATAATAGCATGCTCTTGTTGCAATACTTGCTCGGGTGTTTCCGTGAGAGCCATCCTAATCACCACATGGTGCCTAGGATCCTCTCCCGCCTACCCAGGCATGTCAGAAGGGATCTTCATGATGTACAAAGTTAGGTCCAACGGTACAAGAGAAAATCGCTGGATTAACAAGCCTATCAGCCGGTTCAAATAGCATTCACACAGGTGCAGTCGCAGATGCCATAAACAGCTATCGTGTGAATGCGGTCCTCTGAGAACAACCCCCATCTATCGCAGTTGAGTAGCGTCAGCTGCCAAGAAAAATCCGAGTAGTTTTGGCATAACTACTCTCGGAATGGTGCACCCGTCTATTGAGCAAGGATCGATGATGCCATGCAAAACATCTTCCTAGCTTGCGGCGCAGGCCCACAAGACACACTGCACCTTTAAACTTTAAACTGCCCTGAAAAACTTACTCAACTAACTGCAGTAGCTTTGTGGTTACAGTTGCTTGAACTAGAGATAGACCCAAAGCCAGATTAATGTCCGTAATTTCAACACCTAGGTAAACGGGTAGGTAGCTACCTATTAGTTATCTTTACCTACGTGTTTGGTAATTTCTACATGCCATTTACCGAGGCGTGAAAATTATGAAGTAATGTGGTAATATTGGTGATCTTCATTCATGATTTCGCAAAATCATTGTCACATAGAAGTGTTTTACAACTTTTAACTTTATGACTCGGTAACGTTACTTATGATTTGAAATTATAAAATTTTGCTTACACGGGAGATATCTCTGAACTCATAGATAACTACGCGTTGAAATTACGGGCATAACTACAAAAACTACAGCCAGAGATAGAGATAGTTAAGCATCTTCATCAGTAGTTGCCTCATGAATCAGCACCCCGGCTATCAACATATAACAGTCAATTTCAATTTCAGGTGAAAAGGGAACCAACTTTGTCTTTTTCAACATAACAATTTAATCGTTAAGACAATTGTCCCCATAGGTCGACATAGGTCCATGTTTCGTTATAGCCCCAATATAATTGTACCTTCCGATTTTCGATATTTCGAAGGTTTTAGCTACATTTTTTGATTGAACTACCCGTAATTTAACATTTGATGTTCCCTGCAGTCACGAAACTTCTCTACCAAAAATTGTGAGCAGAGGTCAATTTTTTGCATAGCACCCAGTAACGGTACCTACCGATTTTTGGTATTTTGAGGGTTTTAACTAAGATTTTTAACCGAACTAGCTGTAATTCGACTTTTGAGGTTCTTAGGGGTCACAACGCTTCTGCACCGAAAATTTTCAACATAGCCCCATGTGTGGGTATAGCCCCCATATAACGGTACCTACCGATTTTCGGTATCGTGAGGGTTTTAGCTATATTTTTTGGCACTTGATGTTCCATGCAGTCATTAAACTTCTCCACTGAAAAGCTAGTTATTTTTTGGTCACTTAAATAAGTAGTTAAATGAGTAGTCACGACTTTTAGTAACTAGTTATTTAACTATTTATTTAAGTGGTCAAAACATAACTACTTACTTCACGCGACATGCCCCTGTTAAAATAATGGGTTAGTAGGAGGTTTCGTAATGTGTGTTTAGATATAGCCCTTATATAACGGTATCGCCTGATTTTACATATTTTGAAGATTTTTGCTACATTTTTGACTACCTGTATTTTGACAATTTAAGTTCCCAGTAGTCATAAAACTTCTCTATCAAAAATTGTGGACATTGGCCCACTACTCGGAATATCCGGCCCGGCCGAACTTAACGCCGTTCATACTTCTTTCTTTATACATGGAAATATTTTGGTACAAAAATTAAAAAGAAAAAAACTGGCATCACCCTTACTATAGACCCATTTTCAGTATGATTCCATTTCGATTTTTCGTCATTCAGTCAACAATTGGCTTTGGCTTTGTCAAAAATGCACTCTTGCATTTTTATGAAATTTGTTGATACAACTCTGTTCTAGTGTTGCAGTATTGCATGTGTCAATATTTTTTATTTTGTCAGTTTTTTTTTTTTGTTGCTGTCTGTCACCCGGCAAAAAACTTTTCACTGCGTTGCTGTTGTTGTTGCAGTAGTGGCATCAACAATAAAACAAATGAAGTTGAATGAATTATTTTAATGCCCTTTCAGGATATTCATGTTTGTGTGTCACTGTTGGAATGCATACTCGTACATGTGGGTGTTAGTGTGTGTGTGTGTGTGATTGCGTGCCACAACCATTCTGTTATTGCCGCTGAGTGCATTGTTGTTGTTATTATTTAATTTTTAGTCTATTTTTTATCCAATTGATATATAGCGTCGAAACAATTCAAGTGGGTTAAAACTTTGGTGCCTATGTCCTGGTCTGGCGGCTCGATTGTATAGTTATGTGTGCGTTGTTTATTCATTTGTTTGTATATTTGTTTTGTGGTGCAAAAAATTGTCAATTTTAAGCCATATATTGACACATTTTAATTTTAAGGATTTTGTTTATTAAGCCCCTCTTTAGCAAATATATGCCCTGGCCGGAATAATAAAACTATACATATGGCCAATGAATGCAGCAGTATGGAAATGAACTCAACTGAAATGTAAAGACTTGGTGAACAAATTGCGAATAAAAATGTGTCAAAATTCGCCAAACAAATAAAAAATGGAATTGCAGAGTAGATTAGTTTTATTTTTTCTCAGAAGTATTCGTTGAGATTTAATTTTGTGTAAAATGGTGGACTGGATAAGTTAGGGAATGATGGTAAAGCAGTTAGAATTCTGATTGACTTTAAAATGTCGAAGTCAGAGGTTGTATAATTTTTTATTATTTTTTATTGTGAATACGAGGGCTGAACGATAATATATATAACAATGAAAACGCGAATATTTATCATCAAAAACGGTTTTATTATTTTCTTAAGTAGTCTCCAGCATGATTGAGACACCTCCAAAACATGATTTTTGAACACTTTTACAGTATCTTCAGGCAACAAAAATCGTTGACCACGCCTTTTTTCTTGATGTGCTGGAATCAAATGAAGTCATTGGATCCCCAGTCAAGGCAGTACGGCGAATGAGTCATCAATTCCACGTTTTTTTGGTCATACAGGCGCTGGTTTGAATAGATGTGTGAAAGCCACATTGTCATGATGCAGAATAACTTGTCTTCTCTTGTTCGTTTTTCGAATTTCTCAGAAGACTTCAGGCAAACAAATTATAGAGTATCACTTAGAATTAACCGTCCTATATTTCTCAAGGGGTATAGTCGCCACACGGTGTGTTTTTCTGAAGAAACTGGCAACATTTTGCTTCGAAGTACATCTTACATGAACAACTTTCGTTGGATTTGGCTCGCTTTCGAAGACCCAAACGATTGATTTCTGCACACAGAAAAATGGCATCTCTAACATATGTCCCAAACATATTTTGCAGCAACATATATTTGTTTGCAAGCAGTCCCAAACATAACATTTAAAAAAATACAAACCCAAAAGCCACAAAAAAAACAAACACATGCACCAGTGGGCGCTTTCTGAGAGCAAGGAAGTGTAAATGTCAATGTGAAACACATTGAAATGTATGCTCACTTGCTCTCAGCAAGCGCTCACTGGCTATTTCTAACATGTAAACCAAACATGGTCACATTTGGCACGGCGGTGCCGATGATTTTCGGCAATTTACACGCACACGACCCGAATCCACAAAAAGAGCGTACAAAAGAGAACAAATGTTTTGATTTGTTATTGTTTTATTGCTTGCGTGAATACAAACTTACTAACACACTGTTATAAATTGCCAATAGTTTGAATACATTCACATTTTCTCCGCTCTCTTTTTGGTCAGGTGATGTTTTGTGATTATTAGGAATCCCAAAATACCGAAAATCGGGAGGTACCGTTATATGGGGGCTATACCAAAAAGTGGTCCGATATAGCCCATCTTCGAAAAAATCAAATAATTATAATGTGTTAAATAGGTACATCCATATTTCAAACATATATAGGTATGTATTTATATGAAAAATGTATTGATGTAATTACCAATATTAAATGCGATTTCTTCATTGTCCAATAAAATATTTCCATTCACCGTTTTGATTCAATTATAAAATGTATTGGGCATTTAATTTACTAAAAAGCACCATTTCCTTTAAGAAAACACAAAACACTGATTTATTCACTCACTTTACCGTCTTTACTCAGCGATGTTCTCTAGCACACTGATGAAAAAGACTAACATAATTACTACCATTTTTTTTTTCCTCTTCGCTTGCTACGTTGGTTAACAACAACAACAAAGCACGAAACACACGTGTTTTACGCATTACACCATGCACACAGTTCATTATTATAAACCAGCATTCCGCAGCTGCGAGAGCCCTGTTGTTACTCTCTTTGACAAAAATCCTCTCCACCCATAAACAATATGTTCTAACATAAAGAATATGTTGGTACCAGGGTTTCGGAGTCGAGGTATTCTTGGCTCGACTCCGACTCTGACTCCAGACGAACTTTTTTCACGACTCCGGCTCCGACTCCGGGTCGACTCCGAGAGTGAATTCCTATACCACTAAAAATGAATAAAATGTGCAAAATTGTTTAACTTTTTCCTATATTTTGGCCTATATAGGCTAATGTGTAAGTATTTCCTTACATATTGATTAGAAAGGACATTCGTTCGAATACATTCGATCATATCAATATGGTTTCGGCCGAATCTTACGAAAGTTTCTGTCTGTTTTCCTTTTTTGGACGAGTATATTCTTGACGGAATTCTTTTGCGTGAGAAAATCTTAAAGCTTTCAAAATATGTGAAAATGAAGGGGCAATACAATTCATAAGGACTGTGCACATGCAACAAAAATTATAAGCAATTCATGACCAAGTTTCGAACTGGATGTAAAAGGAGAACCACAGTTGTAAAGCTCAATAAAAACAATTTTTTATGATTTTTTTCAAAGAACACTACTTTTACTTTTAGGAAGTTTTTTCTCCATCTGAAAGAGAAAAATATTACGAAGTTTTGAGGCAGTCTACGAAACCCAGTTTTTATTACAGCATTTTGCGGTGCCAACTCTAGCTCGAAAACTAATAAACCAATTGTTATATATTTTTGTGGCCGATTTCGAGAAAAACACAGTTTACAAAATAAAATAAATTGTTCCCATCCAACTCTCATACTAAGGCAATATTGTTCCGATCGACTTAAAAATTTGACCACATATTCTATGCTATTTATACTTTCTACTTTTTTCTGAAATTTATAAGTAAGGATCACCCTAAACTAAAATTCAGCGCTCACATTTTGAACTTTGGTGTGGAGTGGATAATTTTATTGAAATATTTGAGATATATTGTGGATACCACCCAGCACGTAGGCAGATGGATGTCTTCTGGAACTGAAGATTTCGTGCATTAAAATATTCTACAAAAATGTTGCTAAGAAAATTTTATGTATGGTTGGTCCACTAGAACAATTAATCGATATTGTTATATTTTCATTGTCCTTTATCACTTTTACCCGACCCTTTTTTCATGAAAAATGATTATGTATTTTATTGAATTTCGTATAAGCTATTGATTGTGTAAAAAACTCGGATACACATGAACTATATCTGTTCCTGGCGGACGGACCCGGTTATTTGAATGTCTACATCTAAAGCCCTCATTGAGTATATAATGAATCCTAGAAGAAAGATTCGCTGTTTGTCAGACATCTGAGTTATGGCGGGATGAACCTATCGTTGACCAACAAGATGATGATGCCCTGATTCAGAAGCGTAACCCTCCGAATTTCATATATAGTTAATAGATTAGACTATGCGGACTTTACCGAAATACATAAACATACGATTTTTTTTGAGAAAGTAATGGGTAAAACTTATAAAGGACAGTGAAAACGTGACAATATGGATTTCTTGGATATGGAAAGCCTACATATAATTTTCGATGGAACATTTTTGTCAAAAATTTCATTTTGTTTTACTTTTTGAGTTCAAGAACAAAAAGGACATCGAAGGAACTGAGGTAGAAGGACAGCATATTCGACAGAAAGGTTCCTCATTCTATTTAACTGAAAACATGACTCCAGCAAAATTGCTCGACTCCGACTCGTAGACTCCGACTCCGACTCCGAAACCCTGGTTGGTACCCAAACATATTAAATTAAAATATGTTACAAAATGTTGCAAACATATATTTATTTGGACACAAACAAATAATGTTTGGATCCAAACATATATTTGTTTGCAATCAGTCCCAAACAAATATTTGTTTGGATCCAAACATATTTCTAACATATATTTTTCTGCGTGTGTTTTGTTAGGGGTTCCTAAGCATAAATCTAAGATTTGTCGTCTGTGACGATCTTATAAACGTCGTGTGAAACACGGCTATCGTTTTTATTCAAAATTTCTTTGCACCAATCCACAAGGGCCTTTTTTTGAGCGATTATCCAATTTTGCTGGATCTAACGAGAAAAATCCAAGAATGCCTCTATCTCACGGTTTATAACATTGTGATCTTACTTTATCCGTTCACCACATCTTAATTTTTTTCTGGCACAACGGCTGATTTTGGCCGACCCTCACGACCTTCGTTTTTTTTTTGGCAAGTGTCGGCCACAATTGAATTCATTTAACCAGTTTTTCATAGTGCTATAGGATAATCCTTTATCGAAATACAAAGATTTAATTTTATCGATGCACTATTGCCGTGATTATCCACGGACGAAAATGTTTACAAGTAAATTGCATTTTTTTTTCAAAGTCCCTGTTAACTAGAGAGCACATGGTCATATGACAAAATGTCCTGAGTACGTTTAGGGTAAAAACAGTAAAATTTTTCAAAAAAAAAACTTTAGAATGGCGCCTGGCAACTCACGGTGTTGGCTAGGCCAGAATGTTTTCGTGCAGCCCTCGTAATGTTACATTCGTAACATTTCATATTCCTTACTTTATAATGTCTGTATAAACCAGAGTTTTTTAAGAGATCGCCTATGTCTGCCGTTTGACATTGATGATAAAACATTTAATGTTACATTAACAACAGAAAATAAAATTAAAAACATTCACCGCATTGCCTTTGGCCTTGTCGCATATTACCCCTTTCACGAGCTACAGCCCCCTTGACTAAGTGAAACATGGTGTAAACAAGAAAGCTTATTGCGATAATCAATTAAACAAAGTATTTTACTTAAGGGATCTTAAAAACAAAATATTTTTCAAGAGGCATTTTTAAACATGTGCCACCCCTAGATTTCTTTTGGCTTACAACTACATACACAAACATTACTTCCTTCCTTTACACACACATACACACTCGCAGCGAGAATTAAAACAAACACTCACTTAAACGCAAAGGAAGTTTTAAGTGAAAATTAATTTTTTTAATGGTCATAATTTAGGCAAAGTAAATTATAAATGTACAACAACAACGACGACGACGACAAGCAGGAATACTTGTAGGCCATTACGATGTACGCACACAGACAAACATATTTTAACATACATTTGTATTAATGTGTTGTAAAGTGGTGGAGGTATGTATGTATGGATATCCTTAATGTAGAGGGTGAATCCAGGCATTTGTGTACTTGACTTCTCGTTTGCAACAACATCAGAAAGATTTTTCAGACCACAAAGTTCAACGAAAAAGGGGTTAATGGCAATGAAACAAAATGTTTATTTTCCAAATAGCTTTAAATCTACACAACCATCCAGCCAGCCAGCCTAAAATGAGATTGGACAAAATGCCTGAGTTAAGAATATTTAGGAGGATTTGTTTAATTCATCCTTTGGAGAATTTGGAGGAAAAATTATTTCATACTGGGCTCTTTAAGTGTTGATGGTTGTGGGAAAATATGATTTTAATTAAAAAGGGATTAAAAATTAAAAATGACATTTTTATGGTTGGCATAATGTTTGCTGTAGTCTGCCTGTCAGCACTTATGAATGAACTGTTGTCATTTGTTTTACTTGATGTTGTCAGCCAAACTGACACTGAAAGGAAGTAATTATGGTAACATTTTACCAAATTATTTGAAGATCAGTATTTTTAATTGTTGGAAATTAAAGTTATTATTTTGGATTATGAACTAATAAATTTTTTAATAACAGCAACGGAATTGAACTATAATTGATTTTGGAATATAAATAGCATTATATTCAGTACTGAGTAAAAGGAAGCAATGGACTTTTTATATAACATGCTGATATGATGGTCTTCCTGTTTGAGGCTTAATTGAAGGTTAGTTATTATGTACATATTAGTGGAAAAAAAACAACGCTTAGCTAATTGTAAGGAAAGGGAAGTGTCCCCATCTTGGTTAGCTTGTTGCTTGCGAATCGCTTTCAAAAGAATTGCTCGTCATTTTCCTCTCCTCCAGCTAATTGTTAAACGCTATTAGTGGAAAAAAATAACAACGCTTAGCTAATTGTAAGGAAAGGGAAGTGTCCCCATCTTGGTTAGCTTGTTGCTTGCGAATCGCTTTCAAAAGAATTGCTCGTCATTTTCCTCTCCTCCAGCTAATTGTTAAACGCTTTACATGTATGATGTTGATTAGTTTATATACAGAATTATCTATTACCTCAGTTTGAGCTAATATCCTTCAACATTTTACACATCACAAAATTTCTGCTCCATTGACCAATTAATATTCACCACCACAAAGCGTCCTTTTTTATCCTTTACAAAAAAGTAATTCATTAATTAAATAATTCCAACTAATTTTCAGTTGCTGCAACTGCCGCTGTTGTTGTAACTTGATTTATTTCAACTTGAATTAATTTATTCATTATCCAACGAAATCACTGCCCAAAGCCTGAATGTGGAAACGAATGCTGCAATAGATTATTGCCGTGTATAAAATTTATGAAAAATGTATTTGTTAACCAATCATTTATAATAAAGAATGAATAAATATATTATTTGGTGTATTTGTATGTGTGAGTGTGTGTGTGTGAATTCGCGCAAATGCATTTCAATAGCCATGAGTGTGGTGGGTATTTTTATAATTTGTTAACAATTCCCATGTCTCATATAATTTGTTGCCAACATGTGACAAATTTGTTAAAACAATAAATTTTTATACAAAACCACAAAAACCTAACTTTTAGCCATTCACTAATAAAGTATCCAAATCCACCGAATGAATAGTAATGTGGTATTAACACATTGTTTACCAACGGATGAAATAATAAAAATGATTAGAAATATAAACAAGTAAAAAAGTATTAAGTTCGGCCGGATCGAAATTCTATACTCTCAACCATTGAATATTATGAACTAAATTATGACCGCTGGAAATACTAATTACCAATTACAGCAAATTCGGACCGAAAATGTTAATTAAAACTTTTAAATACCTAAAATTGTACGGTGTAAATGTGGTAAATGTGGGCTGTATTCTATTTCCAAAATTTTAGGTTTTTGATCGATGAAAACCCCATATACCAAGTAATATCTAATTCGCAAAACTTCACAATAGCTGATTTCGAGAGGTACCATTATACCTGGGTCCATGTATCCAATTTTGGTGCAGACGTTTTTGAATCGCTGGAAACTCTAATTCTCAAATTACACCAAATTTGGGAAAATATTGATACAAACACAATTAGGGCTGGAGAAGTTTTTTGTCCACTGGAAACCCAAGTTGCAGCCACTGAAAAAATAGATGGTAACTTCAAAATACCCGAAGTCAGCCGATATGTCCTCGATTGCAAGCGGAGAAGTGTTTTGACCACTAGCTAAAATGTAGCTAATAATATAATAATTTTCCACAAACATCCCATACGGGACAAGGGAGACTCCTCTCATATCAATGAGTGCACCCCGATTCATATTAGCTCAATGATATGGGACCTACAGTTTATCGCCGAGTCCGAACGGCGTGTCCTAAGACACCACTTGTAGAGAAGTTTTACATGGCTGAAATACTCAGGAAATGTCGCCAACATTACTGAGGTGTATTTTGCCACCGTTGAAATTTTTTTGATGTTGCCTGGCCGGGGAATCGAACCCACGACCTTCAGCGTGCAAGGCGGGTGTGCATACCATTGCACCACGGTGGCACCCTAAAGCTAAGCTAAAATGTAGCTAAAATCTTCAAATTACATTAAATCTGGAGGTACCGTTATACGGGTGCTATACCAAAAACGTAGACCTATGCTGACAACTTTTGGTGAGGAATTTCATGATTTCAGCGAACCTTTAATGTCAAATGTCGGGTAGTTCAGTTAAAAAAATGTTATATGGTGATGAAGTGCTGTTACCACCAAGGATCTCAAATGTAAAATTACAGCTAGTTCGGATAAATAATGAAGCTAAACTCCTTAAAGTACCTAAAATAGGGAGGTACCGTTGTATGAGGCTATACCAAAACATGGACCTATATAGACAATTATTGGTGGAGAAGTGTGTGCTGGACTCCAGCTTCACCCCAGTGAATGAAAGACTCGCTACAATTCGATTAAAAGCAAAATTCTTCAACATCAGCTTTATTTGCGCTCATGCTCCCACTGAAGACAAGGACGAACAGATCAAAGATATATTTTACGAGCGCTTAGAAGAAACATATGACCGTTTCCCTGCCCATGACATTGAAATTATTCTAGAAAGTTCTACCAAAGAGTGAAGCATCTAACTGATGGCTTTGGTACAGGCACATCCTCCTGTAGAGACTGATACAGATAGTGTGGATATGGAAAGAACATTTCTCCAAACTGTTGGTATCCGATAGTAGCGAAGACGACGAAGATACCACAGATCCAATCCCAGAAGATGGTGTTGAATGTATACCGCCCCGCCAAGATGAGGTAAAGACAGAAATAAATCGGCTGAAGAATAATAAGGCAGCAGGAGCCGATGGATTAACAGCCGAGCTATTCAAAACCGGAGGCGACACGCTGACAAGGTGTATTCATCAGCTAGTTAGCACCATCTGGCAGAAAGAACGAGCACCCGACGATTGGAACCTGAGTATCCTGTGTCCCGTCCACAAGAAAGGAGATAAGGCTGTATGCTTTAACTATAGGGGCGTAAGTCTTCTCCCTATTGCCTACAAGATCGTGTCAGGGATATTGTGCGAACGACTAAAACCTATGGTCAATGAAATAATTGGGCCATACCAATGCGGATTTATACCTGGCAAATCCACCATTGACCAGATATTTACCCTGCGGCAAATCCTGGAGAAGACCCAAGAGATGCAGATCGACACTTACCACATTTTTGTCGATTACATAACAGCCTTCGACAGCCCCCTACGTTCAAAGGTATTCCAAGCCATGTCTGAATTTGGTATCCCTGTAAGGCTCATCCGGCTTTGTAGAATGACATTAACTGATACTCGATCCACAGTTAAAATAGGAAAGAACCTCTCCGAAGAGTTTGGTACCAAAAGAGGTTTCGGACAAGGTGATGGCCTCTCGTGTGATATTTTCAACATTCTGCTGGAAAAAGTTATACGATATGCGAAGGTGAGAAAAAGTGGCACAAATATACAAACAGCCATATGTTACTTGCTTATGCCGCTGACATTGACATCATAGGTCGATAGGTAAAGGAAGTAACTGATATCTTTGAAAAAGTCGAAAGGGAATCTGCTAAAGTGGGTCTGGCGTAAACGACGAGAAGACAAAGTTAATGGTGTCGTCGCGCAATGCGTCGATAGAGATCGGGCCAACTGTTGACGTTGGTTCCTATAAGTTTGAGGTAGTAAGGGACTTCGTCTTCCTCGGCACCGCACAGTGCGAAATATGGGCACTTTACTGGAACTTTACTCATAACTTTTAATGTGAAGAACGTAGGTTACTAAAATTTTCCAAAAATGTTTCTTATAGTTGAGGGTCGTGTGTGGATAAATATGGGTCACATAGACCTGCGGTTTCCTATAGCCCCGACATATCGATGGTGACCGTTTTTACGTATTAGGTTCATTTTTCAACCGATTTTGCTGCAAATTGGTATATTGGGGTTTCGGTGGATGGAGAACGCATGTACAAAATATTGTCAATATCTGTTAGCCCCCATTGGGCGGTACCGGCCAATATAACATATTTTAAAGATTCCGAGCACATTTACCAATCTAATTGTTTGCATTTTGGCATTTTATGTTCTCCGTAGGTAGAAAACCGTTTTGCTAAATATTAGCAACGTATTTTCTCGTTTTGCTATAGCCCCAATATGAGGGGGCACCCCATTTGTGATATTTAAATGGTGTTAGGTAATTATTGCCAACCGAGTTTGGTTTACTTTAAAATTTGTCTTTATTGAATAGAAACTATTCCAAAAAACAATTCAGAGCATAGATCCTTGCTTTGGTCCCTCCCTCCGAGCATCCACATTAGGGCTATAACCAAAAAAATACCACCACATAGCCGTGTAGAGCATGGAAAACTATTATGAAATACGGTGTTAATTTTTCTCTATCGCGAAAAAGTTTCCGCACCAAATGCATCGAAGTTCAATAATGCATTTTTTGATTTTATCTGTTATAACAACATATTTGCTTTTCATTAAAATTTTTATTTCTTTGTAATCTAATTTAAAATCATTATCAAACCGTTCTGGACCAATTTGTTCTCAAATCGCGCCATTTCGGAGCATATTAGGATCTTTTGACACTATTGCAATTTTTGGTTTTTCTTTATAAACTCGTGAATTTTATGTTTATATTTATTGTACCTATCGGACAAGAGAATATGGGGTCATTTGCAACGAATTCGCGAAAGTTACAGGCTGTTTTTGTTGACTTTGCCTGTGAGAATCGTATTTGTTTTCTACAAAAAAGTTTGTCCTAATAATGAAAACGCGTTTCTAAGATCGATTCGGTGAAAAAACTTTCCGCGCCGACTGTGATTACTAAAACCCTTTTGATATTTTTTCTACTTAAAATTTTAAATTTGCTTTGTTTGAATAAATATTTATAGAAAATAAATACAATTCTCACAGGCAAAGTCAACAAAAAAATCCTGTAACTTTCGCGAATTCGTTGCAAATGACCCCATATTGTCTTGACCGATAGTTACAAAAAATATAAACATACAATTCACGAATTTATAAAGAAAAACCAAAAATTGCAATAGTGTCAAAAGCACCTAATATGCTCCGAAATGGCGAGATTTAAGAACAAATTGGATCAGAACGGTTTGATAATGATTTTAAATTAGATTACAAAAAAATAAAAATTTTAATTAAAAGCAAATATGTTGTCATAACAGCTAAAATTAAAAAAATCATTACTGAACTTCAATGCATTTGGTGCGGAAACTTTTTTCGCGATAGAGAAAAATTAACACCGTATAATAGTTTTCCATGCTCTCTACGGCTATGTGGTGGTATTTTTCATATTTGCAAAAAAGCGCAAAAAGTTATATCCCTAATCCACATACGTTAGTAAATAAAAAAATTGAGATTTTTTATTTTTGGTATATTGTCATTGATATAACATAAATTTTACAAATTGAACGTTTCGAATGAGGATATGTTTATCTTATTACACGGTTCTGCAAATGAGTATATCACCTAAAAGCATCTGGTGCAACTATGCTTTGTTTTAGGTACTTAACGATGTATTGAGAAAACTGCTCAAATGTTACCATTTTTTCTATAAAATGTGAATGAAATTCGCAAGAATAGTCATAAAACTATTAAAAGCAACATTTCTTAGTATTGGTGACCCATTTTGGGATAAACGAAAACAACATTGACGTCTAATGCCGGTTCTTCTATCAAATTTTCAAAAATATAGATAAATGAATATTCCAATGACTTTCTGAGAAAGTCGCATATCTCGCAAACCTGCGCGAAACTGCAGCTAATTTTTGGTTTGTCTATAGAAAAATTCACCACAATACATTAAAAAAAACCTCCAAAACTTATAAAAAATAATTTAGTAGACTTTTAAAAATTTTAATTTATTAGACATTTTTGGGGAACGAATAGCAACCAAACTAAATTAGACATTAAAAATCTATAAACGCCAAATAATCAAAAAATTTTCGAGAATTATAAAAGCAACAAAAACTATAGTCAACTAACGTACAATTTGTTTGTATCACTATATTACTTAAGCAAAGCTAGAAGCAAGTTTTTAAGAAAATAAATATTGTAAAACAAAAGTGCAACTTTTAAGTGCATTTCTAGTTGTTTCGCGGGACAAATCGCAAAACTGAATATGAGGCATTAGTCATGGGGTACTTAGCAATAGAATTCAACAAGAATCTCATTAGTTTTATGTACTTTAATTTTTGAGTAAAATTCCACTAAAGTTCCCATATTTGGCACTGTGCACCGCCGTAAACCCAACCAACAACATCAGTTGTGAAATACGAAGAAGAATTGTGTTGGCCAACAGATGCTACTTCGGGCTGAGTAAGCAGTTTAGGAATAAAGCCACATCTCGTCAAACAAAACAACGCTTTACAAAACACTGATACTACCAGTGCTGATGTATGGTTCCGAAGCCTGGGTACTTGCGCAAGCAGACACGGCCGTGCTTGGTGTATTTGAGAGAAAAGTTCTTCGAAAGATCTATGTACCAATCTGCGTTGACGGTGAATATCGACGTCGTATGAACTACGAGCTGTATCTGCTATACAACGACATCAATATAGTTAAACGTATCGAGATGCAACGATTGCGTTGGCTAGGCCATATCATAAGAACAAGTGAGCAAAGGCTATAGTCGGGACGGGGCCGACCATGTGATACCCTACACCACTACCTCTGTGCATAAGCTTTTCACTAGTTAACATTTGTTTTAGGGAATATAACATAATATCCCTCTTTCTCTCTGCGACCCCCATAGCAACCAAAATTTCGTGACCAACCGATCAAAATTGCGACCTCTAGCGTGATTGCAAAAAAAAATTGAAGAAATGGATGCATTACCGACTATTGTGGTATCTCCCTTGTTTGACCACCTTCGTCAACCTACTGTACACCAATCAACGGTAATATTTTCTTCTTCCATTGTCAGGCTTTACCGTTGGAATACCCCTACTGGACGCAATATACACTGTGCAGCAGCATTTTTGGGGGGTGGAAAATTTCTTTTGAATATGAAAGCACTTGATGAGTATACTAAGAACCCAAAAGGAAATTTTCGCCATAGGTAAAGTTTCTGAGATATCTCGCGATGAATTTTTTGATTTTTTCCCTATAATACTTGGGAAAATAGCTCCATATCTCTGTTTGGCGTTGTTGTAGCTTCATTTTGAGGTGACATGTCTTCAGTCAAATCGATTGGCGAATCTTTTTGTAGAACATTTCATTCTTCTAACTCAATGCCTTTCATGTCCTTTTCGTCCTTTATTTCTTGAACCGTAGTGAAAGTACCACAAGATGAGATTTTTCAGCATCCAAATATTCTACAAAAATGTTGATCAGAAGATTTTAGCTACGGTTCTCTTTGACAGCTAATCGATTCTGTCACATTTTCATTGTCCTTTTTGACATTTAATCGGTTTTGGTTCAGAAATAAACTATGTTTTGTTTTTCTGTATATTCGGCATTGGTTATTTATTGGTATGTAGACATAACAGTTGGTTATTGCTTATGTAGACATCTGGGGTGCTTCTGAAATATTTACCACAAATAGCTCTTGTAATGGTGAACACGTTAATAACAAATTTTCTTGGAGGATAGATCCGGTTATCTCAATTTTTGATCCGGATATTCCGACATTAAAACGGATTTTTGAACCGGTTTTAAGTAACCGATTAAACTTATATGTATACCGTTAAAAAGCTTATAGAATTGTCAATCAAATTAAATTAATTCGTTTCTGAAAACTTTGTTAGTTGCAGTTCTAGAAAAAAAAAACCGATTTCTTAAACCGTTTTTAAGGAAAAATATCAAAACGCGCAAATATGGAGATCAAAGCCTGGGAGGCGAACAATTCTTTTTGGCGATGAAGATAATAATACGAACGCGGAAGGACAGTTACCTCAAAATGAAGCTACAACAACGCCAAATAGTGATATGGAGCTATTTTACCATGTATTATAGGGAAAAAATCAAAAACTTCATCGCGCGATATCTCAGAAACTTGACCTATGGCGAAAATTTCCTTTTGGGTTCTTAGTATACTCATCAAGTACTTTCATATTCAAAAGAAATTTTCCACCCCCCAGACTTTGAGTTCCATTTTGTGTCACAGTGATATTCACAAAGAATAAAACTTTGAATTTGTCTCCACATGAGTTTTTTTCCCCCATTGCGACCCCTAAATATTATCCGACTATCACCAAAATCAATAGATTTCTTTCTCTGTGGGGCCCCACCTACCCCAAAAAAACGTTAACTTTTCTCCACATAAGCTTTTTGCTTATTCCGACTAATAAATATTATCCGACCAGCACCAAATTTAATAGGTTTCTTCCCCTATGGGACCCACATCAACTCCCAGAAAATTCGTAATGATCCGTTCAAAATTGCGACCCGTAGTGTGATTTCAAAATAATCGGAAAGTGGGATGCATTACCGACTATTGCGATATCTCTGTTGTTTGACCACCTACGACAACCTACTTTACATCGTTGTAAAGGTGATATTTTCTACTTTCCTTGACAGGTTTTGCTTTATCAGAAGCGGAGATATTCGCATAAGAAAAAAACGTTGACTTTTCTCTACATAAGCTTTTTGCTTATTCCGACTCCTGAATATTATCTGACCAGCACCAAACTTAATAGGTTTCTTCCCCTATGGGACCCACATCAACTCCCAGAAAATTCGTAACGATCCGATCAAAATTGCGACCCGTGGAATATGGTCCAAGGGGGTACCAGATCGTATTACATGTAAACAATGTCCTATAGGTCTCAGTCCGGAAAATCTGAAAACTAAAAAGTTTTATGAGTTTTTTTAGTTCACCAGGATGGACTTCCACCAATTACAGTAAATATTGCATACAGAATAACTCGACCAGGGAGGTTGCCAGATCGACTAAAAACACCAGGTCTTATTAACAGTAAATGGAACCACCTAGGCCCACAACCAGGTCTGAAAAGTGGTTTATTTAACTGAAATCAAATTGAGGGAGAAGAACATATCACCAAAAATATAAAAATCGCTTAGAAATGTATATGGAAGATATTGCCAGCATATACTGACTTTGTTGTAGACATCCGATTTTAACTTTTAACAGCCAGATTGAGGTCTTTTCTAAGTTTTTTGTTCTTTTATGGTGTACTATGCTAACACTGTAGCATTATTTCCCCGTTACTTAGAGTACACAAAGTGTCTCCAGTAGGTGGTAGTAAGCATTTCTGAAAATTGAAGAAATCTGTACCCCACACATTCCTGAGGAATATTAGTCTCCAAATGTTTCATGAAGTATTCTTATCTCTTAATTAATTTTGAGTTAAATAAAACACGTGTAGGCCCTGGTTGTGGGCCTAGGAGGTCCCATTTACTGTTAATAAGACCTGGTACTTTTTTAGTCGATCTGGCAACCCTCCTGATCGAGTTATTCTGTAGGCAATATTTATTGTAATTGGTAGCTTCTTAGTTTTCAAATTTTCCCGGTCTGAGACTTATAGGACATCGTTTACATGTAATACGATTTGGTACCCCCTTGGACCATGTGGTAACCCTCTCAGTAGGAATATTATATACCAAATATTGTTGCTACTTGTTAGTAGGTAATTCATATTAAGAATAAAAATCATAAAATGTCATGATTTTTAAGTATTTACCGAAAAAATTGGGTATTTTGAAACCTTCATTACATTTTGAAAACATTTGTTTGCCACCTTGTATAACATGTTAATTATTAGTTTTAGTTGTTATTCTTGAACTACGTGGGTTAATTTTTTATTTATGCATTCAATCTGGTCTTAAACAAGTCGACCAACTGATTTTTGCAAAAAAAAAACCGACATTTTTATCCCAACTGTTTTTCATTTTTCACTAATTAATGCATGAAAAGTGTTCGTTTTCTTAGTTTAAAAAACAATTCCTTGGGAAACTGTATGTATGGGTCTTATAATAGTTAATATACATAATTAAATTTGTCACTCCGTTTGTAACATATGGAAACAGTGGTCGGAGACCCTATGAAGTATATACAGTGACAAAGAAAAGTGTACATACCACTTACCAAAATGTAGTTCAGTCTAACTAGTTGGTGTTTTTATGGCAACAACTACACTATATGGCTCCTCGGTGACAAAATAACAATATTTACACAAATTTATTTTAATATAATCCGTATATTTATTGCAATTAAAGAATTTCAATTTTCAAAACACAGAAAAGTATTCATACACCTTGAAACTATTTGCATTTTAGTTAAAATAACTCAAAGCAATTGCATTGGAATATCGTTCATTCTTTAGGAATATTTGGGATATTTGTTTTGTTTCAAGAGTAGAATGGTCCGACAATGTCATTCCGACATTCCGAAAGCATTAATTGTTTGCCTGGTCATCGGAAATAAAATTGACTTAGCAGTAAGATGAGGTCTTTTAGTATACATCAATCATTGTTTGAAAAAAAATTCTACAAACTATAAATTAACACGATTTATCACCCCGGCCGCAAAATATATGACGAACATAACCAATATGAGTCTTTTAAATAGAAACTTTGCAACAAGATCTATAGTAAGTAGCCTTGAAACATAGAAAATCGTTTTCGTACGGATCTGAGCGGGTAAATGTGATTCCCTGCCAAGTAAACTACATATAAACTTGTATAATAGATGAAAAATGCATTAAATTCACTTAATACTAAACAATAGACTGGTTTTAACTCAAAGGGAAAAAATCGATGCCTGATTTTTTATGCGGCGCCCACCTAATGTGTTTAGTTTTGTTAGATTTTAAGATTGCCAAAGTATGAGCACAATCGGAATATGTTAACATGTGCCACTGGGGCCTCGAAGTTCCCATAGTAATTTGTATGGGGCCAAAGGTGAATTTGCACAAAATCGCTCCACACAACACATTTATTGTCCAATCCATGAAAAAATTGTACCGTTTCTTTGTTGTGACTAAAAAACTAACCCTACAAAAATTTTTGAAAATAGGATCGGATTTTAATATTACAAGCAGAAAAATATATGTTAGAAACATGTTTGGATCCAAACAAATACTTGTTTGGGACTGACTGCAAACAAATATATGTTTGGATCCAAACATAATTTGTTTGTGTCCAAACAAATATATGTTTGCAACATTTTGTAACATATCTCAATTTTATTTGTTTGGGTACCAACATATTTTTTTATGTTAGAACATATTTTTTATGGCTTTTTAGTAAATTAAATGCCCAATTCATTTTATAATTGAATCAAAAGTGAAGGGAAATATTTTATTGGACAAGACAGAAATCTCATTTAATATTGGTAATTACATAAATACAGTGGCACAGTGGCCTAAAAAATTATACCCAGGACTACTTGCTGCAAAAAAACTGAAAACTGCATTTTTCCTAAATACGAGTATTTCGAAATTTCTGAAGATTCCCAGAGAAGTGTCGATATACTCAATACTCGAACCTGATCCATGTCTAGAAGAATTACTACGGTGTGCGAAATTGGGAACAAATCGCAAGTTAGACCGATGTGGCCCATCTTCGAACTTTATCTAAGTTAGGACAAAAATATCAAGAAGTGTAAAATTTGAACTTAATCGGTAGATCCGTTTGAGTGTTGTTGTGTACACCAGCCAGACAGATGTACGGACAAGTCTAAATCGACTCCCGATTGTCTGAAACAGATTTCGTCAAAACATATTGGAGGTCCCAGCCATGCTAATTATTTTTAAAGAATGTTAAAACAATCCAAATTAAACGCTTTTAAAACTAGAGTAAAAACATGATTTCATGTTCTTCTCAATGGGTTAAATTTATATTTTACCCAAGTTTTTTCTTATTTCATGACATTTATATATAAATATAAATGCTACACATTCTTTGTGTGCTATTTTCAAACACGCATACATATATTTCGAAATAAAACAGATTTTCACACTCACAGACAGTCCGGTTCACAAAGGAAATGGAAGCAGTTATTTTTTTCTCACTAACTCTTCCTTCCACTGCCCACACTCAATGCATTTTTGATCTGTGGACCATTTAGTGGGAATCAATACAAACCCACAATTATAATGTAAGCATAAATATAAATCTGTGTTGTAGTGCTTTTTTGTTGCTTTTCTGTTGTTGTCATTGTTGGTGTCTGTGATAAATTAGCATATTTTGTGGCGTCAAATGGACGATGCTAAATATTCTTCTGTATGTGTGAACATATATCACAGCAAGTGGCGCCCACCAAGTTTTGTGTGACAAATGAATCAAAAAAATGTGGAACTCCCTTGTTCATATCCTTTGTCCACACCATTGCAGTTTGCCAGTGTTTGAGTGTATTTGTTTCAGTAATAATTTTATTATATTTTTTGTTCGTGATTTATTTAAACAATTCAATCATAATTAACATGTTTACAAGCAGGAGCTACTATTTTTTTCTATGTTGTGTCAATTTGCATTTTTATGTGTGATGGGCAAAATTGTCTCACCTTTGAACACTACTTCCTCTCGCTCTCACACACACGCTCGCACTCTCGGGACGGACAACTCCAAAAATTCCGGTAATATATGATGATCGATGAACGGTCACAGAAATTGTGTTTTTAAAATGTATGTCTGTCCTATTGGTATTTGTGGCAATTGTTTTTTTTTTTTTTTTTTTTTTCTACCGGTCGCTATGATGCCACACCAAATGTGAAACTTATTTGAAATATTGACAAATTATTGGAATTTATGTCGGATTCCAGTGAACAAGCGGTTACAGTAATATCATTTGTTTTTGTTGTTGTTGCTTTTTTTGTGCTATAATATAAATAATGACATTTGTCACAAGGTATGTTTTTATTTATTGTTCATAATTTAATGTGAAATTTGTAAATGCCTTAAATGCGGGTATACTGGAATGTGGTTTCGCTTTAATTTATGACCTTATATTAAATGAAAATATTTAAAAGTAAATGCTTGGGGAGAAAGTAGAAGTACGGAAGGTTAAGATAATAATATCGTATTTATACACTTACTTACAATCTGGAAAAGGCATTTAAGGTTAAGGTAACCACGCGAAATATTTGTTCTAGCCCCCTTTTTGGTATACCGATATCCATATGTCAGAAATATAAAACGATCAAGCTATGTATGTCCTTTATATATATTGTAATCAAATCCGGACCTCAATTATGAACCGATCATAATTTTGTATGGAGGTCTTCGATAAGTTTAAATATGGTGCTTGTAACTACCATGTTTTTTCTATATTAGTTATTTCTTTGTTTGATGTTTCAATATGGAGAACTAATTAAGAATTTTGGGTCAAAAAATATTCCTTTCCAAACATTGTATTATAAATGCCTGGAAAAGTTTTGTCCACATTTATATTAGGCAATTTTCCTTGCCGCAATTGTCAGCTTGAAGGAGAGAGAGGTGAGGCATATGGTAACCCTTTGCCTCTCAACACCCTCTCGCACATACAAACTGACAATTGCCACAAAGAAAATTGCTTAATGTAAATATGGACTTTAATCAGGGCATCATTTATGGGTTCGTAAAATAGTATATCGTTGGTCTGCACATTATTGCCTTCGATTGATGAATGACCGCGTATAGGACTGGTTTTTAAGAATTAATTTTTTTTAGGAAATAAAGGTAGCCCACAAAGATTAATGTGGAGGCAACAAATTTTAGCCCCAGACTTACTACACATCCACAACCTAACTCATTATACACCACTATGTGGGGAGGGTATTATAAGTTGGTTTTGGCCAAAAAGTTTGTAACGCAACGAAATAATGGTCGTAGACCAATACATATATATTCCAAAATGAATGTCTCGACGAGCTGAGTCGATCTGCCTATGTGTGTCCGTCCGTCTGTCCATCTAAACCTTGTCATTACGCTACAGGCCGCAATTTTTTATCCGATCGTCACCAAATTTTGGGTGTTCATGAAGGTCCCGGAGGGAAAGAAAAAGTTAACATTTTATTTCAAAGCGAATATCTCAGCGTCTATATGGGGTATATCAAAAGCAAAACCTGCAAATGAAAAATATCACCTTTCCAACGATGTAACGTAGGTTGTCGTAGGTGGTCAAACAACGAAGATATCGCAATAGCCGTTAATAGAACCCAACTTTTCATTTTTGCGATTTAAACAATAATGACGCATATCACAGTTTTGGTTGGGAACCTTCCAAAAACAAAGTCTGACTATGAAAGTAGAAAATCCCATCTTTACAATGATGCAAAGTAAATTGGTGTAGGTGGCCATATAACGGATATATCGCAATAGTCGGTAATACATCCCATTCTTCAATTTTTTTGTAATCACGCTACAGGTCGCAATTTTGATCGGATCGTCACGAAATTTTGGTGGTTAATGGGGGTCCTGCAGAGGAAGAAGCCTATTGATTGTATGCTTCTCTTGGACATATTTCAAGCAGAGAGTTTGATAATGGAACTAAACCAGCTGAGCTTTAAATTAATACAAAATGTGGCATTGGTGGTAAAAAAATACCTCTTATACTGTTTTGTGTATTAAAGACATGTAAAATGCTAATCAAGAATACCAGCGAGTTGGGTAATCTAGTTTCTAGTTCCTTGTACTAGTTCCAAAACGTATGAGTAACATCGTGAAATGTAATGTGTGGTAGTGGGTAGTGATGTATGGTATCACATAGTCGGCCCCGTCCCGACTATAGCCTTTGCTCACTTGTTGCGGAAACTGCACTTTCACTGTAAAGGACCTGGTTATTCTAGGTATCGATTCGCAGTTTTGGCATTTAAAAAATCAAAAGGGTATCAACATTAGGAAGCTTCATTCGTAATTGCCTTCGTTTTTTTGGTACAGAAGTTTCTATTACTCATAGAATGTTTGGAATTTAAAACGGGTAATATCGGCCCACCTGTTAATATAGCCCCATAAAACGGAACCCACCAAATTTCGGTAATTTAAAGGTTGTGGCCACATTATCTTACCAAAATGGATTAAACTTGGTATTTAGTCTTCTTTGGGGCCATGGAACACTCCCCCAGAAATTTGTCAGTATATGTCCACGTGTTGATATAGCCCCCATAGAACGGCATCTCCCGATTTTCGTATTTTTATGGTTTTAGCCACGTATTTTTTAAGGCTGTTCATTGATGTCTCTTTAAAAATTAATATTAAAAATTATCTTCGCCCTAATAAATAAAATCAGCTGAGCCAGGCTGGGGTATGAATCCACGTCCTTGAAAAACACAATAAAAAATGTGTTGTCATGGTGTTTAAGTTAGAAACTCTTTATTGGTATTTTCACTACAAATCTCCAGGGAGAATTTGTTCGCCTTGTTAGGGTCGCAGAGAGGCCTCCCTTCCTTAAGTGTTCTCTACAAACCCTCTGAGAAACTATGTTCGCTTACGGCGGACCGTTGGGTGATATTTCCAATCATTGCCCTACAAATCTTCTCAGAGACTATGTTCGCTCAGCGCGGATCGTAGAGAGTACTCTCTTTTTAGTGGAATTTCTCTGCAATTTCTCCCTGGAGCTGTATTCGCTCTGTTCGGATCGTAGTGAGGACTTTCTAATAAGCAGTGATTGCTTCAGCCTTGATTCACATTCAGTTTTCATACACAAATCACTTATAAGTCATCTCTTCACCAGTACGGAAGTACTTCTCGGTTTACTCGCGAATTGTAACCCGTCTCACCCAATACAAGGTAAAGTCATCAGCACTTTTCGCCTAATAAATCACCCACACCAATATTATTATTTATACAAACTAAAATCTTTTGTGTTTTATTTTTCTTCTCTTATATTTATCGGTAACACTCGGGTTTGTATCACTTGCTCATCTCCACAAACAACAACCAATCTCTGCATTTGGTCCTTCGAGCCGGATAAGTTCCTTTGGATTTTGTTGTTGTCCACCTAAACACATGGCGTGTAAGCGTTCAGAGCCAAACCAATTACTTTCAAATGGGCAAATACCCATTGTTGTTGTAAAAATTGCATTTGAAAGAAGAAAAGTTCGATGACAAAGAAGTCGCTCCATAGCCTATATGTCTGAAGAGCCTCTACCAAAGGCGAAACATAGTGGTGGTTGTCTGGGTTCGAATCTTCGGCTTTCCTTTTCCACTTGCAAAAATAAACGGCCATTAAGCTCGATTCTAACGAGAAATTAATTAAAAAATGTATTAAACCTTGTATAACCCATTTCTTACTTGGTGTTCGATTTTTCGAACAGTAAAATCACTTTTTTTCAAAAAAATATTTATGGATGAAAAAGGTAAAATTTAAAAAAAGTTTTAGTATAAATATTAAGTCTCAGCTGTCAGCAAATAAAAAAATCTTCCCTTGAAAACTCCCCTCCCCATCGATGGTGAAACCTACATTTTTGGATACTTTTTAAATTAATTTTAAAAAATTATTATAAAATCAAATTTCAAAAGTAATCATGGGGAATTATTGCCAATATATGTAACCGTTTCACAAAATATGGCTAATTTTTTAAGGTTTTAAACCATTAGATATGAACCGATCATCTTTTAAGCTTTTTTATGTTAAAAGTTGATTAAACATTCTATTAATCGCACCTATTGGACCATGAACAAACTCAATCAGAAATGATAACCCGCGTTTCAGATGTGGATATAGTTGTCCCGAATTTAAATAAATAATACACAACAAGTAAAAAAGTATAAGCCAGCTTTGCCGACAGAGATGTACCCACAGCCTGCCAGTGTATAAAAAACATTAACAGGAACGGCGGTCCTTAAGAGTGCTAAGAACAGCTCCCTAATTTTAGAAAAAAAAAAAAAACATTAGGCGACAGAGGAAGTCTTGGAAGTTTTCAGTGTAAAATTGTGGGCGTTTGTGGCCTAGGTATCATATCATATCATAAAAAGTGGACCTAAATATTGGAACATTTCGGGGTCCATTTCTAAGAAAGTGGTGGTCTTAAACTGGATTAAAGCGCAAAAGTGTTGGACCTTAAATTTACCGAAATAAACCATATTACACTGGATCAAATATGGGAATCATCCTTTCCATAAAATTTGTGTCAATTGCCGTAGGATTTTTAAGGCTTTTGGGCTAATGTGTCATGAACCACTTGCCTATGAAAAATTATTTGATTGTTATCAAAATCACAGTGACTACCTTTGATGAAAATTTCAAAACGATCCCCAAACAGCCCTTAAACTAAACTTAATGGACATTTTTAAATTTGTATGAGGGGGTAGGTAGCCGAAGGTTTTTGTCTTTGATAATAGCTTACCAGCAAACCAATCGTCGGTACGTAACGAAATCTGTACGAAATTCGGACGGAAAGCCCGATATCGGATCCAAAATCGTAACGATATCTTAACGAAAGTTGTATGAAGTGGTTGACATACTTTCGAAAGAAATGTCGGAGTGAAATCAGATCGATTTCGGTCAGATTTCGGAAAGAAATAAAAAAAATCCTTGGGAAATTCGGGAGTCGATTTTTTTCTTCCGAATTTTCGTACAGATTTCTGAACGATTTTAGAATAATGCCGTAAGAAAATCGGAGGTATTTTCCGAATCTTCGTAAAGATTTCTGAACGATTTTGGTATAATGCCGTATGAATATCGAAGGAAAAATTTTTTCTCTTGCGCCTATTTTTTATTGATAAATTTTTCTTTGTTATGTTTTTTTATTGGATGATTGGATTTCAAACGTTTCTAATAATTTTCACTGTTATCATTTTGTAGTTATAGCAGAACAATGTAAACTTTGTGTACGAATATGTTGAGTCCATCAGCACTAGCTTGAATTACACTGTGCAACATTTTTAAGGTAATCTCGTTGGGTTTTGTTGTGTCAGATCCAGCTTGGATTTTATGGCCTTTTCTAAACATGGTTAAATATTGACTTTTTAAAGCAATTCTGGCCTATATCTCTGAAACCTATATAAATCTTCGTCTGACCTATGAAGCAAATTTGTAGATAAGGACAAGAATAAAATATTTGGAGAAATGTTATGAAACATCGAAGATTTCCATAATTTGGATACACTTCGCACCATATCTCCAAAACCGTTATATTTTTCTGAATATTTTCTTTTGGAAAAATATTCACTGGAATGTAATACACAACTCTTCAGAACACGCTATTTTTGTAAAATGCCTCTATCACGTTGTTTTCCGTACATTTTACAACGACGATTTAATAAAATATGCCAATAATGTGGTGAAATCGGAAATGCGAGAATAAACTGTTGATGTGAACAGTGAAAGACAGTTCGACAGTTTATTTGGAAGATTTTTGCAATAGGTTACTTGGTTCAACTCCCAATAATTTAGCCGATACTGACCAGAATTTCCGCAATTTTGTCAAATTATCTATATTTTACCGATTTTTATGCCCTAGACGGAGTTTTTTTATATGGTCTGTTTAAAAGATAAGTTCTGCTAGTTAAAATATGACTTACTTGGCGCTACGTGTCTTCCAGAAAGAACTCTATAAGATCTATATTATAAATTTTAACAATTTTCAGATAAAGATGTTAGAATATTTAACCCGCTAAATTGTTTTTTTTGATGTTTTGGAGATTTTTTCCCTATGCCTATTTTTGCATAATACGGTAATCGGTTCAAGACATATTGTATTAACAGCATACAACAATTCATACCGTATACCCCCTCCTGGGGGGAAAGAGAGAGAATGCAACGCTCATGGTTTCTTAAAATAATCTTCGCAGCAGAACAAAGCTGTAACCAGCTTGATATTTACACTGGAAATATTTTTGGTCACTTATTCCATACAAGTAGATCCACTGTGCTTTGGAAAGTACGAAAGTATGATCGAACCCAGGCATACAGAGTGTTTACCACGGTGGCAACCACGATTTCAGGCGTTTTGACGTTTTCAGCTACATTTTCAGACAGAATTTACATATCTACTAAAAATTATGGACATAGATCTATTTTTTTGGTATAACAGTATCGCACGATTTCAGTTATATTTTCGGTTTAAATTGGCTGTAATTGGACAGTTAAGGATTCCAGTGGTCAAAAAATTATTCCATTCAAAATTGTGGACATCGTTCCACGTTTCGCTAGAACCCCCTTATAAAGGCACCAGCCGAGTTAAGACATTTTGACGTTTTTAGCTACATTTGCAGACCGAATTACCTATAGTTTGGCATTAAGGCTATATATAGTTCGATGTGGTCAAAAAACATTCTTTAAAAATTCTACACACTTTGTGGAATATTCACAATTCTGAATGTTATATTCACTTTTTGTAATATGGGGGCTCTTCCATTACGGTACCATCCAATTTAGGTAATTCAGCTACATTTTCAGACCAGATTAGTTGTAATTTGGCATTTAGCGTTCCTAGTGGTAAACAAATATTTCCATTAAAAATTGAGGAAATAGGTCTAAGTTTTGGTACTGCTCCCATAGCGGGCGATACCAGGCCCGATTTCAGTTATTTTTAGGTTGATATCTACATTTGCGGTCTAAATTGGCTATAATTTAAGCGGTTAAAATTTTTCTCCACTACAAAATTGCTGACATAGGACTATGTTTTGGTACGGCCCCATATAACGATGCCCCCGCTTTCATCGGCACTTTCGTAACAGAAAAAAAACTAAATGTTCTATTGCCACAAATGCATCTCGACACTATTTCGGAGGGATCAACATACACAATTTCAACTTTAGCATGTAATGTATACAATGTATACAAATTACCAATTGGCTACGTCGTTGTGGTGAAGGGTATACAAATTTCGATCCGGCTGAACTTACCGGCTTTTTATTTCATAGCTTTAAACTGTACTTTCAAAAAAATGATATGATCTGATACATGAGTCATATGAATTCGAAACAATTTTGAGTTGGCAAATACATATTGGGTCTAAAAGTTACCAGCTTAATAATATATATAAAGAAGTTGAATAACTTTCATGTGCATCACTGGCGTTAAAAGATAATAATGTAATAGTTTTTTTTAATTTTTTTTTTTTTTTAACAGAATTGCAATATTTTGCAATTTAAAATATCATACAACCATATGGCAACATATTGCAAGCAACGGAAAACATATTTTTAAGATAAAGCAAATTTAAATACCTTATTCAATGTTCGAAAAAAATGTTATCTTCGAAAACTTGTAGATAGTTTATCTGGAAACTTCATGTGCAGATAAGAAACTTCATAGCATAACAATTTGAGGATTTTTTATCTAAGCAACACGAAATGTTATTGGGACATGCGCATATTTCAATCCTACTCTTAACTTGTAAAGTATATGGTATTAAGAGAAATTTTTTTTGAAGAGGAGTTTTACAGACCGTTGTGCAGACGAAGTAAAAAATCTCCGACGTAGTAGTTTGCTCGAAATAATGTTATCTGTGAGAATCTGTTGGTTGTTATCTTCGAGATAGTTGGAGTTTATGCTTTCGCCATTAATGTAGTTTTCAAAATAAAAAACTATAATTTCAAAATATTTGTCAAAAATATAAAAAAACAGTAATATAAAAATAACAGCAAAGTTTAAGTAACGTTTAGCTTGTGAAAATTAAGCCAATTCAGTTAGAAAATGTAGCTACGAGTAAATCCTTCAGAATACCCTTAGGTGGGGGCTATATCAAAAGTTGACCAGTACTGACACATTTCTTGGGATACGTTTTGTGGACCCAAAGCCGTTGAAAATGCCGTTTAAAACGACGAAAATCGGGAGGTACCATTCTGTGGTGGGTATATGAAAACGTGGACCTGTGCAGTCAAAAAAGTTTGGTGGCCCCAAGGTAGAGCTGGCAAACTATCGATAGTTTGACTGTCGTTTTGATCAAAGCTTTGTTTAAATCGGATTCCAAACCAATATTTTTTTAAATAATTCGCGAAAAAATAACCATAAAAATATGTTTTATTGGCCGACGTATATTTTGCGTTTTCGACAGCAATCAAAACGATAGTCAGACTATCGATAGTTTTCCAGCTCCACCCCAAGGACGACTAAATATAAATATTCAGGCGTTTAGATATGATAATGAGGATAAAATCTTGATAATACTGAAAATCTGGAGGTAATGTTTTAAGGGGTCTATATCAAAAGACGACCAAACACCAAATTTCGGTCATTTCGTTGTGATAACGAGGCTTAAATCTTCAAAATGACGAAAATCGCAAGGTACGGTTATATGGATATAGTCCATTTTCAATACCAAACATCTTAGGAGTAATATAAACTTCTGTAGCAAATTGTAAAGCTCTATCTTAAATATTGCGAAATTTTAACAGACGGACTGACAGGCAGACACCATTTTGCCGACTAAGAATTTTATGCTGATCAAGAATATATACATACATACTTTATAGGGTCTCCAACGAATATTTCGACGTGTTACAAACGGAATGACAAATTGAATTATACACTCCATATTATTATGGAGGGTATGAAAAACAGACACGTCTTCCATATACAACTGCATTTCCAGTATAGACCTTTCTTGCTGCTGATCGAATAACTAAAATTAGTCAAATTTGTGGGGCAGAGTTAAATTCCTCTCAAATTCTAAAAAGGAGGGTGATAGTATTTCAGCTAGACTCAACGGCGTGCGAGTGACTGATTACTATTATTTTAACCCGCAGTTTATAGAGAACTCCGAGATTGACACGGCGAGGAGGAGTGTAGTATGCATTAAAAAATACCTGGAGGACGTATAGGTACCACTAAATTTTCGATGTCATCTAAAGTGGACAATCATCCAAAGTGTTGGAACTACGCGGCTTAAGCAACAGGATGTCCTCAATTTAACAAGTGTGCTCAATTTGTCATTAGCCACCTATATTATACAAGAAGCCTGGAAAGTTGGCATGGTGGTAACGATTCTGGTGATTTTTATATTTTATGACCTCATCTTTCTTATGTTTTATGGCCTGACTTCATTCTCATTTCTGATATAAAACAAATCTGTACTATACATATGGTAAATTTCAAATTTCCTTTTCAATACCATTGAAAAAAAAATTAAATTTTTTTTGCGAGCACATCCGCGATTTTTGGCACTTAGGTTAAGAAAAAAATATGTTCGCGTTCACAAAATTGGATGCTGCACCCTAAAGTAAAAATATTTAAAAGAAAAAATATTTAAAAATTCCCTTTGGGTTTTAATAAAAAAATATATGTATAAATCGTTAACAGAATGTTATATGTATCCGCTGATGTGAAAATATTTCTAAATTTGTTTTTATTTTCACGGAAAATCAACAAAAAATGAAAAAATCTTAGAGTAAATTTAATTTATTCTAACTCAGAGTCCATATAAATCTGAAAAAAATAAATTTAAAATCTCTACAGCATCTAGACAATGCATAGAAATATGTGAGACCAAAATTATAAAGATTGGGTTCATAACATGCATATTACAGCAAGAACAAAAGACAAAAACTTATTGTGGGAATATTATTTCAAAAATATATTTTTTGGTTTAATACGAAAAATTGGAGAAACATTTTTATTTCGCTAAATTTCCACACAAAACCTGAAGTATTTTGCTAAAACTTCTTCGAGGAAAATAGTTTGTCATCGTGAGTATATAGATTGCTTAGAATGATAAGCAATAGAATTAAGAAGTACAGAGTAATATTGAAATCACAACCAAAGAAAAAACACAACAGTTTAAAAGCGTGTAATTCGCGAATCCATTTAAATCAGTTGAGGTGCATGTGCTTTTCGGATACAGGGAGTCCATGTCTATCAATATGCATGGATTTTCCCATGTTTCATTCAGCGGCCAAAGTGTGCCATCAGTGCCATCAGTGGCATCTTACTATTCAAAAAACCTTCAAGTGGGCAAAAATTACGCGATGTGCATATGATTATAAGGTGCATCCGATTTCAATGGCCGCCTATTAAAAATACGTCAATATAAATTATTTTAGACAGATTCGTCAATAACTGCGGATGTGCCACCACATTCTATTTTGGGATAAATAACGATATTACTGTAATTTGTGACACACCTTTTTGGCAAATATTATAATCGCGTATAAAGGATTCCATTTATGTAAAAATAATCAAAGAAAATCGCGGTTCAATTCGCGGAATTGTCAAAATATATTTTTGCAGATTTTTCTACTTTCAAGGTATCTATATCCGGCGTTTTAGTGGATGGATTCGAAGGGCTTATTAGTCCCGGCACGTAAAAAACTAAAATCACGCGGGGTTCAGGGGTACCTGTACGACAGTTGTAAATTTTAAAGCCAAAAATAGGTTTTTTCAGAAAATTTACGCACCAAATTTTCGCCTTTGGACTCCTATTACTAGGAAGCTGTACGGAGCACACTCATGAGATATACATCGAACGACGTGGAATCGCGAGTTCTACAATCTTATAACTAGTTTGGATTATTATCTAGTTGCACCCTCTAATTATAAGAAAAAATCGAAAAACACTGAAATCAAAACTTCAAAATATCAGCATCAATTTTAGGGGGTGCAGTGTATATATCGAAAAGTCATACACTAGACCCATGTTGACCAAGGGGTATTTTTAAGATCTTTCTTTGAGCACAGGTTTGAATTTTGCGTGGTTTGGCCAGAAATCAAGAAAGAATACAAAAAAACTTGTTTACTTCAACACATATTTCCCATTTTTTTATATTACCACCAACGCAGCTTCCACGAAAATTATTTGTTATGGTCCATATTCTGAGATCGTGGCTAAAACACTTCAGTTAACATAAATATATTCATATTTTATAAAATATATTAAAAGTTCGCGACTTATTAAATGGTGAACCTCAACTTCAACGATTGTAAAACTTTTTTGAATATTACCATATAGTATAGTAGTTCAAATCTAGTAACTCATTTTTAACGCAGTTGCAGTTGACCAATCGAACTAAAACTTTGCACACCTCTCAGATTTGGGCCCATTTTTTTCCTATAGCCCCATATAGCGGTACCACCCGATTTCAAGTATTTTGAGGATTTTATCTTCATTTTTAGCCCGAATTAGCTGTCATTTGGCATTTGAGATTCTCAATGATACAGACATTTCCCCACCAAAAATTGTGATCATAGGTAACATTTTGGTAAATTTTGGTAAGTTAAAAATAAAAAATAATTTAAAAAAATTAAGTTTCAGCGTTTTATTTATAAATGCACTTAAAACTAGAAAATAATTCGTCGCTTAGCCCCAATAAGTATATTCTTTCTTATGATGAAATCTCTCAAATAAAACGCTTGTATTTAAATTATAAATGGTGGCAAAATTAAACGGCAAGCGTTTTATTTGAGAGATTCCATCATGAGAAAGAATATACTTATTGAGGCTAAGCGACAAATTATTTCCTAGTTTTAAGTGCATTTATAAATAAAACACTGAAACTTAATTTCTTTAAATTATTTTTTATTAGACTTTTCATAAGTGAGAATTGGGCGTAAAATGGTCATGAAAATGCAGTGGATGAGCTGTGATATTAGTCTTTACGACTTACCAACGGAGGTTTTGTTCCTACTTACAGTTTACTCCTGACGCGTTCTTTGACATTTCCATCACACGTTACTTGGTGGTCCAGAATGGTGCAAAGTACCTGGCCACTGAAGGGATTTCTAGGGTATCACCGCCCAGCGTTTGTAAAATTAAAGGTTTAATTATTCATTACTTCGTAAAGAAGGAAATTTCATTCCTAAAATTTAAGTGGAGATTCTTGTATCAATTTCAACATATTTTTTAAGAACTTTGTATTGATTATGCAACGTTCTCAAATTCCTCAAGTATTTTTTAATTAACATAAGCCACAATAGTGGTCATAGCACAACACTTGTGGTGTCTCTTGGAAAAAGGCTTCCGAATCGGACTTTGGTATACTCTGTCAATCTATTTAATCTGTGTGAAAGAAATACCTATTCGAGCTAAAAGATATTGAAGACACCTTGTATGCCTAGGAAGGCAGCTAACGTATAGCTGTAGTCAATCATATTTCTTTCATTAAACCCGACAACTTGAATTTAGTTAGGCCGGGCCGAACTTTTTATACCTTCCACCATAAAATATTTTAATTGTTCCACAAACATCCCATACGGCACAAGGGAGTCTTCTCTCATATCAATGAGTGCACCCCGATTCATATTAGCTCAATGATATGAGACCTACTGTTTATCGCCGAGTCCGAATGGCGTGTCCTAAGACACCCCTTGTAGAGAAGTTTTACATGGCAGAAATACTCAGAAAATGTCGCCAACATTACTAAGGGGTATTTTGCCAACGTTGACAATTTTGATGTTTGCCAGGCCGGGGAATCGAACCCACGACCTTCAGCGTGCAAGGCGGCATACCATTGCACAACGTTGGCACCACCCACCATAAAATATTCTGTACTAAAATAGAATAATTATTTTCTTTCCTGTCTACAATTTTAGTTGGAGATATTGTGTGACCAAGAATACTACCTCAAATGCCTAAATAAGGTAAAAAATGAATCTAAAAATGTCTTTAACCGGTCGGCACCTTTTTATAGGGCTGTATTAAAGTGTAAACATTTGTTGAAAAATGTTGGTGGAAAAGTTTTGTTACCACTGAGAACCTTAAATGTCGAATTACATACAGTTCGGCCAACAAATGTAGCTAAACTCTTCAACAAACCTAAAATCGGGGGTAACTTTTTATGATGGCTATGCCAAAAACATAGATCTATATTGACAATTCTCAGTGGAGAGGTGTTGTGACCACAACGAACCTGAAATGGCAAAAAAAATAAGAAAATTCGGTTTAAAAATTTAGTTAATATCCTCAAAATATCGGAAACCGGGAGGTACCGTTATAGGAGGGCTAAACCAAAACATGGATCCATATTGAACATTTTAGGTGGATATGTTTTATGTCCTCAGGCAAACTCAAACGTTAAATTACAGGTAGTTCGGTTAAAAATGTAGTTAAATCCTCAAAATACCGAAAATCGGGAGGTACTGTTATATGGGGGCTATACCAAAACGTAAACCATATGTTGACGATTTTTGATGGAGATGTTTTGTGACCACAGGGAACCTCAAATGTTAAATTACAGATAGTTCGGTAAAAAAATATAGCTAAAATCCTCAAAATACAGAAAATCGGGAGGTACCGTTATATGGGGGCTATACCAAAACGTAGAACTATGTTAACGATTTTTGCTAGAGATATTTTGCGACCATAGAGAACCTCAAATGTTAAATTACAGGTAGTTCGGTTAAAAATTGTAGCTAAAATCCTCAAATACCGAAAATCGGGAGGTACCCTTATATGGGGGCTATCTATATCAAAACGTGGACCTGTGTTGACAATTTTTGGTGGAGATGTTTTGTGACCAGAGGGAACCACAAACGTTAAATTACAGGTCAACAAATTTAGCTGAAATCATCGAAATACCGAAAATCGGGAGGTACCGTTATATGGGGACTATATCAAAGCGTGCACCTATCATGAACATTTTTGGTGGAGATGTTTCTTGAACACAGGTAACCCCAAATGTAAATTACAAGTAGTTCGGTTAAAACAATTTAGCTAAAATCCTCAAAATACCGAAAATCGGGAGGTACCGTTTATGGGGGCTATACCAAAACATGGGCCGATATAGCTCACCTTCGAACTTGACCTGCCTTTGGAAAAAAGACACTCGAGTGCAAAAAATGTAGCGCTCTATTTCAATTATTGTGGACGCTAGAGTGATTATAACAGAAGGACACAGCTATATCGATTCAGATTTTTTTCCTGATCAAGAATATATATACTTTATAGGGTCGCAAATGTGTATTTCATTGGTTACAAACGGAAAAACAAACTTAATATAACCTCCATACTACGATGGAGGGTATACAAATAGAAAAGAAAATAGTCTAATCGACCTTTAGTCTTGCAGCCTTATGTTAGCGAGTTTAAACGCTTTAGCTACTGGGAGCCATATCAGTAAATTTGAGCTAGGGCTGTATATTATATATGCCCTTATCGGCTCATTTCAATTAATAGCATATTCAACTACATTATAAAATAATCAATGAAATTTTTCTGCTGACAAATTGTTCATCACGATTCATGCACGTATGCAAACCAAACCAACCCCTTCCCTTCTATTATTAAATTAGCAAAATCTCATATTCCTCTCTATACGCTTCGACGAATATCAACTAAATCAATGCGCCATACATCTAGCCAAATATGAACCCTTAACATATGCATGAATATTTAGGTCACAGCCCATATTTTCCACACGACTTAATGGTTTTGTAATACGAAACCTCAGGTGCAGTTCAGCTGCCAACAACGGAACGAAAAACAAATATAATTTGGCTAAATGAAATTTCGACACCATCGATTAAAACAAAAATTTGGCAAAGAATGCAAAAAAAAATCAACCCTCAAAATGACAAAATGTTACAATTCCATAGGAAAAACAAAAACAGATTACAACTAATGAAAACATTGGTAATTAATGAATGCCAAGGACAAAAACTCATGCACACCAGGAACATCCCACATAATATCCAACGCCCTCATGGCAACTTAGCAATAAGAACAACAGCAACAGCGAACAACATTATAGAAATTACTTGGCCCTGTTTCATTCAACCATAATGACAAAATCAAGTGTGAATAAAAGTGTGACAGGTTTTGCATGACATGACATGCTAAAAGCAACACCAAAAAAACCGAACTCTGAACCCAGGATGTCATTTTGGTGGCAAAGAAAAAAAGAACATACACCACTTTGTCCTGGATGATGATATGTCTGCCTCCCCCCACACACACAAATATTACCAAATTGAAAGCCTCATCGGCTGGAAAAGGAGGGATGTTATTACAGAAAACTGAAACTTGTTCACCCACCTCAAAGGTATCGAAAGAACATTACATGGATGTTATTGTGGTTGGCGTGCGCCTTTGTGTTGTTTGGCTAATATTTTGGTTTTTATGAACAAAACCAAAGGTGGAATATGAAATGATCTTTTCATGCCCCGTAACTCACCCATCTCTAAATAGACATTTAGTGTCCATTGCCCACATTTCAGTCAACAAAGAAAAGAAAAACAAAAGACCTAATTATCTCGTTAAGAATACTTAATACATACACACTTTCACACACACATACACACAAAGTAAATACACTTACACCGTCAGACAGACATACAAAGATAAGAAGATGTTTGTTCTTCCTTGATATGATGATTTGCTCTTGACTTCCTTTTATTGTCATTCAGTGGCGGTCGTTCAGGTTTCCAGAATTCTTTGCGAATGTTTGACTTCCACTTCAATGGAGGTGGAGTGGTGTAGGAAGTGCGTTGTTGTGTTTATGTTTAGTTAAAGTAACACATTGGGGTGATTGAGAAATTTTGACAAATTCAAACAGTACCTCAAACCCTTAGGATTCACTAGGGTAAGGTGTATATTTCACTGAAAATCTTAAGTTAATTTTTTGCAGGAATAACCCTATATGCTTAAACAGGGCAATTTGAAGTGCCCTCGAAGTTGATAAATTACAGACTGACACAGGGGAAAGTCACAGTATCTGTAGCAGGCAGAGAAAAAGGACTTCTTGTCACATTAAAAAAATAAACCTTCTAAATATTCTGTGAAGTAAAGATCTTCTTTCTTTACGGACACAATTTCTTCATGGTTTTGTCAGTCTGATGTTTCAAACAGAACATTTGTTGATAGAAGATCTGTACAGGTTCAAGGTCCAGCTATTACACCGTATATCGATACACCGAAAGTAGAAGTATGAAAAACCACGAGAAAGACTAATGAACCTAGTTTATAATATTGTCGGACTTCTCAACGTTTTAATGAATTGCAAAACTACACCTCCAATGTCAGTACATTAAAAACGAATGTCACCTAAATTGTGTCCCACACAGAGACTTCGGTATTCTATCCCACACAGAGATTTCGGCTTTCTGTCCCACACAGATACTTTGATTTTATGTCCCACACAGAAACTCCACTATTCTGACGCTCACAGTAACGTCGGTTTTCTGTTCATAGGTGTACAAGATCGTAGCATTAATTATAGTATTATTAGCAAATGATTACAGCCGTCGTACCCGGTCCGGAACTTCATCATATCGAACTTCATCCCGAATTCTATCATATCGTCGTCAACCGAAAATCATCAATGATCGTTAAATCGTAGAAACTGATTGTCAATCAGCTTCATTGTTCCAGACCAACCGACATCGGCATTAACAAAAATCGTCAATCCTGAACATCAATCAACATCAACCGATAATCAATAGCTGCATATCAACCTTGTCAGCGGCCTTGCTACAACCATCAACCAAGCTTATCATCATACTAATATTTAGATCAATAAACATCTGATTTAACCCATAAAAGAGAGAAAACTACTCCGCTTTATTCATCAAATTTAGAGGGTCCCTATGGTGAACCCTGAACACGACGTCACCATCCGAGGTCACAATATAAAAGGTGTGGACATGGTTAGCAAATAAATATTAATCTAATATATTAAATTCTCCTGTCACTGTGCGGTTATACCATTTTTGTCCTCTCCACACAGAAATTTTCTCCAAAATGGTACGCACGGTAACTCTCGAACGTATAAACTTATTTGGTTCAAACTTTTCATATCGAAATATTTCCTCCAGACATAGATTAGCTTCGAATAATGGACGACATCTGTCAACTACTTAGGGTACCTCCGAAACAAAACTTCCTTATATTTCTTGCGGAAGAGTATACCAAAAATGTGTTGTACAGACAAAGAATTAATATTCGGATACTCAATTCCGTCGCTACAGAGGATTAATCCTCCTTTCTCTATTAGACCATACTTCCTGAGAAAATGGCCCAATAGCTTTAACAATAAATGAGTGATTAGCACAATAACTTACGAATTGAGTATCCGATGTGGCCGAAACTTTGAAGAACAACTTCGGGTACCTGCACTAAAAAGTTTGATGTTCATCGAATTGCGATAACTACAATACAATTTATTATGATTATGGCAAAAACATAATAATTTTTTTTCCTGAGAAAGGGGTCCCAAAATGTTCCAATATTTGGCCACTCCTTCATAAACTTCTCGCGTTATAGCTTTAATAGTCTTTGTTATATTTGTTAGAACTCTACAATCTGTACTCACCATACTTCTCTCGATGAGTATGGTCCTAATGTTTTGTTATACCCTCCACCATAACATCTGAATCGATATATGTAACTATGTCCGTCTGTTATAATCAATCTAGCGTCTGTAATGACTGATATAGAACTCTATACTTTTGCACCCGAGTTTCTTTTTTCATAGGCAAGTCATGTTCGAATATGTGGTATCGGCCACGATTTTGGTGTAGCATCCATATAACGATAGCTCCCGATTTGCGGTATTTTAAAGATTTTATCCCTCATTTTTGGACCAAACTACCTGTAATTTAACTTTTTAGGCTCACAATGGTCACAAAACATCTTCACAAAATTGTCAACATAGGTCTATGTTTCGATATAGTCCCCATATAACGGTACTCTCCCGATTTTTCGGTATTTTGTGGACTTTAGCTACAATTTGAGATTAGCAAATGTCACAAAACATCTCCACCAAAAATGTCAACATAGTTCGATGTTTTGGTGTAGCTGCCATATAACGGTACTCTCCCGATTTTCGTTACTTTGAGGATTTTAGACGCAATTTTTAACCGAACTAGCACGAAACTTTTCCACGAAAAAATGTCAAAATAGGTCGAAACTTTGATATAACCCTATTTAAAGGAACCGCCCCAATTGAAGACATTTTGTTTATACATTTTCTGATAATATTTAGGCACCAACAACTACAGACAGGAACACAAAACAGAGTAACTTTTTATAACCTCCACCATGGTATGGAGGGTATATTAAGTTTGTTTTTCCGTTTGTAACGCATTGAAATAATCATTTGCGACCCTATAAGGTATATATTTTTGATCAGGGTAAAACTCTGAGTCGATCAATGGATGTCCGTCCGTCTGTGGTAATCACTATAGCATTCATAAAAATGGAGATAGGACGCTGAAATTTTGGGTAGGTGTGTCTTTTTTTGCAGACAGGTCAAGTTCGATGATGGGCTATATCGGTCCTCGTTTTGGTATAACCCCCACATTGGTACCTGTATGTGGGGGTACCGATTTCACGTATTTTGACTGTTTTAGTCACATTTTCAAATCGAATTAGATACAATTTTACATTTAGGGTTCCTAAAGATCAACAAAATTATATTCCATAAATTATGAGCATAGGTCCATGTTTTGGCATAGCCCCCATATAAAGGCACCTCCCGATTTTCGGTATATGTCCTTGTTATAGTATAGCCCCCATACAACGATACCTCCCGACTTTCGATATTTTGAGGGTCTTAGCTACATTTTGACAGAACCATCCGTAATTTGACTTTTGATGTTCCCTGCGTTATAACATTTTTCCACCAAAAATTTTAAAGATATGTCGACACTTGATATGGCCCCATAGGTGGTACCTTTCATCTGGCTGAACACATATTTTAGATTAGATAATTAAGGGGTATCTATCCATGGTCGAATAATCTTTCCACTTAAAATTGTGAAAGAAAACTAATTATCCAAGTTTAATTAAGACTATTTTATGGTCTTTTAACTTGATTCTTTTTCTAACCTTCTGGTCTTATTTTGATCGGATCGTCACGAAAGTTTGAGGGTTAATGGGGTTCCAAAAGAGAAAGAAGCCTTTTGATGTTGGTCGGATAATATTCAAGGGTCGGAATGGGGTAAAAATGTATGTGGCTATTATTATTTGAATATTTTCGTGATGGTCGGATAATATGCAGGGGTTGGAATCGGCTAGAAACGTATGTGGAAAAAATCCAACGATTTATTCTTATGTGAATATCCCGCTTCTAGTAGAGGTATTCCAAAGCAAGGTCTGTCAATGAAAAAAGAAACGATCACCTTTCCGTAGAAGGTCAAACAAGAGACTCGATAATGTAACACACTTTTCCTTTTTATTTTAATTGTAATGACGAATATCCCAGCTTTCATTTCAACAAATGTGACCTATAATAATGAAGATTTTCTGAGCTTTAAATTGATCCCAATTGCGTTACCAAAAGAGGTTATATGCTGCAGATTGGAAATAGACGCTGGCTTGGAATACCTTTGAACGTAGCGGGCTGTCGAAGGCTGCTTTATAATCGACAAAAAGGTGTTAGGTGTCGATCTGCATCTCTTGGGTCTTCTCCAGGATTTGCCGCAGGGTAAATATCTGGTCAATGGTGGACTTGGCAGTTCTAAAGCCGCATTGGTATGGTCCAATTATTTCGTTGACCATTGGTTTTAGTCGTTTGCACAATATCCCTGACACGATCTTGTATGCGATAGGGAGAAGACTTATGCCCCTATAGTTGGAGCATAGAGTCTTATCTCCTTTCTTATGGACGGGACAGAGGATGCTCAGGTTCCAACCGTCGGGTACGCGTTCTTCCTGTCAGATGGAGCTAACTAGGTGATGCATACACCTTATCAGCGTCCGGTTTTAAACAGCTCGGCTGGTAGGCCATCAGTTCCTGTTGCCTTTTATTCTTCAGCCGGTTTATTGATGTTTTTACCTCATCTTGGCCGGGTGGTATACATTCAATACCATCTTAGGGATTGGATCTGCGGTAGCTTCGTCGACTTCGCTACTATTGGATACAAACAGTTTGGAAAAAGGCTCTTTCCATATCTTTAGCACTCTATCTGTATCAGTTACCAGATTACCTTGCTGGTCTCTACAGGAGGATGTGCCAGTCCCAAAGCCATCAGTTTGATGTTTCACTTTTTGGTAGAATTTTCGGACTTCATTCTGTCTCCTGTACATCTTTATTTGTTCACACTCCCGGTTTTCCATCTCTCTCTTTTTCCTGCGGAAGAGACGTTTCTCCTCTCTTCTTTTCTCCCGGTACTTCTCTCGTGCGCTACGCGTTGTTACTGATTGTAAAGTAGCCCTATATGCCGCATTTTTCTCTTCGGTAGCAGCACGACACTCCTGGTCATACCATGGATTCCTTGGTGGAGGTCTCTGGTATCCAAGTACTGATTTTGCGGCTGTTTGCATGGAGTGGGCAATGTTTTGCCATTGTCCTGATATGTTATCGGGACGAGGAGTGCTTTGATTAAGCTATATGTTGTGATTGCAGCTTACCGATTTCCAACATCCATGTTGTGTCTGTTCGCACTTTGTTTGCTACGTTTAATCTGGTACGCACCTTTGCTGCAACAAGGTAGTGGTCCTAATCAATGTTTGCACCTCGGAACGATCGTACATCCAACACGCTCGATGAATGTCTTCCATCTATCACAACATGATCAATTTGATTACTTGTTCTTTGATCTGGAGACAGCCAGGTGCCCTTATGAATATCGAGATGATTAAATCTGGTAATGCTAACTACCATGTTTTGCAGCTGCAAAGTCTATCAGCCTCATACCATTGTCAGATGTTTCACTGTGGAGACTGAAATTCCGGACTGTTGGGCCAAAGATATTCTCCTTTCCAATTTTGGCATTAAAATCGCCTAGTCTAATTTTAATGTCATGGGTAGGGCAACGGTCATAAGTTTCTTCTAAGCGCTCGTAAAATATATCTTTGTTCTGTTCGTCCTTGTCTTCAATGGAAGCATGAGCGCAAATAAAGCTGATTTTGAAGAATTTTGCTTTTAATCGAATTGCAGCGAGTCTTTTATTCACTGGGGTGAAGCTGGAGACCAGATGTTTTAACCTCCGACCAACTACAAATCCGCAACCAAACTCATGATTTGTGTCGTGACAGCTATAATACAGTGAGTCACCTTTAGGTGTTGTTGTGACGCCTTTCCCGTTCCATCGTATTTCCTGTATGGCAGTAATGTCGGCCTTGTACTCTTGAAGTACATCTGCCAATGCGTAAACTGCACCTTCTCTATAAAGCGTGCGAACATTCCAGGTGCAGATTCAAAGATCATGGTCCTAAAAACGTTTGCGGGGGTCGTCAACTTTAGAGGGATTTGTTTTTCTTTTCTTTTGTTTTTTTCATGGTAGGCTGCTTTTTCTAGGGGAGGATTACTAGCCCTGCGCAAGTTTTTAACGTTCTTATGGGTGAACGCGCGGCACATGTTAGCTCACTACCTTTAACGGGTGTTAAAGGCAGTTCCCCAGGTGACACCACGGGGAGGTCAGTGTCCACTTGATTTGAAAGAGGCACCAAGATAAATCCTGGGCTTTGCCATGTTAAAGCCGGATCCGTTCCTTGGTATCTTCCATCCCCTACGTCACTTAATATATGTTTGTTACAGGGAAGAATTCCATATAGGATACAACCTATGAATTTATTTTTTGCAAAATTATAGTTTTATATTGTAGATTTTTAACAAATTGTCCAACTTTGTCTGAAACTCTGCCACCGGGAATACCTTCAGAAAAGGTTCTGAATCAAGTACATAATATACCAAGTTGCGATTTTTTAGGTATATTACTTTTTTGAAGTTGCCCTTGTCCTTGCAGAAAAAATATATTTTTTTTTATTTTTTGGTTTGGCGGAGAAAATATTAAACATAAAAAGAATCCGATTTGAACTAAAAAGACATTTTCTTTAAAGAAATATTCACAATGTGTTGTACAAAATGTACAGACGTATCGTGGTCAACATTTTCGTTAATTATATCTGTAATACGTTCTAACTAGGAATCATGATAGCGCGGTTTATTTGGTCCTTTAAAAAATAATATTTATAAAGAACTCTTCGCGAATCAATGTTCTAAACATATCAAGGTTTATAAAAATCTTTCGGTGGATCAGTATTTTAGTTCATTATAACCGTTTTTTGTTTTAAAGGCGTTCATTGGGTTGGAATGAATAAAATAGGTAAAATAAGAATACGGGGAAGGAACAACAATTTTTTTTTCGTTATATGCGGCGTTCGTTATAAACGTGTTCGTCGGCAAAATTCTTATTAAATGTTATACATTAAAATATTTGAAACAAACAAAGCGGGCCTGTAAATCCTAACAAATCGTAAGAAATTCTACTCGCGGGGTGACAATTTTTGTTCATTTTAATCGTGTTCGTTTTAAGTAGTTGAATGTGTGTACAAATAGTAAGAAAAAATCTTTGGGATCGTGAAACTTTTTCCGTTATAAACGTAGTTTCTTTTAACCGATGTTTGTTATATCCGAATTCTACTGTGAAATTCTTTGTTTTAGTTTACTTTTGCATATCGACGCCTCCAAACAATAGTATGCTAAGTCGACTTAGCATGTTTTCAAGTTCTTTACATTTTTATATTTAACGTCCTTTAACTTAAATTCTGTCAAATTTTGGTAATGATCGGACAATCCGAACAGAAGTTATAAACAAATATTTACTTAGCATAGTACTGAAGGTCAAAGAAATTTCCAAACTTTTAGAGCTTGTCCTGCAAAACTCGCTTTTCAGAATTAACAAACTATTATTTGGAGGTGTCGAACGTCCTTTAACTTAAACTCTGTCTAATTTTGGTAATGATCGGCCAATCCGAACAAAAGTTATAAACAAATATTGACTTAGCATAGTACTGAAGTTCAAAAAAAATTCCAAACTTTGAGAGCTTCTCCTGCAAAACTCACTTTTTAGACTTAGCATACTATTATTTGGAGGTGTCGATATAAAGCATTACAAATGTATAAAAAGCCCATAAGTCCACAGCTATTAATTTTTGCCTAACTGAAAGTTGGTATTTAGTCTTCAGTATGGAAATATGTACAATATTCCTACCGAGAATTGTGGATATGGATTGAAGATTTAATATAGCCCCCATATAAGAGGTACACGCGATTTTCGGCTTTTTTGGAGGATTTATATTATTTTGAGGATTTTTGTTTATTTTACATACAAAAATAGCAATAATTCTACATCTAATGCTCCAGGCGGTTGGAAAATTTGTCTACAAAAAATTTGCGCCATAAATGTGACCACATTTTGGCATTATCACTTTATCATGGTACTCATTTTGCTCAAAGAAAGAATGTTTTCGTTCCCTAGGCGGTGTTATAGTTGCCGACAGGTTCTAGGCCTCATATTTTCGAGAAGAAATGCAGTTTACATCTGTAGTTTTGTACAGAGATTATATTAAAGCGGATCTCAAAAAACTTAATTTTCTTATGTGCCATCAGAATGTTTTTGTTGATCGTTACCTAATTTTTTCACTGACGAACTTCACAAATTGTGACAATGAACAAACCATCTCGGTGTTATATGTCAAGAAGCTATTAAAAGAGATTTTCACACAAAATTATTGGCTAAAAAACATAAATCACTTCCCGAACCATTCGTGGTGTCTTAATAAGCATTACAAACAAGTTCAAGTGACATATTGTGTTATTAAAACCAAAACGCATAGATCTGTCATTTATGTAAATTAAATTTGATATTTTACATTGAGTGTTGAATTTATTTGAGGCTATGTTTGAATTGGCTTTACAGCATCACTGGTTGTAGAGTTATTATTTAAATTTGTTTTCACGACAAGTAATTAAATGTCCATTATAAACGACATAAAAAGACAAACGAATGCACAAAAAATAGATGAGCTTATGTCTCGCCCAAAAATAAGAAAAGAAAAAAACATTACATAATGCAAAACAAAGTGCCAAAATGATAGACAGACAGGCGTGACGAAAACCATGTTATTGTAATTTGTGTATGTCAAAATCAAACGCGTCCATGATGGTTGTTTATGATGTCTAATATTTCATTATGGCTTGAGCAGTGGATGGTTTTTCTTTTCAGCAGAGGGGAGGTTGTGGTGTGTGTTCTTTACGGAATAACAGGTACAGGAAGCACAAGAGAAAATTTTAAGCCTAATTGTTGACATCTCAAAAAGCATGACCATGAAATTACTTGACTTCCGGTAATTAAAGAATTAAAGTACTTTTTTTCGCTGAGTTTCCAAATTTGTCAAAATAAATAAACCTTGAAATTAGAAATGAAAACATTTGTTTTGTTTAAAGAACAGCTTTTGTAAATTACGTATGATTAAAATTTAAAGAGAATTGTTTCCTCTATTGGGACGCAGGTGATGTCAGATAATGGGCAAAGGTGCATAACGATATAAAAAGTAGCACTCTTTCAGAAAGGATCTATAGATGCACCATTTCTTTCTGAAAGGATCTATAGATTCACCATTTCTTTCAGAAAGGATCTATAGATGCAACATTTCTTTCAGAAAGGATTTATAGATGCACCATTTCTTTCAGAAAGGAGCTAAAGATGCACCATTTCTTTTAGAAAGGATCTATAGATGCACCATTTCTTTAAGAAAGTATCTATCTATAGATGCACCCATTCTTTCATAAGGGTCTATAGAAGCACCCATTTTTTCATAAAGGTTCTATAGATGCACCATTTCTTTCAGAAAGGATATAAAGATGCACCATTGCTTTCAGAAAGGATGTATAGATGCACCATTTCATTCAGAAAGGATGGGTGCATCTATACCTATTCTTTCATAAAGGGTCTATAGAAACACAATTACATACTTTCATAATGGGTTTATAGAAACACAATTACTTTCATAATGGGTTTATAGAACCACCCATCTTTCATTAAGGGTCTATAGAAGCACCTATCTTTCATAAAGGATCTATAGAAGCACCTATCTTTCATAAAGGGTCTATAGAAGCACCCTTTTTTCATAAAGGGTCTATAAAGCACCCTTTCTTTCATAAAGCGTGTATAGAAGCACCATTTCATTCATAAAGGGTCTATAGAAGCACCCTTTCTTTCATAAAGGGTCTATAGAAGCACCCTTTCTTCCATATAGTGTCTATAGAATCACCATTTCTTTAAGAAACGGTCTATAGAATCAGGCTTTCTTTCATAAAGGGTTTATAGAAACACCCTTTCTTTCATAAAGGGTCTATAAAGCACCCTTTCTTTCATAAAGCGTGTATAGAAGCACCCTTTCTTTCATAAAGGGTCTATAGAAGCACTATTTCTTTCATAAAGGGTCTATAGAAGCACCCTTTCTTCCATATAGGGTCTATAGAATCACCATTTCTTTCAGAAACGGTCTATAGAATCAGCCTTTCTTTCATAAAGGGTCTATAGAAGCACATTTTCTTTCATAAAGGGTCTATAAAGCACCCTTTCTTTCATAAAGCGTGTATAGAAGCACCCTTTCTTTCTTAAAGGGTCTATAGAAGCACCATTTCTTTCATAAAGGGTCTATAGAAGCACCCTTTCTTTCATAAAGGGTCTATAGAAGCACCCTTTCTTCCATATAGGGTCTATAGAATCAGCCTTTCTTTCATAAAGGGTCTATAGAAGCACCATTTCTTTCATAAAGGGTCTATAGAAGCAACATTTCTTTCAGAAAGGGTCTATAGAATCGCCATTTCTTTCAGAAAGGGTCTATAGAAGCACCCTTTCTTTCATAAAGGGTCTATAGAAGCACCCTTTCTTCCATATAGGGTCTATAGAATCACCATTTCTTTCAGAAACGGTCTATAGAATCAGCCTTTCTTTCATAAAGGGTCTATAGAAGCACCATTTCTTTCATAAAGGGTCTATAGAAGCAACCTTTCTTTCATAAAGGGTCTATAGAATCACCCTTTCTTTCATAAAGGGTCTATAGAATCGCCATTTCTTTCAGAAAGGGTCTATAGAATCGCCATTTCTTTCAGAAAGGGTCTATAGAAGCACCCTTTCTTTCATAAAGGGTCTATAGAAGCACCCTTTCTTCCATATAGGGTCTATAGAATCACCATTTCTTTCAGAAACGGTCTATAGAATCAGCCTTTCTTTCATAAAGGGTCTATAGAAGCACCATTTCTTTCATAAAGGGTCTATAGAAGCAACCTTTCTTTCATAAAGGGTCTATAGAATCACCCTTTCTTTCATAAAGGGTCTATAGAATCGCCATTCCTTTCAGAAAGGGTCTATAGAATCGCCATTTCTTTCAGAAAGGGTCTATAGAATCGCCATTTCTTTCAGAAAGGGTCTATAGAATCACCCTTTCTTCCATAAAGGGTCTATAGCAGCACCTTTTCTTTCATAAAGGGTATGTAGAAGCAGCCTTTCTTTCATAAAGGGTCTACAGAAGCACCCTTTCTTTCATAAGGGGCCAATAGAAGTAACCTTTCTTTCATAAAGGGTCTATAGAAGCACCCTTTTTTCATAAAGGGCCTATAGAAGCAACCTTTCTTTCATAAAAAGTCTATAGAAGCACCCTTTCTTTCATAAAGGGTCTATAGAAGCACCCATTCTTTCATAAGGGTATGTAGAAGCAGCCTTTCTTTCATAAAGGGTCTACAGAAGCACCCTTTCTTTCATAAAGGGCCTATAGAAGCAACCTTTCTTTCATAAAAGTCCTATAGAAGAACCCTTTTCTATAGAAGCACCCTTTCTTTCATAAAGGGTCTATAAAATCACCATTTTTTTCAGAAACGGCGTATAGAATCAGCCTTTCTTTCATAAAGGGTCTATAGAAGCAATCTTTCGTTCATAAAGGGTCTATAGAAGCAACCTTTCTCTGATAAAGGGTCTATAGAAGCACCGTTTCTTTCATGAAGGGTCTATAGAAACACCCTTTCTTTCGTAAAAGTCCTATAGAAGAACCCTTTTCTTTAGAAGCACCCTTTCTTCCATATAGGGTCTATAAAATCACCATTTCTTTCAGAAACGGCCTATAGAATCAGCCTTTCTTTCATAAAGGGTCTATAGAAGCAATCTTTCGTTCATAAAGGGTCTATAGAAGCACCCTTTCTTTCATAAAGGGCCTATAGAAGCAACCTTTCTTTCATAAAAGTCCTATAGAAGAACCCTTTTCTATAGAAGCACCCTTTCTTCCATATAGGGTCTATAAAATCACCATTTCTTTCAGAAACGGCCTATAGAATCAGTCTTTCTTTCATAAAGGGTCTATAGAAGCAATCTTTCGTTCATAAAGGGTCTATAGAAGCAACCTTTCTCTGATAAAGGGTCTATAGAAGCACCGTTTCTTTCATGAAGGGTCTATAGAAACACCCTTTCTTTCATAAAGGGTCTATAGAAGCACCCTTTCTTTCATAAAGGGTCTATAGAATCACCCTTTCTTTCAGAAAGGGTCTATAGAATCGCCATTTCTTTCAGAAAGGGTCTATAGAATCACCCTTTCTTCCATAAAGGGTCTATAGCAGCACCTTTTCTTTCATAAAGGGTATGTAGAAGCACCCTTTCTTTCATAAAGGGTATGTAGAAGCACCCTTTCTTTCATAAAGGGTCTACAGAAGCACCCTTTCTTTCATAAGGGGCCTATAGAAGTAACCTTCTTTCTTTCATAAAGAGTCTATAGAAGCACCCTTTTTTCATAAAGGGCCTATAGAAGCAACCTTTCTTTCATAAAGTGTCTAAAGAAGCACCCTTTCTTTCAGAAAAGGGTCCATATAAGTACAATTCTTTCATAAAGCGTGTACAGAAGCAACCTTTCTTTCATAAAGGGTCTATAGAAGCACTATTTCTTTCATAAAGGTTCTATAGAAACACCCTTTCTTCCATATAGGGTCTATAGAATCACCATTTCTTTCAGAAACGGTCTATAGAATCAGCCTTTCTTTCATAAAGGGTCTATAGAAGCACATTTTCTTTCACAAAGGGTCTATAAAGCACCCTTTCTTTCATAAAGCGTGTATAGAAGCACCCTTTCTTTCATAAAGGGTCTATAGAAGCACCATTTCTTTCATAAAGGGTCTATAGAAGCACCCTTTCTTTCATAAAGGGTCTATAGAAGCACCCTTTCTTCCATATAGGGTCTATAGAATCACCATTTCTTTCAGAAACGGTCTATAGAATCAGCCTTTCTTTCATAAAGGGTCTATAGAAGCACCATTTCTTTCATAAAGGGTCTATAGAAGCAACCTTTCTTTCATAAAGGGTCTATAGAATCACCCTTTCTTTCATAAAGGGTCTATAGAATCGCCATTTCTTTCAGAAAGGGTCTATAGAATCGCCATTTCTTTCAGAAGGGGTCTATAGAATCGCCATTTCTTTCAGAAAGGGTCTATAGAATCACCCTTTCTTCCATAAAGGGTCTATAGCAGCACCTTTTCTTTCATAAAGGGTATGTAGAAGCAGCCTTTCTTTCATAAAGGGTCTACAGAAGCATCCTTTCTTTCATAAGGGGCCAATAGAAGTAACCTTTCTTTCATAAGGGGCTATAGAAGCACCCTTTTTTCATAAAGGGCCTATCGAAGCAACCTTTCTTTCATAAAAAGTCTATAGAAGCACCCTTTCTTTCATAAAGGGTCTATAGAAGCACCCATTCTTTCATAAAAGGTCTATAGAAGCACCCTTCCTTTCATAAAGGGTCTATAGAATCGCCATTTTCTTCAGAAAGGGTTATAGAATCGCCATTTCTTTCAGAAAGGGTCTATAGAATCACCCTTTCTTCCATAAAGGGTCTATAGCAGCACCTTTTCTTTCATAAAGGGTATGTAGAAGCAGCCTTTCTTCCATAAAGGGTCTATAGCAGCACCTTTTCTTTCATAAAGGGTATGTAGAAGCAGCCTTTCTTTCATAAAGGGTCTACAGAAGCACCCTTTCTTTCATAAGGGGCCAATAGAAGTAACCTTTCTTTCATAAAGGGTCTATAGAAGCACCCCTTTTTCATAAAGGGCCTATAGAAGCAACCTTTCTTTCATAAAGGGTCTAAAGAAGCACCCTTTCTTTCAGAAAAGGGTCCATATAAGTACAATTCTTTCATAAAGGGTTTATTGAAGCATCCTTTCTTTCAGAATAGGTCTATGGAAGGATCACTTTGTTTCATAAAGGGTCTATAGAAGCACCCTTTCTTTCATAAAGGGTCTATAGAAGCACCCTTTCTTTCATAAAGCGTGTATAGAAGCACCCTTTCTTTCATAAAGGGTCTATAGAAGCACCATTTCTTTCATAAAGGGTCTATAGAAGCACCCTTTCTTTCATAAGGGAGCTATAGAAGCACCCTTTCTTCCATATAGGGTCTATAAAATCACAATTTCTTTCAGAAACGGCCTATAGAATCAGCCTTTCTTTCATAAAGGGTCTATAGAAGCAAATTTTCTCTGATAAAGGGTCTATAGAAGCACCGTTTCTTTCATGAAGGGTCTATAGAAGTACCCTTTCTTTCATAAAGGGTCTATAGAAGCACCCTTTATTTCATAAAGGGTCTATAGAATCACCCTTTCTTTCATAAAAGGTCTATAGAATCGCCATTTCTTTCGGAAAGGGTCTATAGAATCGCCATTTCTTTCAGAAAGGGTCTATAGAATCACCCTTTCTTCCATTAAGGGTCTATAGCAGCACCTTTTCTTTCATAAAGGGTATGTAGAAGCACCCTTTCTTTCATAAAGGGTCTACAGAAGCACCCTTTCTTTCATAAGGGGCCTATAGAAGTAACCTTTCTTTCATAAAGGGTCTATAGAAGCACCCTTTTTTCATAAAGGGCCTATAGATGCAACCTTTCTTTCATAAAGGGTCTATAGAAGCACCCTTTCTTTCAGAAAAGGGTCCATATAAGGACAATTCTTTCATAAAGGGTTTATAGAAGCACCCTTTCTTTCAGAATACGTCTATCGAAGGATCACTTTGTTTCAGAAAGGGTCTACAGAAGTGTCCCTTACTTTCAGAAAGGGTCTAAAGAATTCCCTTTCTTTCAGAAAGAGAGTATAGAAGCACCCTTTTCCCACAAAGTTTCTATGGAAGCACCCTTTTCCCACAAAGTTTCTATGGAAGCACCCTTTCTCCAGAAAGTTTCTATAGAAGCACCCTTTCTCCAGAAAGGGTCTATAGAAGCACCCTTTTTCCAGAAAGGGTCTAAAGAAGCACCCTTTTTCCGGAAAGGGTCTATAGAAGCACCCTTTCATTCAGAAACGGTACATAGAAGCACCCTTTCTTTCATAAAGGGTCTAAAATCACCCTTTCTTTCAGAAAGAGAGTATAGAAGCACCTTTTTTCCATAAAGAGTATTTATAACCACCCTTAATTCCGGAAATTGTCAATAGAAACCCTTTCTTCCAGTAAAAGGCCATAGACGCAGAAGAAAAAGTCCACAAAAGCATCCATTCTTTCAGAAAGGGTCTACAGAAGCGCCCCTTTTTTTCGGGCAGAAAAAACTAGATGTCCCAGTATTCCACATAAACAAATCACATAATTTGTTTATCTTTCACCCCTTCCCCTTAAACTCATCTCTTAAATCACCAATTTCGCCCGCAGGAATATACATACATACATATGTATGTAATATTTATGTTTGACATTTTAGGAAACCAATGTTTTTATCGCTAAATAACTGGCCGTTTGTTTATTTTCGATCAAATGACCTCAAAATCGCCATCAAATGCAAATAAAAAAGCAGTTGTTTGTATTCATTTTTGTTGGAGCTTGAGGGGGTTAATTTGAAAAGCTAACATTCGTTTGCCCTGATATCTTTTTGTCTTTTGTTTTGTCTGATTTTTTTCTCTGACAAATTCATTTTAATGCAATTTTTTGTTATCGCTGAAAAAACAACACAAAAAATAGAAAAATCAAAAAAATCAAGACCTAAATAAATATGCGCCTCTCTAACACACAATCGCCAGTGTCCGTTCATGTGATGTGAGTATTTGATATTTGACAGATGATTTGTTTATTTTATATTTGAAAGCGCTATCGGAATGAATTTTTCATCTTTTTTAGTTTTAGTATTTTGCCTTTTTGTCGTAGCTATTCAACAAATCTGTGAATGCGAATGTCAATACAGTGGAAATTCTTACAAATAACCTTACTACGTTCTCAGAATATGAACTATGTATGTGTATTTAGAAAAAAATATTTCTTTCAAACGAATTGTCTTCTTTTTCAGAAAATCTATTTGTCTTAGATTTGCAAAGTTCCATAGAGTAGAGAAAATTAGGCCTTCGTTAACGTCAACTTAAACGAAGTTTTGCTGTAAAGAACATATGCGGTTTCATGTACGCGTTTAGTGGAGTGTATCCACATGCGAATATGTGTTTGTTTTGAATTTTTCATCTCCCAAAAATATGTGTGAATTTGTTGTAGACGTGTGATAGCGCTACTCAAAAACCGGAAACGTGCTTTAAGTGTTACAATATTGGAATATCTACGATTTAAGCCAATATATTGTTGGCAAAGCCGTACAACAACCCAACAACAAGAACGTTGCAATGAATTAAAAACAATTTAAATCATAATTGCTAACAATTGGTGCGTCCTTTGTTTACAGTACTTTAATTGATGTATGGTTTATTAAGTTGAAGCAACATTTTGGAATTTGGTTAACTTCTAAAAAATTGGTACATTCCGAACAGGTTAATCATTCGTAGGATTCCTTACTTACTTAGGTGGCCATCTACAGATCCTTTGTACCATAAGCCCAACTAAAACGAGTTTTAGAAACCAGGTAAGGCCAAAATCTTTTCAGTGCGTAATCGAAGAGAGTATGGTTTTTATCCAAATGTTGTTTACCCCAATATTTATACACTACACCACACTGTGGAAAGGGGTATTACATCTTTGTGCATTGTATGTAACATACAAAAGGAAACGAGGTAGATCCATAGTTCCTTCTAGGCATATACATATAGAATCAATTTCTGAGTCGATTTATGCATCTCATTCCGTCCGTTCGCAACGTACAGGTCGCACTTTTTCCAAATTTTGTGTGGGGGTACTCGAAGGAGTCGATCTATATAGACCATATTCGAACTTGATCTATGTCCCGTAGAGATATTACGTTATAGCGTAAAAAAGTGTTAAGTTCGGCAGGGCCGAACTTTTTATACCATCCACCATAAAATATTCTGAACTAAAACGGAATAATTATTTTCTTTCCTGCCCACAATTTTAGGCGGAGATTCGTGAATAAGATAAAAAAAGCTTAAAACATGTATTCAATCGGTCGGGAACCTTATATGGGGCTATATCAAAGTATGGACCTATGCTTTTGGTGGAGAAGTTTTGTGACCACTGGGAACCTCAAATGTCGAATTGCAGATACTTGGGTCAAAAAATATAGCTAAAATTCAAAAAACCGAAAATGGGGAGGCTCCGTTATATGAAGGCCATACCAAAACATGGACCTATGTTGACAGTTTTTGGTGAAGATGTTTTGTGATTACTAGGAACCCCAACTGTCAATGTACAGGTGGTTCGGTCAAAAATTTTAGCTAAATTGTCTGTACTTGGGATCTAAAACCGTTATTTCGATGAGGCACATTTGTCCGTATGAAAGTGTTTATCACGAATATTGACAATTATTTCATATTCCATTTCAGAACAAAAGTAAATTTTTTTCGCGTTACATCAAAAAATTTCCCAGTACGAATCAGGTCGCGAGCCAATTTTCGGTTATTGCGGACAAAAGTTATGGCCGTTTTATTTCGGCTTTTAATAAAGAAATTATTATAAAAAATTCTCTCGAAGTGACTACAGCGAGTAGATTGCAGAATACATGTAAAATTTTACTCATAAAAATTTCATACAGATTGGTGTTATAGTTTCAATGTTACAGTCAAAATAAGCACATATTTTGATCAAAAAAAAAATTTTTTTTGTTTGAAAAAATATCCTTTCACATGCATTATGTAGTAGAAAATTTTGGAAAAATCTGTAGGAATACTTGCTTCATTTTGCTTAAATATCCCAATTAAATAGATGGATTTTGCTTTATAGACATTCAGTTTAAAGCATTCCCATTGAGGAAGATAATTGGGTTGCTTACGATATATCTCAAGGCTTCTGAAATGGAAATAAAGGTCAAATAACCCATTTTAATTTATATGCATTTTAAAATACATGTTAATCGCGTAATTATCAAAATCATTTTGTCCGCATGTGATTTTCATGTACAGCAAGACCATATCTTTTAAGTTGTATATATTTTTCGAAATTTAATTTGGAGGCTAATATGTGAGGCTAATATGTAGCATCGGCTGCATCTTAGCATTAAAAACCCTATAAATTATCGCTAATTTGCGCAAAGTGCATACAATTTTTGTCCGCATCCGATTTTAGTGTTCACCATGAACATCTATATCGATATGTATCTATTTCAAGGCGATCAATCAAGAACCGTGGATGTAGCATCACACACTATTTTTTGGGATAAAATGAATGTAGCTCCTTTTTCAGTGAAGTTTTCAAATCTCAGTTTCCGCTAAAACGAAGATGTTGCACTAGTTTCTTCATTGCAGTGGGAACGACCCGCACAAAACGCGATAAAACACGCGATATTTTCAAAAACAGCTTTAGGTGATTTTTCTACTTCGGAATTTCTCGTAGATGGATTTTCACGGGGAATGCTTTATTGGATCCGGAACGTAAAACACCAAAATGTGCATTGGAGTACGAGGTATTCCAATGGCAATTGCAAATATAAGACCCGAAAAATATGACTTTTAGAAAAATATTCGCACAAAATTTCCGCATTTGGATGCAGATTTCTATGAAGATGTGTAGACTACATTCACGACACGTATATCAAATAATTCAGAATCGCGAGTTATACAATCCTATATATGATTTTTTGAAAAAACCTGTTTGCGGAATGAAATTAGAAGAAAATGTCAAAAAAAAAACACTGTAAATCTGGCTTCAAAATGTCAGCATCATTTAATGGTAGAAGCAGATCAAATTTGGAAAAGTAATACACAAGTGAGATGATCCTTATTTAGATTGATTCTACTTTTACTTTGACAGGAAAATCGTGAGAAGTGTAGTTTACTCACAAATCGACAGAAGACAAAAAAAGACAAGTTGGCTTCAACCCATTTTCACCCATTGTTTAACATAAATATAGCCACAGCTTCCACGCAAATTATCTTTTAAGGCCAATATTTTTGCCGCGTCCAAAAACATTTCATTTTATCCGAAAATATTTAATTTGTATAATATACAATCACAAGTCGCGTGTTCTAAAAGGGTAAACCTTGGCTAAATAAACACTTTCATACGAGCAAAATGTGCCTCATAGAAATAATAGTTTTAGAGCCCAAGTATGTTTGAACGAAATCCGTTTCAGACAATTTGGAGTTGATTTAGCCATGTCCGTCCGTCTGTCTGTCTGGAGCGCACAATAACTATCGAACGGAACAACGAATTCGGTCCAAATTGTCTTTCGTAATATTTTGTCCAAACTTAGTTTAAGTTCGAAGACGAGTTATATCGGTCCACTCCTTCCGGTACCTCCAACACAAAAGTTCGTAAATGTTCGCAAAACCGATTTGGTCCATACTTTGCACATCGTGACTTAGATGAGGTTCCAATATGGACTCAATCCTTCGGGTACCTCAAACACAAAATTTCGGAAAAGTTCAGTTTGGGACCTGCACTCGAATCGCTTTGATTTTTGTTGTTACAACTAGTATTCACTGTTACAACTAGTTTTATCAGGGGCAAGCCCATACTTCCTGAGAAAATAGCCTGAAAGATTCAAAAACCCCCTATGACACCGTGTGTAGTGGTTGTAGCGCAAGATAACCCTCGAACGGATCTGCGTACAAAATTTGGCCTTCGCAATATTTTGTCCAAACTTAGTTTAAGTTCGAAAATAAGCCATATCGGTCCACTCCTTTAGGTACCTCCCCCATAAAAGTTCGTAAAAATACGTATGTAAAAATACTTTAAATAACATTTCCAATCGTTTGGTATTTTCCATAGAAACAATGCAAAGCGAAACATAACCCACGTTGGAAGAGCTCGCTGTTTAGTTTCGTTTTGTTAACATTCGTGAGTACGAACAAAACGAAAAGCGAAAGTACTCAACTCCACAAGAGCAGATAGAAAACGAAATAGTACTAAACACATGTGAATAAATCAAAAACGTTTGGTGGTTGATAAAATTCACTGTGGTATGCTGATGCTAACTTATAGGGCTGTTAAGCTATCACATGTGTGTGTGGCTAAGTGTGTCATTGACCATAACGCACAGCAAACGTTTGCCAAAAATTCTTTTTATTTCGGTGGTGAATCAAACAACTCGGCAAAGCATAGCCGAAGTACATTTCAGCAATCGTACGGTTTTATCTTTTTAAATTGAAAAGTTTGTGGTTTTGTTTTGGTTGTGAGAATGAAAAGATTCAGAGAAGCTTTAAAGTTTGTGGCTTTGTGTGATTGGTACGGGAATCGCTTCCGAATCGCAGGTTCGAATATGGTTTATATTTTTTCACTCCTTCGAGCACCTCCTACACAAAATTCCGGATAAGTTCACTTTAAGACCTGCTCTAGAATCACTTTGATTTTTGTTGAAGCAACTTGCTTTCGCTGCCTCAACTACGACGGTAAACGTTTTTTCAGGGGCAGGGTCATACTTCTTTCATACACCGGTCGATACAATACCGGTCCTCAAATTCCGGTACTTCCGACCAATATTTAAAAAATTTCACTAAAATGGTATGCACGATATCTCTTGAACGGGGCAACCAATTTGGTCTAAATTTGGTGTAACTTCTAAAATCACCCATATCGGTTCTCTTCTTACGGTACCTCCCACAAGAGTTCAACATTTGTGTCTAAGTGCAGTTTAGGATCTGTTAGAAGATTCTGTGGAAATGTATACCGATGCGGTTTGTTGTGGTCCTGTTGAAAGTGACATAATGTTTTCCGCGTACAAGTCCAAGCTTCCTGGCATACTGGTCCAGTCTTCCTTTTTGGACATTTGATGACCCACTGAAATGACTAGTGGGCGCGATATATATCGAAATGATATATTATGACTCCCATAATACGATCCACTTCCATAATAGACCAAGTTGGTCCATTCCATTAAGTACCTCCTCCGCAAAACTTTTGCCCTTTAATCCTAATACACATTTTTGTAGACAAGCTCAAATGTCCAAAAAGTGCCACAAAATTCCAAAAACCCTAAATACATTCGTTCTGTCCGTAGATGAAAGTTTAAATTCACATAAGCTGAGGGTATATCTCTGTCGGCTGATACTTTTTTACTTGTGCCCTAATTTCCAGATCCAGTAACTTTTCCACCGTCTTTACTAGAAAGGAAGAAGGACTAATTGGTCGATAGTCTTAGGGCAATGTGTGACTCGGCTTCGCTACTATGGCAGGCCCTTGAATTCCTTGCCAGCATCATTAGTACTGGATATGCAACACATTCTGAAATATTGCCGGTATTATATCATCCGGTATTGTTAATCTTCCACAGTTTGGGTCTGATTGTGGCTTGGTGTAGACAGGACACCATCCAGAGTTTGTAGTGAATAAATTGGGGTTTCATGCGAAACATAACCGTTTTCTCCCTCTCCCTCCTTCTATAGACTCACTAAAACCGACCCAAAACTTCCACTTAGCTTTCTTGGTTTTACGCTTGAACTTATTCAAATTAGCCTTGTAGGCACCCAAACAGTACTGAGTTTCGTCTTATTTACTTTATTGTAGGATATCCTAGCTACCTTACGAATTGCCAATAATTTAGGCAATTGGTTAACTGGTTATTCCACCAAGCCGGTTGGGGTATCTTCCCACATAAGAAGTCAGGAGACTTTTGGTTGGGGAATCCACAGCTCCTTCGACATCCTCGATTGTGTGAAAGCTATTATATCCATAAAATTTTGAACCACAATTCCCATCTGAAGACGGACGTTCTGTTTCTCGACTGACTTCAATATTCTTCCCAACTCTATTGAAGGAGGAGGAACACATACTGAAGTTATCACACAACATATATATATATATATATATATATATATATATATATATATATATATATATATATATATATATATATATATATATATATATATCTTCCAGTTTGCTGCTTTCCCAAATTGAACCAATGACCCTTACAGCCTGAAGAAGAAAATCGCCTTATTTCTTACTCTCGCAGCTATTAACCTTGACTCCCTTTTATCGATCTGCCTGGCCGAACTTTGTGGCAGTACTTTGTTCTAGTCAACCCCGCCCGTGATGAGAATGTCCTTTTACCAGCAACCAACGACAATGGTTGATACTTCGACTAGCCATATGGTTTCGAAGAGGATGCAACAACTGGAAAGATTTTAGTCCCTCCACTAGTGATTTTCTCAATAATCTTCTTCCTCCGGGCCACCCCCCTGGTTACGTCGGTGATCTGTGGTATCAGAAAATCATCCGTCATATTGATGGAAAATAAATCATCCTTACCACTGTACTTCTCCAGTCCTTTCTACGTGAGAAGTAATGGCCAGGCACCCGTTGGACACGTCGGTTCAGCAAACTTTTCTACGGAATGGGGTGCAGTATCATGAGAGGAGTTGGAGTCATCGATCGTTGTCGTGACCATGGCTTCGTCATCTTCTGTTAGTGGTAAATTATCCCAAATATCGTCCGGGATGATTTATTCCCTGAGAGTTAGGGGGACATTTTGCTCAATAAGATTGAGGAGTATGCTGCTCTGGTTGTCAAGACTGTCGGTTATATCGTATTTTTCCAAGACGTCATCCAAGCCCATACCTAATAAATCATCCTTACCACTGTACTTCTCCAGTACAGTCTGCGTGAGAAGTTATGGCTTATCGGATTTGTCCGACGCTAAAACGCCAGGCCCCCGTTGGACACGTCGGTTCAGCAACCTTTTCTACGGATTGGGGTGCAGTATCATGACTGGAGTTGGAGTCATCAATCACTGTCGAACAATGTCGCGAGTTCATATTAACTGTGGCCAAAAATAGAAGGAGTTGTCGTATGTGCATCAATTTTGGTACACGTACCTATTATTGACTTACAATCTTCAGGACAAAAAAATTGGGTTGGTCGGTCCACGTTTTGATATAGCCCCCATAGAACCGTACCTCCCGATTTTCGGTATTTTGAATGTTTTAGACACAATGACCAACCGAAAGTATTCAAACTTTGTGGTTAGTCTTCGGCAGAGGTATCAAACATTCCAACAGAGGATTGTGGGCTTAGGTCCACGTTTTGATATAGCCCCCATACAACGGTACCTCCCGATTATCGGTATTTTGAAGATTTTAGCCTCATTATTGCACCGAAATTGCTGAAATTTGGTATTTAGTCTTCGTAGGGGGCAATATACCTTCACCTTGAGATTTGTCTGCATAGGTCCACGCCTTCATATAGCCCCCATAGGACGGTACCTCCCGATTTTCTGTATTTTGGAGGTTTAAGTCTCCGTTGGGGGACTTATAACCTTCCACCAGAAATATGTCGGTATAGGTCCTCGTCTGCCTATAGCCCCCATAGAACCGTGCCTCCTCAGTTTCGGTATTTTGAGTGTTGTGGCCTCAATATCCACCCGATATGACTGAAATTTGGTGTTTAGTCTTCATAATGTTTGTGAGCATATTGAATATATCAAACTCTTGTCTTTATATATGTATGAGAAATTTCCTTTAAAAAATTTTTTGACCGATTAGTGGTCAAAGACGACCAATTTTTTGTAAAAAATCGAATTTTGATTATCGCTGTTCACAATTTTTTTAAAAGTTGATATTTTTAAAATTCTCTCGTTTTAAAGCAAGATTATAAGGTACTTAAAAAGCCCACAAAAATAATAATAATAATAATTTTAGAAAAAAAAACACAAAAATACGTATTAACTAAAATTGTCGGATTTAAATCCTCATATAGCAAAAACTACTTCACGTATCAGTACCAAAATTCAGATTCTTCTTAATTAATATGTTATCTATCACTCCCCATCAGTAAAGTTGTTCAACGAAGTATTTAGTTTTTACCATTTTTGGCCACGGTCGTGACACTGTGTGTCGTGGCTATGGCGTCGTCGTCTTCTGTTAGTCCGAGGTTATTTTTTCCCTGAGATTAGGGAGACGTTTTGCTCAATAAGATTGAGGAGTAAGCTGCTCTGGCTGTCAAGACTGTCGTTTGTGTCGTATTTTTGCGGGATGTCGCGTGAGAGCTTGTAGTAGTCAGGCCTAGTGAATCCCGTGCATATGTAGAAGTGAAGACTAAGGTTGCCAAGGTATCGGTGTTTTTTTTTGGTTTGTTTTTAGCAAAAGTCCGTATATCCATCAATACCTCAATTTTTGGAGGAACTGAGGTGGACCGCAGGTAGTGTAACTTATTGTCGTTGCTTATCTTATATATAACATTTATTTGTATTTTCATTCTGCTCAATCTCTTTGACTTACCACCACTGGTTTTTGCCCAGTTTTATTGTCAACCAAACTAAAATACGGCAACAAAACCCACAACCAAATGTGAAATTGTAAATATGGATGAACTCAATGTATGAACAGTTCGTCGATATTACATAGCTGTAGTTTCAGCTGTAGTCGTTTGTGTTTCTTTTCAATTTTCAGCTATTGGAAAAATATTTCACAAGTGAAACTGTTTTTCGTGAAAATCTTTTGTTGGCCGATGTGATTGTTTGTCTTTTTGTTTTAAAGTTTTCATTCGGTTACGTTTCATTTGGTTATGTTTTGTCTTCAATCGGCAAGTTAGGAGGCCATATCCCTTACCCTATGTATTTTTTTCTTTTCGTTTGGACATCAATTGTATGTTCAAAAACGACAACAAAAACACATTTGTTTACCATTTCCATTGACCACGTTCGGTGGCAATTAATTGCAACAGACAAAAAACAACCTCGAGAAAGACAAACACTCAAACATACGTTCGTTCTAAAATAAAACACACGAAAAATTGGAACGGAAACTAAAACAAAACGTCCGACCAACCGACAGACAGACTGACCGGTACAGGGCAAAAGTATTATTTTCCCACTCAACAAGGAAGGAATCTCTAGCACGTATGGGGGTCCAAGTCCAAAAGTAGGTGGAAAGAAAAACATGCCTGCCAGCAAACCAACGAAGCAGTCACAAAAACTGTCGGCCTTATAGACATATGGCTGGTAAAGCAAACATGGTCAGCGAAAGGATAAAACAAAATTAGTGACTCTATTGTTTTGTCGATGTCCGAGTGGATAAAACACGATAGAGGCCATAGTCAAATCACTTTTTTCTTCTTCGTTGAATGGCAAAACAAAATGTAAAATAACAAAAAAAACTGAATATCCCCAAAAAAAAGAGAGTGGATATAAAAACTGCTATAAATGTAAATATCATGTAGTGCGGCAGGCAGGTATGTGCCATATGTGCAAATTTGTATAAATATATGTATGATGAATGTAAATACAAATTTCTTAATTTATGCTAAGGGGGGTTTTTATGTCCAAAAATATTTTAGGTGATTTAAGGTTAAACCATAGATTATGGTTAGATTAGCAAAAAGAATAAGGTACACTTATATCCTCTCACACTCTAAAGTTTGAAATATAACTATGTCACGATGAATACGGACTCTGATCATATTAGTTGACCTTTACTTTTCCACGTGGTCGTTAAGTGCTTGATAAGCTATGACTTTCAAGGGGGTTTAGTAGGTGGAGAAGTCCACTATAAAGTTGTGTCGACTCACAATCGCAACATACTATCACGTTTTCTATTATTATAACTAAAGCTCCCACTTACTTATATGCCAATTCATCACATTTCCCCACAAATAATACTCAGATTCCCAATTCTTCTGGTTCACAACATTGAAATTTAAATTTTGTACTTACAGTGCTGTAGAAACTAGGATTATGGTAGACTAAAATGGAAGGTTGATCAATATGCTTCTCTTGAGTCCTTCAATAGGTATGGAAGCATAGACTTGCCTACGAAACATATTGTGTAGCTGCAAACAGGAAGGTACTCTGGTAAAATTTTCAGTACAATCCTCCAACAGTCCTTAAACTGCATTTAAGCGCAAAATTTTGAACTTTTGTGAGCGAGGTACCCAACGGTTTTGTCCGCTATGGACCCCCTTGGAACTTTATATACGTTTGTGGTGCGAAAAGTTTTTTCCAATTCGTATACTCAATTGGCTGTGCAAAATTTTTAAGGTGATCTTGTGCAAACAATTCGAACTCAGGATTCTTTGAATGTACAGACCCAAACGACTAGAAATCCTAGTTGGGTTTTGTTGTGTCAGATCCAGCTCGGATTTTATGGCCCCATCTAAACATGGTTAAATATTGAGTTTTTAAAGAAACTTGAGGCTATATCTGTGAAACCTCTGAAATTTGAAGATAAGGATAAGAATAAAATATTTGGAGAAATAATGAACTCGAAAAACTACATTTATTGCCCCAAATTTCAAAATATATGCACAAATTCCACAATTTTTATACATTTCGCAACGTATCTCAAAAACCGTTAATTTTTTCTGAATATTTTCTTTTGGAAAAATATTCCCTGGAATGTAATACATAACTCTTCGGAACATGTCATTGTTGTAGAATGCCTCTATGCCGTTGTTTTCAGTACATTTTTCAACGACGATTTAATAAATATGTTAATAATGTAGTAAAATCCGAAATGCGAGAATAAACTGTTGGTGTGAACAGTGTTTGAAATACGTGTTGTAAAAGATATGATGCAAACTACCGCTGAAACAATATGAAGTAAACATTTAAGAGTTTCAAAATATTCTGAAGAATTTTTGAGAACTTTATTTGGAAGATTTTTGCAAAAAATTGCTTGGTTCATCTCCCAATAGTTTAGCTGATACTAACCAGAATTTCAGCAATTATGTAAATTTTTTGTATTTTATAGACTTTGATGCCCCAGATGGAGTTTTTCTTATGTGGTTGTTTCAAAAGATAAGTTCTGCTAGTTTAGGGCTACAATATTGCTAAAGACAGCAAGGTCAAATTCCTATTCTTTTCTGAGATAAAGGCCTGATAAATGCAAAAAGTGTAGATTTAGCCCGGTTTAGGTGAGGCCATAAAATCCGAACTGGATCTGACAGGACAAAACCCTTCTAGGGTTTTTGTAGTCTAAATATGTGCACTCTGCATACTGGAAGTTGTTTGCATTTTCAGTGTTGCATAGTGTAATACTGCAGGAGCGTGAATTAATACATATCTTATGTACAGTCGGGGACATCGGATGCCAGGTGTAAAAGTCAATATACAATTTTAAATAATACAACAGTTTTTCATATGAGCATTAATTTCCTGAAACATGCCATTATTTTATCTGAGTAAAATTAATTTTTTGTTTAGTATATGCAAATAGGTATTTACTTTTACGCTCGACAGTTCAAGTTTACTTTATTATGTAAAACGTTTCCAAAATATTTTAAATTCCCACTGGTTTCATTATTCATATTTTTTTGAGAAAAAAAATTGTGCTGAATGGCGCAAACATATATCATAAATTGTAGATTTTTATGATAAATATGCCAGAATACAAATAAAAGAAAAATTTTGGCGAACGCTGAAAATAAATCTTTTATATTTTGAAAAATATCTTGCCTTAAAATTTGTATATTTTGAGTCTAATTTGAAAAAATAGATTTTTTCTGAATGGCGCAAATGTGCGCAATTTCTTATGATTGAATCTGATATTCGAGACTTATGCGCATAAGACATCAGAAGGAACTATGGTCCGGACGTCACGGGGAAATACTCTTTTTCAATTTTGAAATTTGAATTATCTTAAAAATTGTCATAAAAAATATGCACGAAAAAGAGTAAGGAGTAAAGATACAAAAACAATTTGAATATTTTAAAAGCTTATCTTGTCCCGAGACTTTACAAAAACAGTAAAATTTAAAAAATATACATTTTCGCTAAAATAATATCATTTTAATGTTCACCTAATTTCTTAGTACTAGAACATGTACTTTTTTGCTTTCATTATGGCTGAGTTCAATCGACTACTGCGTTGGATTGGTTAACCTCAAAAAGTTGCGGATGGTAATAGCGAATGGAGAAAAGAGTCAGGTTGCTGATTACACTGTGCAACATTTTTAAGGTGATCTTGTGCAAACAATTCGAACTGAGGATTTTTTGAAAGTACAGACCCAAACGACAAGAAGCCCTAGTTGGGTTTTGTTGTGTCAGATCCAGCTCGGATTTTATGGCCACATCTAAACATGGTTAAATATTAAGTTTTTACAGAAATTCGTGGCTATATCTCTGAAACCAATGCGAATTTTCTTCTGACCTCTGAAACAAATTTGTAGATAAGGACAAGAATAAAATATTTGGAGAAATAATGAACTCGAGAAACCACATTTATTGCCTCAAATTTCAAAATATATGCAAAAATACCACAATCTTTATACATTTCGCACCGTATCTCCAAAACCGTTAATTTTTCTGAATATTTTATTTCGGAACAATATTCCCTGGAATGTAATACACAACTCTTCAGAACATGTCATTGTTGTAAAATGCCTCTATCCCGTTGTTTTCAGTACATTTTTCAACGACGATTTAATAAAAATGTCAATAATGTAGTGAAATCCGAAATGCGAGAATAAACTGTTGGTGTGAACTGTGTTTGAAATACATGTTGTAAAAGATATGATGCAAAATACCGCTGAAACAACATGAAGTAAGCATTTTAGAGTTTTAGAATGTTCTAAAGAATTGTTGAGAACTTTATGTGGACGATTTTTGCAAAAGGTTACTTGGTTCAACTCCCAATAGTTTTGCCGATACCGACCAGAATTTCAGCAATTATGTAAAATTTTCTATATTTTATAGGTTTTGATGTCCTAGATGGAGTTTTTGTTATGTGGTTTCTTCAAAAGATAAGTTCTACTAGTTTAGGGCTACAATATTGCTAAAGACAGCAAGGCCAAATTCCTATTCGTTTCTGAGATAAAGGCCTGATAAATGCAAAAAAGTGTATATTTAGACCGGTTTAGATGAGGCCATAAAATCCGAACTGGATCTGACAGGACAAAACCCAACTACGGTTTTTGTAGTCTAAATATGTACTTTCAAAAAATCCATACTAGAAGTTGTTTGCATTTTCAGTGTTGCACAGTGTTATCAACACTTTTTTCACAAAAATGCGATTTTCGTTTTATGAGTTTTGAGCAACTTTTGGCCCCTGTTTTAGCCTCTGTGGAACGGTTTGATATTGATTTTAAATTAGATTAAAACTATTAATAAGTTATTACGAAAAGAGTATACAGACCACGGTGCAATTATTATGCCTAACTTCAAAGGTGGGATGGTTTCTTTGGTACATCTCACCAGTTTTGGTAATTTTTTTCTGTTATAAAATTTATTTTTGAAAACTTTTTATCAATATACACGGTGCTCTTGAAACAATTTTAAATGGAAGGTGCTTACACCTCGGAAGTTTTTGCGGATTCTGAAACTACAATGTTCATATATGAGAACAATCAAAAAACAAAAAAATCGCCAGAGCGCTTTTTAAATAAATCGCGATTTAAGTTGACATTTTTAGGGGTTGTTTAAGTTTTGGCGATTTTGCTTAGAAACCGCATTTCCTATCAAAATGGGACTAAAACAAATATTGTAGCTATGAAAATTCTCTACAAGATCGACCTTAATGGTATTTTCGTAGTTTTTACCATTTTTGAGATATAGAAGCTCAACTTGGGACAATGCACTGACTGTATCGCCCCCTTATAAAACAATGTCATGTAGGGTGCTCCTTAACTAACTTTTGATGAAAACCGCTTACACAGGGAAAGTTTTTGTGAATTCTGAATCAGCAGTGTTCATAGATGAGAAAAATCCAAAAACAAGAAAAAATCGCTGTAGGGATTTTTAAATAAATCGCGGTCAAAATTCACATTTTTAGGTGTTTTTTAGGTTTTTACGATTTTGCTTGAAAACCGCAAGTCCAATCGAAATGGAGCTAAAGAAAATGTTGTAGCTGCCAAAATTCTCTAGAGGATTGACTTTATCATTTGTTCCCAGCTTGTACCATTTTTGAGATAAGGAAGCTCAGTTTACATTTTTAGTTTTTTTTTTTTTTTTTGTTAGGGTTTAGCGAATTTGCTTGAATACGGTAAGTCGTAACGACATGTGACCTGAGAAAATCTTAAAGCTGTAAAAATTCTCTACAAGACTGGCTTAAGTAACTTATCCTTAGTTGTAACATTTTTTAGATATATGCATTTAAGTTGGGAATTTGCAGTCATGACATTGTTTTATAAGGGGGCGATACAGAATTGAATTGAAATTGAATTGTCCCAATTTGAACTTCTATATCTCAAAAACGGTAAAACCGACGAGAATATCACACAGGTCAATCTTGTAGAGAATTTTCATATCTACAACATTTGTTTTGGCGAAAATCTAAACAACCCCTAAAAATGTCAACTTAAATCGCGATTTATTTAAAAAGCGCTCCGGCGATTTTTTTGTTTTTTGATTGTTCTCATCTATAAACATTGTAGTTTCAGAATCCGCAAAAATTTCCGAGGTGTAAGCACCTTCCATTTAAAATTGTTTCAAGAGCACCGTGTATAAGCTTGTAAATAAAAAAGTTTTAATGGTGAACGTTTCAAAAATGCTACTTAACTAATGGAAACTACGATCGTTGCTGTTAATTTGACCGCAGAACTTTCGAGTAAATCAGTACTATTTATCTTATAAAATTACATTAGGTGCTAATATACATTATATATTATTTTCCTCAAAGAAGATACCCCCACCAAGAAGTTCCAACAAGGTATCAATAAAATAATTTTTTTAATAATAAGAGAAATATAAAAATTTTATTGAAAATATGCATGGCGGTGCTATTATTTTTACCGGCACTGGATGCCATTATAACAAATAAAAATAAATAATGCATTTGGTGCGGAAACCATAAAGAAACATGTAAGAAAGGAGTTAAGTTCGCCGGGGTCGAACTTGTTATACCCTCCACCACGAACTGTATGTAAGTAAAATGGAACAATTAGTTTCCTTTCGTTTACGAATTAGACCAAATTTTAAATACCAAATTTTAGCAATTTCGGTAAAACAATGTGGCTAACCTTCAAAATACCGAAATCCAGTTTCAAATCTGCTCGCGTTCACGAAATTGGCCAATGCGCGCAAAAGTTATAGCGGTTTTTATTCTCGTATAAAGAAAAAATATTTAAAAAGATCTTTTTTGTTGTTATGAGAAAATGTATGCATAAATCGTTAACAGCAGTCCATATCTATTCGTAGATGTTTAAATAGTTATTAAATTTATTATTATTTTCGCGGAAAGTCAACAAATAATAAAAAAAATTTGAAGTAAATCCAAATTATCCTGTCCCAGAATCCATACAAACCCTCAAAAAATAAATTGAAGAATATATGCGGAATCTAGACAATGCGTAGAAAAATATGATACCAAATTTATAGAGATTGGTTACATAAATTGCATATTATAGCAACAACAAAAGAGAAAAACTTATTGTTGGAAAATATTGTTGCAAATATTTTTTTGGTTTGATTCTAAAAATTAGAAAAAAATATTTGGGAGTTCTCCAACTATTTTGCTAAAATCCCATAGAATAATGAATGTATACAGTTAAAACTTCATCAAAACATATGGTTTACCACCGCGAGAGTTTAATTGATTACTGTGATAACTTATAAGGGTAGGGAATTAAGAGTAATATTGAAATTACTATCATTCAATTAATATTATAATTAAAAAGCCTGTTATTTGCGAATGGAAAACTAAATAAAAAAGTTCAGTCTTTCGGTGGGATATTGACCTCACAACATTCAGAATTACGAAAATCGGAAGGAACCGTTCTATAGGGCCTATATAAAAGCGTGGGACTATACCGACGAATTTCAGCCATTTCGGTGGGTTGTTGTGGCCACAACCTTCATAATACCGAAAATAGGGAGATACCGTTCTATGGGAGCTATATCAAAACATCAATATATGGCGAATAACAAAATTCCTTTACAATTCCATTTGAAAAAAATTAAAATTTTTTTTTTTATGAGCACATCTACGATTTTTGGTACAGAGGTAAAGGAAAAAAATCCGGTTTCAAATCTGCTCGCGTTCACGAAATTGGCCAATGCGCGCAAAAGTTATAGCGCTTTTTATTCTCGTATAAAGAAAAAATATTTAAAAAGATCTATTTTGTTGTTATGAGAAAATGTATGCATTCTAAAAATTAGAAAAAATATTTGGGAGTTCTCCAACTATTTTGCTAAAATCCCATAGAATAATGAATGTATACAGTTAAAACTTCATCAAAACATATGGTTTACCATCGCGAGAGTTTAACTGATTACTGTGATAACTTATAAGGGTAGTGAATTAAGAGTAATATTGAAATTACTATCATTCAATTAATATTTTTAATTATAATTTGCGAATTAGTTAAAGTTGGTTGATGCGCATCGGTTTTTGGATACAGCGAATCAATCTCTGTCAAAATTTATGCATATTTCGATGTTTCACTCAGGGGCCATTGTGTGCCACCAGTTGCATCATACACTGCAAAAAACCTTAAAGTTGGTAAACGTCGCGCAATGTGCATACGATTTTGATGCGCATCCGGTTTCGTCAGCGCCTATCAAAAATACGTCCAAATATACCAATTTTAATTAGATTCTTCAAGAACCACGGATGTGCCTCCACATTCTATTTTTGGTGAAAAACCCATATTACACGCGAATCTCTGTAATTTATGACACGCGTTTTCGCAAATATTATAATCGCGTGTAAAGGATTCCATTTACGTAAAAAAATTTCAAGAAAATCGCGGTTTAGTACGCGGATTTGTCGAAATAATTTTTTGCTGTTTTTCCTATTTTCGGGGTATCTATATCCGCGGTTTTAGTGGATGGATTCGATCGCGGAAGGTCTCATTAAATCCGTCGCGTAAAAAAAACTAAATTCACGCGGGGTACAAAGGAAATTGAATGGCACTTGTAAATTTTAAACGCAAAAAATAGGTTTTTAAAAAAAATCACGCATCAAATATTGGCCTTTAGACTCCAATTACTAGGATGCTGTATTAAAACAATTCAAAAAACCCCGAAATTCCAGCTTCAAAATGTCTGCATCAATTTTAGGTGGATGCAGTGGATATATCAAAAAATGATGCACTAGTATCATATTACCCATGAAGTATTCTTTGAGTCTTTCTTTGGGCATATGTCTATAAAATGTAAGGTTAAGCCTAAAATCGGAAGGGAGCATAAAAAAACTTGTTGGCTTCAACCCATTTTTACCTATTTTTCTACATTGATGCCAACACAGCTTCCACGTAAATTAATTTTAATGGTCGACCTTATGGGATTCCTCCTAAAACACTTCAGTTTAAAGAATGTATATCATACTATATAGAATATGTTAACAGTTCGCGAATTCTGAAAGGGTGAAACTAGGATTCATCGATTGTAAAAATTTTTTGTTTTTCGCCATATACCTACACATTTCTGGCGGAAAGTTTTTAGACTCAAAGAAGACTAAATACCAAGTTTCCTATATTTCGGTAAGATAATGTGGCTAAAACCTTCGAAAATTGAGAGGTACGCTTCTATAGGAATATAGGAAGACGTAGATCTATACTGATAATTCTCTTCTGGAATATTTTATAACCCCATGGAAAACTAAATAAAAAAGTTCAGTCTTTCGGTGGGATATTGTCCTCACAACATTCAGAATTACGAAAATCGGAAAGAACCGTTCTATAGGGCCTATATAAAAGCGTGGGACTATACCGACGAATTTCAGCCATTTCGGTGGGTTGTTGTGGCCACAACCTTCATAATACCGAAAATAGGGAGGTACCGTTCTATGGGGGCTAAATGCAGGCGTGGACCTGTACCGACAAATTTATGGGGGAAAGTTTTATATCCCCAGAAAAGACTAAATACCAAATTTCAGCCATTTCGGTGTGATAATGATGCTAAAACCTTCAAAATACCGAAAATCTTGAGGTACCATTCTATGGTGGCTATAGTAAGCCGTGGACCTGTGCCGACAAACTTCTAGAGGAAAGTTTTATACCCCCAACAAAGACTAAATACCAAATTTCAGCCATTTTAGTGGAGGTACCGTTCTTAGGGTCTATATGAAGGCGTGGACCTATATCGACACATTTTCGGGGGGAAAGTTTTATTCCAACGAAGACTCAGTACCAAATTTCAGCCATTTCGGAGCGATAATGACGCTAAAATCTTAAAAATACCAAAAATCGGGTGGTAGGGTTCTATGGAGGCTATATTAAAACGTGGGCCGATATAGCCTATTTGCAATACCTAACATCCTAGGAGTAATAGAAACTTCTATACCAAATTACAAAGCTCTATCTTAAAAATTGCGAGCTGTATCTTGAGTTCAACAGACGGACATGGTTTTATCGACTTAGAATTTTACTCTGATCAAGGATATATATTTCGAATATGACGCCATCTTTCATTGTAGTTTTTCATGTTCTACGCGGCTATGCGGTGATATTTTTGATATTTGCAAAAATTGCAAAAAAAATCTGTGGTTTTCCTACATAACGACATCTTCTCTTCTTTATTGCATATTCGATATTCGAATGTTAGCGACCATATTACATTTCATGTATAATTTTCTTTATATATTATTGATAAAATATGAATATAAATCTCTGTTTCTTGCGACACTTATTAAATTTTCTGCATTTCGAAATTCCGTCCATTGTTGAATATTTTGAAGCCAGGACATCTCTTGTCTTCCTCTGCTGCGTTTACCTTCTATTTTGGCTTGTAGAATTCTTTGCAGGATGCGGTATTTTGGGTTTCGCATTATGTGTCCGAGATATGAAATTTTTCTCCTTTTTATGTGATCGAAGAGTTCTCTTGTTTTATTCAATCTTCGTAGAACTTCGTTATTTGATACGTGAGCTATCCACGGTATTTTAAGAATTCTTCGATATATCCACATTTCGAAGGCTTCTAAGCGCTTGACATCTATTGCTTTTAAAGTCCATACTTCCACAGAATATAACAAAACTGGCCATATGTAGGCCTTTATGAACCTTGTCTTTGTTGCAATGTTAATATCATGGCTTGTTAATACTCTTTTGTATTTGTGAAAGGCGTCTCTTGCCATTTCTATCCGGCATTTAATTTCTTTGGAGTTATCCCACTGATCATTTATTGAAAACCCGAGATATTTGAAGCTCGACACTCTCTCGAGTGGAGTGTTATGAATTGTTATATTCATGTTTTCAAAATTATTTTTCTTGCTTATTATCATATATTTTGTTTTATTGGTGTTTAATCTTAACCCATATGTTTCACTGCACGCAGTTAGTCTTGTGACAAGGTTTTGTAGACCCGAAAAGCTGTCTGCTATTAAGGTAGTATCGTCAGCGTATCTGATATTGTTAACGTATTCATTATTTATTAGGACTCCTTCTTGGACGTTGTTAACTGATTCCTTGAATATTTTTTCGGAATAAATATTAAACAATAGTGGGGACAGTGTACAGCCCTGTCTTACTCCTTTGGATATGGATATTTCTTCCGTAATTTCTCCATCGATATTAACATGTGCACTTTGATGCCAAAAAAAAAAAAAAAAAAAAAAAACATTGTTCCACAACATCCCATACGGGACAAGGGAGACTTCTCTCATATCAATGAGTGCACCCCGATTCATATTTAGCTCAATGATATGGGACCTACTGTTTATCGCCGAGTCCGAACGGCGTGTCTTAAGACACCACTTGTGGAGAAGTTTTTCAAGGCTGAAATACTCAGGAAATGTCGCCAACATTACTGAGGGGTATTTTGCCACCGTTGAAAAATGTTTGATGTTGCTTGGCCGAGGAATCAAACCCCCGACCTTCTGCGTGCAAGGCGGGTGTGCATACCATTGCACCACGGTGGCACCCACTTTGATGCCAATACAGACTTTTAATGCATCTAATTTCTTTCTCGCTTATTCCAATTGACGCCAGAATATCCATGAGCTTGTCATGCTGTACGGTGTCAAATGCTTTCTCGTAGTCTATAAAGCACATAAATATATCCTTATTGACATCTCTACATTTTTGAACCAGCACTTGAACGCAGAATAGTGCTTCACGCGTTCCTTTTGCTTCTTTGAAGCCAAATTGTGTTTCACCCATTTCCCTTTCGCATTTTTCATATATCCGTTTATGTATAATTTTAAGGAAGATTTTTAGGGCATGGCTCATTAGGCTGATAAGTCGGTAGTCGTTGCATCTTTTCGGGTGAGATTTTTTTGGGATGGTTACAAATGTGGACTTCAGCCAATCCTGGGGGTATTGTCCTGTGTCATATATGTGGTTAAATAGTTTTGTTAGCAGGTCAACATTGTCACCATTTATCATTTTTAGTATTTCGGCAGGTATTTCGTCAGGACCCGTGGCTTTTCGTTCTCGGAGGGATTTTAATGCATCTTCAACTTCATTGTTTGTGATTGCCTCGCCTGTCATTTGCTGTGATATCCGGTTGTCATAATCCGATCTGGTAGAGTCTCTGAATAAGTTTTGTATGTATTCTTTCCAGATATCTTTCTTCTCAGCAGTTTCAAAAACAGGTTCATTATTATTGTTGTAAAGGACTGATGAATTGGTATTTCTGTAAATGCCGGCTGCTTCTTTCATTTTTTTGTGTAACTGGAAGTCGTCGTGCAGTGTCATCAGTCGTTCAATTTCTTGGCATTGACTGTTCAGGTGGTTATTTTTGGCTATACGCACTTCCCTTTGAATTTCCCTGTTGATTTCCCAATACATCTCGTAGTTACTATTTTTGTATTTTCTACGCTCATCCATCAGTTGAAGTATCTCTTCAGTCATCCAACTTTTACTCTTTGGTTTTGTGTAGTTTCCAAGCGTGTTACGTGCAATTGAATTGATTGTGGTCTTCACACTGTTCCATATATTTTCCACGTCATTCCTGTTGATATTGTTTAATTCTGTGTTGACTTGAGAAGAAACGTCAGACCTTATTATAGGATTTTCGAGTTTTCCGATGTCAATTTTTCGATTTCGTGCTTTATTTGACTGGCGTGCTAGTTTTATGTGCATTTTTGCCATCAGGAGATTGTGGTCAGATGGTACATCTGCGCTAGGGTATGTTGTGACCTTTCTTACAGACGAGCAGTGTCGCCTGTTTATAAGTATGAAATCTATTTGGTTCCTTATCACATTGCCGACTCTATCTTGGGGGGATTTCCAAGTATATAACCTTCTTGGCGGCAGGGTGAACAGAGTATTGGTAATTTTCATTTTAAACGACATACAGTCAACCAAAAAAGTCTACATACACCCTATAAATCTCGAGTTTTAAGGGTAAGGAAGCATTTTTATGAAAATCCAAGTACATAGTTGTATATCATATCCCTAATAAACAATATTACATACAACAAAAATATATTCCATAATACGAATAACGGTAAATTCTATAAAAATTAAAAAATTAATAGGGAAAAAGTGTACATACACCTAATGAAATATTAAGATTACCGTAAAATTTATGGTATAAACAATACAAATTTTATATTTTTTTGCTTTATTGAATGTCTCTGGTTGTCTATGATATATTTTAGACAAAATAGGAACACATTTGTGTTTTAATTGCCGTTATTTAAGGTCAGACTTTGCTTATAGCTCGTTAAGGCGTACCCTTGCAGATATCTTTGAGTTTTTCAGTCTAGTAGTTTATGAAACCCCCGGAAATACAGTGGGACTAGTTATTCTGAGATCCTAGAGCTATTTGAAGTTGTTCTTATGGATAATATATGCTCCTGAGCTTCAATAAAAATATGCGAATTCCTGAGTTTTTCATAAATTTTATAGTTTTCACAGCATTCCAAGGGTCAAATTACAAGCAAGAACCTTGGAATCCATTTTTGGACCTTAACTCAATCAGAAATGTACAACATTATTATACAAACCCGCTCCTAAAGTTTCCAAAGTATCAAAATAAAAGCATCACCAAAGAATGCATGCAATTTGTATGAAATTTACACTGTTAACTAGTATGCTCTCGTATTATGATCGTTAGGGTCACTTGAAGCGCTAGAAATGTCGGATACTTTTACATTGCTTATTCAATGGATGCTCGATAATTGTACCAGACCTTATTACAAGGTAATTCGAAGGCTTCTGCATGTAATTTGCCCCTTGGAATGTTGTGAAAACTATAAAATTTATGAGAAACCTCAGGAATTCGTATATTTAGCGAAGCTCAGGAGCATATATTATCCACAAGAAAAACTTCATAGCGCTCTTAGATCCCAATATTGTTAGTCCCACTGTATTTTCTGCGGTTTCATAAACGACTAGACTGAAAAACTCAAAGAAATCTGCAAGGGTCCGCCTTAACGAGCTATACGTGAAGTCTGACATTAAATAACGGCAATTAAAACACAAATATGTTCCTATTTTGTCTAAAATATATCATAGACAACCAGAGACATTCGATAAAGCAATAAAATATAAATATGTATTGCTTATTCCATAAATTTTACGGTAATCGTAATATTTCATTGGGTGTATGTACACTTTTTCCCTATTAATTTTTTAATTTTTATAGAATTTACCATTATTCGTATTATGGAATATATATTTGTTGTATGCAATATTGTTTATTAGGGATAAGAGATAGAACTATGTACTTGGATTTTCATAAAAATGCTTCCTTACCCTTAAAACCCGATATTAATAGGGTGTATGTAGACTTTTTTGGTTGACTGTAAATCGAGTTATGTAAATTTTGAGTTATTGGCACCACGTCGTTGTACTTTCTGAAAGCTTTCCATATCACTACTCCGTATTTGAAAAAAAATTACCGTTTCTAATATATTTTTTGGCAAAACTACGTAAGTGGCCTTTTTACAAAATAATTTTCATAATAAACTTATTATATCGACATTTGCTGCAGTATATCGCAAACATATTCATAAAAAGAACACAAGGTGATTTAGGTAGTTTTGTATGTAATAATAATTAAAATATTTGTTGGTTCTCTTTCAAGATAAAACCACGTAAAACTGAATGTGCTCTTTTGCATGCTCTTTTATCTTCATTTTCTGTTTTTTTATGTCGTTTACTCTCAAACATAAGTCCCGTTACGTAGATTTAATGAAAACAGAGATGCAACCCTCACAGCAAGAAAGGCTGGTCATTCATTTACCTTATGGATTACAATCCAGAGCTGAAAAATAATGAAGAAATTTCTATTTCGCCTGAAAAAAAGAAAGATTTGATGGATTTACTGCCACTTATCCCCAATGTATTCCATGATTTCTATAAAAGTCTTAAAGTATCACCAAACGCTAAAAGCATACTATATGTCGATAATTCATAACTTATAATAGCGTTCAATTTCTAAAATATAAAAAATTTGCTGGTTTTATTTAGTTTTTTTTCCGTCACTTTGAAATAAAATTTTTAAGAAATGTGTTTTATTTGAATTAAGATTGGCTAATAATTTGTAAAAAAATATTCAGAGAAAACAAGACAATTGTACATGTGTTATCCATTTTCCTCCGCTCTTCTTCATAGAATACAACATAAGTATAAATATGTCATTTTGTGAAAAAAATAAGACGCACACGCAAAGATATGTTTTTAAAAAAATTAATAAAAAGTACATTTATAAAAAAAATTGAATTTTTTTATTCATAACGATTGTTTTTGGCATGCTCTATCCGTATGTAAGAAAAAACCAAAACAAAATCATCGGCATGTAGAAAATATTACAAAAATTTTTTGTTTTCGCTCTCCTGAAAATTTTGATTTTTAGACTTATGTCGTTATGTAGGAAAACCACAGAATTATAACCCTAGTGTACATACCCTCATAAACTTGAAGGACAACACTTCCAAATTTGATGTCAACTCGAATAGGTAGAAAAATGGGATATACCTTTCCGATTTCGATTGTAGGTCCACAAGCTTGTGAGTAAATTTGTCAGTATACAGTGCCCGAAATAAACATAGGTTCACATGTAAATTTGTAATTTTTTCGTAATCCATATGACTTTTATAGGATTTTATAATTTTGTATTTTGGAATTGGGCATTCCCCATGATGTCAATATATCAGTTATTTGGTTTTGCAACAAAATACAAATTTAAAATTTTTTTTCCTTATTTTAGGTGCGAAATAATGATAGGTTCAGGGCAATTTTTGCGGATTTACACGTATAAATTTGAGGAAAACTTTTTACAAATCGTTGTTTTTTTAGATCGCCGATGTGCAACGAGTAATTTAATTTAGAAGTTGTCTCCGAATTATTTTCAAAATGCAGATTTGTTCAACACTTTAAAGCAGTTTTCAAGAAACACATTTTTAACGTGGGGGAGCAGGCGAATCTGTGGTTGTCAGAGGCAAGGATCATTTCAAATTGCATGAAAAGAGTAACAATCAAACAACTGAATCCAATTTTTTAAAAAGTTTCATAAATTGGGCTCAAAATTTGAACGTCAAAAAAGTCTGGAGGGTTCTCCAACACCACTTTGACGGCAAGAATCGCTTATTTTTCCCATTTCTTGGAGTTAAAATAATTTTGCATCTCAAAACAACAGTCAACGTGATCTTCCGGTATCGAAAATGCGATGTAAACAAACGTTAGTAAGCTCGAATCGACCAAGGAAGAATACAAAAATTGCCAAGGAAAACAGCAATCGAGCCTGAAGAAGAACAGACGTAGGTTTAGGTAAAAATGCTTATGAAAAATGGATGGGAAATTGTTTGAGTAATAGAAAAAATCCATCCTAGCCCTTTTGCATGAGAGTTCACACAATTTTTAGTCGAAATCTGGCGGCTTTCTTTTTTGGGCTCGGTTGCAGTTTTACTTGGCAATTTTTGTATTCTTCCTTGGTCGATTCGAGCTTACAACCGTTTGTTTACATCGCATTTTCGATACCTGAAGATCAAATTGACTGTTGTTTTGAGATGCAAAATTATTTTAACTGCAATAAATGGGAAAAATAAGCGATTCTTGCCGTCAAAGTGGCGTTGGAGAACCCTTCAGACTTTTTTGACGTTGAAATTTGCGCCCAATTTATGAAACTCTTTAAGAAACTGGATTTAGTTTTTTGATTGATACTCTTTTCATGCAATATGAAATGATCCTTGCCTCTGACAACAAGGGATTCACCTCCTCTCCCACGGTAGAAACGTGTTTCTTAAAACTGCTTTAAAGTGTTGAACAAATCTGCATTTTGAAAATAATTCGCGGACAACATCTAAACTAAATTATTCGTTGGACATCGGCGATCTAAAAAAACAACGATTTGTAAAAAGTTTTCCTCAAATTTTTACCTGTAAATCCCCAATAATTGCCCTGAACCTATCATTATTTCGCACCAAATATAAGGGAAAAATTTTAAAATTTTACAAATTTTTATTTTGTCGCAAAATCAAATAATTGATATATTGATATCATGGGGAGTGTCCAACTCCATAATACAAAATTATAAAATCCTATAAAAGTCATTGGAATTACGAAAAAATTACAAATTTACATGTGAACCTATGTTTATTTCGGGCACTGTAGGCAGGCTACAAATGTTTAATGCAATGGAATTCTATTGAACATTCTACAACTTAGCCCAAAACACACGTGACGGCCTTTAAGTGCGTGCATGATTTTCGAAAAAAAGATAGAAAAAAGGGGGGTAGTATTTATTTATTTGATACAGCAAACATCACTCAATATTTGTTAATTACTGCTGTGTAATGCTGCGTAGCTGGGTAATCTATACGATTACCAAAAATTATACGATGATTTATTGCGTTTCTGATGATCATCCGCCGAAGCGATGAAGGGGTTCTTGAAAGGCCAAAGGGGCAGTATAATTATATTTTTAGCTCATTCAATGAATCGAACCCACAAACTTCTGTGTGTAAGGTGGACATGATAACTATTACACTTCCTTGGCACACATTTCTTCGTCATCATATCTCGAACTTTTACCAACTTCACCTCGTACATATTCCCAAAATTTAATGGTGCCGACAAACTCTTACCCTCTTCTAAGTCCTTTCGAAATATATGAGCCAAATTGCTCATAACAATAATTATTAAAATGTTATGAGCCTGAACAATTATGAAACGCAAACGAAAAGAAGAAGAAATATACCATTCCTTGGACAACATCAAGGAAGAGAGTAAGAAGAACCACAAAGGCAATAAAGGTAAGTAAAATAAAGAACAAAAGGGTACAAAGTTTCTTTCACTAACTAAAAAGGACAAAAATATTATTGAGAATACTAATTACAATAAATTTTGTCAAAGTTAATTATTATAAAAGAAGAATATACAGAAGAGACATTGTGTCCCCTGCACCGCATCCTTCTGAAAGTGATACTCCTCATCATATAAACCACATAAACTCAAAGGCTCGTGTGTGTGCATGAGATGATATCATGCTAAAGGACACACATAACGGGACAGCATGTGTTCCAAAATACGCTCGCTATCTACGTTACTTCGAGAGTTTGTAAGTTTACCCCCCAAACTGAGTTGAGTATGAGTGCATGTAACATATTTTGCGTATGTGCGTGCGTGTATGGGATGCTCCTCCTATCATCATTTTCGTGTTGTGTTGGTGTCACTCTGAACAAAAGTGTATTTAAAGTTTACTTAAGTAGTGGTTGCAAATTATTAACTAATTGTGGTCTAATTTATGTTATTTGTTTTAAGTGTCTTCAAAGAAGTTGGTGGTGGTGTGGATTGAAGATGATGAAGGGAGAATGTGTGCGTTACATAGATGTGGGCGCAATTACTCAGTATATGTGAATAACGTAAAGTGTATAAATTGCGTATGTGGTTGAAGAAATAATAATGGTAATGTGTCTTTACTATTTGAAGGAAGTAATGAATTTAATTTACATTAAAAGCAAAAATCTATAAAATTTGAGATACAGTCTCTACATATTAAGTATATACTGCCACCCACTTGAATATAGCCCTCTACCAACTTTTTCAACCTCCATTTTTCGAATTATACAAGATATGAAGTGTTGTGTTTGATGACTGTTTCTTACCCTCTAGTGAATTTTAACTACTTGCTATATTATATTACAAAAATTTACAAAATAATTTTTCCGGAAGCCTTGGAACTTATGATTTAGATGAACCAGAATTATATCTCTAAAAATTCATGATTTATTTAAAGTTAAAAATCAAATTTGTTTGCGATTTTTTTAGTCCATGATTTTTTTTCAATTTCCGTCAAGTGATAATAAAACAATGTTGTTTTATTTTCTTTTTCAACTCTTATTTGTCATTCAATGTTTTTGTTTGTACAGTCATTTGACTGTTGTTTTCCGTACGTTTTTTTTAGTTTTGTGGATTTTTATTTAACAACTAAAACAATTTCATTGTTATTGTTGCTATTACAGCATCAGTTGAGTAGAAACTGCAGCAGTAGTATGTATCCTGAAGTGCAAAAGAACATCCATTTTCTCCATTTATTTTTAAAATCAAATCACGTTGTCGAAAAAAACATCAAACAAACACAAAAATTTACTGCAATGCGCTAAAGAGAGTGTCAGTCATATTAAATTTAAGTTCGAATTGTATATTCGACAGAAGCTGTCAAAGAATACCAACTAACTAACACAAACTAAGAGTATCGACAAATCCATCATTAGCTTAAAGATGTTCATTGCAATTCATGCAAGTTGCGCTGTTGAATAGTTCATGTGGAAAGAAAAAAAAGAAGACTTGAAGACATTTGACCTGATTGCAAAGGATAAAAAAACATGGAAAATGGAAGGATAACATTGATTACATTACTTCGTTTTGGGGAGTTTAATTCTTAGGAGGTCAATGAGAACCGATGTGAGTAAAATTTGTAAAGAAAATGTGTTTGAAAACGTACTTTATAATACAGCCGCTGATAATTCAGCGGATATTTGGGGACTGCCCCCAAGAAAAATTTTGTCACTACTAGAACATCCAATCTCACACTCACCTATGAGAACGTTAAAAATCATAGGTTTTGACGTTGGTCTAGCCTATCCTATCCTACCAAAAACTTACTTACTTACGTAGCTGGCCTATTACAGAACATTTGTTCCATAGACCGAACTAAGAAAAGATCTCCAATTCTCTCTGTTTTTCTCTTCGCTTTTTAGAATACCGCGCCTTTTCATTTCTTCATCCACTTGTATGCTCCATCGAAGCTTAGGCCTCCCGATTCTGCGTGCACCGCCATTTGGCATGTATTCATACGCCTTTTTAGCGGGTTCATCATCGTTCATTCTTATGATATGGCCTAGCCAACACAATCGTTGCATCTCGATACGTTTAACTATGGCTAAGGATCATACGACGTCGATATTGACCGTCAACGCAAATCGGCCCGTAGATCTTTCGAAGAATTTTCCTCTCAAACACACTAAGCGATGCCTTATCTGCTTGTGCAAGTCCCATGCTTCGGAGCCATACATTAGCACGGCAGTATCAGCGTTTTGTATAGTGTTATTTTTGTTTGACGAGATGTGGCTTTATTTTTAAATTGCTTATTTAACCATAGTAGCATCTGTTGGCCAATACAATTCTTCTTCTTATTTCACAACTGATGTTGTTTATTGTGTTTATGGAAGTGCCGAGGTAGACGAAGTCTTTAACTACCTCAAAATTATAGGTATCAACTTCCACAGTTGGTCCGAGCTCTATGGACGCTTTGCGCGTCGACACCATCAATTTGGTTTTTTCACCGTTTACCGCCAGACCCACTTTCGCAGATTCTCCTTCGACCTTCCTAAAGGTATCAGTTACTTCCTTTACTGATCGTCCTATGATGTCTATGTCACCAGCATAAGCAAATAACATGTGACTATTGGTGAAAATTGTGCCATTTCTTTTGACATTTGTATCTCATATTACCTTTTCCATAGGTCACACGAATGCCTGTCTCCTTGTCTGCAACCCCTTTTGGTACTGAACTGTTCGGAGAGGTTCTTTCCAATTATAACTGATGACCTAGTGTCAGTTAAAGTCATCTTACAAAGCCGGATGAGCTTTGCGGGGATACCAAATTCAGGCGTTGCGTGGAATATCTTTGATCGGAGGGGCTGCTTTATAATCGACAAAGAGGTTATATGTGTCGATGTGCATCTCTTGGGTCTTCTCAAGGATTTGCAGCAGGGTAAATATCTGGTCAAGTGTGGACTTGCTAGGTATAAAGCCACATTGGTATGGTCCAATTATTTCGTTGACCATTGGCTTTAGTCGTTCGCACAATATCCCTGACACTATCTTATAGGCAATAGGGAGAAGACTTATGCCCCTATATTTGGAACATACGGTCTTATCTCCTTTCTTGTGGACGGGACACGGGATGCTCAGTTTCCAATCGTCGGGTACGCATGTTTCTGCCAGATAGTGCTAACTAGCTAGTGCATACACCTTATCTGCGCGTCGCCTCCGGTTTTAAACAGCTCGGCTGGTAAGCCATCGGCTCCTGCTGCTTTATTATTCTTCAGCCGGTTAATTGCTGTTTTTACCTTATCTTGGCCGGGTGATATACATTCTATGCCATCTTCTGGGATTGGATCTGTGGTATCCTCGTCTTCGCTACTATTGGATACCAGCATATTGGAAAAATGTTCCTTCCATATCCTGAGCACGCTATCTGTATCTGTTACCAGATTACCTTTGCTGGTCTCTACAGGAGGATGTGTCTGTACCAAAGCCATCAGTTTGATGCTTGACTCTTTGGTAGAATTTTCGGACTTCATTCTGGCTCCTGTACATCTCGATTTTTTCACACTCCCGCTTTTCCATTTCTCTCTCTTTCTTGCGGAAAAGACGTTTCTCTTCTCTCCTTTTCTCCCGATATCACTCCTTTTCTCCCGATATCTCTGCGCTACGCGTTGCTACTGATTGTAAAGTAGCTCTACATGCCGCATTTTTCTCTTCGGTAGCAGCACGACACTCCTGGTCATACCATGAATTCCTTTGTGGAGGTCTCTGGAATCCAAGTATGGATTTTGCGGCTGTTTGCATGGAGAGGGCAATATTTTCCCATTGTGTTGTTATGTTATCGGGACAAGGAGTGCTCTCATTAAGCAATTGGGCTAGATGAGTGGAATATGCTGTGGCTATCTGTTGTGTTTGCAGGCTATCGATGTCCAACTTCCGCGTTGTGTCTGTTCGTTCTTTATTTGCAACGTTTAGACGGGTACGTACCTTTGCTGCAAAAAGGTAATGGTCCGAATCAATGTTTGCGCCTCGGAAGGATCGTACATCCAACACGCTCGATGAATGTCTTCCATCTATCACAAAATTATCAATTTGATTACTTGTTCTTTGATCTGGACACAGCCAGGTGCCCTTATGAATATCGAGATGATTAAATCTGGTACTGCTAACTACCATGTTTTTGCAGCTGCAAAGTCTATTAGCGTCATACCATTGTCAGATGTTTCACTGTGGTGACTGAATTTCCCGACTGTTGGGCCAAAGATATTGTCCTTTCCAATTTTGGAATTAAAATCGCCTAGAATGATTTTAATGTCATGGGCAGGGCAACGGTCATATGTTTCTTCTAAGCGCTCGTAAAATATATCTTTGGTCTGTTCGTCCTTTTCTTCAGTGGGAGCATGAGCGCAAATAAAGCTGATGTTGAAGAATTTAGCTTTTATTCGAATTGCAGCAAGTCTTTCATTCACTGGGCTGAAGCTGGATACCAGATGTTTTAGCCTCCGACTAACTACGAATCCGCAACCAAACTCATGCTTTACGTCATGGCAGCTTGTTTCCCGTTCCATCGTATTTTCTGTATGACAGTAATGTCGGTCTTGTACTTTTCAAGTACATCTGCCAACGCGTAAACTGCACCTTCTCTATAAAGAGTGCGAACATTGCAGGTGCAGATTCGCAGATCATGGTCCTTAAAACGTTTGCGGGGTTCGTCAACTTAAGAGGGGGTTGTTGTTTTCTTTCTTTTCTTTCGTTTTTTCATAGTAGGCTGTTTTTTCTAGGGGGGTGCACGCGCGGCACATGTTAGCTCACTACCTTTAACGGGTGTTAAAGGCAGTTCTCCAGGTGACACCACAGGGACGCCAGTGTCCACTTGAGATGAAAGAGGGACCAAGACAAATCCTGGGCTTTGCCATGTTAAAAATGGACAGGACCGTTCCTTGGTATCTTCCATCCCCTACGTCACCCATACAAAAAACAACTGTTGATATTATCGCCTACCATAAAGTACGATGGAACTTTAAAGGCGATTCAGCTGTTTGGCTGAGAGGTTATAGTTAACAGTATATAAATACTTACATATATCCACATGACTTAAAACAGCTATCACAGTGTTATTATTCACTCATTTGGTGTTTTCCAATTACCTTATTGCCTTTATCTTTATTTCATTACAGTAGTATTTTTTTGTCCCTAGTCAAAAATTTTCATACAAAAAAATACATTAAAAAGGGCCTCACTATTACGTGTTAATATTTTATTACCTTTTTTGTGCATAAAATAACCGATTGGAATTATTTGTTTGTTCAACTATTTGCAATAATTTTATAATTGAATTTGTTCAGAGAGTCCACATGATGATAACGATACTTCTACGGGAAGTTGATTACCCCTTCGTTGTCTATTTTCGTATTTGTTGTCTGCTTCCTATGAACATGTGCGATATTTTTTTGTTTGTTTTCAGCTGGTGTTGTTGCTGTTTTTATGTAAACAAGAAAAGCGGATTAATCTGCTGCTCTGTTCGAAATATGGAAAACAATATTCAACTTTTGCAATTTCACACTTCATTAAAAGCAATTAAATTTAGCTTTTGCAAAGCAATCCGTAGTTATTACGCCCCATGCATATGGACGAACAGATGGATGTTCGAATGTTGTTATGTACCAACAAAAAATTGATATCAATATGCAAGTTATGAAAGAAAGCAAAAAAAAGTAATGGAATGGTATTTAGCAAAGCAGATTTGGATATGTAAATATGGATTCTTACTTTTATTTAGGGAACATTTTGTTTAGAAAGTAAAACCCAATTAAGGAAAAGGGTTGGAAAAAACTGCTCGGAGTTTTTGAGGCATTTATATAGATAGTTTTTATTTAACCAGAACTTCTTATTAATTGAGATATATGAATTGGATTATGAACTTAATGATTAAGGCCTTCGGTTGTTCAATATAACATATAAGTTAACAAGTATGGAACGGTGTTAAGTTCGGGCCGAACATTTTATACCCTCCACCACAAACTGTATTGAAGTAAATAGGAACAATTAGTTTCATTTCGTACTTTCGTGAAAGTACTAAGCTCTTCCTCTTATTTCATACAGGAAGAGAATATCTTAACTGATAACACTTCCTTTATGGTAACCCATATGGGGCGTCAACGTTGTTCCTTTCAAAACATGGAACAATATCTATCATTTTCGAATCTTCTGGCAACACACAATATTAAATTACAGTATTGAACAATACAATATTAAATCTCGGTTCGAAAATATTACAAAAAATTTGGAAAAACTGGCTAGACTTAAAACTGGATATATATGGATAGTTTTTTTGTTGTAAGTTTTCTATATTCTGGGAACATAAAGTTACAATTAACGGCCATTTCGGTAGAATAATGTGACTAAAATCTTCAAAAACAATCTAAATGGGGGCTACATATATGGGCTTTATACCAAACGTGGACCTATATTGTCTGCCTTCTTGCAAGGGATGTTTTGTACCCGCAATAATATTTTAAATAACAAATTTCTGTTATTTCGCTTGAATAATGTGGCTAAAACTTTCAAAATAACAAAAATCGGAAGTGCAGTCTTATGGAGGCTGCATAAGACGTTGACCTGTACCTATAAATTTCTGTTTAATAAACGCAACGAAGTCTAAATACCAAATTTCAGCCATTTCGGATGATTTTTTCTTTCTTGGCGAAATAAATGGAGGTGATAGATTTCGAGCTCATAATTACGGACAAATAGTTTAAAAATTTGAGTATGTATTTGTAGTATAATCTGAGTAAAATACTATATTTTTTAAAATATTTCGTCATGTAATATTTTCTATTCTTTACGAATTTTTCTTCAAGTATTATTCTAAAACAATCAAAAACCCTCTGTTCTAACGTTATTTCAAGTCATTATCACTTTTTAATCTCCAAAATCTTTAATGTAAACAAATATAAAATAATATTTTTAACGTTATATTTTCAAACAGCGCACAGTGGTCCCACTTGTATAGGAAGGTGCGACAAAAATATTTATAATCGTCGGATCAATCTGATTTTTTTCTGTATATGCTAAAAATAAGTAAAAAATACTTTAGCCAAAAAATCATCAATATACGTCCAGTTTTTCCTATAGCCCCCATGTAGCGGTACCACCCGATTTCAGGTATCTTGAAGCTTTGATCTACATTTTCGACCCAAATTGGCTGTACTTTGGTATTTGGGGTTCCCAATGGTCAGAAACCTTCTGCGCCAAAAATTGTGGTCATAGGTCCAGGTTTCGGTATAGCTCTCATATTACGATACCTCCCGATTTCTGATATTTTGAAGTTTTTATCAACATTTTCGGCCCGAATTGGTTGTAATTTGCCATTTGGAGTTCTCAATGACCAAAAACCTTCTGCGCCAAAAATTGTGGTCTTAGGTCCAGGTTTCGGTATAGCCCTCATATTACGGTACCTCCCTATTTAAGTTATTTTGAGGCTTTTATCTACATTTTCGGTTCGAATTGGTTGTAATTTGCTGTTTGGAGTTTTTAGTGGTCAAAAAACGTCTCCGACTGGTATCGCGGACAGGAAAGAAAGCAAATTATTCCATTTGAGGTCAGAATATTTCATGGTAGTGGATATAATAAAGTTCGGTGCGACCGAACTTTACATTTTTACTTGTTTTTCATATCATATGTAGCACCATACATACATATGGTAATATTCAAAAAAGTTTTACAATCGTTGAAGTTGAGGTTCACCATTTAATAAGTCGCGAACTGTTAATATATTTCATAAAATATGAATACATTTATATATATTGAAGTGTTTAAGCTACGATCTCATAATATGGACCATAACAAAAAATTTTCGTGGAAGCTGCGCTGGTGGTAATATAAAAAATGGGAAAAATGTGTTGAAGTTTACAAGTTTTTTTGTGTTCTTTCTTGATTTCTGGCCAAACCACGGAAAATTCAAACCTGTGCTCAAAGAAAGAACTAAAGAATACCCCTTAGGCAATATGGTTCTAGTGTATGACATTTCGATATATACACTGCATCCCCCTAAAATCGATGCTGACATTTTGAAGTTTTGATTTCAGTGTTTTTCGAATTTTTCTTATAATTAGATGGTGCAACTAGATAATAATCGAAACTAGTTTATAGGATTGTAGAACTCGCGATTCCACGTCGTTCGATGTATATCTCATGAGTGTGCTCCATACAGCTTCCTAGTAATAGGAGTCCAAAGGCGAAAATTTGGTGCGTAAATTTTCTGAAAAAACCTATTTTTTGGCTTTAAAATTTACAACTGTCGTACAGGTACCGTTGAACCCCGCGTGATTTTAGTTTTTTTACGTGCCGTATCTAATAAGCCCTTCCGCGTTTGAATCCATCCACTAAAACGCCGGATATAGATACCTTGAAAGTAGGAAAATCTGCAAAAATATATTTTGACAATTCCGCGAATTTAACCGCGATTTTCGTTGATTATTTTTACATAAATGTAATCCTTTATACGCGATTATAATATTTGCCAAAAAGGTGTGTCACAAATAGCAAAGATTCGGGAGCAATATCCCCATTTATCCCAAAATATAATGTGGTGGCACATCCCTAGTTCTTGACGAATCTGTCTAAAATAATTTATATTGACGTATTTTTAATAGGCGGCCATTGAAATCGGATGCACCTTATAATCATATGCACATCGCGTAATTTTTGCCCACTTTAATGTTTTTTGAATAGTAAGATGCAACTGATGGCACACTTTGGCCGCTGAATGAAACATGGGAAAATCCATGCATATTGATAGACATGGACTCCCTGTATCCGAATATCACATGCACCTCAACCGATTTAAACCAATTCGCGAATTATACGGTTTTTAACTTCTATGTTTTTTCTTTGTATGTAATTTCAATATTACTCTCTACATCTTATTTCTATTGCTTATCACAGAAAGCAAATATACTTTCACGATGACTAATTACTTTTTTCGTAGAAGTTTAAGCAAAATACTTCAGGATTTGGATCGAAATTTAGCGAAATAATAGAATAACCCCCAACATTTATTTTTCAAATTTTTCGCATTTAACCAAAAATATATTTTTGAAATAATTTCCAACAATAAGTTTCCGTTCTTTGTTGTTGCTGTAATATGCAAGTTATAAGCGCGATCTTTATAATTTTGGTCTCACATTTTTCTACGCGTTGTCTAGATTCTGTACGTATTTTTAAATTATTTTTTTAGAGATTTTTTGGACTCTGATTTAGAATAAATAAAATTTATTCCAAGATTACTTCACTATTTTTTGATTTTCCGCGAAAATAAAAATAAATTTACCAACTATTTTAGCATCTGCGGATAGATATAAAATGCTGCTAACGATTCATATATACATGTTCTTATTACAACACAATAGGAATTTTTAAATGTATTTTCTTTACAAGAGAGTAAAACCGCATATAACTTTTGAGTGCAGCATCCAATTTTGTGAACGCGAACAGATTTGAAACCACGATTTTTTTCGTAACCCATGTACGAAAAATGGCGGATGTGCTCGCCAAAAAAGTTTTTAATTTTTTTTCTATGTAATTGTAAAGGAAATTTGAAATTTACCATATATCAAAAATATACAAATGTAAAAAAGACACTCATAAATAGATCCCAAAACAAAAAAATCTAAATCTTTAAAGGAAAAAACTAAAACAAACAATTACAACACAAAACAAAGAAGAAACTGGGAATACAGTAATACGGTATATTCACTGAAACGACCAGAGGCATCGTAAGTATTTTTAATGTCACACACGGAAATGCAAATATATGCAGCTGGAACCAATTTTTTTTTTTTTTGTAAATTTGACACTATTTCGAACATTCTTCAAAAAATGTTGAGAGTGGCGAAGGATGTCGAAGTTTGTAAAACTCAACTTCAATTTTTAGGACTGGAAAAAAATTTACAAAAAAGATTATAAAAAATTTGAATTCCAGCACATTTTATGGGAATAATGTGTATAAATTTTTATGTAAAAGTAATTAGAAAACCTTGTACTAAAACTTCCATGTCGAAAAAAATAAGTTTATCCTTTCAATTTTGGAGTTACTTGCCTTGTAAGAAGTCACAACCTTACTGATGTTTTTAAAGTTTTTAAGAGATCATACCTAAATGTCAACTTCTTCTGTTTTGTTTTATTAAATACCGGTACAAATTACAAAAACAGTGTTGGAATATTAAAATATGATATGTTGTACTAAAACTTCCATGTCGAAAAAAATAAGTTTATCCTTTCAATTTTGGAGTTACTTGCCTTGTAAGAAGTCACAACCTTACTGATGTTTTTAAAGTTTTTAAGAGATCATACCTAAATGTCAACTTCTTCTGTTTTGTTTTATTAAATACCGGTACAAATTACAAAAACAGTGTTGGAATATTAAAATATGATATGTTTAGAGACAACTTGCTGAATTGTCGCAGAGATTTGCTGCTATTGATTTTTCGATTTTTGTCGCAGGTTGGGACCAGTGTGCAGCGGATTTTTACCTTCAGGCTCGTTTTACTGTTAGTTACAGTTGCTTTTTTTACAGTTATATATTTTTTTCTAAGCAGTGGACTTTAAGTAGATATCTTGACCCGATAAACATAAAGTAAACTTGTCCTTTTATATATTTTTGGGGGATTTAATAAAATGATGGAAATTTCCATCTATATGCAAAGATGGATTAAAATGCTGAAAATCGGGAAGTACCGTTCCATGAGGGCTATATGCAAGCGTGGACCTATACCGACGAAGTTCAGATGGAAAATTTTGTATCCCCAACGAAGAATAAATACCAAATTTCAGCCAATTCTATGGGAGATTGAGGCCTCAACCTTCAAAATACCGAAAATCGGGTGGTTCCGTACAATGATGGCTATATGAAGGCGTGGACTTATTCCGACGAAGTTCAGTTGGAAAATTTTTTATCCCCAACGAAGACTAAATACCAAATGTCTGCCATTTCGGTAGGACGTTGAGACCTCAACTTTAAGGGACGTTGGCAGGGGAGGGGGCCCTGGGGGCCCGGCCCCCCCCCCCCATCCGAAATGGTTTGGTCTGACAAAAATGTTTGATCTTCTTTAAAAAATTATTACGATTTTTTCTCTTAAATAATTTTTTTTTTTGAAATTTCGAATGAAAACTTATATTGTTCTGAAGGTTCTGTATTGAAAATGTACTTTATGCACAAGTTGTCTCAGAAATATTTAAAATTTTTTTGTTTGAATACTCTTTTTGAGAGAAACTTCCAGTAAAACTGAATTCCTTCTTTATGCCATGCCAGTGTTTTTGGAATTCTGTAATGAATATAAAGGTCTTGATGCTTTAAACTCATTTTGTATTCAAAACGATTACAAATTCAGTATTGTGCAGATTAGCAGTGGAGTATATCTCGAAACCCAATTAGAAAATAGTTTTACTGCCTTAATCAACATTTTGTATTCCTATTTTATATCAACTTGTTGTTAAATAGTAGGAGAAAATAATGGGAAAAAAGTATTGTTATCCATCATAAAGTGATAATATCTGCTATGAATAGCATGTCCATCTGAATATTTTCTTATCGGTAACAAATTTGTAGCTGAAAACAAGCGTAAACGAAATTAATGCTCAAACTTTGGTTATATGGTATTAAATGTTATTAGTATTGTATATCACGGTGCTCCTGAACCAACTTTAAATGAAAGAAGGTAACACCAGGGTTCATAGATGGTTCAAAGATGAGAAAAATAAAAAAATCACCGGAGCGCTTGTTAAATAAACTGGGTCAAAGTTCACATTTTTAGGGTTTTTTAGGTTTTGACGGATTTGCTGTGAAACCACAAGCCCTATCAAACTAAGAAAATGAAAGTGAAAAATCTCTGCCCTTTATGATATTTTCGTAGGTTTTACCATTTTTGAAATACAGAAGTTCCTTATAAAACAATGTCATGACTACAATTTCCCAACTAAAACTTATATATCGCAAAATTTGTACAACCGAGGAAAAATTACGATACCCTATCTTGTAGAAAATTTTCACAGCTATAAGATTTTTTGTAGTCCCATTTCGATAAGGCTTACTGCTTTGAAGCAAATCGTGGAAACCTATCAAAAAACCTAAAAATGTGATCTAAACTTCTATATCTAAAAAATGGTAAAACCTAGAAACAAATCAAATAATTTTTCACAGCCACAAAATCGCGAAAACCTCAAATAAACTTAAAAATGTGGACTTTGACCGCGATTTATTGAAAATTCCCTCCAGCGATTTTTTAATTTTTGCTCTAATCGGGACGCGCAGCTAGATTCCCCTAAAAGCTTATTATTTGATTGTAGTACTCGCGATTTCGCATTTTTTAATGTATAACATGAGGGTGTAGCCCTCACAGGATCACAGTAATCTGCGCCCAAACACGAAATTTTTGTGCGTAAATTTTTCTCAAAAACCTATTTTTTTGGTTTAAAATTTACTAACGTCATTCGATTTCCGTGGAAACCCGTGTGAATTTAGTTTTTTTACGTTCTGAATCTAACAAGCCAGAAATCCACCCCCTATATCGGCGGATATGATACCCCTCAAATTTCGAAAATTTGCAAAAAATTATTTTGAAAATATCGCATATTAAAACGCGTTTTAGATGTGTCAGTTTTACTTAAATAAAAGATCGATACGCGTGTTTAAACTGCGCGAAAACAGATACCTAATTTTTTTTCTAAACGGTTCTTGATGGATTGCACTGAAACGGCATAGAATGATGTATTTTTTAATGGTGATTATTGAAATCGGATGCGCATAAAATATAAATGAACTTTGCGGAAATTATGACCATTTTACTGTATTTTGCACCCTAATATGCAGCAGATGCTACATCGTGGCCGCCAAATAGAATTTGACAAACTGTACATAAAATAAGAGGGATTGATTCGCTGTGTTGGAAAATCGGATGCGCGTCATGTCAATTTCATAATTACGCGGTTTATGTGCGTCTCAAATGTTGTCATATTCAATATAACGTTATTTTAACGTTATGCCACAATTGGAATTCCTTGTGATTTAATATAAGGTTCTAATAATATTATCCAATAGGAAAACTATAAGCGAAACATTTGTTACAACGGAATATCGTCAATATTGCGTGAAATTTTGACGAAAATGCCGAAGAACTCAAACATTTTTTCTCCAACTTTTCCTATAAAACCATAAAAAAATAATATTAGAATAATATGATTTTAATTTTTTCGTAATATTTTCTTCGCATTTTTGCAAATAACATGAATACTATAGCTCCAACCTTCACAACTTAGGTTTCATTTTATTCCTCAAAATGTCTGGATGCTGTTATAATTTTTTTATATATTTTTCGTAAGTATGAGCGCTATTGTTTCAAAAATATGTTTGTAAATACGTGAAATTATTTAACAAATTTGATTTTTCGCGAATCCATTGAGACTTTCCGATTATTTTTTGCATCATCGCAATTATCATAATTAAAACGGTCATATCTTTTGCGCGCAACGATCAAATTTAGTAACGAGATTTGGAATGCTGATTTTTATCTTTATCTATGTAACAAAAATCATCGATTTTTTTGAAATGGAAAAGACAATTTTAGACATTTTTCCTGATATCCCAAATGTTTCGATATTATTGTCGAAAAGTTTTTACGTCCAAAAAAGGAGACGAAATTCTAAAACATCGTGGCTATACAATTTATAGAAAAAAAATTTGCTATGTAGCCCGTATTCGATTAGTCTTTATATAAAAGTCTCAACCACACAGGCTGAGAGTATATCTCTGTCGGCAAACCCGACTATTACTTTTTACTAGTTTTTCAGAAAACGAAAGTTATGAATTTTCATAAGTTTGCCTGTGCTGCTGTGCCGACAGAAGTGATTGGTCTTTGAAAAGTTTCTAAGGTCATCGAGTTCATAAATATCTAGTCGCACAATAAGGATAGAAATAAGCGGGAACAACAACCATTGATATATCGGATGGATTTTTTCGACTTAACCCATTTAGCTAAAATGTTGCCGAGTTTTTTTAGATATATCTTTCGACCATGTTTTTTCGCAGTCTCAAACAGTACTGCGAGTTGAATTCCGAGTGTATGAGTCGCAGATTGCATCGCCCGGCTCCTGATAATTTTTTTCTTTTTTTATACCCTCCACCATAGGATGGGGGTATATTAAGTTTGTCACTACGTTTGTAACTACTCGAAATAATCATTGTAGACCCCACAAAGTATATATATTCTTGATCAGCGTGCAATTATACATCGATATAGCTATGTCCGTCCGTCTGTCCGTCTGTGGAAATCATTCTAGCGTCCGAACGGATTGACGTAGGTTGATGAAATTTTGGGAAAATATGTTATTTTTACGTAGGACTTTTGGTATTGAAAGCGGGCTATGTAGGTCCACGCTTTCGTATAGCCCCCATACAAAATGACGCGTGACGCGTCGTCGTTCTAAGGAATTTTTAAGATATTTGGCCCACTTGTTGATATAGCCCCTCATAATACAATATCTCCCGATTTTCGATATTTTGAACGTTTTAGCCTCATTATCACACCGAGATGGCTGAAATTTGATAATTAGTCTTTTTTAGGCGTATAAAACTTTCCCCCAGAAATTTTTAGGTATAGGTCCACGCCATCATATAGCCCCCATAGAACGGTACCTTCCGCTTTTCGGTATTTTGAAGGTTGTGGCCACATTAATCCACCGAAATGGCTGAAATTTGTGGTGGAGGGTATAAAAAGTTCGGCCCGACCGAACTTAACGCTTTTCTTACTTGTTTAATGTAATTTTCTAAATTCGTGAGAAGTCTCCCTTGTCCCGTATGGGATGTTGTAGAACAATGTTTTTTTTTTTTTTTTTTTGGTTAATTTTCTAAATTTTTAGTTGGCTTTCACGGACTCTATCTCAAACTAAAACCTTTTTAATGGGACTGAAGATAGTGTGTAATATATGTACTTTAAAGAAGAAAAGACGTTATGTTCGGGTCGAACTGTTGAAATCCTCCAAACACTGTACGTTTGTATATATGTATTCGACATATTCGCGAATGCAATCTCTGTGTTCGAAAGTGAATCTATTTTCACAACAGTTGGCAAGAAGTTTTCGCACCAAAATGATTTCAAAATCCATATTACTGACGATATGTTTAAAAACTACGCTAATAACCTTGAAATATAGAAAATCTTTCGAAAGCAATTCGCTGCGGGATTTAAAACCCAAAATGCCAAATAAGAGCTGAAGTGGATGAAAATTCTGGGATACACCAAAACTTAAATATATCGACAAAAATTTCTAAAATCGTCTTTTCCATTTCAAAAAAATCAAAAAAAAATTTTGATACTACATCTATGATTTTTGGTACATAGATTAAGAAAAAAATCGTCATTCCAAATCTGTTTTCGTTACCAACTATGATCGTTGCGCGCAAAAGATATGACCGTTTTAGTTATGCTAATTAGGAAAAATTCTAAAAAAATCGCGGCTTAATATAGTAAGATGTTATATCCTATTATCGTTAACTGAATTCTCACCCTTTGCGATGATGCAAAAAAAATTCGAAAAGTTTCAATGGATTCGCGAAAAATTAAATTTGTTAAATAATTTCACGTATTTACAAACCTATTTTTGAAATAATAGCGCTTATACTTACAAAAAAATATATATAGAAAATTATAGCAGCATCCAGACATTGTGAGGAATAAAATGAAACCTAAGTCGTGAAGTTTGGAGCTATAGTATTCATGTTATTTGCAAAAATACAAAGAAAATGTGTCGAAAAAAATAAAAATCATGTTATTCTAATTTTATTTTTTTATGGTTTTATAGGAAAGGTTGAAGAAAAAATATTTGAGTTCTTCGTCATTTTCGTCCAAATTCCACGCAATAATGAAAATATTCCGTTGCAACAAATTTTTCGCTTATAGTTTTCCTATTGGCGAATATTATTAGAACCTTATATTAAATCACAAGGAATTCCAATTGTGGCATAACATTAAAATAAAGTTGTATTGAATATTACAACATTTGAAACGCATATAAACCGCGTAATAGTGGAAATCACAAGATGCGCATCCGATTTTCCAAAACAGCGAATCAATCCCTCTTATTTGATATACAATTTGTGAAATTCCATTTGGCGACCACGATGTAGCATCAGTTGCATGTTAGGGTGCAAAAAACAGTAAAATGCGCATAATTTCCACGAAGTAAATTTGCATTTTATGCGCATCCGATTTCAATGATCTCCATTAAAAAATACATCATCCTATGTCATTTCAATGCGATCCATCAAGAACCGTGGATGTAGCATCGAACTCAGTTTTTAGAAAAAAGCTATTATATCTCCGGACTCGCGAACGTTTTTCAAAATCTGTTTTCGCACATTTTAAATATGCGTTTCGCCCTATTTATCTAAGTAGGAATAACACATCTAAAACGCGTCTAAATACGCGATATTTTAAAAATTATTTTTTGCAGATTTTCGAAATTTGAGGGGTATCATATCCGCCGATCTAGTGGATGGATTTAGACGCGCAAAGGCTTGTTAGATTCAAAACGTAAAAAAACTAAATTCACGCGGGTTTCCACTGAAATCGAATGGCATTTGTACATTTTGAATCCAAAAAACTGTTTTTTTAGAAAAATTTACGCACAAAAATTTCGACTTTAAGCTGAGATTGTTGTGAACCTTTGAAGGCTACACGCCCGAGTTATACATCAAAAAATGCGTAATCGCGAGTACTACAATCTCATAATCAGTTTTTAAACGAGTACAGTTGCGCGTCCCGGTTAGAGCAAAAATTCAAAAAACCCAATTTTTCAGTATTCAAAATGTCAGCATCCGTTTGAGATTGATGCGGTGGTTATATTAAAAAATCATACATTAGAAACTTCATCTCTGAAGTGTATTCTTTAACTTCTTCTTTGAATATAATACTCTACATTGTATTTTAAAGCCACAAATTAAAAATTGACTTAAAAAAACTCGTTTCCTTTAACGATTTTTTCCTATTTTTTTACATTAATATGACCACAGCTTCCGCTCAAATTATAATTTTAAGAAATCCATCGGTGAATCGTGCTAAAACAGTTTATTTTACCTAAATGCGTTCAATAGTTATGGTATATTACAACAATTCGCGAGATACAATACCTCATACCTCAGTTTCAACAGAAGTAAATTTTCTACAAAAAGGCCGATATATGAGCAATATTAATTTGAAAAATTTTGTAGTTATTGCTTCAATTCTTTTGGAGAATTTGGTTAAAAACTTTTGTATGGGACTATACCGAACGTGGACCATATCAGGAGGGTTCATTTTCAGTTCCAGTTCCAAATTTCAATCTTGTATCTAAAATATTGTGATCTCTCTCTATTGAATGTATGTACCTTGTGTCAATATTGAATATCAAAATCAACTAAAAACCCTTTAAAATAGCTTTACGTAGCGATAAACAACATTTTTAATTTTCATGATTTTTGGTCAAGTTGGGCCCCCCGAAATGAAATCCTGCGTACGTCCCTGCCAACGTTCAAAATAAATAAAATCGGGGGATATATGAGGACGTGGACCTATACCGTCGAATTTCAGGAGGATTTTTTTTTGCCCTAAACGAAGAAAAAAAAAACAGATTTCATTTCTATGGAATATTAAGCCTACAATCTTCAAAATACCGAAAATCGGGAAATACCGTTCTGTGGAGGGCAACACGAAGGCATGGACATAGTCCGACAAATTTCAAGTGGCAAATTTTATACCCACAACTATGACTAAATGCCAAATTTCAGACACAACCTTCGCAATACCGAAAATCAGGAGCTACCATTCTATGGGGCCTATATGAAGGCATAGACCTATTCCGACAAATTTCATCTGAAAAATTGTATACCCCCAACGAAGACTAAATACCAAATTTCACACATTTCGATGGGAGATTGAGGCCCCAACCTGCAAAATACCGAAAATCAGGAGGTATATTAAGGCTATATTAAGGCATAAACCTATTCCGACATATTTCAGGTGGAAAGTTTTACACCCCAAACGAAGACTAAGTACAAAATTTCAGCCTTTTTCGGTTGGATATTGAGACCACAATCTTTAAAATATTGAAAATCAGGAGGTATCGTTCTATGAGCCTATATGAAGGCGTGAACTTGTCCCGATAAATTTCAGGTGGATAGTGTTATATGCCCAACGAAGGCTACCAAATTTCAGCCTTTTCGGTGGGATATTAAGGCCAAAAACTTCAAAAACCGAAAGTCGGAAGGTACCGTTCTATGGTACCGGTATAGTCCATTTGCAATAACAAACATCCAAGGAGCGCTAGAAACTTCTGTACCAAATTATAAAGCTGTATCTTTAAAATTGCGAGCTGATTTCAATAGACAGACGGACGGACATGGTTATATCGATTTCGAATTTTATGCTGATCAAGAATGTATACTCTATGGGGTCTCAGACTTATATTTCGATTTTTTACAAAGACAAATATAATGATACCCTCCATATTATGGTGGAGGTTTTAGAAAGGGAGTTAAGGGGGAGAAATGTGTGAAAAGAGTACGTGAAGGTGTACAAAACAAAGTGTATTCGTTCAGCTTTGGCTTTTAAACCATCAGCCTTTAAGATAACGAGGGTTTTACACATTAATACGAAAATGCGCCTCATCGAAATACAGATTTTGGAATGATTTTAGATCATATAGCTTTATCCGCCGAACTGTCTGTCTGGCGGTTGCGCACCATAACTCACGAATGAAAAATTCGATTCGGTCCTAATTTTGCACCTCCTAATATGTTGTCTAAATTTAGTTCAAGTTCGAACATGTTCCATAGCAGTCCACTCTTTCGGGCATGTCCCCCATTGCAGCTCAACATTTTTCGATAAAATGGTGCGCATATAACTCTCGAACACATTCACATTCTAAAATTTTTTCCAAACGTACAGAAAGTTCTTAGAGGTCTGTATTGGACAACACCTTTAACACCTTTTACGCTTAAATGTGATTTAAGGGCTGTTCGAGGATAGTTTAGAAATTTTTCCTGGCCAAGCCCTTGCTTTCTGACATAATGACTCAAAGATTCTAAAAATCCAACGATGACCATGTTAAATGGTTGGTGGGCAAGTTAACTATCGGAAAGAGTGACTGACGTTGATTGAACTCCTGGACTTAATAATATTTCTCTCAAACTTTAATCAAGTTCAAATATGGACTAATTGGGACAACTCCGTCTGGCACCTCCCTCACAAAAGTTCAATACTTTCCCTTGATGCAGTTTAAGGGCCGATGCAAAAAATATAGCTTTTGCTTCTGATTACATCGATATTATTTGTTTTGTGGGCATGTTCATGCTTCTGTCATAATTTTAAAACGGCTTGTGGGCACAATAGCTTTTGAAAGGAATGACTGGCATTGGACCTTTGCATATTGTTATATTTCTCTCAAACTTACTTATCAAGTTCGAAAATGAACTATATCGGACAACTCCTTTCGGTACTTCCTTCGCAAAAGTTCGAAAGTTTTTGCTTGATGCAGTTTAAGTGCCCCTCGAGAATTGTTTTCACATTTTCTTCGAAGGTAATCCTTGTGGGATGCGTGACTCTCAACATCAGATTCAGTTCCAATATGGATCGACATACTGGCTCATTCCCTCAGGTACTTCCTCCATAAAAGTTCAAGACGTTTACGCTTGAAGATAATAGTGGGTAGTAATTGTTATCATGACAACATGATATTCTTTATTTAGACGAAGCCAATTCTTCCTGAGATATGGGCTCCGAATGTTTAGGGACAATCCATCACGCACTATCATTTCATATCTATCAAGTAGTCGGTGTCTTCTTATGTATAACAAGGACAACTGAAAAGTACATGCTCGACCTCTCCTACTCCTCTGCATCTCCCCATAATCTGCAGCAGACGACGCCGCTGTCATCCTATCTTTTCGTGAAAGATCCAATCCTGCAGTGAATCGTAATAAGTCATCACTAACTTATCAAGTGAGAGAAACGAATTCGTTCAACGTTGAGACATCGTAGGTTAGATTGCTTTGAAAATCCTTCATCCAAGTTGTATGGCCGTCTGTTGTGTGCCTCCTCAAGTAAGATCTCACAAAGTTTGCCGATGTAGTAGCCAACGATAGTTGGCCAAACAGATTCATCAAGAGAGCTTTAAGGACCTCCTGACTATTGTATAGTCACGGGTGCCGCGGGCCAAGTCCTTCCTGATAGCAAGAATCTCCGCTTGAAAAATTGTTTTAAATGTCCTGCATACAGGTTCCATGCGCCGTCTATTGTATGCCTCCTCAAGTTAGATCTCACCAAGTTTGCCGATGTAGTACCACCTACTTGGATAACAGATTCATCTTGAAGGACCGCCTGACCATCGTATAGTTACAGGTCTCGTGGGAGTGGTTTCAAGTCATTTACCCAATTCCTGATAGCAAGAATTTTCCCTTGAAAGATGCTAAGGCTATAATCAAGCTTTGATATATTAATGGATTTTTTGAAAAAAAGCTCTGGGGCCAGTGCTTTCCTCCATCCTGGATCCATCTGTGTATGTTGCCAGACTGTACTGAGGAAAGTTATATTCAGTCCAATTATGCCCATTTGGAATATTCACTGAGGGTGAGTTAATCCTGGAAGAAGGGGGTATGTCAGACATTCTTAAGTCTAAACTGTAAAACCCACCACGGTCCTGACTCTCGGAATTTAAAAGCCGTTTTCTGAGCCTGAAACTGGATTAGGATATTGAAAAGTTACATACCAAGTATCACATTCAAAGCCGCTTGAGGGGTGAGTGCAATGCGATGGAAAAATATTCAAACTTGTCCGATTGCCGCCCTGAGAACTGCAACAGCGTGGCTCCTCATGTCTTTAGTGGACTATGATGGGCAGAACCACGGTTACATTTGTGGTCAGAGTCCCTAAATTTAAGCAATGGAATTCTTGCAGGATCAGAGTTAAATGAGGCCTTTCTTCGTCCGCTCCTCGGTATGGTCCAGGACTTTACCGAGTTATTTAGATTCCGGAGAAAGTTCTGATGCAACTCCCTCCCAAAAGAGTGGTTAAAAATCTGGAAGTTAGCGTTTTCTGGTGAAGAGTACGAGTTTCGTCTTCTCCGGGTTGACTCTTAGAACATTCATGGCCCTAGCTAGATAGTTGTATCAGGGCATAGATTCACACAAGGTTGCTAAAAATTTACAACTTTTTAGCTGGTCGAAACACCAAAAAATCATTCATTACACTATGCGATACGAAAAATTAACAATATTCTGGAACAGCAGCAGACTTTCACGGTTATGAGCTCCAAAAGACTAAAGGCCCTGATGTCAAAAGGGACCGTTAAGAATTATGAGTTACTCCTAGTGGAAAAGTTGTAGCTCTTGTCATGAAGAACAAATGTCGCGAACTCATAAAATTCATAAAACTTTATCTTCTATGTCAAAATCGTAAGGGTGACAATTTTTTTATGATTTGTTGTCGGGGTTTGGTCTGTAGATATCATACAGTTCGCAATTCAATCAAAAACCCAACTACAAAAGTTTACCTAAGATCACAATAAACAACTTTCTAGAAGGCACAGTCTTTGAAGGTCAAAATAGCAAAAAAATCAAAAGTCCTAAAAGAAGTCCTGTGTCCCCACGTTTTTCGGTTTTGGGCCCCCAAATATTTGAGGCCTTCATATGAAAAGCGTTCTTTTTGTCAGGCTCATATCTGCCAAACCATTAAGAATTTTGCTTTACTCTTGGAGTTGAGCTCTTGCCATAAAGAAAAAATATTCTGAGCACATAATATCCATCAAACTTCAGCTTCAAAGTCGAAATCGTCAGGGTTAAACAAAAAAGTTTGTATCTGGCTCTATAGTGGAATTCTGTAACTCATTTTTTGAGTTACCGACAAAAATTGGTAAAATTAAAACACAAAAAAAATAATGAATGAAAAGTATCAATAAAAGTTGACAACACTGTTGCTATCGGTAGGATTTAGTGACAAATTTATTTTGGTTGTTACCTTACCGAAAAATTTCGTTAATTACCGAAATTATCAGTATTTTAATTTTACCGATTTTTGTCGGTAACTCGAAAAATGAGTTACAGAATTCCACTACTGATCCGGTTTACTTTTAATATTCAAGAAAGTAATTAACTACAATTGTGTACAAAACATATTTACAAACTATAATAGTGTACAAAACATACATATCAGTAAACAGCTTTCTGGAACATATAAATTCTTTTCAGTGATTTTCCGACCAATTTGATTGCCTTCGCTTATTAAAAGGAAAGAAAATTTTAAACAGAAAAACTCAACCTTTCATTATTGACATTCGACACAAAATGAATTCCTCCTTCTTTTCCACTTCATTTCTAATTTCAAAATCATAATTTGTTCTTGACACGCATGCCTCTTCATTATACATTGACAATACAATTACATTCACAAATTAACACTAATAACATTATTCGATGTTCGAACTGCACAAACAGAGTATTCATTGAATGAGCAAACGTATCGAAACATCGACTACAAAGCCATATTTGGACAAATGAAATCACGTACCATGGGCGTTGTCATGCAAAATGGAAATGTTTTGAAGATATCCTCCTCTTTACCATCGTCCAACATGTCCCTACTATGGGAATTCATTAACGAAATAATTTGTATTTTCTATTCGAATGACATGCCAAATGAGCTGAGGGTGTGAATTGTGAGCGTTTTTATCATTCTCATATTAACATCGATATTGGATTGATGTTTAACATGAAAGTGAATCTGGTTTGTTGAGATTTATATATGTACAATGTACATATATCCATAAGATATACTGCTATTTCAGCAAACTTACTTAGCTGGCCCGTTGCAAAATTCTTGTCCTATAAGTCAAACTAAAGATATTTTTAAAAATCAAATATTTAAACCATGCCTTTCAAACTCGTATTCTACCTGTTTACTCCTTGGGAGTCTGTCTATTCTGCCTGTATCGCCAATAATTTCAGAGCATTCGTCGTAACCTTTTTATATCATCCACCATAGAATGGCGGGTATGTTTAGTCCCCAATAATTAAGCTAAGTTGTTATCTTTCTGGCAGGTCAAGTTCGAAGATGAGATATATTGCCCCACATTTTGGTAAAAACATCACCCGGTTTTAGGTATTTTAAATTTTTTAACTACAATTAACCGAGACCTACGGCAGTAAAAATCTCCTATAAGAGTGGTTGTTGTAATATTATATCATATGTTTGTAAGTTCGTTGTCGCTTAATATATGTGGCGTTTTGGCTGTCTATCTTCGGATTGTAACAACAAGTTAGAGGAGTTAGTTGAGTACGTTTGGCGGTGAATCTGAATGTGCTGTGTGGTAAAATCGGTTAAATAGGGGTTCAGCCTTTCACAAATGTCATCAAGGAAGGTAACAGACGCCCTAATTGTACACTCATCCGCATACGTTACGATCTCAATTCCCTATGGAGAGTGTGGAATGCAGAAGAGGTAGAGGTTAAACAGTGCCGAAGATATTACCCTCCCTTGGGAAATCCCCTATTTCACTCTACGGGGCTTGTACTTCTTGTTGCTGAATTCCACATACGCCTGGTTTCACACATATAATTGATTATCCAACGTTTCAAACTTGGCCGGAGGGTTGTCTGCTCAATGTCCTGAAACAGCAGGGAGTGCTTGACAGTATCAAAGGCTTTAAAGAAGTCGAGCGCCAACATCTTTGTTCTATCACATGGCTTGCTCTGATTGATTCATCGACTTATATGTGTTGAGATGGCGTGCAGCGCTATTGTCGAGCTGTGCTGCTTATGGAATCCATGCTGATGATGGGCAAATGGATAGCTATTCTTGATGCTCGGGGGGATCAAAACCTCAAGGGTCTTTGCAAGGGGCGACAAAAACGAAATCGGTCAGTACCATTCATTTTTGCTGGCATCCTTACCTGGCTTCAGTAGCGGGACGACCGTGCCCATGGCTTTTGCAACACCAGCCATTGTAAATTGTGGTGGTTCCTCTTCGGCAGGAAGAGATCTAATGCCACGTAGTAGTCTTCTCTTCGCCCTGTCGTTATCGGTGTCCTCGACAAACAAATAACTTGGGCATCTCTTCAAATCAGTCAGTCACTGAGGTCCTATCTTCCTTCTTACCAGGGTTCGAGAGTGGCTTCAGTAGAGGAACCACACTACCATTTTCGAGACTTCGGCAACGAAGTGGGTGGCTGTCGACAGGTTGGGAACTTTAGTGAGATACTCGACTCCCTGCTAATTCAGTTGAATCAGTATTTTCATGGAAATCAGGGCCAAACGCTTTGGATGATTTAGCGTTCCTGATAACATTCGCAACGTCATCCATTGCTAATTGTGGTGGTTTATCCTCAACAGGAAGATATCTAATGCGACGTAGTACTCTTCTCTTCGCCCTGTTACTACCGGGATGCTTGACAAACTGTCAATAGAAATAACTTGCGCACTTTTAAGGATCAGTCAGTGTATCGACGCCAAACCTGACTGAGGTCCTATTATCCTTCTTTCCAGTTCGAAAGTAACTTAACCATTGCCCACAATTCACTTATTCCGGCACAAATATTGCAATTATACAGATGATTTAACCACCGGTTCTGCTTAAATTCACCAACCTGTTAACTAAGTTCCAGTGTCAGGTCCCTGGCGTCACTAGGGTTAGCACAGCGAAGCTCATCACGCTAATTTGCTAATCCCGCCTCTGCTGGGAAATTTTATATTACTTCGGGTATTCGACCAACAGGTATATGACGAGCGGCTGCAGCCTTGATGATTCCTCGAAACGCCCTTTCTGCTACCCGAACATCAGATGGGTTTGACAGATCTCTTAAGAGGTGGTTAGTGAATTACACATTGACCGTGTAAAATGATGAGCTATCAATCAGCTTAGCCAGACCTCTCGTTGTTTCCGAGGCCACCACCCGGACCACCGCATTCCACCCAGCGGCTGCCACCTCAGTGTACACACGTTTGTATCGTTTTTGTCTGTGTTGGGAGCAGCATTTCCCGGTATGTATGTTCCGGAATCTTTTGGTTCGTGCCGGGACGGAAGAAAACCTAGGACCAATATGGATGTGCTCAGTTTGTCCCATTCGCATAGTTTGCAACAGTCCCTGGTATACATCGCCTGGTCCTGCGATTTAAAAGGCAAAAGGTATTGATTGCCCATGAAATACTGGCATTACTTATAAACGTTTTGACCAGGTTATCATCTGCGCCTGCAGAGCTACATGTCCCTACCTGCAGTGGTGAATTTGTGTCGACATCCTTTCAAGGTGTTACGGGGGGAGTGTCTTAAAATCTACAATTATTATTTTATTTTCAGCCAGCTATACCTAAAAATTTGCTGAACGTAAATATAAAGCTCCTTATTTTGAAGGAACTTTAATTTTTTGCTGTTTGCCCAGGCTAGACACGGCCCATAGTTTCAACCCTAATAGCAACATTTGGACATATAAGCCAATTTAAATACCTTCAGAAACATTGAGGAATTTACAAAAACACCATTGAGAAGATCTCCCAAAAAAAGCAATTGATGTTATGGATCACGTTTATCTTTTATAATATTTCTTCTTTTCCTCTGTTGGCATTTTCATGTTTTCCTTAAACGGATTGTAGTTTACTGTGGTCTAATGATTGCATAAAACCAGGGAAAAGGGCAGATAGTTGGCTTATATCCTTCAACCTAATGTCGATGGACATTTAATGATGGCCATTATATATAAGTATCAAGATGTGTGCGTTCACAACAATATATAAAATAAGTATACGTTGCAAAATGGCATTTTAAGGGGAACGCTCACGAAATATCCATGACGCTGTATTGCAGTTCAGCTGCATTTTCCAAAACTTTGAAGGCTGCTAAGGCAATCGAACATTTTTACACGTTCAAGGCATTTATCTTCGTTAGTTGAAACGGAAGAGAAAAGAAGCAAAAATTCTAATATATAATGAGACTTTCTGCTAGCATACGCTAAGGAACAACTAAACAGGAAACATGGAATGGAAAAATACTGAAGATTTTGTTGTAACAACCAACCTTTCTCAGCACATTCGTGGTATTATATTTTAAAAATAACAAACTCAAATCTCTTCCAAATTTATTTTTCATTACATATCATTAAATGTAATATTTTCTCTTCGCTGCCAACCAACCACCCGCCAAGTGCATAAATCGTGATCAATGTTCGATTCTTTGTGAATTTCCTTCCTTTTTCCATCCTCCTACCACAAACAAAAGAAAACTTTAAGTCATAAAATTGTATTTTTATGATTCCTGCAGTGATTTGCATTTTGCCATTTTTATGGTCCTTTGCCAGCCAAGCCAGCCATTTTCTAAAGGAAAACAACTAAAACTTTTGAAATCATCGTTTTTATTCAATACTTTTGATTGCCCACTTTATGTTCCACATGACTTTGGATCATTTGAAATGTATAACGCTGTTGTTGTCGTTCATTGGTCTGGCCCCTCATGTGTTGCGCCACATGTCAGAGGCTGTTTGCTGCCATGCGATTTCATCAAATCGAGAAATCTTTGTCGTAGTCTAAGACATTTTTCTTTTGTTTTTCTTGTTTTTTCCTGCAGTTTTCATTTATGGAAAGTCATTTGGCTCAAGATAAATTGCCTTGAAATGCATTTATTGTTGTTGTATTTTTAAGTCTAAGTCATAAGACAGTGGAAACGGAAACACGAAGACCAAACAAATATTAATTTAAAATAATAGGCATGTTTAAAGGAAATTTTTGTAGAATCTTCAATTTAAGAATTTTTAGGATTAATAATCGAGGATTTTTAAAGGATATTTTTAAGATTTATATTCGTGAATTTTTAAGGAACATTTTTAGGATAAATAATCGTGAATTTTTACAGAATATTTGTAGAATAAATAATTGTGAATTTTCGAAGAACATTTTAGGATAAATAATCGTGCATTTTTAGTGAATATTTTTAGGACAGATAACCGTGGATGTTTAAGGAATATTTTTAGGATAAATGATCGTGGGTTTTAACGAATATTTTTAGGATAAATAATCGTGGATTTTTAAAAAATATTTTTAGAATAAATAATCGTGGATTTTACAGACTATTTTTAGGATAAAGAATCGTGGATTTTTAAAGAATACTTTTAGGATAAATAATCGTGAATTATTAAAGAATATTTTTATGATAAATAATCGTGCATTTTAGTGAATCTTTTTAAGACAAATAACCGTGGATTTTTAAATAATATTTTTAGGATAAATGATCGTAGGTTTTTAACAAATATTTTTAGGATAAATAATAGTGGATTTGTAATGAATCTTTTTTTTTTGGATTTTTAAAGAATATTTTTTGGATAGATAATCGTGAATTTTTAAAGAATATTTTTAGGATAAATAACCGTGGATTTTTAAAGAATATTCATAGGATATATAGGGTTATGCTAGGATTAATAATCGAGGATTTTTAAAGATTTTTTTTTTGGATAAATAGTATTATGCTAGGATTAATAATCGAGGATTTTTAAAGAATATTTTTTGGATAAATAGGATAATGCTAGGATTAATAATCGAGGATTTTTAAAGAATATTGTTCGATAAATATTCGTGAAATTTTAAAGAATATTTTTGCGATAAATTTTAATTGATTTTTAAACAATATTTTTAGGATTAATAATCGTGGATTTTTTAAAAAATATTTTTAGGGTTTTGTTTTTTCAAAATAGTCTGGCTTAATCCCATTGTTGTTGTTTTAATATTTTAAAAACAACTATTTTATTAGTGGAAAAGATTTGGCATTGTTGGCCAAGGGGTAAGGCAGTTTCGATCCACGCCACTGGATCTCATCAGTTCCCTTGTTTCTTGTTTGTGGATATTCTCCACCGAAGTTATTTTTCAATAACTTCTTCAACAAGAAACTATTTATACCCAAACATCAATCGTCAGCTCGAAGCATAAAGGTAAGCAAAGAAAAAAGTTCAATGAGAAGTTTTTCCTTGGCAACCTCATACAACTCCGACGAAAGTGTCTGCGAAAACAATTCAAACCTCTTTTACTTGTATGTGTCGTCGAATTTCGACGAATGCACACACAAAATTTGGTTGGTCTGCTTTACAGCAAAAACAACACACGTCGTGCCAGTGTCTTCAATTTGAAGCATTGTGGCGTTTTTTTTTTTTTTTTTTGTATTGGGATAGCGTTTGCAATTTTGTTTTTTCAAAATAGTCTGGCTTAATCCCATTGTTGTTGTTTTAATATTTTAAAAACAACTATTTTATTAGTGGAAAAGATTTGGCATTGTTCGCCAAGGGGTAAGGCAGGGAATACTATAGTTTCGATCCACGCCACTGGATCTCATCAGTTCCCTTGTTTCTTGTTTGTGGATATTCTCCACCGAAGTTATTTTTCAGTAACTTCTTCAACAAGAAACTCGAAGTATAAAGGTAAGCAAAGAAAAAAGTTCAATGAGAAGTTTTTCCTTGGCAACCTCATACAAGGGAACTGATGAGATCCAGTGGCGTGGATCGAAACTATAGTATTTCCTGCCTTACCCCTTGGCGAACAATGCCAAATCTTTTCCACTAATAAATTAGTTGTTTTTAAAATATTAAAACAACAACAACGGGATTAAGCCAGACTATTTAAAAAAAAAACAAAATTGCAAACGCTATCCCAATAAAAAAAAAAAAAAAAAAAACCCCACAATGCTTCAAATTGAAGACACTGGCACGACGTGTGTTGTTTTTGCTGTAACGAAGACCAACCAAATTTTGGTGTGTGCATTCGTCGAAATTCGACGACACATACAAGTGGAAAAGGTTTGAATTGTTTTCGCAGACAGTTTCGTCGGAGTTGTATGAGGTTGCCAAGGAAAAACTTCTCATTGAACTTTTTTCTTTGCTTACCTTTATACTTCGAGCTGACGACTGATGTTTGGGTATAAAAAGTTTCTTGTTGAAGAAAAGGAAAAACTTCTCATTGAACTTTTTTCTTTGCTTACCTTTATACTTCGAGCTGACGATTGATGTTTGGGTATAAAAAAGTTTCTTGTTGAAGAAGTTATTGAAAAATAACACTTCGGTGGAGAATATCCACAAACAAGAAACAAGGGAACTGATGAGATCCAGTGGCGTGGATCGAAACTATAGTATTCCCTGCCTTACCCCTTGGCGAACAATGCCACATCGTTTCCACTAATAAAATAGTTTTTTTTTAAATATTAAAACAACAACAATGGGAAAAGCCAGAAAAAAAAAACAAAAACAAAATTGCAAACGCTATCCCAATAAAAAAAAAACGCCACAATGCTTCATATTTTTAGGATTAATAATCGTGGATTTTTTAAAGAATATTTTTAGGATTAATAATCGTGGAATTTTTAAAGAATGTTATTAGGATAAATAATCTTGGATTTTTTAACAATATTTTTAGGATAAATGATCATGGACTTTTTAACAATATTTTAAGAATTAATAATCGTGAATTTTTAAGAATATTTTTAGAATAAATAATCAATATTTTAATGAATATTTTTAGATACATAATTGTGGATTTTTGAAGAGTATTTTAAGTAATAATAATCGTGGATTTTTTAAGAATATTTTTAGTATTAATAATAGCAGATTTTTTAAGATTTTTTTTAGTATTACTAATAGCAGATTTTTAAAGAATAATTTTAGGCTTAATAATTGTGTATTTTAAAATATATTTTTAGGCTTATTAATTCTGGATTTTTAAAGAATATTTTTAGGCTTAATAATTCTGGATTTTTAAAGAATTTTTTTTAGGCTTAAGGATTATGTATTTTTAATGAATATTTTTATGCTTAAGAATTATGTATTTTTAATGAATATTTTTAGGCTTAAGAATTATGTATTTTTGATGAATATTTTTAGGCTTAAAAATTCTGGATTTCTAAAGCATATTTTTAGGCTTACTAATTGTAGATTTTTAAAGAATGTTTTTGTGCTTAATAATTGCGGATTTATCAACCACTCCTCCACACAAAATTTCAAATTTATTCTTACAAGGCTGAAATCAAACTCGGGCGCCTCGAGTGTTTTTGAAATTTCTTGCAGTGGGTTATAAATTTTTTTGGCACAAACAAAAATAATTGAGAAGTACGATAACTTATGAGAAGAGTATACGATTTGTCCTAAACTTTACACATCGTTAAAGTTCTTCGAAACGTACATCTAGTTCCAAGAAAGTTTATTTAGAAAACACCTTTCGTTACTTCTCTCACAAAAGTTCACAAATATATGGGCACATCTAACTTCATTATCTCTGAACGCTGCTGGTTTATCAATCAAGGGAACCTAATTGGCCTATTTTCAGAAAGTTTACCAATCACGCTTCACAGAACTGTCCTGCCCTTCTGATGTTTAAGTAGCAGAAAGGACATTCGGGAATCTCATCACTGCTGCTGCCGCTCGTTATATACCTGCTGGTGAAATACCTGAAGTGAGAAAAATTTCCCAGCAAAAGAGAGAGACTAGCAAATAAGCGTAATGAGCTTCGTAGGGCCAATCACAGTGACCCCAGGGTCATGGAGCTGACACTGACAGTTGACAGGTTGGCCGGAGAGCAGATGTGAAACCAGGAACAAATTGCAGTTTCAAGCCTTATCTCCTGACCGAAGACAGGTAGTCTACTTCATTTTATAATGTTCAAAGTGTATAAGGCAAAGATATTCATAAGCGTGACCACCTTTTGTAACTTTCTAAGGGTTGAAGTCTTAAATCCCGGCCAAAAGGAACATAGGACCTAAGTCGGATTATGTCCGTTGGTAGTTATGTCACTGCACCGATGAATAGTACAAACTGTCGCCCTTAGCAAGGAATGTTGCGCCTCTCCTCCTCCCCAGCGTAAGAATTCAGTTGTCAATCATCTTTGCTGCACGCCATCTCTACACAGCCTTTCGATAGAACAGTATTGGTGGTGCTCGACTTATCAAAAGCGTTTGATACAGTCTAGCACTCCACACTGTTTGAGGACAAACAGCAGACTATCCTCCGGTCAAGTTTGGAACGTTGACCAATCAATTATATGTGTTGATTAGGGTGGGCGAATTGTGTGGAAGCAAAAAAACCTTAATGAGCCCTTCGCGTTTCTGATTCCTGGGATTGAACTGAGCAAAAAAGTCCACTGGACCATATATCTACCGTGAAAATCGAGCCTCCCGATTTTGACTTTAAGTTTTTTATTGACGTTTTTTGGATATTTTGGCATATAACAGCCAAACCATTGGGATTTTCGATCCAACACAAAGACAAACATTGTAGCCAAGACAGTAATTGAAAACTCTCTAATACATCGCAAAAGCATTGGAACGCTCCTTCAGGCAGTTTTGGCCTTAAGAATGTGCAAACTTTTTGGAAAATGTCGATAAATGACATTGTGCTACAAAATTTGACCCGAAAAATATTCAAGTGTTCTGATGCAAAATTATATCGTGTTGGGATCCATGGACAACGACAATGCCTTTATTTCGTTTGGGTCACTTCGTTTTATTTTTTTATAACGTTAAAAGTAGTGAAAATCTGGGTTTCTTACATTTTCAAATTTAAACGGGCATATCTTATTTTTCCACAAAGGATTTCTTTTGATCCTTCTTCCTTTTAAAGGGGTGAATAATGTCTTTTGAATAAGCTATTATTTTTTTAAATCGGTTAACAAATGTCTAAGTTATAGTGGTTTATGTCTGAAAAACCCCACAAAAAACCTATAAAGGAATTTCTCATAATTTTCAAATATATAATGTTTTTTTGTTTTGTTCAATATTTATTTTGAAAATTATGAGAAATTCCTTTATAGGTTTTTTGTGGGGTTTTTCAGACATAAACCACTATAACTTAGCCATTTGTTAACCGATTTAAAACAATAATAGCTTATTCAAAAGACATTATGCACCCCTTTAAAAGGAAGAAGGATCAAAAGAAATCCTTTGTGGAAAAATAAGATATGCCCGTTTAAATTTGAAAATGTAAGAAACCCAGATTTTCACTACTTTTAACGTTATAAAAAAATAAAACGAAGTGACCCAAACGAAATAAAGGCATTGTCGTTGTCCATGGATCCCAACACGATATAATTTTGCATCAGAACACTTGAATATTTTTCGGGTCAAATTTTGTAGCACAATGTCATTTATCGACATTTTCCGAAAAGTTTGCACATTCTTAAGGCCAAAACTGCCTGAAGGAGCGTTCCAATGCTTTTGCGATGTATTAGAGAGTTTTCAATTACTGTCTTGGCTACAATGTTTGTCTTTGTGTTGGATCGAAAATCCCAATGGTTTGGCTGTTATATGCCAAAATATCCAAAAAACGTCAATAAAAAACTTAAAGTCAAAATCGGGAGGCTCGATTTTCACGGTAGATATATGGTCCAGTGGACTTTTTTGCTCAGTTCAATCCCAGGAATCAGAAACGCGAAGGGCTCATTAAGGTTTTCAAATCGCCCCGGCCTAGTGTTGATGCCAGTCGTACGTGATATCTGTTGTATTCCACCCCATTCATACCGCATTGCGACCGTTACGTATGCTGATGATTACACGATCTTGTCGTCGAATACCTTGACGGATGCTATTTGTGAAACGCAGAATTCCTATTTCTTCGACCTCACAACATTTTTCCACGCGACGAATATGCAATATGCACCACCTAATATTGCGGACAAGAAAAGAAACTAATTATTCCATTTTAGTTTAGAATATTTTGTGGTGGAGGGTATAAACCTAACGATTTTTTACTTGTTTTACAGTCATAGACTGAAGGGAATTTTAATTTTCAGAGCAATGATCTTGTATTTTTATTTTATATCACAAATTATCCACTTTTAAAGAAAGTTGAATAATGACCGAAGTCTTCTTGGCTCCAAAATCGTTTGGTATTATTGATATATTCTGAGATTATTTTCTATTTTTACTGAGAACGGTGAGTCACCATCCAACTTAAACGTGGCTTAGATCCACTTTGACGGTATGTGGTTCGAAAACGGCCTTACTTGGTAAGTATATGAAGTAAGGTGATGATCTGGTCCATGAAATACTTGCCACGTCTGAACGACATTTCTTTAGACCAAAATCTTTGGAAAGGTTATTGAATTATGTTACATAAAAATCATTCAATCATACTGGTGCATCCAGGTCGCAAGTGTTTGGGAAATAGTCCTCATTCAACTCACATTACTGCCTCAATACATATTCTGGTTTTCTTCACCGAAGATGTCGGATACAGCCGACAAAGGAGCTGATACTAGTCAGTCAAGTCGTCGATCTTACTTTTAGCATGCTCCCAGCTCGAAGCAAATTTCATGCTCTTAGCAAGCTCCAAGCTCTTAATAAACTCACTCCCCAAGCACTTCGCAAGCTTCCTGCGATTAGCAGGTTCCACACTCTTAGACAACTCGACACTCATAGCCTACACCTATTAACCGAACTCTATACCGACAACACCGGTGGCAAAACATCTATTGGCGACTTGCATCAATTAGGAGGAATTGAAAAATATATAGAAATATTGTTGAGGCCCACTGTAAAATGTAAAGGGTTTTGCTTGGAGAGCCTTTTTGAGGCATATTGCAACGTAGTTAATATTTTGCATAGCACAGTCATATAGTATGTCGTCAACAAGGACTGACTGTATATGAATCCATTTGTATCATTTGATGTATATAATTTTAATATTTCTAAAGTTCGCTACGTTATTTTAAGTCACGCTGAGCTGTGAGTGCGAGCTATTGTTTTCTTTGCAGCGTTGCTTGTATTTTATTTATTTTTTATTTTTAAGAATGGGGGCAATTTTATGGAAACGATGTGCAACTGCTTAAGCAATTCAATCGTAAAAATATAATTTATATTGTTTTGCAGATACCAAAACCATCACTACAAAAACAACAATAATACACTTGTTATATTTTTTGCAATATTCGTACACATCCACTCAAACCCACCTATTTTATGGAAACATAAATTGTTGTTGTTCTTGCTGAATGTCTGAATATCCTTTTTCAATGTTTTTTTTTTCTGAACACATGCATTGCAAGTAGATGATAGAAATTCGTATGCGTGTATGTTGTAAACATGTGTGTTGCTACGTTTAATATGTCTACTCTGAGCTCGTAGCAAGGATGAAACTCAGAGTATAAAACCTTAGCGCATTATATCGCTTTTCCGCTTGAAAATGTTGATTTTATTACAAACAATGCACATTGTTTTTATCCATGGTGGGAGGAGGTGAGAGCAGATTGGCAACCTTACATACAAAAAAACAACAGAAATAATAACAGACAACTAAAACAACACCAACAACATTCCGCAGAGAATCATATAAAACCTTTTTAATTTTCCAGTCATTAAACGTAACTTGTGCTTCTTAATTGTTTTCCGTGCCAAAACAAAGAAATAAATAATAATAAAAATCCATCCATATGAGATTATTATTATGTACGTAAGTGTACACAAGTGTTGTTGGTTGATTGAAGGTCCTTAAAATTATATTGAAAAAATGCATAGTGATTTTAGAGTGAGTGATATATTAACCTACAGAAGCATCCTTTCTTTCAGAAAGGGTCTATAGAAGCACCCTTTCTTTCTCTCAGAAAGGGTCTATAGAAGCACCCTTTCTTTCTCTCAGAAAGGGTCTATAGAAGCACCCTTTCTTTCTCTCAGAAAGGGTCTATAGAAGCACCCTTTCTTTCTCTCAGAAAGGGTCTATAGAAGCACCCTTTCTTTCTCTCAGAAAGGGTCTATAGAAGCACCCTTTCTTTCTCTCAGAAAGGGTCTATAGAAGCACCCTTTCTTTCTCTCAGAAAGGGTCTATAGAAGCACCCTTTCTTTCTCTCAGAAAGGGTCTATAGAAGCACCCTTTCTTTCTCTCAGAAAGGGTCTATAGAAGCACCCTTTCTTTCTCTCAGAAAGGGTCTATAGAAGCACCCTTTCTTTCTCTCAGAAAGGGTCTATAGAAGCACCCTTTCTTTCTCTCAGAAAGGGTCTATAGAAGCACCCTTTCTTTCTCTCAGAAAGGGTCTATAGAAGCACCCTTTCTTTCTCTCAGAAAGGGTCTATAGAAGCACCCTTTCTTTCTCTCAGAAAGGGTCTATAGAAGCACCCTTTCTTTCTCTCAGAAAGGGTCTATAGAAGCACCCTTTCTTTCTCTCAGAAAGGGTCTATAGAAGCACCCTTTCTTTCTCTCAGAAAGGGTCTATAGAAGCACCCTTTCTTTCTCTCAGAAAGGGTCTATAGAAGCACCCTTTCTTTCTCTCAGAAAGGGTCTATAGAAGCACCCTTTCTTTCTCTCAGAAAGGGTCTATAGAAGCACCCTTTCTTTCTCTCAGAAAGGGTCTATAGAAGCACCCTTTCTTTCTCTCAGAAAGGGTCTATAGAAGCACCCTTTCTTTCTCTCAGAAAGGGTCTATAGAAGCACCCTTTCTTTCTCTCAGAAAGGGTCTATAGAAGCACCCTTTCTTTCTCTCAGAAAGGGTCTATAGAAGCACCCTTTCTTTCTCTCAGAAAGGGTCTATAGAAGCACCCTTTCTTTCTCTCAGAAAGGGTCTATAGAAGCACCCTTTCTTTCTCTCAGAAAGGGTCTATAGAAGCACCCTTTCTTTCTCTCAGAAAGGGTCTATAGAAGCACCCTTTCTTTCTCTCAGAAAGGGTCTATAGAAGCACCCTTTCTTTCTCTCAGAAAGGGTCTATAGAAGCACCCTTTCTTTCTCTCAGAAAGGGTCTATAGAAGCACCCTTTCTTTCTCTCAGAAAGGGTCTATAGAAGCACCCTTTCTTTCTCTCAGAAAGGGTCTATAGAAGCACCCTTTCTTTCTCTCAGAAAGGGTCTATAGAAGCACCCTTTCTTTCTCTCAGAAAGGGTCTATAGAAGCACCCTTTCTTTCTCTCAGAAAGGGTCTATAGAAGCACCCTTTCTTTCTCTCAGAAAGGGTCTATAGAAGCACCCTTTCTTTCTCTCAGAAAGGGTCTATAGAAGCACCCTTTCTTTCTCTCAGAAAGGGTCTATAGAAGCACCCTTTCTTTCTCTCAGAAAGGGTCTATAGAAGCACCCTTTCTTTCTCTCAGAAAGGGTCTATAGAAGCACCCTTTCTTTCTCTCAGAAAGGGTCTATAGAAGCACCCTTTCTTTCTCTCAGAAAGGGTCTATAGAAGCACCCTTTCTTTCTCTCAGAAAGGGTCTATAGGAGCACCCTTTCTTTCTCTCAGAAAGGGTCTATAGAAGCACCCTTTCTTTCTCTCAGAAAGGGTCTATAGAAGCACCCTTTCTTTCTCTCAGAAAGGGTCTATAGAAGCACCCTTTCTTTCTCTCAGAAAGGGTCTATAGAAGCACCCTTTCTTTCTCTCAGAAAGGGTCTATAGAAGCACCCTTTCTTTCTCTCAGAAAGGGTCTATAGAAGCACCCTTTCTTTCTTTCTCTCAGAAAGAGTCTATAGAAGCACCCTTTCTTTCTCTCAGAAAGGGTCTATAGAAGTACCCTTTCTTTCTCTCAGAAAGGGTCTATAGAAGCACCCTTTCTTTCACTCAGAAAGGGTCTATAGAAGCACCCTTTCTTTCTCTCAGAAAGGGTCTATAGAAGCACCCTTTCTTTCTCTCAGAAAGGGTCAATAGAAGCACCCTTTCTTTCTCTCAGAAAGGGTCAATAGAAGCACCCTTTCTTTCTCTCAGAAAGGGTCTATAGAAGCACCCTTTCTTTCTCTCAGAAAGGGTCTATAGAAGCACCCTTTCTTTCTCTCAGAAAGGGTCTATAGAAGCACCCTTTCTTTCTCTCAAAAATGGTCTATAGAAGCACCCTTTCTTTCTCTCAGAAAGGGTCTATAGAAGCACCCTTTCTTTCTCTCAGAAAGGGTCTATAGAAGCACTTTTTTCAAAAAAGGGTCTCTAGAAGCATCTTTTCTTTCAGAAAGGGTCTATAGAAGCATCTTTTCTTTCAGAAAGGGTCTATAGAAGCACCTTTTCTTTTAGAAAGGGTCTATAGAAGCACCTTTTCTTTCAGCAAGGGTCTATAGAAGCACCATTTCTTTTAGAAAGGTTCTATCGAAGCCCCCTTTCTCTCAGAAAGGGTCAATCGAAGCAACCCTTCTTTCAGAAAGGGTCTATAGAAGCACCCTTTCTTCAAGGATGGGTCTATAGAAGCACCATTTCTTTTAGAAAGGTTCTATCGAAGCACCCTTTCTCTCAGAGAGAGTCTATAGAAGCAACCCTTCTTTCAAACAGGGTCTATAGAAGCACCCTTTCTTTTAGAAATGGTCTATAGAAACACCCTTTCTTTCCCTTTCTGCAAGAAAGGTTCTATGGAAGCACCCTTTCTTTCAGATAGGATATATAGAAGCACCTCTTCTTTCAGATAGGATATATAGGAGCACCCTTTCATTCGGAAAGGGTCTATAAAATCACACTTTCTTTCAAAAATTGTATATAGAAGCAACCTTTCATTCAGAAAGGGTCTATAGAACCACCATTTCTGTCAGAAATGTTCTACAGAAGCAACCTTTCTTTCAGAAAGGGTCTATAGAAGCAACCTTTCTTTCAGAAAGGGTCTATAGAAGCAACCTTTCTTTCAGAAAGGGTATATAGAAGCAACCTTTCTTTCAGAAAGGGTCTATAGAAGCACCCCTTCTTTCAGAAATGTCTATAGAAGCACCCCTTCTTTTGCAAAGGGTCTATAAAAGCACCCTTTCTTTCAAAAAGGGTATATAGAAGCACGCTTTCTTTCGGAAAGGGTCTATAAAAGCACCCTTTCTTTCAAAAACGGTATATAGAAACACCCTTTATTTCAGAATGGGTCTATAGAACCACCTTTTCTGTCAGAATTGTTATATGGAAGCACCCTTTCTTTAAGAAACGGTCTACAGAAGCACCCTCTCTTTCGGGAAGGATCTATAAAAACACCCTCTCTTTCGGGAAGGATCTTTAAAACACACTCTCTCTTTCGGGAAGGATCTATAAAAGCACCCTCTCTTTCGGGAAGAATCTATAAAAGCACCCTCTCTTTCGGGAAGGATCTATAAAAGCACCCTCTCTTTCGGGAAGGATCTATAAAAGCACCCTCTCTTTCGGGAAGGATCTATAAAAGCACCCTTTCTTTCAAAAAGGGTCTATAGAACCACCTTTTCTGTCAGAAATGTTCTACAGAAGCAACCTTTCTTTCAGAAAGGGTCTATAGAAGCAACCTTTCTTTCAGAAAGGGTCTATAGAAGCAACCTTTCTTTCAAAAACGGTATATAGAAACACCCTTTATTTCAGAATGGGTCTATAGAACCACCTTTTCTGTCAGAATTGTTATATGGAAGCACCCTTCCTTTAAGAAACGGTCTACAGAAGCACCCTTTCTTTCAGGATGTATCTATAGAAGCACACTTTCTTTCAGATAGGGTCTATAGAAGCACCCTTACTTTCAGAAAGTGTCTAATCGATGATATTAACCATCATTGAAAAAAGAAAGGGTCTATAGAAGCACCCTTTATATCAGAAAGGGTCTATAGAAGCACCCTTTATATCAGAAAGGGTCTATAGAAGCACTCTTTATATCAGAAAGGGTCTATAGAAGCACCCTTTATTTCAGAAAGGGTCTATAGACGCACCCTTTATTTCAGAAAGGGTCTTTAGAAGCACCCTTTCTTTCAGAAATGATCTATAGAAGCACTGTTTTTTCAGAAATGGTCTACAGAAGACTTGGACCTAAATAGCCAGATAAGTTTTTAACTTAGAAATACTCGGAAATGCAATTAGCACTACCGAAGAGATATACCATCACATAAAATGTGACTTTTTAGTTATCCCGTTTACGACTTCCTCGTAAGAACTCCCAAAATTTTCTTGCTATCACAAAACTTTTGTTTTTCTTTTTTTCTATTTGGTATTTGAAGAAATGTCGAAACATTACCACAATATTTTCCTGATTACAAATCTACAACACTTAGCACGCCTAATTCATTTATACAAACCGGCAACATTTATTGTCAAAATACGAGATGAGCACACACACACAGATAGATAAAAGTGGTAGGGCGTTGCAAATACCCTGTTAACAAAGTGTGATTACTCTCTCTTCGTTTTGACATTTGACAGCTGTCACGCATAATTACAGTTGTCATTATGTGTCTGCTTAACTTCTAATAAAAATCTGTGTTTGAATGTATAAATGGTAAATGCTTACATGCATACATCTGAACAGTGAATTGGTAAGGAATACACTCAAAGGATATTGAATTACTCCGTGAAAATTCCAGAAAAATGCGGAAGGTAGCTTTACTTTCTTTATATCCTATGTTTTTCGACAACAAACTAAAATGAAACCAACCCCTTGCTGTTAGATAAATATAATTCGCTCCGAAATCAGAAGAAAAACATTGGAATATTCGAAGGGAAATTTACTTCCGACATTCTCTCCGAAATCAGAGCGAAATCTAAACTCCAGTGTATTACATATCCGATCGATTCGAGTAGCGAACATCTATTCAAACCATTTTCTTGCAACCGCCAAGGTTCGCATTTGTCTTCATGTTTCGTCAAAAGTGCGATGTAACAAGGTCGGATGCTGGATGAAGCTGCAAATACAACAGATAGCACTCCGCTCAACTGACCAGCATGCTGTAAGACGGCACTCGTTGTCGGGGTAATGTGGAAGCGCAGAAACGAAAAAATCCCACTTTTTTCAGACTGCCGCAAAATCTGTACTTCGGTGACAAAAACTACCACCTACAAATATATGGTATGATGAAGACTGTCGTACGGCTACTGAACGTGGCATACAGAACAATCCTGCATTCAGTAGCAACACGAAGTGAGAAGGAAAATTGTCGGGAGAAGAAGAGAGAGAGAGGAGAAAAAAGAAAGTACAAGACAAATATCGTGAGAAACTCGAGATGTTCAGGAATCAGAATGAAGTCCGAACATTTTTCCAGAGTGTAAAACACCAGACTGAAGGCAATGGTGCAGGCACATTTTTCTGCAAAGATGATGAAGGAAATCTAGTAACTGATACAGATAGCGTACTGAGGATCTAGAAAGAGCATTTAGTGAAGCTCTTAGTATCGACAATGGGCGCCGAAGAACATACCCTAGAACCTCGATCAATCAACGACGACGTTGAATGTCTACCACCTACCCATAGAGAGATTATGACAGCAATTAATCGACTGAAGAACAATAAAGGGGCATGGAGCTGATGGGCTGCCCGCCAAACTGTTCAAAACCGGTGGCGAAATGCTGTTATGGAGAATGAATCAGTTAATTAGCGAAATTTGGCAGGAAGACAGCATACCCAACGATTGGAACCTCAGCATACTATGTCCCGTAAACAAGAAATGAGACAAGACGGCTTGTGAAAATTTGAGAGGCATAAGTCTCCTACCCATCGCATACAAAGTACTGTCGAGCATACTATGTGGACGTCTAAAAACTATGGTTAATAAAATAATCGGGTCAGACCAATGCAGTTTTAGACCTGGTAAATCGACAATTGACCATATCTTTACACTGCCCCAAATACTGGAGAAGACCCTCGAAAGTTTGGCATCACTGCCACACTAATTCGATTATGCAGGATGACATTGGCCGACACAAAATCAGCAGTTAAAATAGGAAAGAATATCTTTGAACATCTTAACACAAAACGAGGTTTCAGACAAGGTGTGTGACCTATTTCCAGGTGCGTGTTAACCTGGAAAAGGTCATACGAGATGAGAATATTTATAAGGTCAGAGATAAAAATAGCACTATATACAATAAATATAATGTTACTCGCCTACGCAGATGTCATAGACAAAATAGGTCGATCAAAGCGAGCCATGACAGCCACCTATGGAAAAATTGAAAACGAGTATTCTTCTGAATTGTCCAAGGTTCCTGAATTAAACCAATATGTCTGTATTAATTTCCTTCATCGGGGACATAGTTGCCGTATCGCTCCGATAGAGGTTTACCTGCATGACCTGAATAATTGGTACTCCACTAAAAGGGCTTCGTGGAAGCCGCTAATTTTAACATCGGCGGTATTAGCTCCTCGCTAACTTTGTCGGCTTCTTCGTCCACGCCGATTCCTGTCTTTCCCGTTCTGAATCGAACAACGTTTGACCTGTAGATGACCATGCTCTTAGACTTTGTTGGACTGACCACGGAATGATTGTCAATTTCAACCACAAGGAAAGTACCGCCCTCTTGCTATCCTGTTTTGTAGACTAAAGACTTTAAGCATGCGTTCTGTCTCGAACTTGCTGGCCCAAAATTCTGTAAAGCACGGACACCATAGCCATTTGAGGAACTTGGTTTTTCTACAACAGCTCGATTGTTTCCAGGACTGACTGCTGCTGACAATATATTTGAGGTCGACAATGTTTTCATACCGTTCAAGTTGAATCATTTCCCGCTTCAACCCGCTGCTGATTATTTAAATTGGAGTCGCAGTGTGTCGTGCTGGACATATTTTGCACGGTGCAATCAATCCTTGCCCTATAGGAATTTCGACGGCTGCAACATTCCCAGCGTAGTTAAGTCGCGGCAGCTGGCACTCCTCAGCTGCGATAGTTGGGGGATGCCTGACATGCCTGAAGGGGGTTCCTATCTACCATATTGTGATTAGGAGCACACTGGTGCAAATAGTCTACCACATACCTACTTATCGACCACATATAAAGGTCAATAACGTTTCTGCACCCCAAGTACTGCGTGCTAGATACTTGAAGACAATGTTTCTAAATCTCAGCTTGTCACATATAGCTCTGGTTACTACCATAGCAAGTAATATCAGGGAAGGTACTCGACGCCAAGGTGGTACAATCATCGGCATACGTAGATCGTAGAGGGGGTGGAATACGGGAGAGGTAGACTTCTTGTTCCTGAATTCCACGTACGACTGGCGCCTTCGCTACAATTGATTATCCAACGTTTCAAAGTTGGCTGGAGGTTAGTCAGCTCTATGTCCTCAAACAGCCAAAATCAAAGGCTTTTGATAACCCATCCTATCGCATAGCTTGTTCTCGGCTAATATGTGTGATGATGATATGGAGCGCTGTTAACGTGCTGTGCTGCTTACGGAACCCATGGTGCTTCTAACGCTGGGGAAGGGACTTTACTCTTTGTTATGGGCGACAAAAGCGAAATCGGTCTGTGTGATTCGCCCTTGCTAGCATCCTTGCCTCGCTTCTGCAACGGGAACACCCTACAGATTTTCCAGACATCAGACACTATGTGGGTGGCTAGCGAAAGGCTGAGAACTTTGGTGAGTACTCAACTCCCGGCTCTTCTAGCTGTTTCTGCAATACCATGGAGATTCCGTCAGGGCCCAAAGCTTAGGATAATTAACCGTTCCTGATGGCATTCGCATCATCATCTATTGTAAATTCTGGTGGTTTTTCCTCGATAGGAAAGGATCTAATGCGACGCAGTACTCTTCTATTCACCCTGTCACTTACGAATTGATCGACAAAATGTCGCCAAACCTGACTTAGGTTCTATATTCCTCCTTCTTCTTAGGGTTCGAAAGTGAATAAATCGTTGCCAACAATGACTGGCTGCAGTAGTGATGATATCTCGGGACGTCCTCTCTTCTACCCGAATGATTATTAAAGTGGGGCTTACAGAGGTAAAGAAATCGGGCGGTCTATTGATGTAGACAATTATGGGGAGGTGGTGAAGTCCTTTATCAGACAAGGTTACATTACAGGATGGTTATATCTGGCGAACTGTAACACTCTCCGCTAATTCTGGCAGGGATGTCCTAATATAACCTGCTCAGCCAGAGCTATACCCCTCTGGTCATTGCCGAGGACCGAACGCCAAAAATTATGATGAAAATTAAAGCTCCTAAGACCGGTCGGCTATGACATTTCGAAATCGGCCTAATGTTGGGCCTATAACCTGGAGTACGGCTTCTTATCGGCAGGATGTACAGGTTAAGCAACTCAATTTCGGTAGTTTGGCGATTACCTTCAGTTCTCCGAAACCGTCTTCTTCGGGTTAATAATTCCTTGTCAGAATCACGAAACGTGCGGTTTGACGCGGTTTTCCCAAAGCATTTGAAGGTGGAGAGGTCTTTTTGGTCTTTGACGGGTTGCAGTGTTCTGCTCCTAAGAAGATCTGATCCTCTTTCCCGCTTCCGACGAAGTGGAGGGAGTGTCTAAGGCCCCACTAGGCTCATCCTGCAGACATCTGTTTCCTGTGTGTTGTGAACCTTGCAATGCTCACTAACATATACAGGACTTCCGCTTTATTTGTGATTTTCGGAGTCAAAGTCATTGCCTGTCTCTGAAAGCTATGATATGGTGCAAATCTTTATGAAACAAGACAAAAAAACCATTTTTCTTCCAGTGCACCTGCAAACCTAATAAACGCTTATTGTTACAATAAGACCCGCACAGGAAAAACCCTGCAAAAGTTTGATGAGTTCGGATTTTATTTTGTATTGCCTGTTCAACAACAGCAACAACACTGTCAACTATCATTTGTCGCTAATTGTTGCCATTAGCCAATTTAATGTTTCGTTCGATGCTATCGCATCGCAGCTATGGCTAACATAATAATGAGTAATAAAAACTTCCACTAAATGCTGCAGCCGAAATTCCGCAAAAAAAACTCCCACCACGTAACATAAAATGTCATCATCCTGGGCCGGCGTCATGTAACACTAAAACTTTTAAATATTCGACCAATAATAATTGTGGTAACTTATTTTCATTTTTCCCATCATTGTTTGTCCACCAAAACCCTTGGATGTCCTCCCCCCATTTGGATGGCTAATTTCACCAACACCAACCCACACATTTACAATAAAGCATGGCAGTGAGTGAAAAAAAATAAACTTTGGCAATTAAGTTTGCCAAAAGCAATAATGGCATCGGCTGTTGTTGGATTCTTGTGCAGACCAAGGTTATGAAGTTTGTGTGTTCTGTCCACCGTTTCGATGATGCCGCAAAGCCCTTGTTCTTTTTTATTCGGTTGCTCCAAAAGTTGTTAACTCTAGTCATGACTACTGGACGATAATTGGATGTATGATGGCGCTTAGAGCTGCCTGTCATTCATTGCATTTGAACTCTTAAGACTCTTTCTAATACTTTTAATGATCGCTACTACAAAGCAAGGGACGAAAATGAAAATGGTAATGTTGACGGAGTCCTAACGGAAATATTAATGGAAAGGTTTAATGTTAGCAGAAAGCGAATAACTTTTACTCTGATAATGTTTAAACTCTTTTAGTGCATTGTCAATTGCCAAGCCACTGATAGATAACAACGATTGGAGTGTCCGATACACAACATTCATCGCATAAGCCCATCTAAGAGTAGTAGAGACTTCTACGATTCCTTAAAATTTGAAATTCAATTTTTTTCAGACACTTTGTTTGATCACATTGTTCTTTTGTGGACTCCATCGGAGTCTTGTCATGGAAGGATGCCCACAAAATCTTGATGACAATTGGATAGACTTCGGGATCCAATCAGAACATATACCTATAGTATTTGGTGGTGAAAATTTTAGCGGTTAAAATGAACCAACACGAAAATTTAAGGCTAAAATTCTGAGTCTATTTAGTCATGTCCGTCTGTTATAATCACTCTATGGTCCTCAATTATTGAGCTAAATTGCTGTGTATTTGCACCCAAGCGTATTTTTTCCATAGGCAGGTCACGTTTGAATAGGGGCTATGTCGATCCATGTTTTGGTGTACCCCCCATATAACAGAACATCCGGATGTTAGGTATTTTGAGAATTTTAGCTGCATTTCTCTTCCGAAATAGATGTCATTGAACATTAGAGGTTCCTAGTGTCACAAAACTTCTCCACAAAAAATAGTCAAATTAGGTTCAGGTTTCGGTGTAACACCCAGTTTTGATTTTACGTATTTTGAGGATTTTATCTAAATTTTTAACTGGAATTCGTCATCTGCGGTTCTCAGGGGTCACAAAAACGATCTATCACCTGTTTATCCTTTTCAGTAAAGGATTGATTGTTGCTTGCTGTAGCCACCATCCATCAAAGACCGTGCCACGGGGGATTTGAACCCCTGATAGTAGATCTAGAGGAGAGCCGGTCAGACAGTATACTCAGCGATCCCACTAAGTTGTCTTGGCATTTGTTTTTCTCTCTCACGTATGCTATGCGTGAACAAATTGTTATATAAATGTCGGTGTTAGAGGTAGCAGTGTTGACTTGTTCGGAGTCCCGGGATTTTTTAAGTTACTTTTAATGGGTTTTCATTCATATATGGAACATTAAACCTCACCAAATTAAATTTTAATAAACAAATGCTCAGAATTCGTAAATTTTTCTACAAAGGTATGTGTTCCAAAGAAAGTTCCTTAGAGGAAGCTTATGATGAGTATTAAGAAATATTGTTTTTCAAAAAGAAAAAAAAAAAAACTGTGCATAAGCTTTTCACTCGTAAACATTTTTTTAGGGAGATACTATCTGGCTTTTATACCAAATGACAAGCGAACTGAACCAAAATAAATAATATTTAACTTTTTATTTGACTACTGCCTGATTAATCTTTAAAACACCAAATAGAAACAGAGTATTTGTCATTAAAGTGAAAACTTTAAAATATTATAATATATTACAATAAATGCCACATTTTGTATTAATTTAAAGCTCAGATGATTCAGTTCCATTATCAAGCTCCCTCCTTGGAATATGTCCAACAGAAGCAAAAATATCTAACATGAAAATAAAATTTCATAAATTGGAAATTGGGATATCCCAGAGTCTTTTACAAGATCACAAGCGTTTCACTAATTTTGGTAAAGCAATTGGGAAAATATCTTCATTGTTGAAACGCATCCAACCAAAGCTGAGATACTCATCAGTACAATTCAAATAAAAAACTGGAATGTGGGATGTGCGCCAGCCTATTTTGTATCATAATAAAGGTGATATTTTCCTCATCCATTGACGAGCTTTCCTTTTGGGATAAGACTACTAAAAGCGGAGATATTCAGCGTGATTACAAAAAATGGAATGCATTACCGATTTTTGCGATATCTCCGTTGTTTGACGACCTACGCCAACCTTTTTTGCAACAATGTAAAGGAAATCTTATCTTCTTCCACATAAATTTTTTGCCCATTCCGGCCCCTGAACATTACACAACCATCACCAACACCAATAGGCGTCATTCTCTGTGAGACCATCATCAACTCCCACAATTTCGTGATGATCCGATCAAAATTGAGACCTGTAGCGTGATTAAAAAAATGTAAAAAGATGTATTATCGACTATTGCGATATTTCCGTTATGTGGTCACCTACCCCAACCTACTTTGCATCATTGTAAAGATGGGATTTTCTACTTTCATAGTCAGACTTTGTTTTTGGAAGGCCATCAATCAAAGCTGTGATATTCGTCATTATAATTCAAATCGCACAAATGAAAGTTGGATTTCATTAGCAACTCCTGCGATATATTCGTTGAAAAATTGATATTTTCTACTTTCATTGTCCTTTTGGTATACCCCTTATAGAGGCTTAGGTATTTGCTTTTGAATAAAACGTTGATTTTTTCTCCAAATAAGTTGTTTGCCCAATACGATCCCTGAATATTATCTAGCCATCACCAAAATATTTAGTCTTCTTCCAATTCGGGACCCCCATTAACCACCGAAATTTCGTGACGATCCGATCAAAATTGCGACCTGCAGCGTGATTTCAAAAAAATGGGATGCATTACTGACTATTGCGATATCTTCGCTATTTGGCCACCTACGCCAACCTACTTTGCACTATTGTAAATATGGGATTTCCTACCTTCATAGCGACGCTTTACTTTTAGAAAGTCCCCGACAAAATTTGTGATATTCATCATTATAACTAAAACCGCAAAAATGAAAAGTTGGGCTTAATTTGCGACTATTGTGATATCTTGGTTGTTTGACCACCTACGACAACCTACTTTACATCGTTAGAAAGGTGATATTTTCTATTTTGACTGTCAGGTTTTGCTTTTGGTATACCCCTTATAGAGGCTGAGATATTTGCTTTTGAATAAAACGTTTACTTTTTCCCCAAAAAAGGTTTTTGCCCATTACGACCCCTAAATATTATCCGACCGGGACCCGCAGCAACACCCAAAATTTGGTGACGATCCGATCAAAATTGTGACTTGTAGCGTGATTAAAACGTTTAGATGAACAGACGGACGGACGGACACACATAGCCAGATCGACTCAGTTCGTCGAGACATTCATTTTGGTATATATAAGTGGGGGTACGACTATTATTTCGAATCGTTACAATTTTTTTTTGCCAAAACCAACTTTTAATACCGTCCCCACATAGTGGTGTAGGGTATAAAAATCATCCTTAGTCCCAAATTTTGACATGATCTTTTTTCAACGCCAACCAAAACTTTTTGCCTCAACAACAGGGCAAATTAACTATAGTGCTGCATAGTGAACTAGATCGTTCTATTGAACTAGATTGGCACAACTCTACAATTTACACAAAATATTTTTATACCCGCACCATAGTATGGAGGGTATATTATGTTTGTTTTTGCGTTTGTAACACATTGAAATAATCATTTGCGACCCTATAATGTATATATTCTTGATCGGGATAAAATTCTGAGTCCGTCTATCAGTCTGTGTTAATCACTCTAGCGTCCGCAAAAAATCGAGCAAGAGGGCTAGATTTTTGCACCCGAGTACCTTTTTTTCATAGGCAGGTCAAGTTCGAAGATGGGCTATATTGACCGATTTTTCGGTATAGCCCCCATACAACGGTATCTCCCGATGATCGGTATTTTGAAATTTGTAGCTAAATTTTTTGACGGAACTACCTGTAATTTGACTGTTGAGGTTCCTAGTGATTTCAAAAAGTTTATAGTCGGACGGAGCCGACCATGGGCTACCCTATACCACTATCCCTGGACAATCGTTTTCCACGGTACTTCTTTTCAATGATTGTGAAAATTTAATTATCAAATATCAGAGATGTAATGTATAATACTTATGACCAAAACCAAAAAGATATCTAGCATGACAAAGACATTTTTGTAGAAGGAAAGGAAAATTTAGTTCACACAAACTAAAATGTAATGAAACCCACTTATGTAGTACTACTACTTCCGTTGTTTAACCGCTACGTTATTGAAATTTTTACCAATTTCACACAAAAGTTTCAGTCCATTTAACCCGCTAAGTATTATCTGATCTTCACGTTGGTTTGTACGCTTCTTCTTCATCATAAACTCAAACTTTGTTTGAAATTTTGCGGGTTATTATTTTAACCTACAGAGCCGCTACAAAATTGGTTAAAATTTTGTTTTTAGTCAATTTCATCCCCTGAACATTTCACGATCATGACCAAAAACTAATCATTTCTATTCTGGCCCGAACCCAACCTCCTTAAAAAAATCATTACAATCGGTCCATAATTGCGGACACACATCTCTAAATCGCTTTATCTCGTCGAGATATGAATTTCGGCATACCCAATAAGGGGTCTAGGACGAATATTTCGTGGTGTTACATAAACTTTTGGAGAGACAATAAGTAGCATGGGATAAAAATGTGGTTCTCTACACAGGCAGTAGGCCCGTTATCTAGCAAACACTTTATTGCAATTTACATCAGAGGAAAGGTCAGTAGTTTTTTTCCATATGTAGGCTACTTTGCGAAATATATATGTCCTCAAGGAATTAAAATATCGACCAAAAATAAAATTTTTATATTTTTCATACAATAGTAATGGTCCATTTCACCCGCTAAAGAATATCAGATCATCATTCAAAATTGTAGGCATCTTTTTCGACCTATACTCTTATCCAGTGAAATTTCGTGACTATTGATGTATAATTGCTACTTCTAGCGAGTTTATTATTACACTACAAACAAATAACGGAATATATTAGGCTGTAACTCTGTTATCTGGTCATGCACACCACCATAATTGGCATCAATTGAAAGGTCAAGCGTTCCACTTTCAAGTATATCTCACTTGTCCGGAATGTCACTTGCAGGAATTAAGATATAAGCTGTATACTAATAATTTTCACACAAAAGTTTTGGTCCATTTAACCCTCTAAATATTATCCGATCGCCATCTCAAATTGCAAGCTTCTCCTTTGTGGTATACTCTTACCTTATTTAAAATTACGCTTTGATCGGACTATTATTGAGACCTACAGAGCCGCTAGAAAATTGGATAATAATTATGTTTTTGGTCCATTTTACCCGCTAAGTATTTTATGATCATCACCAATAAGAACAGGGATCTATTCTGATCTGAACCCGACCTCCGATTCGTGACGATCGGTCCATAATTGCGGCCTGGAGCGTGTTTACAATTTACAATGGACAACGGACGGACGGACGGACGAACACACATCTCAAAATCGCTTTATCTCGTCGAGATATGAAGATTGGTATACCACATTGGGGGTCTCCGACGAATATTTCGCGGTGTTACATGAATTTTTACCAAAACAAACTTATAATGCCCTTTTCCACATTGTGGTATAGGGTATAATAAACAAATGCTCAGAATTCGTAAATTTTTCTACAAAGGTATGTGTTCCAAAGAAAGTTCCTTAGAGGAAGCTTATGAAGAGTATTAAGAAATATTGTTTTCCAAAAAAAAGCAAGTGCATAAGCTTTTCACTCGTAAACATTTTTAGGGAGATACTAACGTTTTCACCTATCTGGCTTTTATACCAAATGACGAGCGAACAGACCAAATATAATATTTAATTTTTTATATGACCACTGCCTACATCTAATTGGTACTGATTGAAAGCTTTGCAGGTCTTCCTGATTAATCTTTAATACACCAAATAGAAACAGAGTATTTGTCATTAAAGTAAAAGCTTTAAAATATTATAATATATTACAATAAATGCCACATTTTGTATTAATTAATTATTATTATTAAAGCTCAGATGATTCAGTTTCATAATCAAGATCTCTCCTTGGAATATGTCCAACAGAAGCAAAAATATCTAACATGAAAATAAAATTTCATAAATTGGAAATTGTGATATCCCAGAGTCTTTTTCAACATCACAAGCATTTCACCAATTTTGGTAAAGCAATTGTGAAAATATCATCATTGTTGAAACGCATCCAACCAAAGCTGAGATACTCATCAGTAGACATCGGATTTTGCATATTTGCATATTTTTTAATATTAAAGATACGAAGATTCTGATTGGACCAAAATTCGTTTCAAAGAAATCTAAATTCAATGGCAGGGTCATATTTCGTATTTATTTTGCATATTTGCATATTTTGCATATGCACAAAATATGCAAAAAATATGCAAAATATGCAAAAAATATGCAAAATATGAAAAAAATATGCAAAAAATATGCAGAATATGCAAAATATGCAAACAGATTTTGGCCCAAAATCTTCATAAAAGTCGTAAAATTGTCATTTAAAGTTGGAAAAACCATCAAAAAATACATAAAAGTGTTCTAAACTAAGACTGTTGACCGTATAACGTCGATTTTTTCAGCAGATTATTATGTTATTGATACCATTTACGACAGTGTGGTGTAGGGTATAAAAATATGGTATCGTAATACCATTTTTTATTATTAAACTATGTAAAAATATAAAATTTGATAAAATATCAAATGTTTTATGTAAAATTCAATATTTTCTTTTTGTAGCATCTTAATTTAATTTGTAGGATTGGGCTGGTTTTAACTCAAAGGACCAAATCGATCTCGGATTTTTTAGCCGGGGAGCCGCCTAAACCTTTTAGTATTGTTAGATTTTAATATTGTTAAAGTTTGAGCACAATTCGAATATGTTAAAACATGGTACGGGGGCCTCGAAGTTATGAAAATCCATTTTTTTTTTTGCTATTTGGCGACTTCGACGGCCCATATATGTAGAACGGTTAAAGCTACTTGCCCGTATTACGCATTTAATTAAAAGCTATTCTGTTCTTAACATTTCTTGCTGAACAACAAAGTACGCAAGTGTTACTGAATTCGAGATAATAAACCCAATGTCCCGAAAAAGGCCTTAGGGCAAAAATGGAATCTATTTAAAAAAAAAAAACTTTTTTCTTGCTATATTATCAAATTTTTGCGAATGAAAACGAATATATTTTACTTTATTTGAAAATGTTGCCTATTAGGGCGAAGATCTATTTTAATATTAATTTTAATTCATTTCTCGTTGGAGTCGAGCTTAATGACCGATGATGTTTGCAAGTGAAAAAGGAAAGCCGAAGATTCGAATCCCCACAACCACCATTATGTGACATGTTTCGCCTTTTGTAGAGACTCATCAGACATATCGGCCGTGGAATGGCATCACTATCCATCAAACATTTCCTTTTTCAAATGCAATTTTGTTTTTACAAAGATGGACAGTTGTACATTCATTGTATGGCTTCAATGACAAACGCTTACATTTTGTTCATACATATTTTAACTTACTTATGCCCGTAATTTCAACGTCTGGGTATACGGGTACGCAGCTACCTATTAGTTATCTTTGCTTACGCGTTTGGTAATTTCTACATGCCATTTACCGAGGCGTGTAAATTTTGAAATGATGTACTAATATTGGTGATTTTCTTTCATGATTTCGCAAAATCATTGCCACATAGAAGTGTTTTACAACTTTTAACACATTGGCAACGATTAACCAAGTAAAATCTATGCGATGAAATTATAAAATGTTGCTTACACGGGATATATCTGTGAACTCATAGAAAACTACGCGTTGAAATTACGGGCATTAAGGGACTGACATAATGTGGTTTTGGAGCCATCTGGGTACAGATGACAACTTGGTGATTAACTCGACTCCTTGCTATGTCTCTCACAATTTTCAAGTTATTTACCATCGTTTACCCCTCCTGGTAATTGATGTTCTGTTGTCAAGTTGCAGAATCTTTTTCAAGAAATTCGGAGTTAAAGTTTAATCTCTCTAAAACTACAATTAAGTCTCACTTGTAATTATGCCTGGTAAACCTTTTTCTAGGAATGGCAGTTGATTTTTGTAAGTTTGGATCGATTATTTCTGGAGAAATTTCTATCTTAGCTTTGTTAAGATTTTTGTCGTCTTTTGGATCTTTACGGTGTTTTGCACTATCAGTTCAAAAAATGCCAGACCAATAAGTTCAGGACTAAGGTACCACATATGATTTATCATTTTGCTATTTCCTTTATCTGATATTTATTTGTGAATGCCTTTCGTATTAAGTAAATCTTCAATGCGGTTTAGGTCTTGTTTTGGACATAAAAATATTTCTGAATATTGTTTTCACTATTTATTGTATTCAACTCAATCTATTGTCTCTATTTCTTTTTAACATAATGATAATGTTTACCCAATATATTCTATATTATATCTATATAAACATTATCTTGTTCATTATACGTTTTGTAAAATCAGTAACCCAAACTCTCACTTATAACACTCAGTTGTTGTCGTGTGGGATACCAAATAAATAAATAAAATAGAAAAATTCATTCTGGGGGCGTCCAGTCTCGAACGATTTAAACGCAAGGTGCTTCTACGGCCTCTTGTTCTTGGGAAGTGGGCTGGATGAGACCCCATTATTCTAGGCATTTGTACACTGATAGTTCTTGTTTCTCCCATGAGCTACTGTCAGTTTCAGGAACGCATAGGAGTTGTTCTTTACCCCCATGTGATACCAGAACAGCAACCCGTTTTTATACCCTCCACCATAGTATGGAGGGTATATTAAGTTTGTCATTCTGTTTGTAACACATCGAACTAATCATTTGCGACCCTATAAAGTATATATATTCTTGATCAGGATAAAATTCTAAGACGATCTAGCCATGTCCGTCTGTCCGTCTGTCCGTCTGTCCGTCTGTCCGTCTGTCCGTCTGTCTGTCCGTCTGTCCGTCTGTTGTAATCACTCTAGCGTCCGCAATAATTGAGATAGAGTGCTGAAATTTTGCACCCGAGGGTCTTTTTTCCATAGGCAGGTCAAGTTCGAAGATGGGCTATATCGGTCCACTGTTTGGTATAGCCCCCATATAACGGTACCTCCGGATTTGAGGTATTTTGACGTTCTTCGCCATATTTGCAGACCGAATTAGCTATAATTTGGGATTTAGGGTTCCTAGTGATCAACAAACTTATATCCCAAAGGATATGGGCATAGGTCCATGTTTTGGTATAGTCCCCATATAACGGTACCTCCCGATTTTCGGTATTTTGAGAATTTTAGCCACAATGTTTAACCGAACTATCTGCAACTTGACATTGGAGGTTCTCAGTGGTCATGAAATATCTCCACGAAACATCGTCAACATAGGTCCATGTTTTGGTATAGCCTCCATATAACGGTACCTCCCGATTTTCGGAATTTTGAGAATTTTAGCTACAATTTTTAACCGAACTAGCTGTAATTTGCCATTTGAGGTTCTCATTGGTCATAAAACATCTCCACCAAGCATCGTCAACATAGGTCCATGTTTTTGTATAGCCCCCATATAACGGTACCTCCCGATTTTCGGTATTTTGAGAATTTTAACCACAATTTGTAACCGAAATATCTGCAATTTGACATTTGAGGTTCTCAGTGGTCGTGAAATATCTCCACCAAACATCGTCAACATAGGTTCATGTTTTGGTATAGCCCCCATATAACGGTACCTCCCGATTTTCGGTATTTTGAGAATTTTAGCCACAATTTTTAACCGAACTATCTGCAATTTGACATTTGAGGTTCTCAGTGGTCATGAAATATCTCCACGAAACATCGTCAACATAGGTCCATGTTTTGGTATAGCGCCCATATAACGGTACCTCCCGATTTTCGGTATTTTGAGAATTTTAGCTACAATTTTTAACCGAACTAGCTGTAATTTGCCATTTGAGGTTCTCAGTGGTCATGAAACATCTCCACAAAGCATCGTCAACATAGGTTCATGTTTTGGTATAGCCCCCATATAACGGTACCTCCCGATTTTCGGTATTTTGAGAATTTTAACCACAATTTGTAACCGAAATATCTGCAATTTGACATTTGAGGTTCTCAGTGGTCATGAAATATCTCCACCAAACATCGTCAACATAGGTCCATGTTTTGGTATAGCCCCCGTATAACGGTACCTCCCGATTTTCGGTATTTTGAGAATTTTAGCCACAATTTTTAACCGAACTATCTGAAATTTGACATTTGAGGTTCTCAGTGGTCATGAAATATCTCCACGAAACATCGTCAACATAGGTCCATGTTTTGGTATAGCCCCCATTTAACGGTACCTCCCGATTTTCGGTATTTTGAAAATTTTAGCTACAATTTTTAACCGAACTAGCTGTAATTTGCCATTTGAGGTTCTCAGTGGTCATGAAACATCTCCACCAAGCATCGTCAACATAGGTCCATGTTTTGGTATAGCCCTCATATAACGGTACCTCCCGATTTTCGGTATTTTGAGAATTTTAACCACAATTTGTAACCGAAATATCTGCAATTTGACATTTGAGGTTCTCAGTGGTCATGAAATATCTCCACCAAACATCGTCAACATATGTTCATGTTTTGGTATAGCCCCCATATAACGGTACCTCCCAATTTTCGGTATTTTGAGAATTTTAGCCACAGTTTTTAACCGATATAGCTGTAATTTGACATTTGAAGTTCTCAGTGGTCATAAAACATCTCCAACGAAACATCGTCTACATAGGTCCATGTTTTGGTATAGCCCCCATATAACGGTATCTCCCCATTTACGGTATTTTGAGAATTTTAGCTGCAATTTTTAACCGAACTAGCTGTAATGGTCGGTATTTTGAGAATTTTAGGTACAATTTTTCTATTCAAAAATAATCGTCAATATAGGTCCATGTTTTGGTATATGCCCCCATATAACTGTACCTCCCGATTTTCGGGAATTTTCAGTGGTCACGAAATTTCTTCACTAAAATTCGTCAACATGGGTCCATTTTTGAGGGTCTACATTGTTTTGATGAAACTACCCTCAATTTGACTCTTGAAATTCCCTGCAGCTATAAAACTTTTCCGCCAAAAAATTTAAAGATAGGTTGACTCTTTGATATAGCCCCGTAGGTGGTACCTTTCCCCTAGCTGAAAACATTTTTTTAGATTAGATCAGATAACACTGTGCAAGAAAATGGAGGTGAAAGTCTGGGGCACGGAAAATTCCTCTTGGGGAAGAAAGGCCTTGCTGAGTATATTATGAACCCCGAAGGACAGATCCGCTGTGAGTCGAACTTCCGCGTTATGGCGTGATGAAATTTTTGTTAGGGACCCTGTGGGCCATCAGGAATTAGCGTTATATCTTTGTTCACTGTTGCTTAAGTGCTCTACAAAAACAACAAACAAAGATATAATGCTAATTCATGATGGCTTACAGGGTCTCTTGCAAAAACTTCATCACGCCATAACGCGGAAGTTCGAATCACGGCGCATCTGCCTTAGGGGTTTTTAATATACACACACCAAGGACTTTCATCTCCAAAAGGAATTATCTCTGTCTCAACATTTGTGTTCACAGTGTAATTTAAGCAATAGTGGGAGGCAGTAGGAGTCTAACCATTGTCGAAAAGTTGTTCCACCTAAAATTGTAAAAGGACCCTAATTATTCCATTTTAATTAAGACTATTTTATGGTGGAGGGTATAAAAAGTTCGGCCCGGCCGAACTTAACGACTTTTTACTTGTTTCTTCTATGTTTTGAGAATATCTGGTAATAGTTTGCCATGCCAGTGCACACAAATAGCCTCGTTCCTTGAAGCTGTTGCGTTTATTTTTCACGGTTTATTTTCCGCTGTTCACGGATAAAGCTTCTAGAGATCTTATATTTGTAGGGATCCTCTCCGATAGCTTCTATTGTAGCCATAATGATACGTAACGTTCCTATACACCTTACAGGGGTCCAGCACCAATGACAATTGCATAGTTACGATTTTCTTGAAGCCACGCTTGATTGTTTTCGGGACAGATGGTTCTTCAGATTCTACGATACGTTTAGCATAAAAAACAAGAGCTAGACCTCATTGAAAATCTATTGAAATACGAAAACATAGACAAACAAGTATCAGAAAAAGGAAATAACAAAATAATAAATCACCTGTGGATCTTAATCCTGAACTTGTTGGCTTGGCATTGTTTGATACAACGGTGCAAAACGGCGTAAAGAACCAAAAGGCAACAAAAATCTTAACAAAGCAAAGATTTAAATTTCTTCAGAAATATTCGATCCAAACTTCCAAAAGAGCAACTGTCGAAAATCCTAGAAAAAGATCTGGCATAATTCTTGTTGTTCAAGAGATTAAACATTTACTCCGAATTTCCAGGAGACGCAAAGTATGGTAAACAACTTGAAGGTTGCGAACTACATAGCAGAGCGTTCTTCAAGTAGTCAGCTGTATCCAGATGACTCTCGAATAAATTTAATTTAGAACAAAATGTCAAAGACATTTGTTTTCATTCCAAAAACTGATAAGAATTAAGAAAATGTGTTTTTAATAGTCTCCATTTTCGCACAAAGGCGTACCTAGTCACGTTTTTCGGGACATTGGCTTTATTATCTCGAATTCTGTAATACTTACGTAGTTTGTTGTTCAGCAAGAAATGTTAAGAACAGAATGGCCTTTAGTTTAATGCTTAATATGGACAAAAAGCTTTAACCATTCCAGAGAAATGGGTCGCCGAAATCGCTAAATAGCCAAAAAAAATCGAGATTTTCATAACGTCAGGGCCCCAGTGGCACATGTTAACATATTCCAATTGTGCTCAAACTTTGACAGTCTTAAAATCTGACCCAACTAAAAACTTTATGCGGTTGCGCCTTAAAAAATCCGACATCGATTTGTTCCCCTTGAACAATAACCAGCCCAACGCTACAAATTATTACAAAGAAAGTATTGAATTTTACATAGAGCGATTGATATTGTATCAAATTTTATATTTTTGCATAGTTTAATAATAAAAAAATTGTATTACAATACCATATTTTTATACCCTACACCACACTGTGGTAAATGGTCTCAATAACATAATAATCTGCCAAAAAAACGATGTTATACGGTCAACAGTCTTAGTTTAGAACACTGTTATGTATTTTTTTAAGGGTTTTTCCAACTTTAATTGACAATTTTACGACTTTTATGACGATTTTCGACCAAAAACTGATTGCATATTTTGCATATTTTTTGCATATTCTGCATATTTTTTTGCATATTTTGCATATTTTTTGCATATTTTGCATATTTTTTGCATATTTTGCATATTTTTTGCATATTTTGCATATTTTTTGCATATTTTTTGGCATATTTTTTGCATATTTTTTGCATATATTTTGCATATTTTTTGCATATTTTTTGCATGTTTTTGATATGACCCCAAATATCGAAAAAGCGACCCTTAAAACGCCTAGATCCAAAATTTGAGTCTAATCGGATGAGAAATAAAAAACATGCAAAAATCCGATGTCTACTCATCAGTACAATTCAAATAAAAAACTGGAGAGTGGGATGTGCGGCAACCTATTTTGTATCATAATAAAGGTGATATTTTCCTCGTCCATTGACGGGATTTCCTGTTGGAATATGACTACTAAAAGCGGAGATATTCACATAAGAATAAAACTTTGAATTTTTGTCCACATAAGTTTATTGCCCATTTCGACTCTTGAATATTATCCGGCCATCACCAAATTCAACATGCTTCTTCCTTTCTGGGCTCCCATGGGAGCCCTATTAACCACCAAAATATCGTGACGATCCTATCAAAATTGCGACTCGTAGCGTGATTACAAAAAATGGAAAAATTTAATGCATTACCGATTTTTGCGATATCTCCGTTGTATGACCACCTACGCCAACCTATTTTGCAACAATGCAAAGAAAATATTATTTTCTTTCATTGGAAGAAGAATACGCGTACTAGAAGCGGAGATATTCACATATGAATAAAACGTTGAATGTTCTCAACATAAGTTTTTTGCCCATTATCCAAACATCACCAACATCAATCGCCTTCATTCTGTGTGAGACCTCCTATCAACCCCTAACATTTTGTGATGATCTGATCAAAATTCAAACCTGTAGCGTGATTTAAAAAAAGGAAAAATAGGATGTATTACCGACTATTGCGATATTTTCGTTATTTGGGATTTTCTACTTTCACAGTCATGCTTTGCTTTTGGAAAGTCGCCAACCAAAGCTGTGATATTCGTCAGTATAATTAAAATCGCACGAATAAAAGTTGGATTTCAGTAGCGACTATTGCGATATATTCGTTGTTTGACCACCTACGACAACCTACTTCACTTCATTAGAAAGGAAATGTTTTCTACTTCATTCTAGACTAAAAAATTATTATTAAATATGTGCAAAATCGACTTTTTGCCTCAACAATTATACGAGTATATAGTTCTGCGTAGTGAACTAGATCGTTCAATTGAACTAGATTGACACAACTCTATATTCTACACAAAATATTTTTATACCTTCCACCACAGTATGGAGGGTATATTAAGTTTGTTTTTGCGTTTGTAAAGTATATAAAGTATATATTCTTGATCAGGATAAAATTCTGAGTTCGTCTATCCGTCTGTTGTAATCACTAGCGTCCGCAAAAATCGAGTAAGAGGGCCAGATTTTTGCACCCGAGTATCTTTTTTTCATAGGCAGGACAAGTTCGAAGATGAGCTATATAGATGGGTACCATATAACGGTACCTCCCGATTTTCGATATCTTGAGGATTTTAGATAATTTTTTTGACCCAACTACCTGACATTTGAGGTTATCAGTGGTAATGAAACTTTTTCACTAAAAATCGTTAACATAGCTCCAGGTTTTGGTATAGCCCCCTACCTGTAGATTGACGTTTGAGGTTCCCAGTGGTCACAAACCGTCTCCAACAAAAATTTTCAACATAGGTCTACACCTTGATCTAGCCCCATGTAAAGGTGCCGACCAATTGAAGACATTTTTGTATGCATTTTTTAATTTATTTGGTCACAAAATATCTCCGCCTAAAAAGGTGGACCGGAAAGAAATTAATTATTTCGTTTTAATAATAAATAATAATAGTTCCACAAACATCCCATACGGGACAAGGGCGACTTCTTTCATATCTATTCATATTAGCTCAATGATATAGCGTGCAATTTTTTCCAAATATCCAAAAATACCACCGCATAGCCGTGTAGAGCATGAAAAACTACTATGAAATACGGTGTCATTTTCTCTCTATCACGAAAAAAGTTTCCGCACCAAATGCATTGAAATGTATTTAATTTTATTTATTATAATAACATTTACGCTTTTCGTAAAAAATTTTATTAATAGATTTAATCTAATTTAAAATCAATATCGAACCATTTTGTTATCAAATCACGATATTTAAGAGTATTTAATGCATCTTTGACAGTATTGCATTTTTTTGTTTTTCTTTAAAAACTTGCTAATTTTTATATTTATTGTACCTAGCGGACAAGAGAATATGTGGTCATCTGCAACGAATTCGCAAAAGTTACATACTGTTTTTTATGGCTTTGCCTGTTAGAACCATATTTGTTTTCTATTAATATCCCAGCAAAATTTATTTGAACTTGTTCTATGTGAAGTAGTGATTGAATAGCTTTTTTAGAAGCAGTCCATACAGAGTCATGAAAAATGCATTCCGTTCTTCACATTCTGACAATGTCCGATTTGAATCCATTTCATAAAATATTCACATTTTAGCAGTGTTTGCCTTTATAATAACTTTTTGCAAATAAAATTCTTAAGAACACAATAAACAATTTATTTTATGGCATTTTAATTACTCAGCAAAATGTTTGTATCCAAAAAGATAATCATGGGTGCAAGAAATATCAGACTGCATCTTTGTTTGTAGCCAAAAAAGTAGTTGAATCGTGAGTGCTATGTCTTTTTGCGTGAAAGAAGTCATGATTTTTACAAGGACATGGTGCAGCTAGAATGCAATCAATTTTAGATGACTCTATGTAGATGACTTGAGTAATGAAAGCTAACTTTCTAGAATAAAAGTGTTTGATTTTGCACTCAGTCGCTTTTTATAATGAGATATTCAATTTGTTTATGTTCAAACAAAAATGTTCTACAAAACCATGAGTTTGGTAGTAATTTGATGGAATTTTAATTCGAATCGTCCCACATACGGGTAATATAGGCCAAAAGTTGATCAAAACTCAACATATAAAAATCGCGTTTTTAAAAACAAACTATTGGTAAACAATCACCTGACTCTTTTCCCCATTCGCTATGACCATCCGCAACTATCTGCGGTTAACCAATCCAAAGCAGCAGCCGATTGAACTCAGCTATAATGAAAGCAAAAAAGTACATGTTCAAATATTATAAAATGAAATGAACATTGAAATAAAAATATTTTCGCGAAAATTTATAACTTTCAAGTTTTTTTGTTTTTGTATATTCTCCGTACAAGATAAGCTTATAAAAGTTCCAAATTGTTTTTGCAGCTTCACTCTTAAATAATGGTGGTACGTCTCTTCCTTCATGCATATTTTTTATGATAATTTTAAAGATAACTCAAATTTCAAAAGTGAAAAAGTGCATGATGCGAACGTTTGCGGACCATAATTACTTTTGGTGATTTATGCACTGAAGTCTCCAACATTAGATCCAATCATAATATATTGCGCATATTTGCGCCATTCTGAAAAATCTCATTTTTATCAACTAAAACCATCGAAATATTTAAATATGGAAGTATTTAAAAAAAGCATTTACAAAATAGAAATATATTTTGGTTCCAGCGTTCGCCAAATCTACTTATTGTGTTTGTACTCATGTGTATTAGAGCTCATAAAAATCGACAAAGATAATTGTTTTTGCATCTTCACTATTAGTTTATTGTGATACATCCCGTCATTCATAGATATCTTTTATGATAACTCAAATTTCAATGTTGAAATACTACATGATGCGAACGTTTGCGGACCATAGTTACTTTTGATGTTTTATGCAAGATTCTGCAGATTATGCTGATTCAAAGATAATACGCTACGCATAGTTACGCCAATCTGAAATAATCATATATTTCTCCACTGCAATCATGAAAACCTTTAAATTTGTTTCTGCAGTTAAATTGGAATAATTTATGTAGAACAATTTTAAAGAAATTAACAAAATATTTTGGCAACGTTTGCCAACACTAATTTTTGATCTGTCTTAAAGCCGGAGCTCTTATTTATCAGACTAAATCAAAACTGTTGATAAATGTTTGCGCCATTCGGGAAAATCACTGGTTTTTCTGAAATAAAATTTAAATAGTTTATGTAAAACAATTTTAAAAAAATTACAAAAATATTTTGGCAACGTTTGCCAACACTAATTTTTGATCTGTCTTATAGCCGGGCTCTTAATTATCAGACTAAATCAAAACTTTTGATAAATGTTTGCGCCATTCGGAAAAATCTCTGGGTTTCTGAAGTAAAATTGGAATAATTTATGTAAAACAATTTAAAAAAAATTAACAAAATCTTTTTTGGCAACGTTTGCCAACACTAATTTTTGATCTGTCTTATAGCCGGGGCTCTAATTTATCATACTAAATCAAAACTTTTGATATATGTTTGCGCCATTCGGAAATATCACGTGTTTTTCTGAAGTAAAATTTAAAAAAATTATGTAAACAATTTTAAAAAAATTAAAAAAATATTTTGGCAACGTTTGCCAACACTTATTTTTGGTCTGTCTTATAACCGGGACTCTTATTTATCAGAACATATCATAACTTTTGATATAAGTTTGCGCCATTCCGAAAAATCACTGTTTTTTCTCATATAAAAATGGAATAACTGAAGTAGAAATAAAAAATCGAATGGATACATATAAGACTATATAAATCTGAACCGATTTGAACCAAAATTGGCACACTGTACTCTAGGCTAGTTCTGGATGCATGTATCAGTTTTTAGCTTTATCGGACCTATATTGCGTTGTTAGTGCATTATTTACCTCATATCGGATGCTAATACATATGGGAGATAGATCCAAATCTGGACCGATTTTCATTATTTTCTACAAAAATAGTCCTTGGACCAAAGATATCATGTGTGCAAAATATTATATCAATCGGATTATAAATGAGGTTTTTAGGAGTTTTAATTAACTTTTAACATACATTACTCCTATGTGCGTCCTAGAGAAACAGACCATAAATATTAATAAAAAGTTACCACAACTTTTTCCAAATGGTCTCAAATCAGTGAAAAATCCTCGCTTAGTAGATGTTAACTTCTCCCATATCCTCGCTTGCGAATCAATTTTTAAATGAATCGAAAAATTAATTCAAAATACTTTCCATGGAATGTATATTTATTCACTACAAAGAACTAATATGCAAGCTGCACCATGCCCTTGTAAAAATCATGACTTCTTTCATGTAAAAAGATGTAGTCCGAAATCACTTGCACTCATGATTCAACTACTTCTTTGGCTACAAACATTTTGCTGGGATGTATTCAAACAAAGCAAATTTTAATTTTAAAATAGAAAAAATATCAAAGGGGCTTTAGTAATCGCAGTCGATGCGGAAAATTGTTTCATCAAATCGAACTAAAACACGCGTTTTCGTTATCAGGACAATATTCCGCACATGGTACTGGCGTGGTATTTTTTTGGTTATAGCCCTAGTGTGCATACCATTGCACCACGGTGGCACCCGTTTTATTTCAGAATATTTTATGGTGGAGGAAAAAAAAGTTCGGCCCGGCCGAACTTAACGCTTTTTTACTTGTTCAACTTTAAATGTATCTGACATTTATAATTTTGCTGTAACTTCTGTTAGTTATGTTTAGTTTACTTTCAAGAATACAATTGTAATGAAATATTAAACATTTAATATTTCCTTAAAACCCGTTAACCGTCTCAGATAATCGGTTTTTTCGTTTAACCGAAAATGACCGCATAACCGATTTCGGTTTTGGACAGTTAAGTTTGTTTGTTTAGTTAATTTTTCCCATAGGCAGGCCAAGTTCGAAGATAGGTTTAACAGGTCCACGTTTTGGTATAGTTCCCATATAACCGTACTTCCTGATTTTCAAAAGATCAAAAAACTTCGGCACCAAAAATGTTGGAGGAAGGTCGACGTTTTACTATATCCCCCATATAAAGTTACCAACAAGTAGAAGACATTTTTAGATATATTTTTTGACCTAATTTATTTGGGGTATCTGTGGAAACAGGAAACTAATAATTCCATTTCTGTTCAGAATATTTTATTGTGAAGGGTATAAAATGTTCGCCCCTGTCGAACCTTATGTTTTGCTTCTTGTTGTCTTTAAGTTACGCCAGCAGATTTGGAACATTTATATGAGTATTATACATAACGAAATCATAAACTCCGTTGTTCCAAATAAATTCCCCATTTACAGCATTGACAAAAAACACCATGTACGAGTATATCATGTGAATCCTTACATTTATTGAATTTTGTTGATTTCATCAAAACTTCCAACAGGTTTAACCTCTCAATAAAGACCAATTCGTTCGATTTCAAGATTTTTTTTTTAATTTTTAAAAAGTATTTCCAGACCAAAAATCCAAATCAAAAACATTTCTAGAACTAAACAAATGCTCACTAACTTATCCACGTGTTGCATAGAATACACAAACTCAAACTTTATAAACTAATTAACCTCCTACTGAGAACAGTTCATTAAATAAAAACATATCGCTCATTTACTCAAAGAGTGGCATAACCCAAAAAAACGCGTTTTCTGAGTTAGTCATTTCATGTTCATGCTGATATCTCTAAAACTCATCACAAACATTTTTGGAGTTTATGAAGCACTAAAACACTTCAAATTGTGCTTGATCTTGCACAGAAATTTAGCACTGATATCTGGCTAGCTGTTTGCAAAATATGGTCCAAATTGTTGTTTTAGTTTTTGTGTAATAATCTTTTCAAGAAGAGAAGTCAAATTTCAATCGCCAACTAAAAAACGAGTTTTTCTCGAAACTGGATTTTTTGAGATGTGTCACTCTTTGAGTAAATGAGCGATATGTATATATTGTTTCATATGTTCTATGCCTAAGCTACATAATTTGTTCTTTATTTATACACTTTTGTTCTTCCGTGTCAGCAATACAGTCATTCATCATCTTCCTCTAATAATAAATAATACAAAAATGTTAACCTTGACTTTGAATATTGATTTGAACTATGTTTTGTTTTTTTTTTTTTATCTCAAATCATTTTTGGTTTTTCGTTTGTCTTTTTGTTAGCTTGTTGTTATATTTTTTCAAATAGTCTTTACTATTTTGTAGGTCATTAATATGAATTGGTATTATAAAACAGATTGCGACTAACAGTGAGTTGGGTATTCACATTGTTAGCCCCAAGACACAAGATGATGTCTTGTAGCTGCTGTCTGTTTTGCCAGTGGCCACACTCCTCTTATGATTAACTTTTTGGAAGCGATGATTAACTGCTTGTTTTTGATTTGACTTAAGTGATATGAAGCGCCAATGAGCAGACAGCTAAACATAAATTAATTTTATTGTGTGTTTATATGTTCCGTTTGGTGCAATCTCATAATTTTTTTGGTCATCCATTAATTTAGACAAATTATTGGTTGTTCGTGATATGCATATTTTTGGCGTTGTGTGAATGCATACATATTCATGTGAAACAGTAGATTTAACTACTGAAATAACACCTTATTTAGTTTGAAATGCATTATTGGTATTCAGAAATTTGCATTTTGCATTTAAGTTTGGCATTTTTATTGCTATTTTTAGTTTTTCGTATGTTTATACTATACGCCACATTGTGTATATCTACAGATATACGTATAATCACTTTCTGAGTCAATTTATGCATATCCGTCCGCCCGTCCCTTCGCAACGTACAGGTCGCATTTACTGCCCGTAAATAGGAGGAACGCTTTTGCTTTTGGTGAAAATAGCTTCAGATTTGGATATAGCTTCCATATATATTTTCGGCCGTAGGCTCAATTTCAATGAAATTTGGAATGTGTGATGGAATTTGGTCAAAAAAAAGTTTGCCAACTTATCGGTTTAAATGTGTTTATAGCTCACCACACACCAAATTATACCTAATTTTGATGACATTTAGAAAATGTTACCGAATTCAAATTCAGTAATCGACTCTCTTTGATATAACTCCCATAGGGCGGTACCTCCCGATTTATGTAACTTTGATGATTTTAGCCGCATTATCCAACTGAAATGGCTGAAATTTGGTATTTAGTCTTCGTTGGGGGTATAAAATATTCCGACACAGAATTGTCGGTACAGATCCACTTTTGATATAGACCCCATAGGAAGGTAGCACCCGATTTTGGTAATTTTGAAGATTTTAGTCGCTGAAATTTGGCATTTAGTCTTTGCTAAGGGTATAAAATATTCCGACAGATAATTGTCGGTACAGGTCCACTTTTTGATATAGCCACAATAGAATGGTACCGCCCGATTTTCGGTATTTGTAAAATGTCACCCACATCATTGAAACCAAATGGCTGAAATCTGATTTGAATATATATAATTTATTATGGTGGAGGGTGTAATAAGAGTTCAAAAGCACCCAATTCTGCATTTTTGGTAATAAAAACTTATATTTAACAGTTCGTTTGGAGACGCATCACTGTTGAACAACTGCCTAATTATAGTGTAACATTACAAAACAAACATTTTAATCAACGATTGTAGACAATTGACGTGTCCCACGGTTTTATTTTAGTCTAGTCTATGCATATGTTTATAATTCCCACGACTGTATCTATTTTATTATTTTTTGGTTTTTAGTACATTTATCTTAAACATTGCAATGTATGTTTAACATAATACCATTTAACTTAAAAAGTTTTTTTACCTATTTTTATTTTCTAGTTTTTAGTTTTTATTTCGCATTCTGTTTAATTCATTTAGTGCTTCATTATTGCAAGGTTTCTTGCCCGTTAGTTTATTGCAGTCCAACTCCTCTATACGTAGTCCCTGCAAAGATCTTACTCTACTAAGAGCCACGTAGGCTTGACCTTCTTCAAACACTTTCGCACCTAAGTATACGACTGCGTGATCCACAGTGCTGCCCTGCATTTTATGTATTGTAGAAACCCATGATAGTATTAACGGCAACATTCTTCTTTCAGCCGTCCCGTAATTGTACTTAGCTAGAAACTTTATGGCTTTCGGGTGTATAAGATGTACTGTATAGTGCACTGTATTCTTCTTGTCAAGCCCTTTTATTTGATACTCATATTGGTGGGATTGATAAAAAATTGTTATCAGCCATTTGGTAGTGGCGGCCATTTTAGATTTCAATTTTGCATAGTAAATTGTATTCTCCTTGTTGAGACCTTTCATTTGATACCCATGTTGATGGGATTGATAAAACCTAAGTTATCCGCCATTTTGTAGAGGCCGCATCTTGGATTTTAATTTTATATAGTACATTGTATTCTACTGGTTGAGCACTTTCATTTGATACCCATATTGATGGGATTGATAAAACCTACGTTATCCGCCAGTGTGTAGCGGCCGCCATCTTGGATTTTAATTTTATATAGTACATTGTATTCTACTGGTTGAGCACTTTCATTTGATACCCATATTGATGGGATTGATAAAACCTACGTTATCCGCCATTTTGTAGCGGCCGCCATCTTGGATTTCAATTTTTTATAGTATATTGTATTCTGTTTGTTGAGCCCTTTCATTTGATACCCATATTGATGGGATTGATAAAACCTACGTTCTCCGCCATTTTGTAGCGGCCGCCATATTGGATTTCAATTTTTTATAGTATATTGTATTCTGCTTGTTGAGCCCTTTCATTTGATACCCATATTGATGGGATTAATACAACCTACGTTATCCGCCATTTTATAGCGGCCGCCATCTTGGATTTCAATTTTTTATAGTATTTTGTATTCTTCTTGTTGAGCCCTTTCATTTGATACCCATATTGATGGGATTCATAAAACCTACGTTATCCGCCATTTTGTAGCGGCCGCCATCTTGGATTTCAATTTTTTATAGTATATTGTATTCTGCTTGTTGAGCCCTTTCATTTGATACCCATATTGATGGGATTGATAAAACCTACGTTATCCGCCATTTTGTAGCGGCCGCCATCTTGAATTTATAATGATAATGAATAAACATAATTGTATTGTCACCAAAATCCAAAGTGTATACAAAATTTCAGATTAATCGGTTGACAGGAAGAGGGTGAAATTTGAATTACTAAATTTGACCCAAGAATAAATAAAACAAACGGGGTGAGCTAAATAAAACCTTTTAAAAATTAAAGTTAACTCGACTAATTTCCATACTAAACCCCTGCTTTATTTGAAGAATTTAGAAAAAATTTACCTTACGTCTACATCTACAATTGACCTCACATTACATATGACATTGAGTACAGTCGACACAGTAGTTCAATACTGTACTAGCGATTCATAGTTTCCTTCAAGTCCATTTTTTCCCCACTGTGTGACGTCTCGTCGTTTACTTTGGGATATAAAGGTGTCAATTGGTTTTCTTCGCATTACTTAGGGGTCAATTGTGTACTAGTACCTCTTAGAACTATTCAGCTAGTAAGATGAACTAGTTCGGTATCGGAAACTCGTCGATTCTCTGGGTTACACTAACTAGTTCCACTTAAGACCCATCATAGTGCAATCAACTGTAAACTTTAACATGGGGATGCCATAGGAGGTAACCAATTGACTTTTTATGCATTACCTGTAGATGGTATTGTACTAGTTCCAAGTTTACAGTCATATACCAGTATGTTTATCATTCCTCTCTTCAGTTGTTGTTTAAAAAGGTGGTGGATTTAATTTAAGAGAATATAAAGGTGTAAATTGGTTCTCTTCTACAGCTTCTGGACTAATTAAATTGCGACAATTGGAATTTTAATTGCTAGCGGGTAGAGAGAATATTATCAATTTGTATATTTCCTTCGTATTTCTTTCCTATACCAGAAGAATATATTGTTATTGTTATTATATCGATGAGACCATTCAAAAGAAAAAGACAACAACGTTGAGAGAATTTACCAAACAAGAGAGGAAGTATGAGAGCAAATAATGGGAATGTAGGAAAAAATAGGAAAGTGATTTTGCATCTCATAAAAATCTTACATATTTTTAAACAAGTAAGCAAAGGCTATAGTCGGACAGGGCCGACCATACGATACCCTACACCACTACCCTGCAAGTTAGCTTTCATCAAATCAAAGTTTCTTTTGGACAAATAAGCTTATTTTAAGAAATAACTTTTTGGAGTCTGCAACCTTATCACATTAAGTTTAAATAACAATATAATAATTGTTCCACAAACATCGCAGAAGGGACAGGGCGTGCACCACGATTCATATTACAGCAATAGTATGGGGCCTACTGTTTATCGCCGATAAACAGACATTTAATCTGGACCTAATTTTTTGCATATTTTGAACTATTTGATAAACCATATGGAAGACTTTGTGTCCTAAATATCCCACTGAATTGGCTGAAATTTGTAATACGTATTCATTCATCACAATTTTTGACCTCAAATATATCGGTATAGGTCCAGGTCTCATATAGCTCCCATAGAACCGTATCTCCCGATATCCGGTGTTTTGAAGGTTGTGGCCCAATATCAAACTGAAGTGGCTGACATTTTGTATTCAGTCTTCGTTGAAGGTAAAAAAACTTTCCACCTGAAATTTGTCGTTATATGTTCACGTCTTCATATAGCTCCCATAGCCAGAACCTACTGATTTTCTGTACTTTGAAGGTAATGGTCTCAATATCCCCTTCGACTTGGCTAAAATTTGGTATTAAGTCTTCATTGGGGGTATTAAACTTTCCATCTGAAATTTGTCGGTATAGGTCTAGGCGTTCATATAGCTCCCATACAACGAAAGCTCCCCATTTTCGACATTTTGAAGATTGTGGCTCAGGTTACAGATTTCTCTATTTTATTGACTTGTCTGAAGTGAATTTCAAACGGAAAAATGTACACATAAACATTTTAGAAGATATTATTGAAATATATGTAGCATACGAAAATATGTGAAATACAGACATTTTCCATATGCAAAAATTATATTTGCATATGCATAATTTATACATTTCGCATATTTTTGCATATGCGATATATTTCGATTGGAATTTAATTAGAAGCCAAAATTATGCAAATTTTAAAAAAATAGGTGTTGCATAAAATTCCGCTGTCTACATATCATTGAGCTGATATTAATCGGGGTGCTCTCATTGATATGAGAGAAGGCTCCCTTGTCCCAACTGGGATGTTTGTGCAACAATTATATACTGTACATTTTAAGAAATATTCTTAAATTTGAAAATTGGCGTTGTTTAGCAATTTCTGGTACATCTTTAAATTTTGGACAAGTAATACGATAGTAAGAACTGGGAATTTATCTGTTATGATAGAGACAATATATAGGCGACTTTGCCGGTATATGCCCTCCAGGGATTCAAATATGGACCAAAAATAAAAGGTTTTTATTTAGCATACAAAAGTAATGGTCCATTGCACCCGCTAAATAATATCAGATCTTCATCAAAAATTGTAGGCATCTTCTTCGACCTAAACCCTTACCTCGTGCAAAATTTCGTGACTATTGAGCTATAATTGCGACCTCTAGAGTGTTAATTACTACACTACAAACAAAAAACTGGATATATTAGGCTGTAACTCTGTTATCTGACCACATAAATCAATATAATTGGCATCAATGGAAAGGGCAAGAGTTGTCCTTTCAAATATTATTTATGTGGGCGAAATGTGTGGTCCAGGAATAAAGATATTACCGGTATATTAAAAATTTTCACAAGTTTCACACAAAAGTTGTGGTCCATTTAACCCTCTAAACATCATCCGATCTCCATCTCAAATTGCAAGCTTCTTCTTTGTCATATAATCTTACATCATTTAAAATTTCTAGGCGATCGGACTATAATTGCGACGTACAGAGCCGCTACAAAATCGGATAAAAATTTTGTTTTTGGTCCATTTCACCCGCTAAATATTTCTCGATCATCACCAATAAGAATAGGGATCTATTCTGGCCTGAACCCGACCTCCATACAAAATTTCGTGACGATCGGTCCATAATTGCGGCCTGGAGCGTGTTTACAATTTATAATGGACAGACGGACGGATGGACACTCATCTCAAAATCGCTTTATCTCGTCGAGATATGAAGATTGGTATACCACATTGGGGGTCTCCGACGAATATTTCGCGGTGTTACATGATTTTTTCCCAAAACAAACTTATAATACCCTTTCCACATAGTGGTGTAGGGTATACAAAATAGAGGCTTTTGGAAGGATATAAGAAACTGCACATGTATCAAAAAACTACATCATGAATGAAAATATGTAATATGTATTTCGTTTGGGTCACTGAGCAAAAAAGTCCACTGGACCATATGTCTACGATGAAAATCGAGCTTCCCGATTTTGACTTGAAGTTTTGTATTGACGATTTTTGGATATTTTGGCATATAAAAGTCAAACCATTGAGATTTTCGATCCAACACAAAGACCAAAATTGTAGCGAACACAATTATCAAGAACTTTCTAGTACATCGCAAAAGTATTGGAATACTCCTTCAGGCAGTTTTGGCCTTGAGAGAGTGCAAACTTTTCGGAAAATGTCGATAAATGACATTGTGCTACAAAAGTTGACCAGAAAAATATTCAAGTGTTCTGATGCAAAATTTTATCGTGTTGGGATCCATGGACAATGTGAGTGCCTTTAGTTCGTTTGGGTCACTTCGTTTTGTTTTTTATAACGGTAAAAACAGTGAAAATTTGGCTTTCTTACGTTTTCAAATTTAAACGAACATATCTTCTTCTTTTTAGCCATTTCATTGTTATAATGAAGCTAAACCCTTCAAAATATCGAAAATTGGGATGAACCGTTTTGCATCCCAAAGGAGGACGAAATATCAAAATTTCAGCCATTTTGGTTAGATAATATAGCTAAAACCTTCAGAAATACAGAAAATTGGGAGATATCGTCCTATGGAGGCTATATGAGGGCGTGGACATAAACCGACAAATATCAGGTAAAAAGTTGTATAACCTTAACGAAGACTAACTACCAAGTTTCAGTCATTTCGGTGGGATATTGAGGTCACAACCTACAAAATGCCGAAAATCAGGAGGTAAGTTCTATGGAGGCTATATAAAGGCGTGAACCTATACCAACAAATTTCATGTGGAACGTTTAATACCCCAAATGAAGACAAAACACCAAAGTGCAGCCATTTCGGTGGATTTATGTGGCCACAACCTTCAAAATACCGAAAATCGGGAGGAACCATTCTATGGGGGCTATATGAAGCCGTGGACCTATACCTTACAATTTCTGGGGGATAGTATTATACCCCCAACGAATACTAAATACCAAATTTCAGCCATTTCGATGTGATAATGAATCTAAAACCTTCAAAATACCGAAAATCTTAAAGTGACGCGTACTATATATGGGACGTTATATGGGGACACAAAATACCAAATTACAACCAATTCGGTGTAAATTGGGACAAATATCTTAAAAATTCCTTAAAACGTCACTTTATATGGGTGCTATACGAAAACGTGGACCTACATAGCCCTCTTTCAATACCAAAAGTCCTATGTACATATAATAGATTTTATTAAAATTTCATTCACCTACTTCAATCCGTTCGGACGATAGAGTGATTTCCACAGACGGACGGACACGGCTATATCGATGTATAATTGCACGCTGATCAAGAATATATATAGTTTGTGGGGTTTACAATGATTATTTCGAGTAGTTACAAACGGAATGACAAACTTAATATGGTGGAGGGTATAAATTACATTGACCTCCCCGTGGTGTCACCTGAGGAACTGCCTTTAGCACCCGATAAAGGTAGTGAGCCAACATGTGCCGCGCGTTCACCCATAAGAACGTTAAAAACTTGGGTTTGGGCGTAGGGTTAGTAACCCTCACCTAGAAAAAACAGCCTACCATGAAAAAACAAAAGAAAAGAAAAACAAACCCCTCTAAAGTTGACGAACCCCGCAAACGTTTTAAGGACCATGATCTGCGAATCTGCACCTGGAATGTTCGCACTCTTTATAGCGAAGGTGCAGTTTACGCATTGGCACATGTACTTGAAAAGTACAAGGCCGACATTACTGACATACAGGAAATACGCTGGAATGGGAAAGTCGTCACAACAACACCTAAAGGTGACGCACTGTATTATAGCTACCATGACACAAAGCATGAGTTTGCTGGCGGATTTGTAGTTGGTCGGAGGATAAAAAAACACATGGTCTCCAGCTTCACACTTGCTACAATTCGAATAAAAGCAAAATTCTTCAACATTAGTTTTATTTGCGCTCATGCTCCCACTGAAGACAAGGACGAACAGACCAAAGATATATTTTACGAGCGCTTAGAAGAAACTTATGACCGTTGCCCTGCCCATGACATTAAAATTATACTAGGTGATTTTAATGCCAAAATTGGAAAGGAGAATATATTTGGCCGAACAGTCGGGAAATTCAGTCTGACAATGGTATGAGGCTGATAAACTTTGCAGCTGCAAGAAAAATGGTAGTTAGCAGTACCAGATTTAAGCACCTCGATATTCATAAGGGCACCTGGCTGTCGCCAGATCAAAGAACAAGAAATCAAATTGATCACGTTGTGATAGATGGAAGAAATGAATCAAGCGTGTTGAAGGTACGTACCAGACTAAACGTAGCAAACAAAGTGCGAACAGGCACAACATGGAAGTTGGACATCGATAGCCTGCAAACACAACAGATAGCCACTGCATATTCCACTCAACTGGCCCAACTGCTTAATCAAAGCACTCCTCGTCCCGATAACATATCAGGACAATGGCAAAACATTGCCCACTCCATGCAAACAAGCGCAAAATCAGTACTTGGATACCAGAGACCTCCTCCAAGGAATCCATGGTATGACCAGGAGTGTCGTACTGCTACAGAAGAGAAAAATGCGACATATAGGGCTACTTTACAATCAGTAGCAACGCGTAGCGCACGAGAGAGGTATCGGGAGAAAAGGAGAGAGAAAAAACGTCTTTTTCGCAGGAAAAAGAAAGAGATGGAAAAACGGGAGTGTGAACAAATCGAGATGTACATGAGACACAATGAAGTCCGAAAATTCTACCAAAGAGTTAAACATCAAACTAATGGCTTTGGTACAGGCACATTCCCCTTTAGAGGCCTGCAAGGTAATTTGGTAACTGATACAGATAGTGTGCTCAGGATATGGAACGAACATTCTTCCAAACGGTTGGTATCCAATAGTAGCGAAGTCGACGACGATACCACAGATCCAATCTCAGAAGATGGTATTGAATGTATACCACCCCCACCCGGCCTAGGTGAAGTAAAGACAGCAATAAACCGTCTGAAAAATAATAAGGCAGCAGGAGCTGATGGCCTACCAGCCGAGCTGTTTAAAACCGGAGGCGGCACGCTGATAAGGTGTATGCATCAGCTAGTTAGCTCCATCTGGCAGGAAGAACGCCTTCCCGACGATTGGAACCTGATCATCCTGTGTCGTGTCCATAAGAAAGGAGATAAGACTTTATGCTCCAACTATAGGGACATAAGTCTTCTCCCTATCGCCTACAAGATAGTGTCAGGGAAATTGTGCGAACGACTAAAGCCCATGGTCAACGAACTAATTGGACCATACCAATGCGGCTTTAGACCTGCCAAGTCCACCATTGATCAGTTATTTACGGTAAATCCTGGAGAAGACCCAAGAGATGCAAATCGACACCTACCACCTTTTTGTCGATTATAAAGCAGCCTTCGACAGCCCGCTACGTTCAAAGGTATTTCAAGCAATGTCTGAATTTGGTATCCCCGCAAAGCTCATACGGCTTTGTAAAATGACTCTAACCGGGACAAGATCTTCAGTTAAAACAGGAAAGAACCTCTCCGAAGAGTTTTGTACCAAAAGAGGTTTCAGGCAAGGAGACAGCCTTTCGTGTGATCTTTTCAACATCTTGCTAGAAAAGGTTATACGAGAGGCAAACGTCAAAAAAAGTGGCACAATCCACACCAATATCCACTTGTTACTTGTTTATGCTGATGATATAGACATCATGGGACGATCAGTAAAAGAAGTAACCGATAACTTTATGAAGGAGAATCTGCTAAAGTGAGTCTGGCGGTAAACGGCGAGAAGACCAAGCTGATGGTGTCGACGCGCAATGCGTCCATTGAGATCGGACAAACTGTTGAAATTGGTTCCTATAATTATGAGGTAGTAAAAGACTTCGTATAACTCGGCACCGCCGTAAACACAACAAACGACTTCAGTTGTGAAATAAAAAGAAGAATTGTATTAGTCAACAGATGCTACTTTGGCTTAAGTAAGCACTTTAAAAACAAAGCCATATCTCGTCAAACAAAAATGACGCTTTACAAAACACTGATACTACCCGTGCTAATGTATGGTTCAGAAGCCTGGGTACTTGCGCAAGCAGATAAGGCAGTGCTTGGCGTGTTTAAGAGAAAAATTCTTCGAAATATATACGTACCAATCTGCGTTGACGGTGAATATCGACGTCGTATGAACCACGAGCTGTATCTGCTATACAACGACATCAATATAATTTATAAAAGGCGTATAAATTCGAGCCACATGTCGGTGCACGCAGAATTGGCAGGCCAAAGAATAGATGGCGCAAACAAGTGGATGAAGAGATGACAAGGCGCGGTATTCCAAAAAGCGAAGCACTAAACAGAGAGAATTGGAGATCTTTTCTTAGTTCTGTAATGGGCCAGCTAAGTCAGTAGTAAGTAAATTTAAAATCCTCCTCGGTTTGACAATGGACCGAAGAAGGGAGGTAGACTGTACCTATTTTTGAATTGTCAAGCATAAAGTCCATAAAAAGTTGTCATTAAAAATCATTACGACGGGTCAGCAACGCGGACCGGGGTCTGCTAGTTACAAAATAATTTAAAATGACAAAAAAATACCTAAGGACGTAACACTCGTTAGGTCAGATTAGTACAATACCAATAATGGATGTCAAATGCGAAAAGGAAGTCCGTGTCCACTTCTAATGAACGAGTGACAAGATAAATCCTGGACTTAGTCACCCAATGATAATTAGTCATGAGAAACATTAAAGATTAAATAACATATTTGCTATTTTGAATAATGTTTACGATATAAACTTTGTTATCTTTATACAAGCTACCGACTATTGTTATAACAACTTTAAATTCAATATTTTAATAACCAGCATCACAAAATCGAATCATCTAAAGAAGTTATCTAAATAATAATAACTTTGAATAATATCAATAATACCATGTTTGTCGCATACATAATTACATATTAAAATCTTTTTATTTATTATCTTTAATCTTGTTTTAAACTCTAACAGTGAGTGTGTGTTAGGTGATGCTGCCGTTGATGTTAGCGTCCTAAACGCTGCTGTATCACAGCTGCTATAATTATGTTTTAAACAAATTTAAATAAATTCATAAAACTTATTTTGGCAAACAAACTTGTCCATTTGACAATAAAACCATAGGTGAGCGGTTGGCGTTGAGCTATAATGAGGTACTCATTGTGACCATAATTAGTCGCATAATCATTATAATATTAACAGTATTATGCTTGAAGCATTAAATGTGAACTTTGCCACAAACAATGTCATTAAGCAATTTAACAAATTTAACACGCATTTTAATGGGTCAGTGTTGATTTGGTTTCCATTAAATTTGGTGTAAGTGGTAAAATTACATTTCTTGATAATTTTATGTAGACATCAGTACACATCAAATGATTCTTATAAATAAATTTATAAGAAAAGTGTAAATAAATATAGAGATTTACATCTAAGACAAAAATTGAAAATTCCAATTGTGTATTCAATAGTTTTTATTAGCTTAACAGATCGTTATTTTGTATAGAATAGTTTATAATCAAATAGTAGCCCAATTTTATTTCCCATTAAATTCTATTTTAAGAATTAAATTTTTGTTTTGTTTTGAAAATACAAAGAAGATATTTCTTGTAAGTAGCTACCGTTTAAAAGGTGTTTATGGAAACGATGATGTGTTTGTTGAAGCTGGCGTCACAACTTAACTAATTTTCAACTCTTCATTGTAAAACATTACAAGCAGGTAAACAAACAAACTGAGTTTCAACTTTTAATGAAAACTAGTTTAAAACCAGTAGGGAGGAAGGCTTAGTAAGACATTAATCTTAATTTTGTTAAGGTGCATTTTGAGAAGCTCCTATTGTTATAAAGCATATAATTATAAGGCACATAATTACTATAATGACGTTTGAGATTATGATTTTTAAAATTTTAATATATTATCTGACATGTTGAACATTGGGATGAGGTTATTGATCCCGAGTAAGGCCATCGTTACCAATTTTAATTACAATGTTACCTGGCGTTCATGCACTATATTTTTACACCCTCCATCGTAATATGGAGAGTATAATTAAATTTGTCATTCCGTGTGTAACACATCGAAATATTCGTTCGAGACTCTATAAAATATATATATTTTGATCAGCATAAAATTCTAGGTCAAAATAGACATATTCGTATGTCCGTCCGTCTGTTGAAATCAAGATACAGCTCGAAATTTTTAAGATAAAACTTTATAATTTGGTATTCTATTAACCATAGGATGCTCGGTATTGAAAATATATCGGTCCACTTTTTAATATGGCCCCCATAGAACTGTACCTCCCGATTTCGGTATTTTTAATGGTTTTTAGCCTCATTAACACACCGAAGAGGCTGAAATGTGGCATTTAGTCTTCGTTTGGAGTACAAAATGTTTCACCTGAAATATGTCGGTATAGTTCTACGTCTTCATATAGCCGCCATAGAACGGTACCTCTCAATTTTCGATATTTTGAAGGTTTTGGCCTCGATATCACACCGAAATGGCTAAAGTTTGGTATTTGGTCTTCGTTGGGAGTATAAAACTTTACATCGAAAATTTGTCGGTATAGGTTAACGTCTTCATATAGCTCCCATAGATCGGCACCTCCCGATTTTCGGTATTTTCTAGATTTCAGCCTCAATATCCCACTGAAATGTCTGAAGTTTGGTACAGTCGAACCTCGATTAACGGGAATCGGCTGTTCGTTCATTATCTGGAAAAGGAAAACGCATAATTTTTTTGTTCATTTTACACCGATTAACATTGAAAATCTTTATGATTCAGTATTATACTTCATTCGAACCAATTTCAATGAACAAAAACAATGCACAAATTAATTATTTTAGAACTGCTTCAATCTTTTATACTTCATATTAAATTCAGAATTTCTCTTGTTTATAAATATTTGCAAGAACGCATATTACCCTGAGCATTTATGCTAACGAGGGTATATGGTAAATTTCAAATTTCCTTTGCAATTACATAGAAAAAAAATTAAAAACTTTTTTGGCGAGCACATCCGCCATTTTTGGTACATGGGTTACGAAAAAAATCGTGGTTTCAAATCTGTTCGCGTTCACAAAATTGGATGCTGCACTCAAAAGTTATATGCGGTTTTACTCTCTTGTTAAGAAAAAATATTTAAAAAATCCTATTGTGTTGTAATAAGAACATGAATATATGAATCGTTAGCAGCATTTGATATCTATCCGTAGATGCTAAAATAGTTGCTATATTTATTTTTATTTTCGCGGAAAATCAAAAAATATTGAAGAAATCTTGGAATAAATTTTATTTATTCTAAATCAGAGTCCAAAAAATCTCTAAAAAAATAATTTAAAAATACGTACAGAATCTAGACAACGCGTAGAAAAATGTGAGACCAAAATTATAAAGATCGCATTTATAACTTGCATATTACAGCAACAACAAAGAACGAAAACTTATTGTTGGAAATTATTTCAAATATATATTTTTGGTAAAATACGAAAAATTTGAAAAATTAATGTTGGGAGTTATTCTATTATTTCGCTAAATTTCGATTCAAATCCTGAAGTATTTTGCTTAAACTTCTACGAGAAAAGTAATTAATCATCGTGAAACTATATTTGCTTTCTGTGATAAGCAACAGAAAAAAGAAGTAGAGAGTAATATTGAATTACAATCAAAGAAAAAACATAGAAGTTAAAAACCGAATTATTCGCGAATTGGTTTAAATCGGTTGAGGTGCATGTGCTTTTCGGATACAGTTAGTTCATGACTATCAATATGCATGTATTTTCCCATGTTACATTCAGCGGCCAAAGTGTGCCATCAGTTGCATCTTACTATTCAAAAAACCTTCAAGTGGGCAAAAATTACGCGATATGCATATGATGATAAGGTGCATCCGATTTCAATGGCCCCCTATTAAAAATACGTCAATATAAATTATTTTAGACAGATTCGTCAAGAACTGCGGATGTGCCACCGCATTCTATTTTGGGATAAATAGGGATATTACTCCTGAATCTTTGTAATTTGTGACACACCTTTTTGGCAAATATTATAATCGCGTATAAAGGATTACATTTATGCAAAAATAATCAAAGAAAATCGCGGTTCAATTCGTGGAATTGTCAAAATATATTTTTGCAGATTTTCCTACTTTCAAGGTATCTATATCCGGCGTTTTAGTGGATGGATTCGACCGCGGAAGAGCTCATTAGATCCGGCACGTAAAAAAACTAAAATCACGCGGGGTTCAGGGGTACATGTACGACAATTGTAAATTTTAAAGCCAAAAAATATGTTTTTTCAGAAAATTTACGCAACAAATTTTCGCCTTTGGGCTCCTATTACTAGGAAGCTGTACGGAGCACACTCATGAGATATACATCGAACGACGTGGAATCGCGAGTTCTACAATCCTATAAACTAGTTTGGATTATTATCTAGTTGCACCCACTATTTATAAGAAAAATTCGAAAAACCCAGTTTTCAAAACTTCAAAATGTCAGCATCGATTTTAGGGGGATGCAGTGTATATATCGAGAAGTCATAAATTAGAACCATGTTGCCCAAGGGGTATTCTTCAATTCTTTCTTTGAGTGTATGTCTGAATTTTCCGTGGTTTGACCAGAAATCAAGAAAGAACACAAAAAAACTTGCAAACTTCAACACATTTTTACCTATTTTCTAATATTACCACCAACACAGCTTCCACGAAAATGATTTGTTATGGTCCATATTATGAGATCGTGGCTAAAACACTTCAATTAATTTAATATATTCATATTTTATAAAATATATTAACAGTTCGCGACTTATTAAATGGTAAACCTCAACTTCAACGATTGCAAAACTTTTTTGAATATTACCATATACACTTTCATACGGGCAAAATGTGCCTCATCGAAATAATGGTTTAGGCCCCAAGTATGTTTGGACGAAATCCGTTTCAGACAATTTGGAGTTGATTTAGCAATGTCCTTTCTTTCCACCTGTCTATCTTGGCTGGAGCGCACGATAACTCTCGATGGGATCAACCGATTCGGTCCAAATTTTGGCTTTCGTAATATTTTGTCCAAACTTAGTTTAAGTTCGAAGATGGGCTATATCGATCCACTCCTTCCCGTACCTCCCCCCCAAAAGTTCGAAAATGTTCGGAAAATTTGTGCGCACGATAACTCCTGAAGGGAGTTATCGATTTGGTCCATACTTTACACATCCTAATATATCTACCAGATATAATAGATCAGGTTCGAAATCACACCAAACAAAGCCGACTGATACCTTTTTATTAAATTTATTAAAAATATATTAGAAACAGTGTTACTATATTATCCGGGAAAATCCTTAATGCCTCCGTTCCCGACCATTACGGATAACGAGGTACGACTGTATTTAGCCTTCGTAGGTGGTATAGAACATTAAACCTGAAATTTTCGATACTATATGAAGACGTGGACTTACTTCATATAATCCCCATAGAACGGTACCTTCCGAATTTCGGTATATTGAAGATTGTGGCATTAATAACCCCACGAATTTGCTGAAATTTGGTATTTAGTCTACGTTGGGGGTATACAACTTTCCACCAGAAATATGTCGTTATAGGTCCACGTCTTCATATAGTCCCCATAGAACGGTACCTCCCGATTTTCGGTAGTTTGAAAGTTGTGGCCTCAACATCCCACCGATATGGTTAAAATTTGGTATTAAGTGTTTGTTGTGGTTATGAAACTTACCACAAATTTGTCAGTATATGTCTTTAAATAGCCCACATAGAGCAGCACTCGCGGATTTTTGATATTTTAAAAGATTTAGCTAGGGGTACAAAATATTCCTTGCAAAAAATCAGATGACATACCTCCACGTTTTTCCAAAGGCTTCATATAAGCGTACCACCCAATTTAGTCACATTATTCTACCTAATAATTGTTCCACAAACATCCCAGGCGGGACAAGGGAGACTTCTCTCATATCAATGAGTGCACCCCGATTCATATTAACTTAATGATATGGGACCTACTGTTTATCGCCTAGTCCAAACGACGTGTCTTAAGACACCACTTGTAGAAAAGTTTTACATGGCTAAAATACTTAGGAAATTTCGCCAACATTACTGAGGGGTATTTTGCCACCGTTGCACTGTGGTCGAACTTGAGAAGACTTGAGAAGAGCGGCCAAAAATACTTCCTGTGCAGATATCAATACGAAATTTTCAGTAAAGGCTAGTTTAGGAACACAAATAAAAAGAGCAAAAAAAATTCAACATAGGTCCAACTTTAGGTATAGCCCCCATAGAACGGTACCCCCTGATTTCTGGCATTTTGGGGGTCTTGACCACATCATTCAATGAAATTGGCTGGAGGTAGGCTACCCCCAGAAAATTGTCGATTAGTGTAGGTCGACCCTTTGATGTTGTCCCCATAAATCGGTACCGCCCAATATTCGGTATTTTTAAGGTTCTATCCGTAATAATCAATCAAAATGTCTGAATTTTCCAAATTTTTGCATTGAGGACCACATTTTGACGTATCCTTCATATAACTGAACCGCACAGTATCTCTTCTATATACTTAAAAAACTGAAATGTATCACCTGCACATTTAAAAAATGACAAAAACACCCTGAAAGGTACCCTTAGTATTTTGGGAACAAGTTCCAAAGTTGCGGAAAGTTGCAGCTGATATTTTAAACATAGAAACTATAGACTACTACTTATCTTCTAAAAAAAATTTCGTTGGGGGGAAAGAAGGGGAACATAACTATAACTTTACATGAAATTTAATTATACTGAAGAAATTACATTACAAAAGTCCTTCAGTCAAAACACGTATTCAATAATTAATCCCAAAAATTAACAAACGCAAAACTGCATAAAAATTAAGCTAATACATTGTTTTTCAACATTCGAATTAAGTTTGGTCAATATAGAGTTCATTTAATTTGATATTAATATTTTACTTTCACCTAACTTTTGCACATTGAATTCACCTCGAATTCCAACCTGTTAAAATTTCTCTTTTTTTGATGCTATTCTCAAAGAGTACAGTAAAAAGTCATCTATAACAAATTTATTTTAGAGAAATTTAATATGTTAGGAGTAGATATGAACACATGTGGTGCCAAAATTTATACTTTCAGTTTTTTAATTTTGGCCAATGGCTGCGACCACTGTGCGTTGTTCACATTTTTAGGGCTTTTTTAGGTTTTCGCGAATTAGCTTGGAAACCGCAAGCCTTATTGAAATGGGATTAGAGAAAATGTTGTAGCAGTGTAAATTCTCTACAAGATTGACTTTAATGGTATTTTCGTAGATTTTACCATTTTTGAAATATAGAAGTTCAAATTGGGACTGTATCGTCTCCTTATGTCAATGTCATGCAGGGTGCACCTTTACTAACTATTACTGAAAACCGCATACACTTGGAAAGTTTTTGTGGATTCTGAAACAGAAACTTTCATAGATGAGTAAAATCCAAAAACAAGAACAAATCACTGGAGAGATTTTTAAATAAATCGCGCTCAAAGGTCAAGTCGTTTCGAAATGGGACTAAGGAAAATCTCCTCTACATCCTTTAAAACATTTTCATTAGTCCCATGTCGATAGGTTTTGCCGTTTCCAAGCTAAATCCTAAAAACATGAAATAAATCTAAAAATGTGACCTTTGACCACGATTTAAAAAAAAAACCCTTCAGCAATTTTTTTCTTGTTTTTGTATTTTACTCATCTATGAACATCAAGAGATATTACATGTACATACCACTTAACAAACTTTTTTTTTTGAACTTTTATGGGGAAGGTACCGGAACTTTACCCAAGATTCTCAGAAATATTACGATATCCAAATTTGCATAAAGACAGTATCCAGTTCGATTGTGGTTCTGCGCACAGCCACTACACATGTTGGTTTTTACAGCTTTAGTAACATTTTCTCAGGATGTATGGACCCTGAAAAACTTGAACTGCCGTAAAAAAGAGCAGGAAATTTTGTGTTGGAAGTCCTATATGGTCCATCTTAGAACTTGATCTAAGTTTGGACAAAATGTTACGAAAGCCTAATTTTGAACCAAATCGGTTAGTCCGTTCGAGGGTTATTGCGCGCTCCAGACGGCAGAAATGGGTAAATCAACTGCAAATTAACTGAAAATCACACAAACAGACATAATATAATAACTTCCAGACTAACATAGATATCTTTCTGAAAATTTTCACAAAATCAGTCTATAGTATAGACAATATTGGTACTATGTATCCATATAACGGTACTATTCGATTTAATTTGTACTTAGGCTCTCGGCTACATTGTTCACCCAAATTGGTTGTAATACCGCTGTTCCACATCTCAGAGAGTAGGAGCGCTTCTCAACAAAATGTTTAGATATACTTATATGTACGTTTTGATATAGCCCCCATTCTCGGACACATTTCCGCCCGACTTGGCTGTAATTTTGCATTTCGTGATCCCACTGCATGAAAAATCTTCTTACAAAAAATTTTCAATAAGAATCTATATTTGATATACCCCTCTTATATGGTATCTCCCGATTTGTCGAATTTTTATTAACCAATCTAGCTCTAAATTATTATTTTAGTGGATTCGAGGGTTGAAGAGTTAATTTCTAAAAAAATTAAGATCGGTCAATATTTTTTGCTCTCATACAGATGCATATGCATAAAAAATGAATTTGAAAAGGCATATCTGTGTGAATATTGAAGTAACAATGATATTATAGTCAGCACAGTGTCTGTAATCGGTACAATGAAAACATTTCGCAATTTTATTGGCGCTTTAAGCCGCTAGACTAGTAATTTCGACTATAGAGCGACGGGCGGACTTTATTATATCGAGCCGAGTCGTCTGAAAAGGAATTGTTGTTAACCAGATGTCGTTGATATATTTTCTTTTGCATACTTTTGGGAGCTGTAACTGGTAATAAAAATGCTGTTAATACAAATGGTGCCCAGTTTTTTTGATGAAAACGGTCCGTCTGTCCGATATAAAATAAAGAAAATAACACATTTTCACATAAATTTCACTGACAAATGGTGCCTCGTCCGACTATAGTATGGAGGGTATGTTAAGTTTGTTTTTCCGTTTGTAACGCATTGAAATACTCATTTGCGACCCTATAAAGCATATATATTCTTGATCAGGGAAAAATTCTGAGTCGATCTGTGCACGTCCGTCCGTCCGTCCGTCCGTCTGTGGTAATCACTCTAGCATCCACAAAAATGGAGATAGAACGCTGAAAATTTTGGGAAAATGCGTCTTTTGTTTGCAGGCAGGTCAAGTTCGATGATGGGCTATATCGGTCCACGTTTTGGTATAGCCCCCATATAACGGTACCCCCGATTTACGGTATTTTGACGTTTTTAGCTACATTTTCAGACCGATTTAGCTATAAATTGACATTTAGGGTTCTTAAGTGTCAATTAACTTATATAACAAAAGTTGTGGACATAGGTCCCCCATATAACGTTACCGCCCGATTTCAGGTATTTTGACGTTTTTAGTCCAAAAAATTTATATCCGAATAAATTATGAACATAGGTCCATGTTTACAAGTTTTAATAGAATTATCTGTAATTTGAACATTTGAAATTTGAAATTCTTAGTGGTCACCACACCTCTCCACCAAAAATTGTCAAGAAAGGTCTATATTTTGATGAAGTCCCCATATAAAAGTACCTCCCGATTTTCAGTAATTTGATAATTTTAGCTACAATATTAAACCGAACTAGCAGTAATTTGACATTTGAAGTTATTAGTGGTCACAGCACCTCTCCATCAAAAATTTTCAACATAGGTCCATGTTCGGATATAGCTCCAATATAACGGTACCTCCCAATTTTCAGTAATTTGGCAATTTTAGCTAACTGTAATTTGACATTTGAAGGTTGTAGTGGTCACCACACATCTGCATCAACAATTTTCAACATAGCCCCAATATTTTACTTAAAATTTTTAACCGAACGTAGGTCCATGTTTTGGTATAGCCCCAAAACAAACCTCCCGATTTTCCGTACCTTAGCTTTATTTTGGACGAACTCCGTAATTTAAAAGCCAACAAAAATTCTGCAACAAAAATTGTTCATTTAAGTTCATATTTCGTATAGCCCACATACCTCCGAACTAGTTGTTAATGACATTTGATGTTCCCACTTATGTTCCGATTTTCGGTATTTTGAGGATTCTAGCTACAATTTTTAACCGAATTAGGAGTTATTTGACATTAAAGGCTCCCATCAAAAACTGTCAAAATAGGTCCATGTTTTATTATAACCCCTATATAACGGTACCTCCCAATTTCTAGCCCACCAAAAATTGTCAACATACATAGTTGGATATAGGCACCATAAAAAAGAGCCTCCCGAATGAAGCATTTTATGTACATTATCTGACATTTTAACGTACCCACTTAAAGTTGGGGACAAGAATGAAAACTAATTATTCCATTGTAGTTCAGAATATTTTATGGTGGAGGGTATGAAAAGTTTGGCTCGGCCGAACTTAACGCTTTTTTACTTGTTTTTTTTTTTTTGATTTTATTTCTCCCTCGGCTGGATTCGATCATGCGAACTTCTGATTTTTAGTCGAACACACAACACACTATGCTACGCGTACGAACATAAAGGTTTGTTTAATACCATACCACGGTGCGCCTTAACCAATTTTAAATGAAACATTTTCTTTAGTTCTATTTCGATATGACTTTCCGTTTCCAAACAAAAACCTGAAATCCTAAAATAAACCTAAAATGTGAACTTTGACCGCGATTATTTCAAACTCCCTCCAGCGATTGTTTCTTGTTTTTGGATTTTTCTCATCCATTGCTGTTGCAGAATCTGCAAAAACTTTCCAGGTGTAAGCGGTTTTCATCTAACGTTAGTTTAGGCGCACCGTACATGACGTTGTGCATTGTCCCAATTTCAACTTCAATACCTTAAAAATGGTAAACTGCTACAAAATTTTCTCAAATCCCATTTCTATAGGGCTTGCAGTTTCGGAGCAAAATCGTGAAAACACAACATAACCCCAAAAATTTGAATTTTGACCGCGATTTATTTGAAAATCTCTCCGGCTTTTTTTATTTTTTGATTTTTTATATCTATGAACATTGTGGTTTCAGAATCCGCAAAAACTTTCCAGGTGTAAGCACATTTCATTTAAAATTATTTAAGGCGCACCGTGATACATGTGTACCACCATATTGTCAACAAAAATACGCGTGCCGACGGTGATCGTTGCACACATACGCTCTGTGCCACCGTATTCATTACGTAGTAAGTAGTGAAATGTTACATTACTTTGTAACCTATTACATAATGACTAACGAATCCGAATTTTTGCTGGAAAGGTTTGGTATTCACAGAATGATGCCGGAGAGTGTCCTCTTTCGTCTAATATATACCTCCGTCCGTTTAACACTTTTTTTTAAATTTATTGAATATTATAATATATTGTGTTTTTTCAATACCATTTCTCATATTAATTACAGCTTTTTTAGACAACTCGAAATTTTTTATTTATATGAGTTTTAATATGAGTTTTATTAAGGCCCAAGAAGTATTTTGTTAATTGAAATTTTTTAATTTTTTTTTAGTTTTTTTTTTTTTATTGAAATTTGACCATTTTTAATAAAAAAAGGTTTCAATTTGACCTTTAATTCCTCTACAACCACTATACCGTATTTGTTTATTACTCAAAGCTGACTGTGTTATCTGTTGAACAAAAGAAGAATTATAAAAATATCTTTATCCGTTCAAATGTTACAGAATTTTGACCAGAAAAACACGGTTCTGAGCCATTGCGCGACGGACGCACTTGGCCAGATAGAGTCAAGTCGCCTGAAAAGGATTTGTTCTTGACCAGCCATCGACGATATATATATTTTTTTGTAACTGGGTGAGTGCATTGATTTTTAGTTGTACGGACAGAAAAACTTTCTTTGACTTTTCCCGATAACAGCTCTTAAGGCCTGCGTACATAAGCTGCTTTGCCTGATTGCCTTGCTTTGCTGCTTCAATAAAAAATAAAAGAACAAAGAAGGCCGACCCAATTTCCAACTGATGGCAACCCAGTTCAAAATTTCGTCTTTATTCTATTATTTTTATTACGTCAGAAATGAAGCAGGAAAGCAAGGCAATCAGGCAGAGCGGCTTATGTACGCAGGCCTTTAGATCATGTTGGACAAAAGTTTTTCAGCAAAAAAATTAATTGATTTTGAAACTGCTGAAGGTTTTCAAAAAGGGGTAGTTAAAAAATTCTACGGGAAAGCCCTTGTGAAGAATAAAACATTTAAACTTCATGTTAGAAACTAGAGCAGCGAGGAGAAACTATTTTCGTATTAAATAGAACAAATATTAAAATTTAAAAGAATTTTATATTATGTAAGAAAAACTTACTTCAAAGGGCAGACGTTTCCGTAATCCTCATTAACTAGGAAATTATTGTGGACAAAATCATTTTAAATATCCCTTAAGCGTATTTCTTAAAGAACACAACGACAAAGTGAAACAAATTGTCTTTAGACATAAACCAATCAATTGTTAAGGCATAACAAGAAATAACACTTAAGAATAAATTAAAAACGTAATCAACAGCAACAAAGAAAATACGCAAAGCCTATTTGAAAAAAAAATATTAAATGGAATAAATCATTCAAAGGTTTAAATACGCTTAACAGAGTTTCTTAGAGATATCCATGACTCTAAAGCTTAAAATGTAAATCACCATCGATGGATTCTGATGATAATCGAACAGGTCCATTGATTGTATTGTTGGTTTAAATATTCATCATGACAAAAAAAACATGAAGTATATTAAAAACAGGCAAAAGAAGAAGGAGACGATAAAAGAAAAGAACATGAAACTCAATTTTAAATGAAAATCTTCAAACTAAAAGAGAATACAAGAACAAGAAATTCTATTTCAACAAATTTAAGAATTTGCCTATAAAAACTGACTGATTTGTAAGGCAAAGGCACAGTCTAACACTTGACTTCAAAACAAACAGAAAATCATCCTAACAAAATGGTAAGACAAACACATAATAACGGGGATTTGAAATTGAAACCTAAACGAAATATTTTTTTTTGAAATTTACAGAAATTCCTTATTGTGGCTTTGGCTTTTGTGGCTTGTGCCTATGCTGATATTGCCGAATTGGGTTACAATTATAAACAACCAACTGCCCCAGCTCCTGCACCAGTACAACCTGAAAAGACTTATATCCCTCCTGCACCAGTAGCCCCAGCACCAGTTGCCCCTGGCACCACCTATGTTCCACCAGCCCCTGTTGCTCCTGTACCAGCTCCAGTTGCTCCCATTGTTGAACCCACCAACACTTACATTCCTCCTGCTCCCGTTGTTGAACCCACCAACACTTACATTCCTCCTGCTCCCGTTGCCCCCGTTGAAGAAATTGAACAAACCCCCGCTGATGGTTACCGTTACAAGACAGCCCGCCGTGTTGTCTACAGACACCGTGCTTAAGCGTCGAGCTAAGGCAGAAATTTCGTTTAGTTGATTCGTTAATGTTACTCGTTTTTAATAAAAACTACAAATAATTTAAATATTAATATTTATCATTTAAAAAAAGAAATATGATTTTATAGGTGTTTAAAGAAGTTATGGAAGTTCCGAGGATAAATCTTTTACATATAAATATTTCCAACGAACATATCGGAAAGGACTAAGGAGACTTCTCTCCCATCAATTAGTTCAACCCACCGACGTAGCCAGGGGGAGGACCTGAGAGCAGTTTTACTTGGGTGAAATACACAATAAATGTCACGTATATTACGAATAAAATCCAAAATCTTATATATGTATACTGGAAATCCACCACTTGGGCGAACTTTTTGCAACTTATCCATAGAAGTATGTAGAATAAAATTATGGTGTTATGATATAAACCACTAAGACCTGCACTAAAAACCTGGAAAAACTCAATTTTTTGTGAGAGGTGTATAAAGGAGTGTCTATAAGTATTGGGACATTTGTATGGTTTCCCCTAGAAAAAGTGTTAATATGATCGCAAGGATACATGACGACCAACGACTCGTTTCCACAGCGATCAACAAATCGGGAAGTGGCTTTAAACAAAAAAGTGTGGAAATGTTGCGGACTATAGTTTATCTTGGAACTTGATCTAAGTTTTGGAATCATTCCTTGCGATAGTTATCGTGCCAACCAGTCATTTTAGTTAGTCGGGATTTTTTAGATCTTCGCTGACGAGATAATGTCAAGAAGCATTGACTTGCCCACGAAAAAAAATATGCTCTAATAACACTTTTGGAGGAGATACTCGAAGGAGATGTCCAATGTCCAATGTATCGTGCCTTTTCAGTCGTTTACTCGGTCATGATCATAAAAGTTGGACTCAGTATCCTTTATAGTCGTATACGAAACAGACGTGGGGACCGATTTGGACACGCTAAAATCAATCGTTATCTTGTTCTAGTTTCCGGGTCATTGCAACATCAAAGGAAATGAAATGGAGGATGTCGCGTTGCTGATCGGAGTCAGTCTATATGGAAGTCGACAACTCAAACAACATTAATTTTCTCAATCCCGTGACGGCCTGTTCTATGCACCGGATTGACTCGGAGGAATCTTCGACCAAGGGCCGTCACCTCAACAATTATGTGTTTGTGTTCGTGTATTTTTTTCACCATGGGAGCGGCAATTTGTCCCGGAATGCCTGCTCCGAGCTCTTCTGGTCCGTGCCGGGATAGAAATGAACCCCAGGCCAGTATGGATCTGTTCCGTTTGCCAGATCCGCATCCACCACATGTCAACAATGGTGAGATGTAATGGATGTATGGAATGGGTGCATTTTCGTGGGTGCTCTGGCCTTAGTAGCACCCGGGATTACAGCGACAGGTATGTTGCTGCTTGCTGCGTCAGCACATCACCCAGTGCGTCTTCTACGTCTGACTCCTCGTCGTCCTCGGAATACGAGACGCCCCCGCAGTATCCCCAACAACAACAACAAATGCAGCATCTAACACCACATGTTTTTGTTCAACGGCCCGGAAATGCATCATTCCTGCAATTCAATTGCAACGGTCTCCGCAATAAGGTCAGTGAAATTGTGAACTTTATGAGTCGGAAAAACATCATGGTCGCCGCGATCCAGGGAACAAAGCTCACTGCCACCTGTAGCTTACGTTGTGATGGTTACAACGTTTGCCGAAGGACCCCACAGGAAGCGGGGGAGGATGACTTGCCTTCCTAATACACCAGTCTGTCCAGTACAGACCTATCTCGCTTGAGCTTGGCTCTAGTTACCCATACATGGAGTGTATGGGGGTAGCAGTAAAGTGTGGTACTGCCGAGGTAGAGCCGCTTAATGTGTACATACCGCCGATGAATAGCTGTGCCCGGCGTTATATGCACAATATTAGTTTGCTTTTAGAGGGCGATAACCGTCTGGTGCTAGGGGACTTCAATGCTCATCATGAACTTTGGCACTCCGTCCTAGGTAATGACCAGAGGGGTAAAGCGCTGGCAGAGCAAATCGATAGCTCCACGTTTTGCGCGGTGATTGAAGACGCTCCTACGAGGATTAGAGGAAACGGCAGCACTTGGGGTGCTGATAAAGAAACCTTGTTGACCACCTACAATGCAATAGGCCGGTCTGTGGTAAGCCATGCAGCGCCAGCGTGGTCTGCAAAGATTAGCGCATCGCAGTGGAAGAAGATTCAAACCTGCAGGCAGGCTTGAATCGCATTCACACCAACATGGTTGCGCAAGCAGTACGAACCTACCCAAATCCATCGCAGCAGAAGAACGCCAGCTGCCAAGGCAAACACGAGTGGTTTTAGCTCAGTTAAGATCCGGACGATGCAGCCGCCTCAATTCGTATTGAGCCAGAATTAACGCCACGATACCCAACATATGCCCAGCATATAGCGGACTACTGCTGGTTATGCGAAGATGAAGAATAAATAGGGACAATCGAGCACTTATTATGTCTCTGTCGAATGTTCATGCTACGATTCATGGGTGAACACACGATCCTATCGCTGTTTTTTTGTGTTTTCTTGTCAAGGGTCTGAAGAGAGAATGAACTACCCAGTCATAAAACATGACTCAAACTCTCTCGCCCTCTCTCTTCATCACAAATGAAATCTTTTATGATCTTGATTAAAATCTCTGTCTTTTACAGTGTTTGGAGCATGAGGTAGTTGAGGAATGTAGTGAAATCGTTTCAGAACTTTTCGGTGCAGTCTTGGCCTTTTTGTACCCTCCACCGTAGTATGGAGGGTATATTAAATTTGTTTTCCGTTTGTAACTCATTGAATTAATCATTTTCAACACTATAAAGAATACATATTCTTGGTCAGGATAAAATTCTAAGTCGACATACCCATGTCCGTCTAGCGTCCACAATAATTGAGCTACAACGCTATATTTTTGCACACGAGTGTATTTTTTTGCCATAGGAAGGTCAAGTTCGAATATGGGCTATATCGGTCCACGTTTTGGTATATCCCAAATATAACCGTACCACCTAATTTTTGGTATATTGAGGATTTTAGCTACAAATTTTAACCGAACTATCTATAATTTGACATTTGAGGTTCTCAGTGGTCGCGAAACATCTCCACCAAAAATCGTCAACATAGGTGCAAGTTTTGGTAATGGTACCTCCCCATTTTCGGTATTTTGAGCATTAAAGCTACATTTTTTAACCGAACAACCTATAACTGTCCTTTGAGGTTCCGAGTAGTCGTAAAATATCCCTAAAAAAAGTTTTCAACATAGGTTCATGTTTCGGTACAGCCCTCATATAACGGTACCCCCAATTTTCGGTATTTTGAGGATTTTAGCAACATTTTTACTGAACTACCTGTTTTTTTTTTTTTTTTTTTTGTTATTTGACACATAAGATTCCTACTGGTCACAAAACTTTTCCACTAGCATAGTTCCATGTTTTGGTACAGCCCCTATGTAACCCTACTTCCCGATTTTCGGTATTTTAAGGAATTAAGCTACACTCTTTGTCCGAACTACCTACATTATAGATTCACAGTGATCACAAAACATCTCAACTAAATATTGTCAACATAGGTCCATGTTTTTTTTTATATAGCACCCATATAATTGTACCTCCCATTTTAGGCATTTTCAGGATTCTAGCTACACATTTTCACCGAACTCTTGGATAAAGTATTCCGACTGGAAGCAGAAACATGGATTATTGTAGTGGTCATAGCTTCCTCCTCGTCCATCAGTGATAAATTTGTTCGTGAAATTTTGAAGGACTTTCTACTCGATAAGGTCTCATAGACCCCTGCTCTGTCATTCTCAATTATGTCGTCGAGTTCAGGGATCTTGTCCCCGCTCACAATTACAATCCGTATTCCGTAAAGAAACAAGTTCCCACCACGTGAAGTTAAAACATTTCGGACTCCTACCATCAAAAATAAAAAAAATATTTTTTATTTACTTTCTAATTATTTTTTATTAAAATCGATAAAATCAACGAATCAACTAACTGAAATTTCCTTAATTACAGCTTAGGCACGGTGTCTGTAGACAACACGACGGACAGTCTTGTAACGGTAACCATCAACAGGGGTTTGTTCAACTTCTTCAATAGGGGCAACGGGGGCAGGAGGGATGTAAGTGTTGGTGGGTTCAACAACAGGGGCAACAGGAGCTGGGAAAGGTTCAACAATCTTAGCGGGAGCAACTGGAGCTGGTGCAGGAGCAACTGGAGCTGGTGCAGGAGCAACTGGAGCTGGTGCAGGAGCAACAGGTGCTGGAGGGACATATGTGTTGACGGGAGCAACTGGAGCTGGAGCTGGGGCTACTGGTGCAGGAGCTGGAGCAGCAGGTTTTTGATATTTGTAACCCAATTCGGAAACATCAGCGTAGGCGCAAGCCACAAAAGCCAAAGCGACAATAAGGAATTTCTAGAAATGTTAAAAGGAGATTTTTTCAGTTTAAATTTGTTTTTTTTTCTTAATTTTGATCTTCTTACCATTTTGTTAAAATGATTTAGTTTTTGTTTGCCGAGAAGTCAAATACTGGACTGTGCCTATCCTCAGCAATCACTGAGTATTTATAGGCCAATATTGGAAATAGAAATTTGTTGTATTCTCTGTTTTTGCAGGTTGTTCATTTACATTTGAAATTATGTTCTTTTCATTAATCTTCTTCGATTTTTTTTGTTTTGTTTTATTGCTGTTATTGAAAAATCATTGTGCCTATACATTCAAGTCGCCAATACATTCAATAGACCTGTTGAATTATTAAACGATTTACATTCACTTCGTTTATCATTCGATCAATGTTTGTATATTTTCGAAGACGAATTTGTGCAAAAATTCAAAAGACCTACCTCACTTTGTTTCTTTGTTCAATAGTAGCTGTGCGGATGTAATAGGCTATGTTTATCATTTGGTATGCCCATACATTTTAATTTTTTATAATTAATTAATTTGTATCTTAGTAATTAGTTAATATTAATAACACTGTGCTACAAAAGTTGGCCAAAACATATTCAATCGTTCTGATGTAAAATTTCTATCATGTTGGGGTCCATGGACAACGAAAATACCTTTGGTCCCTTTGGTTTTTTTTATAACGGTAAATGTAGCGTTTTTCACTACAGGTTTCTAAGATTTTAAAATTTAAAAGGGCATAACTTCTTCTTTTCACGACTGATTTCTGCTGATCTTTTTCTGGACCGATATAAACCTTCTTCGAAGTTGATCCACCAGAAAACAAAAGACCCATCTTTCCAAAAGCGTCCTAGCTCCATTTTTATGGACTGTAGAGTGATTTTCACAGTCGGACGGACTTGAATAAAAAACCAATAATTATACTGTTTGGTATTTTCTAAGTAACAAAGAGCACGAGGAAAAACATTTTCCCGTTTTGATACGTTTTTATACCCTCCACCATACTATGGAGGCACAATGGTCCCACTTGTATGGAAAGGAGTGCCAAAAATAGTTATCATCGAGCTAGCGCCTCGAAATTTTAAACATATGTAGTTTTATAATGAGTCCAAAAGAGAGAAAAACAATTTTAATGAATGTATGTCCACATTTAGTTGTATCCCCCATATAAAGGTACCGCCCGATTTTTTATATTTTGAAAATTTCCAATCGATTACGCTGTAATTTTGCATTTTGTGTTCTGAGGGAACAACATACATACCTCCTTGCAACAAATGTTCATTATAAGTCCAAGTTTAGATATAGGTCCCATATAAACGTACCTCCCGATATTCGATATTTGAGCTTTGTTCCTTTACTTTTTTAATGGTAAAAGGGGTAAAAGAGAAAACTGTCAAAATTGCTCCCTCATGAAAATTTTTACCAGAAAAGTAAAGGAACGAAAAAATGGTAAATCTGGTAGCAATGGCAAAAAGAAACATAAAAAATCAATTTTCTTCTTTTATTTCACAGTTTTTAATTTTGTTTTGTCAGCTTTCGCCTTTTTCTCCTGTTTTTCGTTAATTTTTTTCTTCATTGTGAAATAAATTATTTCAAATAATCGTCAAACAAATGTCGAAGAATCAGTTCTACCATTTTTTACCTGCAGAAATTTGTCTGGTGCCTGTGGTAGAAGAGAAAGGCATATGTGCTATCTCTCCTCTCTCACTCTCTTAAAAATTACTGCCAGTTTTACCACTTTTTGGGGTTAAGGAACGTTTTGCAGTTTAAAAATGGTAACAAATGGTAAAAATGGTAACCTCAGGTAAGTAAAGGAACACAGCTTTTGATAATTTTAGCCAAATTTTCTAATCGAAAAATTTGCAAGTTTGTTATCGAACAGCATTTTGTAAAAGTTTGTGCAAATTTGCACAAACTTTTGGGTTATCGTACAGACCTATTATATTTTAATATTCCAGCACTGTTTTTGTAATTTATAACGGTATTTAACAAAACAAAACAGAAGAAGTTGACATTTGCGTATGTTCTCTTAAAAACTTTAAAAACATCAGTAAAGGCCTCGGCACATACGGCGCATTGAGCGTTGCGTTACAACAACCACATGAAAACTGCAAGAACAAACTTGGCATCACTTACACTTTTTTCATGTGGTTGTTGTTTTCAACGCGTCACACAACGGATCGTATGTGCCGCGGCCATAAGGTTGTGACTTCTTACAAGGCAAGTAACTCAAAATTGAAAGCATAAAATTATTTTTTTCGAAATGGAAGTTTTAGTACAAGGTTTTCTAATTACTTTTACATAAAAATGTGTACATATTATTCGCATGAAATGTGCTGGAAATCAATTTTTTTATAATACTTTTTAGAGTATTTTTTTTCAAGTTCTAAAAATTGAAGTAGAGTTTTACTAACTTCGCCATCATTCGCCACTCTCCAAATTTCTTGAAGAATTTTCGAAATAGTGTCAAGTTTACAAAAAAAAAAATTGGTTCCAGCTGCATATATTTGCATTTCCGTGTGTGAAATTAAAAATACTGACGATGCCTCTGGTCGTTTCAGTGAATATGCCGTATTACTGTATTCTCAGTTTCTTCTTTGTTTTGTGTTTTAATTGTTTGTTTTGGTTTTTTCTTTAAAGATTTAGACATTTTTGTTTTGCGATCTTCTTATGAGTGTAATTTTTTACATTTGTATATTTTTGACATATGTATGATTCTACATATAATATGAAAAACAAGTAAAAATGTAAAGTTCGGTCGCACCGAACTTTATTATATCTCCTACCATGAAATACTCTGACCTCAAATAAAATGATTTGTTTCCTTTACTGTCCACGATACCAGTCGGAGACGTTTTTTTGACCAGTAAGAATTCCAAATAGCAAATTACAACCAATTCGAACCGAAAATGTAGATAAAAACCTCAAAATAACTGAAATAGGGAGGTACCGTAATATGAGGGCTATACCGAAACCCGGACCTAAGACCACAATTTTTGGCGCAGAAGGTTTTTGATCATTGAGAACTCCAAATGGCAAATTACAACCAATTCGAGCCGAAAATGTTGATAAAATCTTCAAAATATCAGAAATCGGGAGGTATCGTAATATGAGAGCTATACCGAAACCTGGACCTAAGACCACAATTTTCGGCGGAGAATTTTTTTGACCATTGGGAACTCCAAATGGCAAATTACAACCAATTCGAGCCGAAAATGTAGATAAAAGCATCCAAATACCTGAAATCGGGTGGTACCGCTACATGGAGGCTATAGGAAAAACCGGACCCATATTGATGATTTTTTGGCTAAAGGAAAAACTGGACCCATATTGATGATATTTTGGCTAAAGTATTTTTTACTTATTTTTAGCATATACTGAAAAAATCAGATTGATCCGACGATTATAAATATTTTTGTCGCACCTTCTCATACAAGTGGGACCACTGTGCAATGGCCACAAAACACCGCAACCAAAAACTGTCAATATAGGTTCATGTTTTGGTATAGCCGCCATGTAACGGTACCTCCCGATTTTCGGTGTTTTGAAGATTTTAGCTACAAATTTCGACCGAACTATTTGTAAGTCGACATTTGAGGTTCCCAGTGGTCACACAACATCTGCACCAAAAACTGTGAGCATAGGTCCATGCTTTCTGGGGGAATTTTCAGATCACTGTGGTGGAAGAGATGGAATGATGATCTTCGTGGTCCTACGAATTCCTTCAGAATTCGTAAAGACATAAACAATGCATACGATTGTAGAACTCCTGATTCCACGTCCTTTGATGTATATCTCATGAGTGTGCTCTATACAACTTCCTAGTAATAGGAGTCCAAAGACGAACATTTAGTGCGTAAATTTTCTTAAAAAACCAATTTTTATACAGTTAGCCTTGAACACCGCGTGAATTTAGTTTTTTTACGCGCCGGATCTAATGAGTGCTTCCGCGTTCGAATCCTTCCACTAAAACGGCGGATATAGATACCTTGAATATAGGAAAATCTGCAAAAAAAAAAAATATTTTGACAATTCCGCGCATTAAACCGCGATTTTCTTTGAAAATTTTTACATAAATGGAATCCTTTAGACGCGATTATAATATTTGCCAAAAGGGCCTGTCATAAATTACTGAGGTTCGGGAGTAATAATCGCATTTAACCCAAAGAATCTGTTTAAAATTTGTTATAATGACGCATTTTCAATAGGCAGTCACTGAAATCGGATGCGCTTTAGAAGCATATGTAAATCGCGAAATTTTTACCCATTTGAAGGTTTTTTGAATGATAAGATGTAACTGACGGCACATCTGGGCCGCTGATTGAAACATGGATAAATGCATACATATTGATAGAGTTGCACTCGCTATATCCGAAAAGCGCATGCGCCTTTTGTGTTTTTTCATTGGTTGTAATTTCAATACTATTCTCTACTGTTTTAAATGTATTGCTTATCATAGAAAGCAAATATACTTTCACCATGACAAACTATTTTCCTTGTAGAAGTTTTATCAAAATACTTCAGGTTTTCTGTGGAAATTTAGCGAAATAGTAGAATAACTCCCAAAAAAAAATCTCCCATTTTTCGTATTAAAACAAAGGAAGGCAACATATTTTTGTATTGCATACTTTAGGGGATGTCATTGTGTGAGAGCAAAATATAAGCAAAACCAAAAAATATATTTGTGAAATAATATTCCAACCTACGTTTTGTCTTTTGTTGTTGCTGTAATATCCAAGTTATCAACTCAATCTTTATAATTATGGTCTCAGATGTTTTCGACGCGTTGTCTAGATTAATTTATCTTTTTAGAGATTTTTATAGACTTTGAGAAAGAATAAATAAAATTTACTCCAAGATTTCTTCGGTATTTTTTTATTTTCCGCGAAAATAAAAATAAATCCTGTTCACGATTTATATATACATTTTCTTATTACAACACAAAGAATATTTTTAAATATTTTTTCTTTATAAGGTAATAAAACCCCCCCATAACTTTTGAGCGCAGCATCCAATTTCGTGAACGCGAACAGATTTGAAACCACGATTTTTTTCATAACCCATGTACCAAAAATAGCGGATGTGCTCGCAAAAAAGAATTTTATTATTATTTTTTTTTTCAATGGAACTGTAAAGAAGTTTGAAATTTACCATATACAAATTTTTAAATGACGTGGGCTTTTTTATCGATACTAGGTTGTAAAAAAGTCATAACCCTGATAGACATATATATCAAAAATTTTTGGTGGATAAGTTTTTTGATCTCTAGGAACTCTAAATGCCAATTTATATATAGCAAATTCGGTCTGAAAATGTGGCTTATATGGGGGCTATACCACAACATGAACCTATATTCAGTATTTTTGGTAGATCTGTTTTGTAACCACTAGGAACACTTAATGCCAAATTATAGTTATTTCGGTTTGAAAATGTAGCTTAAAACGTAAAATACCTGAAATCGGGGGTGCCGTTTTATGGAGACTATAGCAAATCATTCACCTCAGTCCACAATTTTTGGTGGATACATTTTGTGCCCACCAATGTGTTAAAAACGTTAAAATTGCTCAAATCGGACGGTGCAATAGTTTGCCCATAATTCACGGTGCTCTTGAACCAAATTTAAATGGAAGGTGCTTACACCTGGGAAGTTTTTGGGGATTCTGAAACTAAAATGTTCATAGATGAGAAAAATCAAAAAAAACAAGCAAAATTGTGAAAACCTAAAAAACCTTTAAAAATATCAACTTGAATCGCGATTTATTTAAAAAGCGCGCCGGCGATTTTTTTTTTTTTTGATTTTTTCATCTATGAACATTGTACTTTCAGAATCCGCAAAAACTTCCCAGGTGTAAGAACCTTCCATTTAAATTTGGTTCAAGAGCACCGTGAATTTTTAGTAGATACATTTCTTGACATCTAGGAACCCTAAATGTCGAGTTATGTCTAATTCGGTCTAAAAATGTGGCTAAAAACGCCAAAATACCTTAAATCGGGCGGTACAATTACATGTGTGGCCTAAATGCCAAATTCTACCTAATTGGGTCTGCAAACAGGGATGGAAGATTCAGTACAATAGTACGATTTTCAGTACTATTTCACTATAAAAAGTACCGAAGTACCCCCGCGACCAATTCAGTACCATTTCACACACTCTTGTCTCACACGTTGAATCATTTTATGTGAAACTAAAAATGCAAAATTCACAATTTACGTCCAAGATTAAAATTTTATAAATGCATATTGCTAGCAATTTTAAAAATCTGGGTATATATACCTTCATGTTTGGAAAATACCAAAATATGAAATTATATTGATCATTTTCTTCGTGGAACTCTTCCACCTAATGAGAATCCGAAATACAAAGCTACAGTCACTACAGTAAACTAATCATCTAAAAAACTTCACTTCGTGCGGTATCGTAGTACCTTCCAATCTGAGAACCCGCAATACCACTCCCATGGGGGCTATATTGCAACGTGCATTCATACCCATCATTCTCTGTTGGCATGTTTTATACTTACATACATACTTAGCTGGCCCATTACAGAACATTTGTTCCATTAACCGAACTAAGAAAAGATCTCCAATTCTCTCTATTTGTTGCTTCGCACTCTGGAATACCGCGCCTTTTCATCTCATCATCCACTTGTTTGCGCCATCTATTCCTTGGCCTGCTAATTCTGCGTGCACCGCCAAGCGGTCCGTATTTATACGCATTTTTAGTGGGTTCATCATCGCTCATTCTTATGATATGCCCTAGCCAAGGCAATCGCTGCATCTCGATACGTTTAACAATATTGATGTCGTTGTATAGCAGATACAGCTCGTGGTTCATGCGACGTCGATATTCACCGTCAACGCAGTTTGGTTTATACCCATATCGAATTACAGACATTTCGATTCGATAATGATGCTAAAATCTTTAAAATATCGAAATTCGGGTATATGAGGGCTATATCAGAACGGTCACTGACAAATTTCTGTTTTGTAGCCCCAAAGAAGTCAAAATACCAAATTTCAACAATTGTGGTATGATAATGTGGATCAAACCTTTCAAATCCCGAAAATCGAGAGATACCGTTGTATGGGGGTTATATCAAAATGTAGACCGACTGAGCCCATTTTCAACACCAAACATCCTAGGAGTATCTTGATTTCAACAGACGAACGAATATGGTTATATACTTTATAGGGTTTCCGACGATTATTTCGTTCTTACAAATGAAATGAAAAAGTTAAATATATACTATTTTGCAACATTCTTCAGACTTCATAGATATAGGCCTTTGTTGTTGTTGTTTTTTTTTAATTTTTTTCCAAAAAAAGTAATAAAAGTATCTTTTGAATGAATTAGTACTTTTTGAAATTTTTAATTTTCCACCCCTGTCTGCAAATGTACCGAAAATGTGGACCGATATAGCCCATCTTCGAAATTGACCTGAGTGCAAACAAAAGACGCAAAAGACGCAAAACTTTACAGTTCCATCTCTATTTTTGTGGACGCTAGAGTGATTACAACAGACGGACAAGGTTAGATCGACTCCTATTATTATCAAGAGTATGAATACTTTATAGGATCACAAATAATTATTTCAATGCGATACTAACGGAAAACAAACGTAATATACCTTGAGGTTATTTCGGTGAAACTAAGGCAAACTCGGATTATTCTAGATAACTTGCTCATCTCTTCCAGTCGAAGTTTCACATCTGTACTTGTGTTGGATCAAGCGATTTGGTCAAACATTTGCAACTGGTAATATTTTTTTACGCTTAGATCAAATTCGAAGATGGGTCATATCGGTCAACTTCATCGGGTACCTCCTCCACAAATGTTCAAATTTTCAAATCACAATAACTCTAGACGTGAGTAACCGGTTTGGTCCAAGCTTTATAAATCGTAATCTTTCTTCCAGACACAGATCATGTTCGAATATGCAAAATATGGGTCAACCCAAATTTACAGTTGAAGGACATTTCTCAGATTGTATTAATTTTCTTTGCAACATGTTGCATCCGCAGCCCCTATTACTATGGAAGGCAACACTTCAAGTGAAAATAGACTCAAAAGCTAGAGAAACTCTACCGGCTCCATCGCTGTGTTAATCTGGATATAATTTATTGCTAAAGCTCTTGAAAAAGTGAAAAAAAAATGAAACTTCTGCCTCAAGGTGAATACACATTTTGTTCGCTTTGCAGATGTCGGATTTTTCATTGGTCTTAAGGGTCCATTTCTCTTGAAATTGTTCCTCTTCTGTTCATAGGCTGAGGGTCCATAGCTGTCTACAAATTTTATTTAATATTATAAACCATTGTCTGTTGTAGTATCCATTTTTACAAAAAACCTCCATTGGCCCTCATTTAAAAATACCTCTGAACTGTAGAGTTGTGCCCATCTAGTTCAATTGAACGATCTGGTTCACTACGCAGTTAAAATCGTCCACATCGTTTGTATGAAAAAACTGCGTGTATGTAATTTCACACGTTAGTTTGCATGACGTTACTCATACTTTTTGAAACTAGGAACTAGATTGCCCTGTACTCAACTGATATACATACGTATTTTAAATGTTTCAATTTTCTTTTGAAATATAAAATCGATGTGCAATTTTTTCTAATATTTTTTATTAATATTTAAAACATAAACGAATCAACTAAATGAAGTTTCCTTAATCTGATGCTTAGGCACGGTGTCTGTAGACAACACGACGAACAGTCTTGTAACGGTAACCATCAACCGGGGTTTGTTCAACTTCTTCAACAGTGGCAACGGGGGCAGGAGGGATGTAAGTGTTGGTGGGTTCAACAATAGGGGCAACAGGAGCTGGGGCAGGAGCAACAGCCTTAGGGGGAGCAACATTAGCTGGTGCAGGAGCAACAGGTGCTGGAGGGACATATGTGTTGACGGGAGCAACTGAAGCTGGGGCTACTGGTGCAGGAGCTGGAGCAGCAGGTTGTTCATAATTGTAACCCAATTCGGAAACATCAGCATAGGCACAAGCCACAAAAGCCAAAGCAACAATAAGGAATTTCTGTAAATTTTGAAGAAATTTTATGATTTCTTTTTCACTAATAAATATAATTTGGTTTAAAAAATATTTATGTATTGACACCTTGCCTGACTATTTAAAAATATTTATGTCGTTATTCCAAATAAATACGTCAAACATTTGGAATTTTATGTTGTTTTAAATTGTACAGTAAAGTTTTTTTAATCTTCTTACCATTCTGTTAAGATGATTTATTTGTTCTTGTGAAGTCAAATACTAGACTGTGCCTATTTTTTACTAATCATTGAGTTTTTATAGGCAAATTTTGGAAAAAAGTACTTTTTGATGTATGATCTGCTATTGTAGCTTGTTCATTTACATTTGAATTAATGTTATTTTCTTTCTTTTCTGCTTCTTTGGTGGTTGTGTATACAGCCAACCATACAATCGATGAGCCCTATGGCTATTCAATTTTTTAACATTCACCTTAAATAAAATATTATTCTTTTAACTTGTGTAGATTAAAGACTTATTTGTGCAAAAATTTGGCGACCTACCCCAACGTTTTTTGAATTGTTTTTTCATATATGGTATGGATTTTTTATGTTTCATATTTTATCTAACTTCTCTTAGATATTTGAACTAACATTGATTTTTTTAAAGATTTTTGATTTTATTTTATCAAATAATTTATCCGACCAATATTGTAATTGAATCCCGTGATATATCGTAATAAAATTCATAATTAATTACACCTTTTCCAAAATTACAGAAAAATCTAAACGAATTGTAAAAAGAGCTCAATATAGGCATTTTTAAAAGTTTGCATCGTAAGGTAAAATAAAGATTCCCATATTACAAATTTTTTGCAAATATTTGGCTTAAGTTTACATAACAGATGTTTGTGCCTCTGGCAATATTACAGACAATAATATTTGGTTTCAAACTGACACCGTAAAAACAAGTAAAGAGGCGTTAAGTTCGTCCGGGCCGAACTTTTTATACACTGCACCAAAAAAATATTCTTAACTAAAATTGAACATGTAAGAACGGCGTTAAGTTCGGCCGGGCCGAACTTGTTATACTCTCCACCACAAGTTGTATTGAAGTAAAATGGAATAATTATTTTCCTTTCGTGTATGAAGAAGACTTAATACTAAATTTCAGCAATTTCGGTAAAACAATGTGAGGCACCATTCTATGAGGGCTATTTCAAAACGTCGATCTATACCGACAAATTTCTGACGGAAAGTTTTTAGGCTCAAAGAAGATTAAATACCAAATTTTCAATATTTCGGTAAGAGAATGTGGCTAAAACTTAAAAAATACCGAAAATCAAGAAGTACGCTTCTATGGGGATATAGGAAGACGTGGACCTATACTGATAATGCCCTTCTGGAATATTTTATAACTCTTGGAAGACAAAATAACGAATTTCAGCCATTTCGGTTGGATATTGACGTCACAATCATCAGTATTACGAAAATCGGGAGGTACCTTTCCATGGGGGCTATATGAAGGCGTGGACCTATACCGACAAATTTAAGAGGGAAGTTTGAGTACCCCCAACAAAGTCTAAATACCAAATTTCATATCGGTGGAATATTGAGGCCACAACGTTCAAAATACCGAAAATCGGGAGGTACCGTTCTATGGGGGCTATATGAAGGCATGAACCGATACCGACAATGTTCTGGGGGAAGTTTTATACCACCAACGTAGACTAAGTACCAAATTTCAGCCATTTCGGTGTGATAATGAAGCTAAAACCTTCAAAATACCGAAAATCGGGAGGTACCTTTCTATGGGGGCTATATGAAGGTGTGGACCGATACCGACAAAATTCTGGGATAAAGTTTTATACCCCTAAAGAAGACTACGTACCAAATTTCAGCCATTTTGATAGGATAATGAACCTAAAACCTTCAAAATACCGAAAATCGGGAGGTACCGTTCTATGGGGGCTATATGAAGGTGTGGACCAATACCGGGGGGAAAGTTTTATACCCCTAAAGAAGACTACGTACCAAATTTCAGCCATTTTGGTAGGATAATAAAAATACCGAATATGGGGAGGTACCGTTCTATGGGGGCTATATGAAGGTGTGGACCGATATCGACAAAATTCTGGGGGAAGTTTTATACCCCTAAAGAAGACTACGTACCAAATTTCAGCCATTTAGGTACGATAATGAAGCTAAAACTTTAAAAATACCGAAAATCGGGAGGTACCGTTCTATGGGGGCTATATCAAAACGTGGACCGATATATCCCATTTTCAATACCAACCATCCTGCAAGTAATAAACACTTCTGTACCAAATTTTGACTCTCTATCTTTAAAATTGCGAGCTGTATCTTGATTTCAACAGACAGACGGACGGACTGACGGACGGACGGACGGACAGACGGACATGGTCAAATCGACATAGAATTTTATGCTGATCAATAATATATATACTTTATAGGGTCTCCGACGAATATTTCGATGTGTTACAAACGGAATGACAAATTTAATTATACCCTCCATGTGGTGGAGGGTATAATAATGAGTTTCCATTAATGTCCAAAAATGCCTAAAATTATATAATCTAATAATCTAATTTAATAATATAATCCAATCTAAACAAGTAAAAACGTCGTTAAATGAGTTTTCTTTAGTTTATGAAGTTGACTAAATACCAAAATTTCAGCAATTTCGCTAAAACAGTATGGCTAACCTTCAAAATACCGAAATTCGGGAGGTACCGCTCCATGGGGGCTATATCAAATCTATATATAAATATCAATACAAATTTCTGCCGGAAAGTTTTTAGACTCAAAGGAGACTTAATACCAAATTTCCGATTTTTCGGTAAAACCTTCAAAATACCGAAAATCAAGAGGTATGCTTAATGACAAATTCCAGTCTATCGGTGGGATATTGACGTCACAACTTTCAGAATTACGAAAATCGGGAGGTACCGTTCTATGGGGGCTCTATCGAAACGTGGACCTATACCGACGAATTTCTCTCAGAAAGGCTTTTAACTCAAACAAATACTAAATACCAAATTTCAGAAATATCCAAGGGTTGCTGTAGCCACAACCTTCAAAATACCGAAAATCAGACGGAACCGTTCTATGTGGTCTATATGAAGGCGTGGATCTATGCCGATAAATTTCTCGGAGAATGTTTTATACCGCCAACGAATACTAAGTTCCAAAATTTCAGCCATTTCAGTGTGATAATGAGGCTAAAACCTTTAAAATACCGAAAATCGGGTGGAACTGTTCTATGGGGGCTATATGAAGGCGTGAACATATACCGACAAATACCAAAATTCAGTCATTTCGGTGGAATGTTAAGGTCACAATCTTCAAAATACCGCAAATAGGGATGTACCGTTCTATGGGGCTACACTAAGGCTGAAGTTTCTGAAGGAAAGTTGTATATCCCCAACGAAGACTTAATACCAAATTTCAGTCATTTCGGTGGATTATTGTGGCCACAACCTTTAAAATATCGAAAATCGGAAGGTATCGTCCTATGGGGGCTATATGAAGGCGTGGATCTATACCAACAAATTTCTGGGGGAAATTATACCCCCAACGAAGACTAAGTACCAAGTTTTAGTCATTTCGGTGTGAAAGTGAGGATAAAAACCTTCAAAATACCGAAAATCGGGAGGTACCGTTCTATGGAGGCTGTATTAAAACGTGGACCGATATGGTCCATTTGCAATACCAAACATCCTTGGAGTACTAGAAACTTATGTACCAAATTACAAAGCTCTGTCTGTCTTGAAGTGTTGTGACCACTATTTTAGCTGTAACAATTTTTCGACCAGGGATACCCAAATTATCAAATCTAATCTAAAAAGTATTAAATCAGATGATACCTTAAGGGGTTACCTCTACCTATCACTTTTAAAAATAGAAGAAAAAAATAATTGGCTTATTTTGAAGGAGTATGTGGCAAAAAAATTTTAAGTGGACCGGAGCAAAATTGGCTCAGATATGAACATTGGAAGGGAACAATTTATTTTAGTATTGAAAATTTTAACGGGTTGTTCTCAAAATGGCATTTTTGAAGTCGGTGCCAACGATAGCTCGAAAATTAATTGACCGATCAAATTGCTTGCTGAGGTTATTACAGACAATTTAAACGCGTTTTCCTCAAAATGGCATTTTTGAAGTCAGTGCCAACGATAGCTCGAAAATGAATTGACTGATCAAAAAGCTTGCTGAGGTTATTACAAACATAAAAAGCTTGTTTTTAAGCGAGACAGATTTTTGTTTAAAATTTTTCTGTCCGATTTTTATACCCTTTACACTTTGATACGACCAAAAATATGCCTCATCGAAATAATGGTTTTAGACCCAAAGTAAGTTTGTACGATATCCGTTTCAGATACGACCAAAAATATGCCTCATCGAAATAATGGTTTTAGACCCAAAGTAAGTTTGTACGATATCCGTTTCAGACAATTTTGAGTAGATCGAACAATGTCCGTCCGTCTGTCCGTCTGTCTGTCTGGCTGGCTGGTTTGCACGATAACTCTCGAACGGATCAATCGATTCGGTTCAAATTTTGGGTATCGAAATATTTTGTCCAGATTTGATTTAAGTTCGAAGATGGGCCATATAGGTCCACTCCTTCAGGTACCTCCCACACAAATGTTCAAAAATTATCGCAAAATTTGTGCGCACGGTAACTCTCGAAGGGAGTAACCGAATTGAACCAAACTTTGCATATGGTAATACTAACTCTAGGCATACATCAGGTTCGAATATGGATTATATCGGTCCACTCCTTCAGGTACCTCCCACACAAAATTTGAAATTAGTGCAGTTTAGTGACACCTCACGAATCGTTATGAAATTTTTTGTAACAGCATGTTCGTGCGGCCCCCGTTACGTCATTGTAATTTTTTTCGAGGGCAAGTCCATAATTACCGAGATAATGGCACATAACCTCAAAAAACGCTGCACAATGTCGAGAGTTCAAATAAACGGTGGCCAAATATAAAAGGAGTTGGCGTTGTCAGATGAGTTTTGGTATAAATACTTATAGTATAGTATACGATCGATGAGCCGTATGGCTATTCATTTTTTTTACATTCACCTTAATTAAAATTTTATTCTTTTAACTTGTGTAGATTAAAGACTTATTTGTGCAAAAATTTGGCGACCTACCCCAACGTGTTTTGAATTGTTTTTTCATATATCAAGGCATATGGTATGCATTTTTTATGTTTCATACTTTATCAAACTTCTCTTAGATATTTGAACTAACATTAATTTTTTTAAAGATTTTTGATTTTATTTTATCAAATAATTTATCTGACCAATATTGTAATTGAATCCCGTGATATATCGTAATAAAATTCAAAATTCACCTTTTCCAAAATTACAGAAAAATCTAAACGAATTATAAATAGAGCTCAATATAGGAATTTTTAAAAGTTTGCATCGTAAGGTAAAATAAAGATTCCCACATTACAAAATGTTTGCAAATATTTGACTTAAGTTTGCATAACAGATGTTTGTGCCTCTGGCAATATTACAGATAATAATATTTGGTTTCAAACTGACACCGTAAAAAACAAGTAAAAAGTCGTTAAGTTCGTTCGGACCGAACTTTTTATACACTCCACCATAAAATATTCTTAACTAAAATTGAATATTGAGTTTCCTTTAATGTCCAAAAATGCCTAAAATTATCTAATCTAATCAAATCTAATAACGGCGTTTAATTAGTATTCTTTAGTTTATGAAGAATACTAAATTCCAAATTTCAGCAATTTCGGTAAAACAATATGGCTAACCTTCAAAATACCGAAATTCGGGAGGTACCGCTCCATGGGGGCTATATCAAATCGTCGATCTATATCTAAAAATTTCTGGCGGAAAGTTTTTAGACTCAAAAAAGACTTAATACCAAATTTCCGATTTTTCGGTAAAACCTTCAAAATACCGAAAATCAAGAGGTATGCTTATATGGGAGATATACTGATATTTCTCTTCTGGAATAGTTTATAACGCCATGGAAGACATAATGACATATTTCAGTCTTTCGGTGACGTCACAACCTTCAGAATTATGAAAACCGGGAAGTACCGTTTTATGGGGGCTATATCGAAACGTGGACCTATACCGACGAATTTCTCTCAGAAAGGCTTTTACCTCAAACAAATACTAAATACCAAATTTCAGTCATTTACATGGGTTGCTGTAGCCACAACCTTTAAAATACCGAAATCAGACGGAACCGTTCTATGTGGGCTATATGTAGTCGTGGATCTATGCCGACAAATTTCTCGAAGAATGTTTTATACCGCCAACGAATACTAAGTACCAAATTTCAGCCATTTCGGTGTGATATTGAGGTTAAAACCTTCAAAATACCGAAAATCGGGTGGTACTTTTCTATGGGGGCTATATCAAAACGTGGACCGATATATCCCATTTTCAATACCAACCATCCTGCAAGTAATAAACACTTCTGTACCAAATTTTGACTCTCTATCTTTAAAATTGCGAGCTGTATCTTGATTTCAACAGACAGACGGACGGACTGACGGACGGACGGACAGACGGACATGGTCAAATCGACATAGAATTTTATGCTGATCAATAATATATATACTTTATAGGGTCTCCGACGAATATTTCGATGTGTTACAAACGGAATGACAAATTTAATTATACCCTCCATGTGGTGGAGGGTATAATAATGAGTTTCCATTAATGTCCAAAAATGCCTAAAATTATTTAATCTAATAATCTAATTTAATAATATAATCCAATCTAAACAAGTAAAAACGTCGTTAAATGAGTTTTCTTTAGTTTATGAAGTTGACTAAATACCAAAATTTCAGCAATTTCGCTAAAACAGTATGGCTAACCTTCAAAATACCGAAATTCGGGAGGTACCGCTCCATGGGGGCTATATCAAATCTATATATAAATATCAATACAAATTTCTGCCGGAAAGTTTTTAGACTCAAAGGAGACTTAATACCAAATTTCCGATTTTTCGGTAAAACCTTCAAAATACCGAAAATCAAGAGGTATGCTTAATGACAAATTCCAGTCTATCGGTGGGATATTGACGTCACAACTTTCAGAATTACGAAAATCGGGAGGTACCGTTCTATGGGGGCTCTATCGAAACGTGGACCTATACCGACGAATTTCTCTCAGAAAGGCTTTTACCTCAAACAAATACTAAATACCAAATTTCAGTCATTTACATGGGTTGCTGTAGCCACAACCTTTAAAATACCGAAATCAGACGGAACCGTTCTATGTGGGCTATATGTAGGCGTGGATCTATGCCGACAAATTTCTCGAAGAATGTTTTATACCGCCAACGAATACTAAGTACCAAATTTCAGCCATTTCGGTGTGATATTGAGGTTAAAACCTTCAAAATACCGAAAATCGGGTGGTACTTTTCTATGGGGGCTATATGAAGGCGTGAACCTATACTTTTCCATATGGAATGCTAAATACTCCAAATTAAGATCAAATATCAAATTTCAGTCATTTTAGTGGAATGTTAAGGCCACAACCTTCAAAATACCGCAAATAGGGAGGTACCGTTCTATGGGGCTATACTAAGGCGTGGACCTGTACCGACAAGTTTCTGAAGGAAAGTTGTATATCCCCAACGAAGACTAAATAACAAATTTCAGCCATTTCGGTGGATTATTGTGTCCACAACCTTTAAAATACCGAAAATCGGGAGGTATCGTTCTATGGGGACAATATGAATGCGTGGTCCTATACCGACAAATTTCTGGGGGTAAGTTTTATACCCCCAACGAAGACTAAGTACCAAATTTCAGTCATTTCAGTGTGATAATGAGGATAAAAACCTTCAAAATACCTAAAATCTGGTGGTACCCGGGCTGATATGTGGGCTGTATTAAAACGTGGACCGATATAGTCCATTTGCAAACATCCTAAGAGTAATAGAAACTTGTGTACCAAATTACCAAGCTCTATCTTAAAAATTTCGAGCTGTATCTTGATTTCAACACACGGATAGACGGACATGGTTACATAGACTTAAACTATTACCTTGATCAATAATATATATTCTTTATAGGGTCTCCGATGCATATTTCGATGTGTTACAAAACGGAATGACAAATGTAATTATACCCTCCATATTATGGTGGAGGAAAGTTGTAATGTATTCTATCAGGTGGTACCTTAATATGAGTCTATATGCAAGTGTGGACCTATTTTGACAACTTTTGGATGAAAAGTTGTGTGACTGCAGGGAACCGCATGCATTGTTCCACAACATCCCATACGGGACAAGGGAGACTTCTCTCATATCAATGAGTGCACCCCGATTCATATTTAGCTCAATGATATGGGACCTACTGTTTATCGCCGAGTCCGAACGGCGTGTCTTAAGACACCACTTATGGAGAAGTTTTTCAAGGCTGAAATACTCAGGAAATGTCGCCAACATTACTGAGGGGTATTTTGCCACCGTTGAAAAATGTTTGATGTTGCCTGGCCGGGGAATCGAACCCCCGACCTTCTGCGTGCAAGGCGGGCGTGCATACTATTGCACCACAGTGGCACCCAACTGCAGGGAACCACAGGGTGAAATTACGGGTAGTTCCATCAGATGTAGCTAAGACCAACAAAATACCGAAAATCAGTAGGTACCGTTATATGGGGGATATACCAAAAAAATGGACCTATCGTGAAGATTTTTAGTGAAGAAGTTTTGTAACCACCGAGAACCTCAAATGCCAAATTACAGCTAGTTCGCTTAACACATTCAGCGAAAATCCTCAAAATACCGAAAATCTGGAGGTACCGTTATATGGGGGCTGGACCTTTGTTGCCATTTTTTGGTGGAGAAGTGTTGTGACAACTATTTTAGCTGTAGCAATTTTTTGACCAGGGAATCTTAAAAGTATTAAATCAGACGGTACTTTAAGGGGTTACCTCAACTTATTACTTTTAAACATAGAAGAAAAAAATAATTGGCTTATTTTGAAGGAAAGGCAGTAAAGAGTATGTGGGAAAAATTTTTAAGTGGACCGGAGCCAAATTTGCTCAGATATGATCATTGGAAGGGAACAATTTATTTTAGTGTAGAAAATTCAAACGCGTTTTTTTCGAAATAACATTTTTGAAGTCGGTGCCAACGATAGCTCGAAAATGAATTGACCAATCAAGTAGCTTGCTGAGGTTATTACATACATAAAAAGCTTGTTCTCCAAGCAAGGCAGATTGTTGTTAAAAAATGTTTGCCCGATTTTTAGACAAAAAAAACGGTATATTTTTTCGTTAAAATCGAAAGTTTTTATAAATTCTCTTTGGCTTAAAGACAAGATTATCAGGTTTTAAAAAAAGCCCCGCAAAACGCTTTTACAAAAAAGGTTTTCGCAGGTAGCCATTTACCACAAGACTAAAATATACACCTCAGCAATGTTGGCGACATTTCCAGAGTATTTCAGCCATGTGAAACTTCTCTACAAGTGGTGTCTTAGGACACGCCGTTCGGACTCGGCAATAAACAGTAGGTCCCTTATCATTGAGCTAATATGAATCGGGGTGCACTCATTGATATGTGAGAAGTCTCCCTTGTGGAACAATTATTACATAAATGTTGGAATAAGACAATGGAATTTAAATATATTGGTTGTATAATTACAATCCGTAATTGCCGGTGATAGATAATGAAAATAAAGGAGTCATGCATTTTTTAAAAAATTATTGCAATTTCTATTAAAGAATTTTTCTTAAGCTAGGGTCACACTAGGCAAATATTTGCTCCAGCGACAGGAAGTGTGTGTTTACTGAGAGCAAGTGAGCATAGATTTCAAAGCATTATTTACGCTCATTTGCTCTCAGTAAGCGCACACTGCCGGTCGCTAGAGCAAATATTTGCCTAATGTGACCCTAGCTTTAGCAACATTTAGCAAGTTCGGTCAGCTGTTTTTTAATCATCTGCTAATGGTCAGCTGCTCAATGTTTATCTTATTTTTGTTATTGTTATTAATATATTAATTATTTTTTATTTATTTTGCTTAAAATTGAAGAATTGTTTCATAGCTTTGGAGTTAGTTTTTCTTTCATGTATTGGCGCCAATATTGTAACATTAGATTTTTCTTTAGCACTAAGATATGTTTAGCTTACATATAATCTTTCGTCAGGTTTTACATTTAGTTATGTTAAATTGAAGGGGTGTTTCCATAAAAACGACACAAACAATTAAATTGATAAATAAATGCAAAAATAATTAATAAAATATGTACAGTAATCAAAACTCATATTCGAACCCCCTTCAAAAATGAGTAAAATCGCTATTTATGGCAGATATGGTAGAAACAAGTGCTTTAATTTATTGGATAGAGAATATTTGAGAATAATTTACCTGAAAAAAAAATATAGTTTAATTAGTTCCATCATTTACGGTAGATGGAGTTCAGAGTAAGGCAAAATTCATATTCGAACACCTTAAGGCACTACTATAGTAACGTAAATCTCTTGTTTTCGATTCTCTCTTTATCCAATATGTTGATATTTTCTAGATCTGCTGTGTGTTCGTTTTCTATACAGTGCTGTGCTAAAGCTGTTGTAAGTTTCTTTTTCTGTATGTCCGTCTTGTGTTCCGCTATCCTTGTGTTTAAGTTCCTCTTTGTTGTTCCAATATGGACTTTACCTCATTTTTCTTGTTCATTCCCTTTGCACGTAATTTCGTAAACAACATTGTTCTGATCAGGTTTTTGTATATTTGTTTTTGTTTGCGTGTATAATGATGCTGTGGTTTTGTATGGTTTGTGTGCTATCTTAATTTCTTCTTCATCCATGACTTGTTTTAGTTGTTTTGTTTCTGTTAGTCTTATGTCAGACTATAGCTTTGTTCCTTTACTTTTTTAATGGTAAGTGTGGTAAAAGAGAAAAGTGTCAAAATTGTTCAAAATTACTCTCTCATGAACATTTTTACCAGAAAAGTAAAGGAACGGAAAAATGGTAGATCCGGCAGCAATGTCAAAAAAAAACATAAAAAACTAAATTTTCGTCTTTTATTTCACAGTTTTTAATTTAGTGTTGTCAGTGTTCGACTTTTTCTTCGGTTTTTCGTCCATTTTGTGAAATAATCGTCAAACAAAAGTCGAAAAATCAGTTCTGCCATTTTCTACCTGCAGAAATTTTGCTGGTAGCCTGTGGTAGAAGAGAAAGCCATTTTCGCTCTCTCTCCCCTCTCTCTCTCTTAAAAATTGCTTCCAGTTTTGCCACTTTTCGGGGGTCAAGGAACGCTTTGCAGGTTAAAAATGGTAACAAATGGTTAAAATGGTAACCTCAGGTAAGTAAAGGAACACAGCTTATGAAAATTTTCATTGAAAACGTTTTTCCATTTTCTTCCAAATTTTCATTGACGTCTACACACAAAATATTTTCATGTGAAAATTTCTGATATTTTCTTGGTTGCTTTACACAGTTGTTCTTATTGAAATAGAAAGCCTAACGGAATAAAAGTAACGAATATGGATTTGAATGAAAAAGAATATATTATAAAATCAATTCTAGAATTGATTAAGGAAGCTATTGTTAAAAATATAAGTGAAGAAATAATAACTGGTAACTAAAATTTCAATAACATGTTATAAATGTTTAACAATATTACAATTATAACAGGTTTAATAGATCTATGTCAAAATGCCTCATATTTGCCCACGTCCAATGTAAGAAAATGTTGGGTAAAGCCATGGCGATTAGCCAGAGTCGAACGCGGGCCATTCGCTTTTTTAACGAAGGAACTATTGTTGAGTGATGAATGGTCCTACAGGAACTACTTAAGAATGTCAAAGCGTCAATTTACATACATTTTGAGTCTTGCGGATCAAGATATTTCCGGACGTGATACGCGTATGAGGCAAGCAATTCCGTCAGCTGAAAAGTTAGCTCTAACGCTACGATTTCTTGCTACAGGTATGGTGGTAATGGTAATTACAATATATACTAAATAAATCTTAAGATATGGGAGGGGAAAATTGTTTAAGTGATTAAAACGCTTTGTGATTATGTTATGAAGTAAAAAAATCGACAAAAGCTTCAGTATTATGTGATTACCTTTTGATTGTAATCGTATAACGCTTAAGGCAATAGCTTAATATTTCTCAGATTACTTAAGTTGTAGCTTATTTTGGAAATGACGCGCATTCTGTATGTACAATCAAATCGAGAATATTATCTTAGAATCAGGGTTTCTACAACCGTAAAAAAGTACCAAATGAAATTTGTTTATATGTATAAATAAGGTACAATATCTGCAAACATATTAAGCTATTTCTTTATGCATTATAGGCTTCGCAATGGAGTTTAATCACCAAAACAATTCTTTACAAAAGGAATTTACCAAGCCCTACCCCAAAATATTATTGCACAGTTATATCCAAACATAATAATTTTTACAGGGGAAAGTTTCCAGAGCATAAATTATCAGACAAGAGTATCAAGGGCTTCTATTTCCATTATTGTACCCCAAGTTTGTGAGGCCATTTGGAGAAGATTGAAAGGACCCTACCTAAAGGTATTACATTGTGCGCCGCGAAAAATTGAACAACATTCTGACACCGCGGCCTTATACAAGACCAAAAAAGGAGACATGAATGTTACCGTTTTTGCCCATCAGTTGCATTTTGCATTTCACTCCAGAGATTTGTGGTCCTGATGCAAAAGTGGTCACGAATTGTACTTGTTTAAAGTTTTTATTTTCTTTGCAATTTCGATCTATAAAAACGTCTTTCTCTACAAAGTTTGTGTTCATAATTTTTGTTCTTTATGACAAGAGCTGCATCTTTGCCTCCGAGAGTAAATCGTCGAGTAAAGCGTTTCGCATCAGGGCATCAAATCTGTAGAGATGCACATTTGCGTGCATCTGACGGACAAAAACGGTAACGCTCATGTCACCTTTTTTGGCCTTGTATCAGGCCGCGGTGTCAGAATATGTATTAAAAATAAAGCATATGTATATTTTTCTTTCTTCTCATGGTTTCCCGACAACATATTAGAATGGGAGGCGATATCCAAAGATTTCGCCATCAAATGGCAATTTCCCAATTGCCTAGGTGCTCTGGATGGGAAGCACGTCTGTTTCCGACCTTCGAGGTCTGATGGAGCCTACTTCCACAACTATAAAGGCACTAATAGCATCGTGCTAATGGCATTGGTGGATGCCAATTGCAAATTTATATTTGTCGACATTGGCAGTAATGGTCGAAATAATGATGCGGGAATATTCTTACAAAGCCGATTATATACCGTCCTTACGGATGCAAACCAAATACCTCCTGACGCTTTGGTAGGTAATGGACGCTGTCTTCCGTATGTAGTGATTGCCGACGATGCTTTTCCACTGCAAACTCATGTGATGAAGCCGTATCCCTACCACACCAAAACTAAAGAAAAACAAATTTATAACTTACGTTTATCCCGAGCAAGACATGTGGTAGAGCATGCTCGCCAACAGATTTCGCATCTTCTTTGCTCCCATAAATCTATGTGTGGGAAAGGTAGAACTTATAACATTTGCCTGTGTTACGCTGCACAATTTCCTTTTACAAAATGACGACACGTATGCACCTAATATGAACCAGGAATTACCAAGTTTGCCTCAACTCGAATGAAGTTCTTCCACTGTATAAAACCCTCGGAGAGGTGAAGCCGAGGTTAAAGTTTATGCCAAGGAAGGCCAAAAATTTACTGCACTGCGGGTATCATTTTCTTACTTGTTTTTATCAAATTTAAAATATATGACCACATAGTTCTGTATTTTACAGAAAAATATTGACCAATGCGTTATTTTCGTTACCAGTACTCAATCACAATTCGGTGATTCTATGATTATTGTATGCGATTCATTGTGTTTTAATCACCTAAGATAGTACATATAGGCTGACTTCCGTATCGTCAGTTGTTTTGCAAATGACTGCAAATGTGTGAAGTATTTTATGTCTCTTAACGCAGTTGCGCATTTTCAACCCAGATAAAGCCACTGGTCGTTTAAACGCCACAAAAAATGGTTGCAAAAATTGACGTAAAACTCTGGTTCTTTCGAATATTTTTGTGGGGTTTTTTGCATTTTGTTATAGTATAGTCTGTTATCTGTCATTTTATAACGCTTCATTTGACCTACGCATTCCCACGCAATTGACCTAAAACCCAAGCTTTTCACAAAAATCGACTTCCTTGTAATTTTCGACTTTTGATGAAAAATTTAAATATGCGATAAAAATTTAATCATAAATGTTAGAATCATATAGGGTCAGGGATTTGTTAGGAATATAGTAAGAATATTTTCTCCATCAAAAACCAAGGGATTGGCATGTAACGATACACCAATTTTACCCTCCAAAATTTTCGGCACTTTTAAAAGAAGGCCCGATTGCAGAAAAACTATAAGTTTTAGAGAAAAAAGTTATTTATTAAAAATGCTTAAAAAGTCTCAAAAATAATATTTTCATAAAAAATTTTAAGTTTTCTTGCAAAAAATTCTCGGCGCTAAGTGGGTTAACGCAGGTAAAAAAGCAAACATGTATCATTTTTGTTTTTGACGCATTTAGTTGGAGGAACAATGCATGAGTGTGCAATGAAACATAAACAACACAAAGCAAATGGCGATACTTAAGTCAGTCATAATAAAAAATATATGCAGATTGCGTATTTTTTATTCTATTCAGTTCAATTACAAATAAGATAAATTCATTCATATCAATATTAGTAATTAAATTAAAGTAACTAATATAAATTGGTAAAATACAAAATAACAATAAATTATTTAGTTATGAATGTAACAGTATGTTTACATTTACGAAATCCAGTCATTTTAACAGTCAATTCCATTGCGTATACGTCAAATCAAATCCAATTGATTTCAGATGAGTTTTCATTTGACGTATATGCAAAGGAATTGAAAGTTTAAACACACTTGATTTCGTAATGTAAACCAGCTATAAGACACATATAATGTTAATTCAATGCATTTTGATATTTAATATCGTTTCAGTCAGTAGGAGAACAATATGTCACATAAAAATTTTTGGTTTGTTCTGAAAAATAATAAATATTAATAATATATGTAATTTTTGATGCAAATACAGACTTACTTATTCAATAGTAAGCAAATCACCTTCATCGAAAACCCCATCCATAGAGAGCTCCAAAATGTCTTTTGGTGATTGTGAACTGATATTTTGTGGTTTGCTTATAAGTTCCCGCATAAGGCATTGGACTTGCCACGCAGCTTCGTTTTGATTTTTCGCACTAATTTCCTCCATTTGAGCGGCAACCAAATTGCCCAGCCATGCAAACTTTAACTCCTTCTTTTCACATAAAACTTTCCTAAGTCTTTCTAAAATTATTCATTGTGTTCTGAAAAGAAAAGAGTTGTTATTTACTTTCTACCTAAACATAAGGAAACAAGTAAGAAAGTATCAGTCAACTGTGCCGACAGAGATATACCCCAGCTACGTTCTTAAAAAAGAAGTAAACTTAATTATATATAGAAAGATTTTGAGCTTGTGGGACAATTTGTCTGGACCGCAAGGTTATGTTGAAAAACATTTCAAAACGATCCGAGTCCTTAAACTGCACTCTTTCCAAACTTTGTGTGGGAGGTGTCCGAAAAATTGGGCCGATGTAATCCATATTCGAACTTGAACTACATATGTCGGGAATTAATATTACCATATGGAAAGTTTGTACCAATTCGGCTAATCCGTTAGTGAGTTATCGTGCACACCAGTCAGCCAGACAGATCGACAGATGGACGGACATGGCCCAATCCAAATTTCATGAAAAAGATTTCGTCCAAACATACTTGTGGTCTATTATTTCTATCTGTTATTTTGATGAGGCACATTTTTGGTATTAAAGTGTATATACCCTTTTTAGATTAAAGACTGAGGGAATAAAAAGCGTTAAGTTCGGTCGGGTTAAACTTTTTATGACATACACCATTAAATATTCTGAGTTATATGGTAAAACTGAATAATTGTTATGCAGTTACCAATACCCACAATTTTAGGTTCACAAGTATGAGAACTACGAATGCATAATTTTAGTTACTTCGGGCTACACCACAACGTGGGCCCATGCACACAATTTCTGATGGATAAGTTTTTACCCACTGGGAACCATAAATGTTAGTTAAAAATTAAAAAAAAATCTAGAGTGGCGTTAAGTTCGACAGAGCCGAAATTTTTATAGCCTTCACCACGGGCTGCATTGAAGTAATAGGAACAGTTTCCCTTCATTTATGAAAGTCCACAGCTCTTCATCTATGTTAAGGTTTATTCCTTGGTGATGCAGAGTATCATGACTTTAATCACATATTGATAATTTTCTGCGTGGTGGTTGTACAAAGTCTGCCATTTCGGTGTGATAATGAGGCTAAACCTTCATATCAATATGTGGACCAATATAGCCCATTTTCAGTATCATACATCGTGGGACATTAGCACTAGCTTAAGTATTGCGAGCTGTATATTCTTTTTAATAGACGGACAGCCCGCGGACATCGTTATATGGACTTATAATTTTATGTTGATCAAAAATATATGAACTTTATAGGGTCTCTGACGATTATAAATGTCAAATTTCTGCTATTTGATTAATCTGATGATAATATTAGCAAAAAGGACCATCCAAAATCTGGTGGTACATTTCAATGTGGAATAACAACGTGGATAAATTCCCCCATTTCCAAAGCGAATCACCCCACGACCGAATTTTATTTAAAAATACGAAAAAATTTATGATGTAATACAAATGTAGCATTTAGCATTTCCTTTACAAAGGGAATAGCAAAGCGTCTGAAGGATACAATATTTACCTTAAGCTTTTTCTTTGGTGGTTCTTGGCTATATTTATGATCCTCGTTTACATCTTTTGCATGATTATCGCTCACATCTTCTACATGAACTTGGCTCACATCATTTACATTGTGTTCGGGAAATGTGTTCTGAAAATGTAAATACATTATAATTACATATATCATGACGCCTTTAACGAAAACTTACCTCAATATTATCTTTGGTACTTAGGTGAATAGAGATCGCTAGTTCCTGCGCCACTTTTCCTTGAATTTGCGAGAAGCCTTTGGTCCTGCATAAATTGCACTCTTAAATTCCTCCCTTTTCGCTGGGCCTCCTTTACATGTAGGGAACCATCATATTTTAACAATCTGTCCACAATTATTGACCATGCATGGGCCTTCTTAACCCTGTCCAAATACTCAGGGGAACGACTGTTATATAAACAGGGATGTTCTTGCACGGATACAATCAGATGTTCCACAGCCTCATGGGTCCATTTCACTGCCATATTTTGTCATCCTTTTTTGCTGTTTTTATTTGCACTTTCTGGATTGTTTAATATTAATATATTATATTATTGTTCTCAGTATATTATATTATTATTGTAATATGTTATTGTAATTTTATGTTTTTCCTTCGATATTTTTGATTTCTTCCAGCACAATTTTAAAATAATTTTTATTCTATTGCCTGTTTTATACCGAAAATAAAATGAAAAGCAATCAAAGAAATGATATTGATTTGACAATTACGATTGTAAGCACAAAGAATAATTTCAGATTACAGAACCTTGTGTACACAGTTTCACCCCCTTCACACCTCTTGCCTATAAACTCATTTTCACGTACATGAAAATTTTCATAGTGTGGCATAAGACTTAGTCGTGGTAAAAACTCTAATATTTGGTGTTGCCTGATATTATCTATCGATTTGGGAATTGTTGATTTTTGTACGAGTTTGTTTATTAGAGTGGTCGGATAGCTACCCAGTTGTTCAAGAAATAGCAATTGTCTACTTTGACATAGTTATGTAACTAGTTACTCATTGATCCTAGTTACTTTACACCCAAAAATGACACACAAAATAGCCTATAGCCTGCTTTTGTCACTGAAAATGGGCTTCCCTGCCTACCCTGTCAATTCACTAGTTACTGGTAATGCGGAGTGTAATATATTGACTATTTTATAGACTACCGATGGATAGTGTAATCAACAATGTTTCTCATTTGTAACCTCTTTTCAAAATTATTATTTCTCTTTTTGAAAACAAAATAGAAAAAATGTCAATTTTTTTTTAATTTTTTCTGAATTTATAAAATACGTATTTTGATGCGTTGATGTGCAAAAAGTAGTTGTTAAATGAAGATACAACAAACGTGGAGAACAGAAGAATATTTGGTAAGTATCGATATTTTTGGGACAATAGATTTTTTATTATCTCATTATTTTGTACATTTTATTTCAGGTACTTCTGAATTATCTGAAGGACACTTGAGATGAACATTCCCAGGACCAAATATACAGTTCTAGTTCATGGATTCACATGCAAGTTTCAATAACAAGAATCAAAAGATTAACACTAAATTGTCCTTTGTGATATATGTATGTATATACACGTCATGTAATTAAATAAAGCGTGGTTAGGGCATATACAGATTAACTGTTATAATTATATTTTGTAAACTGATATAATATCCGTTACACGTTATGCATTTACTCATTTAACTGATCAAAACATACTAGTGATTTTGGCTATCATTTCTAACTATCGATTTAACTGGTTACTGGTAATGCAATGAAGGGACAATTGAGTTTCCCAAGACTATCCAATTACCTGGTTACTGGTTATGCAATGAAGGGACAATTGATTTTCCAAGACTATCGAATTGCCTGGTTACTGGTAATGCAGTGAGGGGGCAATAGACCCCTTCCTATGACATCCCCATGTTAAATTCACCAGTCTATAACATTGCGAGTAGATTGGGCGGTAACTAGGGGTGTTACCAGTAGCCAGCAAAATTGCTAGTTCTTCCCTAGTTACCCGAACAACTGGGTATTTTGTGCTAGCATTTTTTTTTTTTTTTTGATTTTTCCTATATTTTGGTTTTTGAATTTATAGTCGCTGAGTTTCAATACTTTTGTTATTAAGTTGGTGGCTGTGTTTATTTTCTGCTGTAGTGGTTGTGTTGAATGGAAATTCATGAGTCTTCCAGACGTTGTTGGTTTCATGTACCAGTTTGTAATTACCCAGCAAACCAAATGTCGGATGTCCGACACGTCTGAACAATTTCGGAAGCAACGTCGTTCAGATTTCGTTCCGATTTCTAAACGATTTTTCGGAGCGGAAATAGTTCAGATTTTGTACCGATTTCGTTCCGATATCGGAACAAATTTCGGAAAGACATTTCCTTTACGAATTTCCCAAGGATTTTCTTCAGATATCGTTACGAAATCGGATCGAAATCGATACGATGTCGCTGCGACATTTCGTTTCGAAATTATGTCAACCACTTCATACAACTTTCGTTAAGATATCGTTACGATTTCGGATCAGACACCGGACGTGTCGTCCGAATTTTGTTAAGATGTCGGTACGATTGGTTTGCTGGGTAGTTTGTTTCTGTTTTTATGAATTGTTATGTCCAAAAAAAGGTATAAAATTGTTCTCTTCCATTCCCATGGTAAATTTCAGCTTGTTGTGGTATTTATTTAGCATTTCTAATATTTTTGTTTCTTCTCCTTTTCTTACTATTGCAAATATGTCATCTACATATGTATTTTGTTAGAAATTGGAATTGAATATTTTCTTGTTTGAGTTCTTCTATTGTTTACGTTAACAATGTGTCCAAGACGATATCAGCAGTAGTTGAGGATACAGGGTTCCGCGTCGGCATACCATACATATATCTGCGTGAAGAAATCGGTGTCGTACATGAAGTAATTGTTGTCGTTAAGACAAAATTGTAAAATTTTCAAAAATTGCAATTGCTAAGGACGAAAACGTCAATGAAATAAATAAGAATCTAATGCTCAAGATAGGAAAAAATATTAATGTCCGGATTATAGAGGTAAGAAAAATATGAGATGTCCGGATTACAGAGTCTACAATGTAAAAAAAATCTAATGTCCGGATTACTCTACATATTCACAAAAATAAAATTTTCATTTCCTCTCCTATCGTTAGATATAACGGTATTTGTAGGCAAATTTAGTTGGTTCTATTCAGATGAACCGGAGTGTATGTACGGTCCACATAAATATAAGAAGCATGTGGAGAGCAAACACTCGTCTTGTAGGCGGTCGATTTAAATAAAAATAGATAAGAGTTTTCCAATGCTACATGTTGTATGTTTGTTTTAAATTACGGTGAGTAATGTAAGCTGCAGACTGATAAGCAAGTATAGTTTGTTTGTGTACCCGACGATTGGAACGTGAGCATTCAAGGGCACAGCCAGAACCAAATCTAGGGGTGGGCAACTTCTTTTTTAATGATGTGTAGACAGCGGACTTTTATGCAACCCCTATTTTTGGTCCGATTCATGTCAAATTTTGGGACTGGGCATATTTTTGGCTTAATTAAATTGCAATCGAAACATATGACATATGCAAAATTATGCAAAATGCATAAATTTTTGCATATGCAAAATTTATGAATTTTACATATTTTCTTATGCAACAAATATTTCAATAATAGGTATGTGTGTATGTACAATTTTTCTGTTTAAAATTCTTTTCATACAAGTCAATAAAATAGAGAAATGTATAACCACAGCCTCAACCTTCAAAATACCGAAAATCGGGAGGTATCGTTCTATGGGGGCTACATAAAGGCCTGAACCTAAACCGACAAATTTTCGGTAGAATCTGTTTACCCCAAGGAAGACTTAGTACCAAATTTCAGCCATTTTGGCAGGATATTGAGGCCACTGCCTTCAAACTACCAGAAATCCGGAGGTACCGTTCTATGGGGGCTATATTTAGACGTGGACCCATACCCACAAATTTCAGGTGGAAAGTTGTACACCCCCAACGAAGACTAGATACGAAATTTCAGTCATATCGGTGGGATATTGAGGCTACAACTTATAAAATACCGAAAATCGGGAGGCACCGTTCTATGGGGGCTATATCAAGGCCTGAACCTAAACCGACAAATTTTAGGTGGAAAGCTGTTTACCTCCAAGGATGACTTAATACCAAATTTTAGCCGTTTTGGCGGGATATTGAGGCCACTGCATTCAAAATACCACAAATCCGGAAGTACCGTTCTATGGGGGCCATATGAAGACGTGGACCTACACCGACAAATTTCAGGTGGAAAGTTTTATACCCCCAACGAAGACTAAATTCCAAATTTCAGTCATTTCAGTGGAATATTGAGGCCACAACCTTCAAAACACCGAAAATCGGGAGGTACTGTTCTATGGGGGCTATAGGAAGACGTGGACCCATACCCACAAATTTCAGGTGGAAAGTTTTATACCCCCAACGAAGACTAAATACGAAATTTCAGTCATATCGGTGGGATATTGAGGCTACAACCTTCAAAATATCGAAAACCGGGAGGTACCGTTCTATGGGGGCTATATGAAGACGTGGACCTATACTGACAATTTTCAGGTGGAAACTTTTATACTCTCAACGAAGACTTTATACAAAATGTCAGCCATTTAAGTGTGATGTTGAGGCCACAACCTTCAAAATATCGGAAATCGGGAGGTACCGTTCTATGGGGGCTATATGAAGACGTGGACCTATACTGACAAATTTCAGGTGGAAAGTTTTATACCTCCAACGAACACCAAGTACCAAATTTCAGTGCGGTATTGAGGCTACAACTTACAAAATACCGAAAATCGGGAGGTACCGTTCTATGGGGGCTATATGAAGACGTGGACCTATGCCGACAAATTTCAGATGGAAAGTTTTATACCCCCAACGAAGACTGTGTACCAAATTTCAGTAATTTTGGTGGAATATTGAGACTACAACCTTCAAAAAACAGAAAATCGGGAGGTACCGCTCTATGGGGGCTATATGAAGACGTGGACCCATGCGGATATATTTCAGGTGTAAAGTTTCATACCCCTAAAGAAGACTTAATACCACATTTCAGCCATTTCGGTGGGATTTTGAGACCACAAATCCTTGTATGTAAAAACATGTCAAAATATGCGCTATATGCAAAATATGCAAACATTTCTGGGCATAATTTGTGATAAAACTAGTTTTTAGATTATTGCATAAGATTCCGCTGTCTAATGATGTGTATAGTTTTAACATACAAAATTTTAAAACCTTTATTTCGATACTTACCCAAAAAAAAAAACGTCCAACATGAAATATTCTGAACTAATATGGAATAATTAATTTCTTTTCCGTTATGAAAGTACTATCGCCCACAATTTTAGGTGAATTTTCTTGACCACTGCGTATAGCAATTACCTATCACCTAACTTTATCTGGTCAGCTAGAATTTTGTACAATACTTTAAATTTGGCAGTATTGTTGTTTAGGGATTAGATCAAAACGTGGACCTATGTCCACCCACAACTATTGGCGGAGAAGTTTTTGATCACTACGAACCCGTAATGCTGAATTGCAAATAAAAACAAGCAAAAAAGTATCAGTCGGCTTTGCCGACATAGATATACCCCAGCCTGTGTGGATTGAAATACTGTTTTTTTTCCAAAAAAAATATTTAAGTGGGTTTTGAAAATTTTTGGCGTATGCACAAAATATTACAAAGACCAAATTGTGGACCGAATCGGCAGATCCGTTCGAGAGTTATCTTGCGCTCCAACCACTACACACGGTGTCATAGGGCCTTTTTGTACCTATCATGCTATTTTCTCTGGAAGTATGGACTTGCCCCTGATGAAGCTTATACCGTTATATGGGGGACAGTGAATGCACGTTGCTACAACAAAAATCAAAGCGATTCGTGAACAGATCCTAAACTGAACTCTTCCGAAATTTTGTGTGGGAGGTACCCGAAGGAATGGACCGATTGAGTCCATATTGAAACCTCGTCTAAGCCTGATAGAAATTTCACGATGTGCAAAGTATGGGCCAAATCGGTTAGTTCCTTCAAGAGTTATCGTGCGCACAAATTTTCCGACATTTTGTGGGGGAGGTGCCGGAAGGAGTGGACCGACCGATATAATCCATCTTCGAACTTAAACTAAGTTTGGACAAAATATTGCGAAAGCCAAATTTTGGACCAAATCGGTTCATCCGTTCGAGAGTTATAGTGCGCACCAGCCAGACGGACGGACATTGCTTAATCGATTCCAAATTGTCTACTTGGGGTCTAAAACCATTATTTCGATGAGGCACATTTGGCCCGTATGAAAGTGTATATGAGGGAAAGTCAAAAAATGTTAACATTGATGAAGCCAAGGTTTGCTCTATTATAATACGCGCACTATTCAAGCGTATCACAAAATATGACCACAGTTGAACCAAATTAAGTGTTTTTGATCGAAGCTCAAAAATTTCCACTGCATCCACCTTTTATGGATGCTGACATTTTGAAGCCAGATTTTAGGTGTTTTTTGTATTTTTTATTTAACAAAGACGCGCATTCGGCTTTTTCTAAGAATCATTAATAGGATTAAAGTACTTGCGATTACGCATAATTTTATATGTATATTGACTATGTAGCCCACACAGCATCACAGTAATCCACCGCCAAAGGGCAAAATTTAGAGCGATATTTTTTCGAAAAAAACAATTTTTTGGGTACAGTATTTTCAATATCCTTTTGATTGTGCTGGGACCCCAAGATATTTTACTTTGTTTATGGTCCGGATCATATAAATCATAGATCGTGAAAATCCATCCACTAGAACGGCGGAAACAGCAACTGCAAAACCCGAAAAATGTGAGAAAAATGTTTTAGAAAATATCGCGAGTTTAGTCGCGTTTTCTGTGGATCGTTTCCTTGTCAATGAAGAAACTGACACGTCACTCGCGTTTTTGCGAAAACAGCGGTTTTAAAAGTTAGTGGTATGGGCGGTGTATCCGATTTATCCCAAAAATAGTGTGTGATGCTACATCCACGGTTCTTGATGGATTTTATCGAAATAGGTTTAGATCGATGTATTTTTAACGAACGCACGAAATAGCTTATAACGACATAGTTTATAGGGTAATGTCGTTATGATGTCTCTGTTTATCTGTTTAACCCATTTTGTACTTGGTGTTCGATTTGTCGAACAATAAAAAAAATTGTGGAAGAAAAAGTTAAAATTTTAAACAAGTTTCAGTATTTATATTAAGTCTCATCTGTCGGCAAATAAAACACGTAAGAAAAGCGTTAAGTCCGGCCGGGCCGAACTTTTTATACCCTCCACCACAAATTTCAGCCATTTCGGTGGATTAATGTGACCACAACCTTCAAAAAACTGGCCCGAAATGGTTTGGTCGAACAAAATTTTTTAAGCTACTGTAACTAGTTATTATATTTTTTTCTCATAAGAATGTTTGTATATTTGAAGATTTCAAATTAAAACTTATATTTTCTTAAGTTTCTGAACAGAAAATGTACATAATTAACAAGTTTTGTAAGAAAATATTTCAAAAATTTTTGTTTGTAAGCTGTTTTTGAGAGAACCTTCCAATAAAATCTGAATTACTTCTTCATGTCATATTATACCACTATCAAAAGCTAATTCCTTAATGAATATACCCCATGTCTATTATTAATCCTAATCCTTCGTGGACTACATATTGAAAGCCAATAGAAATTTGTTTTACTGCCATCGCCAAAATTTTGTTATTCTGTTTTAGACAAATTTGCTGCTAAACAGTATGAGAAAATAATGAAGGCAAATGAATTTTTGTGCGTCACTTGATTTTTACTTATCATTACCGAAGTATAATATTAACCTCAAACTTTAGATTACGAGATTATATAACTAGGATTGTATATATTTCATCAAAATAATGATTTAAGACTTCACATATGTTTGGACGATATTCATTTCAGCCAAGATGGAAGTACTTATCACCGTCCGTCCGTCTGTATCTCTGTTTGTCTGGCAGGTTGGAAAACATGATAACTCTCGGTCCAAGTTATGGATCTCGTAATGTTTTGTCCAAATTAAATTTAAGTCATATCGGTGCCTCCGCCATAAAAGTTCAAAAATGTTCACTAAAATGGTCGAAGGGACTAACCGATTCGGTCTAAAATCTTAGGTTCGATTTCTTAGGTTCGCAAGATTACTTCCAAAAGTACATCAAGGTCCAAGAAAATATGTTTGGACAACATCTTCAGGTCTCTTATACAAGTCTAACATAACTGCAGTTTAAAGACTGTTCGATGATTCTTTGGACATTTTGTAGTCTTGTTTACAGCGATATCCTACTTTTCGTGGACAAGTTTATGCTTCCTGACAAAGCTCTAAATACTACGGTGGCCAACTAAAAAGCTTATGGGCGCGGTAACTATCGAGAGGAGTGTCTCTCAAATAATTATTAGTGAATAATTATGTGGGGTTCAATAAGGATCGATTGTTATTTGTCAAAACTATATAGAACTAAGTCCATCAAAGTGTTTGTCATCGAGTCCAAAAACTTCTAACCGTACAATTAAGAAAACAAATTATAACGCTTCTTTTGTAACATAATATTAAAAGTAAGAATAATCCTGTAGATAAGGGCCAAAATAAAATATTTGGAGAAATGAAAAAAAAAATACATTTTATAATATATCTAAAAATTCCATAATTTGTATACATTTCGCACCATATCTTCAAAACTGCTAAACTTTTCTTAATGTTTTCATTTGGAAACATATCAACGACAACGACAGCCGATATTAGGCTGAGATCATCGAAATAGTGAAAATCTTGCTATAGCAAAGACAACGGCAATTCTTTGTTGTTGTAAAATTCTGCGATAAACCATAACGTGGACCTGTATGATTAAAAACTTCAATATACTTCAATAAATTTTACATGGCGACATTACCGAACGTGGCCCGATATTGTCTATTTTCAATTCTAAATATCCTACTCTGTAAATATTTAAAATTGTATCCTTAGTCCCAATTTACATTAAACGATTTTTCTTGCGGCAATTTTTCTCGTTCTCTTTTAAACTTGCCTCTTGCGTTTATACAGGCAATTCTGTTTCTGCAAGTTTTGTTTTCAAAACAATGAAAATAATGTCAAATACGAAAAATATAAAAGGAATTGCCTGAAAATTGCCGGTACGAGCAATTTTTTTCCACTTCCATACCCCTTACGTGTCTCTCCTACAAACTTGCCGCAAGTAAACTCGCCTAATGTAAATTGCGACTAAATATTATGAATTCTTTCTATTGAATTTATATACTTTGTACCATTATTTCATATAAAATATAGAATAGAATATAGAATAGAATATGTGCCAAAATTTCCAGTCCATCGGACAAAAATTTACCGAGATATGAGCTTTCGAAGGGAAACATTTATTGTGTTTTGTATGTAGCATAGAAACTAAAAACGTCTTTTCCTCGAAGTGGCACTTTAGATGTTTTTGTGGGACTATTGTACACATAAATCATGTGCTTAACCGAGAGAGTCTTAAAAAAACTGCTGACGGAGTCAGAAAAAATATCAATTATGTACGGGTTTTGTTTTTGTTAAAATTGAAATTTTGATTTTAACTGTTCAAAATTTTTAAAAATTGAATTTTTTAATTCCTTTTCGATAATGGACAAGATTATTAGGTACGTAATGATCCCACAAAAACATATGCTGATCGGTTTATTCTTTTTATACCCTCAGCCTTTAGGCTAAGGAGGGTATATACACTTTGATACGATGAAAATGTGCCTCATCGAAATAATGGTTTTAGACCCCAAGTATGTTTGGACGAAATGTGTTTCAGACAATTTGGAGTCGATCTAGACATGTCCGTCCGTCTGTCTGTCCTGCTGGCTGGAGCGCACGATAACTCTCGAACGGATGAACCGATTCGGTTGAAATTTTGGATTTCGTAATATTTTGCCCAAACTTAGTTTAAGTTCGAAGATGAGCTACATCGGTCCACTCCTTCCGGTACCTCCCCCACGAAAGTTCGAAAATGTTCGGAAAGTTTGTGCGCACGATAACTCTTGAAGGGAGTGACCGATTTGGTCCTTACTTTGTATAGCGTAAACTTTCTACCAGAGTAATATCAGGTTCCAATATGGTCTCAATAGGTCCACTCCTTCGAGTACCTCCCACACAAAATTTCGGAAAATTCAGTTTAGGGCCATCTCTCGAATCGCTTCGACTTTTGTTGCAACAACTTGTATTTACTGAACTCCATACGATGGTACACATTACATCAGCGGCAAGTTCATACTTCCTGAGAAAATAGCCTGAAAGATGCAAAAAGCCCCTATGACACCGAGTGTAGTGGTTGGATCGCAAGATAACTCTCGAACGGATCTGCCGATTCGGTCCAAAATATGGCCTTAGTAATATTTTGTCCAAACACAGCTTAAGTTTGAAGATAAGCCATATCGGTCCACTCCTTCAGGTACCTCCCCCACAAACGTTCAAAAATGTTCGGAAAAATTGTTCGTGCGGTAACTCTTGAAGGGAGTGGCCGAATTGGTCTATACTTTACACATTCTAATATATCTACCAGATATAGATCAGGTTCAAATATGGACTATATTTGTCCACTCAATCCGGTACCTCCCACACAAAATTTCGGATAAGTTCACTTTAAGACACGCTCTCGAATCACTTTATTTTTGTTGAACAACTTGCATTCGCTGCCTCAATTACGATGGTAAAAGTTTTTTTAGGGACAAGTCCATACTTCTTGAGCATACAGACCGAAGAGTGTAAAAACCCCCTATGGCACCATATGTTGCGGCTGGAGATCCACTTCCATAACGGTCAATGTCGAACCATTCCTTTTAGTATCTCCTCCGCAAAACTTTTGATCTTTAATCCTAATCAACATTTTCGTCGGTTCAAACGCCCAAAATTTTTAAAACACCCTAAATACTTACGTATTTTGGGAAAAATTTGTTGCAATATACACAGGCTGAGGGTACATCTCTGTCGGCAAAGCCGACTGATACTTTTTTATTTGTTCAAACTACAGTGGGTACCGCAAACTGCTTTATTAAAAACAGTGCTTTATAAGCGGGCATTTGAATGTAGGATTTTCAAAAAAAAAAAGAAGGTAACTTAAGGTTTAATAGATTTTTTATAAAAAATTCATGAAAATGGCTTTTCTCATGCTTTAAGTGGCCATAACCCCTTAAAATAGCTTTACGTAACGATACACAACATTTGCATTTTTCATGATTTTTGGTCAAGTTGTGCCCCCCCCCCCCCCCGAAATGAAATCCTGCGTACGTCCCTGATGGGGGCTATACCAAAACGTGGACCTATATAACCCACCTTTAGTAGGAATGTTTTTTGACCTCTGGAGGCACAAAATACCAAATTACAACCAATTCTGTGGTTAAATGGGTGTAATACGTTCAAAATATATTAAAAAGACGCGTACTTTATATGGGGCCTTATATGGGGGCTATACCAAAACGTGGACCTATATAACCCAACTTTGGTAGGAATATTTTTGGGCCTCTGGAGACAAGAAGTACCAAATTACAACCAATTCGGTGGTAAAATGGGACAAATATCTTAAACATTTCTTAAAACGACGACGCGTTACGCGTCATTTTGTATGGGGGCTATACGAAAGCGTGAACCTACATAGCCCGCTTTCAGTACCAAAGGTCCTACGTACATATAATATATTTTCCCAAAATTTCATCAACATACGTCAATCCGTTCGGATGCTAGAGTGATTTCCAGAGACGGACGGACATGGCTATATCGATGTAGAATTGCACGCTGATCAAGAATAAATATAGCTTGTGGGGTCTACAACGATTATTTCGAGTAGGTGCAAACGTAGTGACAAACTTAATATACCCCCATCCTATGGTGGAGGGTATAAAAATCTTCCCTTGAAAACTCCCCCTCCTCCTATATTTTTGGATACTTTTTAAATTAATTTAAACAAGTGAGCAAAGGCTATAGTCGGGACGGGGCCGACCATGTGATACCCTACACCACTACCCCTGTGCATAAGCTTTTCACTAGTAAACATTTATTTTAGGGAACATAATCCGACTACCACCAAACATATTTTGGTTTTTAATCAAAAAATATCCCTCTTTCTCTCTGGGACCCCCATAAGCAACCAAAATTTTGTGACCATCCGATCAAAATTTCGACCTGTAGAATGGAAGAATTTCATGCATTACCGACTATTGTGGTATATCCTTTGTTTGACCACCTTCGCCAACCTACTTTACACCAATGTACAGGTAATATTTTCTTCTTCCATTGACAGGCTTTGCCATCGAAATAAACCTACTAGAAATCGATATATTCACAAAGAATAAAATTTTGAATGTGTCTCCACATGAGTTTTCCCCATTCCGATCCCTAAATATTATCCGACTTTCACTAAAATCAGTAGGCATCTTCCTCTGTAGGGCTCCCATCAACCCCCAAAAATTCGTGACTATCCGATCAAAATTCCAATCTGTAGCGTGATCACAAAAAATGGAAAAATTGATATATTATATTGTATAATATATTTTACGATATCTCGGTTGTTTGCACACTTACGCCAACATACTGTTTGAGCAGCTACGACAAGCTACTTTACATCATTGTAAAGGTGATATTTTTTACTTTCCTTTCCAGGGTTGATTTTGATACACCTCTTAAAGAAACAGAGACATTGGCTTTGAAATAAAACATTGACCATTCTCCAAATAAGTTTTTGCCCATTCCGACCCCTGAATATTATCCGACCATCATTAAAATTAGTAGGCTTCTTCCTCAGTGGGACCCCCATTAACCCCCAAAATTTCGTGACGATCCGATCAAAATTGCGACCTGTAGCGTGATTACAAAAAAATCGGAAAATGGGATGCATTATCGGCTATTGCGATATCTCCGTTATTTGGTTACCTACGCCGACCTAGTTTACAGCATTGTAAAGACGGGATCTTCTACTTTCATAGTCAGGCTTTGCTTTTGGAAAGTTTCCAGCCAAAGCTGTGATAATCGTCAATATAATTAAAATCGCAAAAATGAAAATTAAGTTTTTATTTGCTAGTATTGTGATATCTTTGCTGTTTGATCACCTACGAGCACCAACTTTACATCATTAGAAAAGTATATTTTCTACTTTCAGTGTCATAGAAGCTGAGATATTCGCTTTGGAAAAAAACGTTGTCTTTTTATCCACCTAAGTTTTTTGCCCTTTCCGACCCCTAAATATTATCCGACCATCACCAAAATCAATAGCTTCTTCCCCTTCGGGACCCCCATCAATATCCGCAATTTCGTGACGATCCGATCAAAATTGCGACTTGTAGCGTGATTACAAGGTTTAGATGGACAGACGGACGGACACACATAGCCAGATCGACTCAGCTCGTCGAGACATTCATTTTGGTATATATAAGTATGGGTCTACGACCATTATTTCGATGCGTTACAAACTTTTTGGCCGAAACCAACTTATAATACCCCTCCCACATAGTGGTGTAGGGTATAAAAATAACAAGTAAGAAAAGCTTTAAGTTCGGCCAGGCCGAACTTTTTATACCCTCCACCACGAACTGTATTGAAGTGAATCGGAACAATTAGTTTTATTTCGTTTATCAAAGTACTAAACTCTTCCTTTTATTGCAGGAGTAATACATACATATATCTCAACTAATAATACTCCCTTCAAAACAGTAATATGGGGCGACATTTTTGTTCTTTCCAAAAACATGGTCCAATATTTACAATTTTCCGAATTGAGCGAACCGACTAGATCTAAACCTGGTTATTCTGATTTGGACAGTTAACAACATCGGTAGCGCCGTTCTATGGAGGCTGTATAAAACGTTTTGATGGGATATTGATGACACAATCTTCAAATACCGAAAATCGGGAAGTACGCTTCTATGGGGTTATTTGAAGAAAAGGGCTTATACTAATAAAATTCTCTTCTGTAATATTTTATACACCAATTTAAATTAAATTTTAGTCATATCGGTGGTATATTAAGGAGACAACTTTCAAAATACCGTAAATCGGAAGGTACGGTCCTATGGGGTATTTGAGGACGTCGACCTATACCGGCACATTTCGGCCTGGAATGTTTCATACCTCTATGAAAAATGTAATACCAAATATCAGCTATTTTAGTGGAGAACGAGCTATATGTAGAAAATCGGAGGTACCGTTCTACGGGGGCTATATGAAGACATTAACCTATACCGACAAATTTCAGGTGGAAAGTTTTATACCCTCAACGAAGACTATGTACCAAATTTTAGCCAATTCGGTGTTATAATGAGGCGAAAATTGGGATGTACCGTTCCATGGGGTGCATATTAAAGCGTGGACCGATACAGATAAATTTCTGGGAGAAAGTATTGCATCCCAAAACAGGACGAAATATCAAACTTCAGGCATTTTGGTAGTATAGTATAGCTAAAACTTTCAAAATAACGAAAATTGAAGATATCGTCTTATGGACTATATGAGGGTGTGTGACCTAAGCGACAGATTTCATATGGAATGTTTTATACCCAAATGAAGGCTAACCACCAAATTTCAGCCATTCCGGTGGAATATTAAGGCCACAACCTTCAAAAAACCGAAATCGGGAGGCACCGTTCTATGGGGGCTATATGAAGGCGTGGACCTATACCTAAAAATTTCCGGGAAAGAGTTTTATACACCCAACGAAGACTAAATACCAAATATCAGCCATTTCGGAGGCTAAAACCTTCAAAATAACCGAAAATCGGGAGATATCGTCCTATGCGGTTTATATCAAAACCTGGGACCTGTATAAGCATTTTATGGTAGAAATATTTCTTAGGCTGTGGAAACACAAAATACAAACTTACAACCGATTCTGTGGTCCAATGAGACTAATACATTCAAAATATCTTAAAGTGACGCGTACGGGCGTTATATGGGGGCTGTACCAAACGTGGACCTATATAAACAAACTTTGGTAGAAATGTTTTTTAGCCCCTGGAGACACAAAATACCAAATTACAACCAATTCGGTGCTCAAATGGGACTAATACATTCAAAATATCTTAAAACAAGTAAAAAAGTATCAGTCGGCTTTGCCGACAGAGATATACCCTCAGCTGTGTATATTGAAACAATTTTTTCCCAAAATACGTATGTATTTAGGGGGTTTTAAAAATGTTGGGCGTTTGAACAGACAAAAATGTTGATTAGGATTAAAGATCAAAAGTTTTGCGGAGGAGATACTAAAAGGAATGGATCGACATTGACCGTTATGGAAGTGGATCTCCAGCCGCAACATATGGTGCCATAGGGGGTTTTTACACTCTTCGGTCTGTTTGCTCAAGAAGTATGGACTTGCCCCTAAAAAAACTTTTACCATCGTAAATGAGGCAGCGAATGCAAGTTGCTTCAACAAAAATCAAAGTGATTCGATATCAGGTCTTAAAGTGAACTTATCCGAAATTTTGTGTGGGAGGTACCGGGTGGAGTTGACAAATATAGTCGATATTTGAACCTGATCTATATCTGGTAGATATATTAGGATGTGTAAAGTATAGACCAATTCGGCCACTCCCTTCAAGAGTTACCGTACGAACTATTTTTCCGAACATTTTTGAACTTTTTTGGGGGAGGTACCTTAAGGAGTGGACCGATATGGCTTATCTTCAAACTTAAACTAAGTTTGGGCAAAATATTACGAAAGCCAAAATTTGAACCGAATCGGTTCATCCGTTCGAGAGTTATCGTGCGCTCCAGCCAGCAGGACAGACAGACAGACAGACGGACGGACATGGCTAGATCGACGCCAAATTGTCTGAAACACATTTCGTCCAAACATACTTGGGGTCTAAAACTATTATTTCGATGAGGCACATTTTCATCGTATCAAAGTGTATATACCCTCCATAGCCTAAAGGCTGAGGGTATAATGACACGTACTATATATGGGGCGTTATATGGGGGCTATACCAAAACGTGGACCTGTGTAAACATTTTATGGTAGATATGTTTCTTAGCCTCTTAAAACGCAAAATGCAAAGTTACAACCGATTCTGTGGCCAAATGGCACTAATACATTTAAAATATCTTAAAATGACGCGCACTATATATGGGGCCTTATATGGGTGCTATACCAAAACGTGGGCCTATATAAACAACATTTGGTAGAAATATTTCTTAGCCTCTGGAGACACAAAGTACCAAATTGCAACCAATTCGGTGGTCAAATGGGACAAATATCCCAAAAATTTTCTTAAAACGACTACGCGTCACGCGTTACTTTGTATGGGGGCTACACGAAAACGTAGACCTACATAGCCCGCTTTTAATACCAAAAGTCCTACATATATATAATAGATTTTACCAAAATTTCATCCACCTACTTCCGTTCGGAAGCTAGAGTGATTTCCACAGACGGACAGACGGTCGGATATGGCTAAATCGATGTAGAATTGGACGCTGATCAAGAATAAATATAGTAGCTTGTGGGGTCTACAATGATTATTTCGAGTAGTTACAAACGGAATGACAAACTTATGGTGGAGGGTATAATAAAACATTAAATTAAAATGTAATCATTAGGGTTATGACTTTTTTACAACCTCATATCCCTGTATCATAGCGTGATGAGTTTTGCCATAAGATTACATAAAATCTTAATTATAAGGTGATTCGGTGAAAAAACCTCACGCACAAAATGATTTTAAAATTTGAATTTATCAAAATTATGGACAATTTTTTGAAGTCATTGAAAACAGATATATAATTGAAAATAAACTTTAGAGCTACATGAGATAATTAAAATGACATAAAATTTATTTCTCACTATTTTTCTTCAATTCTGAGAATCGTAAAAATGTCGTAAACGCTTTTATTCAAAAATATAATTTTTTAACAAAAAACAAAAAATTTGAAATTTTTTCAAAGTGACTTTTTTTGCGACTTTTTTAATATTTGAATGAAATAAACGTTATTATAGTTATTAGTAGGCTTATATTTATTCATTCGTGCAACAAAAAATTATTTTTTGAAAAACATTTTTTTTTTCATTTCATATATTTTTTCAAAAATTTATTTTTTTAAAATCGATTTGTGCGTGAACTTTTTTTATATTTCAATGGAATAAACGATAGCATAGTGATTAATAGGCAAAAGTTCATTCATCCCTGCTACAGGAAATCATTTTTGAGGAAAAATGTCAAAAAGTCATAACCCTAGTAATCATGTTAAATTGCTTCCAATATATGTTACCGTTTCACAAATTATAAAGAAGATTATTTAGATGCGAAACACGACTTTACATATGTAAAGTTGACTGTTCGAAATTTCAAACACTGGTATTTATCATAAATGTCAGTGGCTATATCAAATAGTGGAAATGTACTGATAAATTAGGGGGAAATATTATTATAGCCCCATAGAAGACTAAATACTAAATTTCAACTACGAGTATTTCTGTAGAATAGTACGGCTAAAATCCTGAAAACCCCTACCGTACCGTTCTACTGGGGCTATATAAAACATGGACCAGTGCTGACAAATTTCTGGAGGGAATTTTAGTAGCCTCAAATAAGACTTAATACGTATTAAATTACAACCATTTCTATAGTATAATGCAGCTATATCTCTGAAAACCTCTGAAAATCGGGCGGTACCGTTCTATTGGGGGTAATCCAAAACGTGGACCAGTACTGGCACATTTCCGGGAAAAAGTTTTGTAGGCCCAAAGAAGACTCGATACCACTCGTCAAACATTATTTCGTTCAAAAATGATAAAATAAATCAATAAAGGCACATAAATCAATTTTTTTTACTTCTACACATAAAGTTTTCGCGCCAAACCGAATTAACTATTATTTGGCATTTAGGGTGACCAAATCTGCACCTAAAATTATGAACATATGTAAGTATAGCCCCCATATAACGGTACCGCCCGATTTCGGTTATTTTCAAGATTTTATCTACATCTATATTTGCTTTAATTTTGAATTTAGGGACTAAATTGGCTGAAATTCGGCATACTATGTTCAAGGTGGTCAAAAAATCTATCCATAAAAAATACAATAGCCCCCTCAAAATTGCGAACATCGGTCCACGTCTTGGTGTGGCATTTTTATACCCTCAGCCTCTAGGATAACGAGGTCATATACACTTCCATACAATCAAAATATGCCTTATCGACATACTTATTTTAGACCCCAATTATGTTTGGAAGAAATCTGTTTCAGACAATTTGGAGTCGTTTTAGCCATCTCCTTCTTTCTGGCTGGCTGGACGCACAATAACTCTCGAACGGATCAGCCGATTCGTTCCAAAATTTGGCCTGCGTGATATTTTGTCCAAACTTATTTTAAGTCCAAAGATGAAAATATTCAAAACTTTTCGCTAAAATGGCTCGCACGACAACTCTGGTCCCGTAATATTTCTACTAGGCATAGATCATCCAAACATATGTGCTTTGAAGAATTTCATCTATGTGTTCTTGAATGAAGCCGATTAAACCAAAAAATATATATTTCGGTATTCCAAATTGGAGAAATAAAGCTACATATAAACAAGTAAAAAGTCGATAAGTTCGGCCGAGCCGAAATTTTTATGCTCCCCACCATAAAACATTCTTATTTAAAATTGAATAATTAGTTTCCTTTCCTATCCGCAACTTTAGGTGCAACAATATTTCGACCATGGATACCCCAAATGCCTAAATTATCTAATGTAATCTAAGAATTGTGTTCATCCAGGTGAAAGGTATGGGCTATATCAAAGTGTGGACCTATCTTGAAAATGTTTGATGGAACAGTTCTCTAACAGCGGGGAACCGGGAAGTACCGGCAAACAGTGTAGCTAAACCCCTCAAACTACCGATAAATCAGGAGGTACCGTTATATAGGGGCTATACCACAACATTGACATATGTAGACAGCGGAATCCTATGCAAATGCATATATGGTTAGGATGGTCGTAGAGAAAATCTGATTAAACAGAAACTCGTTTTATCACAAAATAAAATGAAATTTTTGCATAATTTGCATATACGTGCATATTTTGACATATTTTTACATATTTGCATAAAATTAGCATATGCAAAAGTATATCCAAGGATTTTTAGTCTAAATATCCCACCGAAATTGCTGAAATTTGGTATTTAGTCTTCGATGGGGCTATAAAACTTTCGGCATATGTCCACGTCTTCATATAGCCCTCATAGTACGGTACCTCCCGATTTTCGGTATTTTGAAAGTTGTGGCCTTAATATCCCGCCGAAATGAACGAAATTTGGTATTTAGTCTTCCTTGAGGGTATAAAACTTTCGACCTGAAATTTGTCGGTATAGGTCCACGTCTTCATATAGCCCCCATAGAACGGTACCCCCCGATTTTTGGTATTTTGAAGGTCGTGACCTTCAAATGGCTGAAATTTGGTATTAAGTCTTCCTTGAGGGTATAAAACAATCCATCTGAAATTTGTCGGTATGTGTACACGTCTTCATATAGCCCACATAGAACGGTACCTCCCGATTTCCGGTATTTGGAAGATTGTGGCTGGGGTTATACATTTCTCTATTTTATTGACTTGTCTGAAGAGAATTTTAAACAGAACAAGTAAGCAAGGACTATAGTCGGACGTGGCCGACCATGTGATACCCTACACCACAACCTGTAGGAATAAGCTATGTGCAATCGCCTTGCACGCTGAATGTCCGGGTTCGATTCCCATCAAATTATAATTTGGCACATTTATTTCTAGACCGAATTCAGTCACACATTCCAAATTTCATCGAAATCGGAAATATATAGCGTGTTTGGTACAGAAAATACGTGAAATCGGCCGAAAATATATATGGGGGCTATATCCAAATCTGAACCGATTTCGATATAATTTGGCACTCTCATATCTAGACCGAATTCAGTCAAATATTCCAATTTTCATCAAAATTGGACGAATATAACGTGTTTGGTGCTGCAGATACGTGAAATCGGGCGAACATACATATATATGGGAGCTGTATCCAAATCTGAACCGATTTCGATATAATTTGGCACATTTATTGCTAGACGGAATTCAGTGACACATTCCAAATTTCATCGAAATCGGACTTATATAGCGTGTTTGGTGCAGCAAATACGTGAAATCGTGGGAACATACATATATATGGGAGCTATATCCAAATCTGAACCGATTTTGATATAATTTGGCACTCTTATTTGTAGACCGTATTCAATCACACATTCAAAATTTCATCAAAATTGGACGTTTATAGCGTGTTTGGTGCAGCAAATACGTGAAATCGGGAGAAAATATATATGGGAGCTATATCCAAATTTGAACCGATTTTCACCAAAAGCAATAGCGTTCTTCCTATGGCTAAGAAAGCTGAATCGGACAAAAAATGCGACCTGTACGTTGCGAACAAAAATACATGGACAGACGGACAGACGGACGGACATGCATAAATCGACTCAGAAAGTGATTATATGTATATCCCCAAAAGGAACTATGGGTCTATTTCGTTTCCTTTTGTATGTTACATACTAATGCACAAAGACATAATACCCCTTACCACAGACATAATACCCCTTACCACAGTGTGGTGTTGGGTATAAAAATATATTTTATACCGGTAGAAATAACTAACAATGAATAATAAATAAATAAATAAATAAATAAATAAATAAATAAATAAATAAATAAATAAATAAATAAATAAATAAATAAATAAATAAATAAATAAATAAATAAATAAATAAATAAATAAATAAATAAATAAATAAATAAATAAATAAATAAATAAATAAATAAATAAATAAATAAATAAATAAATAAATAAATAAATAAATAAATAAATAAATAAATAAATAAATAAATAAATAAATAAATAAATAAATAAATAAATAAATAAATAAATAAATAAATAAATAAATAAATAAATAAATAAATAAATAAATAAATAAATAAATAAATAAATAAATAAATAAATAAATAAATAAATAAATAAATAAATAAATAAATAAATAAATAAATAAATAAATAAATAAATAAATAAATAAATAAATAAATAAATAAATAAATAAATAAATAAATAAATAAATAAATAAATAAATAAATAAATAAATAAATAAATAAATAAATAAATAAATAAATAAATAAATAAATAAATAAATAAATAAATAAATAAATAAATAAATAAATAAATAAATAAATAAATAAATAAATAAATAAATAAATAAATAAATAAATAAATAAATAAATAAATAAATAAATAAATAAATAAATAAATAAATAAATAAATAAATAAATAAATAAATAAATAAATAAATAAATAAATAAATAAATAAATAAATAAATAAATAAATAAATAAATAAATAAATAAATAAATAAATAAATAAATAAATAAATAAATAAATAAATAAATAAATAAATAAATAAATAAATAATCAAATAGACCCGATAAGGTCCTCAAACTGCACTTTCCCCACATTTTGTGAGGGGGTATTCGAAAGACGGACCCCTTGAGAGCTATCTTGCGGATTTTTTGGGGGAGGTGTGGACCGACATAGCCTACATTCGAACTTAAACAAAGTTTGGGCAAAATATTACGAAGTATAACATTTGGTAATATTTTGCCCAAACTTTGTTTAAGTTCGAATGTAGGCTATGTCGGTCCACACCTCCCCCAAAAAATCCGCAAGATAGCTCTCAAGGGGTCCGTCTTACGAATACCCCCTCACAAAATGTGGGGAAAGTGCAGTTTGAGTGCAGTTACGAAGTATAACATTTGGTGGGCGACGTAGGGGATGGAAGATACCAAGCAACGGTTCTGATCGGTTTTAACATGGCACAGCCAAGGATTTATCTTGGTCCCTCTTTCATCCCAAGTGGACACTGAGCCAATTGCTTAATGAAAGCGCTTCTCGTCCCGATAACATATCAGCACAATGGAAAAATATTGCCCACTCCATGCAAACTGCCGAAAAATCAGTACTTGGATACCAGAGACCTCCACCAAAGAATCCATGGTATGACCAGGAGTGCCGTGCTGCTACCGAAGAAAAAAATGCGGCATATAGGGCTGCTTTACAATCAGTAGCAACGCGTAGCGCACGAGAGAGGTATCGGGAAAAAGAGAGAGGAGAAACGTCTTTTCCGCAAGAAAAAGAGAGGGATGGAAAGGAGGGAGTGTGAACAAAGAGAGATGTACAGGAGACAGAACGAAGTCCGAAAATTCTACCAAAGAGTGAAGCATCAAACTGATGGCTTTGGTACAGGCATATCCTCCTGTAGAGACCAACAAGGTAATTTGGTAACTGATACAGATAGTGTGCTCAGGATAAGGAAAGAACATTTTTCCAAACTGTTGGTATCCGATAGCAGTGAAGACGGCGAAGATACCACAGATCCAATCACAGAAGATGGTATTGAATGTATACCGCCCAGCCAAGATGAGGTAAGGACAGCAATAAACCGGCTAAAGAATAATAAGGCGGCAGGAGCAGATGGCCTACCAGCCGAGCTGTTCAAAACCGGAGGCGACACGCTGATAAGGTGTATGCAGCAGCTAGTTAGCACCATCTGGCAGGAAGAACGCGTACCCGACGATTGGAAAGTGAGCATCCTATGTCCAGTCCATAAGTCTGCTCCCTATTGCATATAAGATAGTATCTGGCATATTGTGTGAGAGACTAAAGCCTATGGTCAATGAAATTATTGGACCCTATCAGTGCGGCTTTAGACCTGGCAAATCCACCATTGACCAGATATTTACCTTGAGACAAATCCTGGAAAAGACCCAAGAAATGCAGATCGACACCTTCCATCTTTTCGTCGATTATAAAGCAGCATTCGACAGCCCTATACGTTCAAAGATGTTCCAAGCCATGTCTGATTTTGGTATTCCTGCAAAGCTCATTCGGCTTTGTAGAATGACATTAACTGAAACGAGATCCTCAGTTAAAATAGGAAAGAACCTCTCCGAAGAATTTATTACCAAAAGAGGTTTCAGACAAGGAGACGGTCTGTCATGTGATCTATTCAACATCCTGCTGGAAAAGGTCATACGAGACGCGAAGGTCAAAACAAATGGAACGATATACACGAACAGCCATATGTTACTGGCTTATGCCGACGACATTGACATCATGGGTCGATCGGTAAAGGAAGTAACTGACACCTTTACAAAAGTCGAAAGAGAATCTGCTAAAGTTGGTCTGGCAGTAAACGGCGAAAAAACCAAGTTGATGGTATCGACGCGTAATATTACCACAAACCCCGCACCATTTGTGAATGTTGGTACCTACAATTTTGAGATAGTAAAGGACTTCGTCTATCTCGGCACCGCCATAAACACAACAAATAACATCAGTTGTGAAATACGAAGAAGAATAGTGTTGGCAAACAGATGCTACTTTGGGCTGAGTAAGCAGTTTGGGAATAAAGCCACCTCTCGTAAAACAAAAGTAACACTTTACAAAACACTGATACTACCCGTGCTAATGTATGGTTCCGAAGCATGGGTACTTGCTCAAGCAGATAAGGCAGTGCTTGGTGTGTTCGAGAGAAAAATTCTTCGAAAGATCTACCAATAGAAAACGACGCCACCAATGTTCGGTTAAAAATTTTAGCTAAAATCCTCAAAATGCAGATAATCAGAGGTTCCGTTATAAGCGGGCTATACCAAAACTCGCGGCATCACAGAGCATATCAAATGTCACATTACAGCTAGTTCAGTTAAAAGGTTTAGCTAAAATCCTCAAAATACCGAAAATCGGGCTGTACCGCTATATGGGAGGCATATCAAAACCTTGTATTTTTTTGACGATTTTTTCTGGAGAACTTTCGTGATCACTGAGAATCTCAAATGTCAAATTACAACTAGTTCAGTGAACAATTGTAGGTAAATCCTCAAAATACCGAAAATCGGGATGTACCGTTATATGGGGATTATACCAAAACATGGACCTATGTTGATGGTTTTTGGTGGAAAACTCTTGTGGCTACTGAGAATCTAAAATGTCAAATTATTGATGGAAAACCTTCGTGTCCACTGAGAACTTCAAATGTCAAATTACAGTTATTTCGGATAAAAATTGTAGCTAAAATCTTCAAAATGCGGAAAATCGGGAGGTAACGTTATATGGAGGCTATTCCAAAACATGGGCCTGTGTCAAATTACAGCTAATTCGGTTAAAAATTGGAGCTAAAATCCTCAAAATACCGAAAATCGGGAGGTATATGGGGCCTATACCAAAACATGGACCTAAATGTCAAATTATAGCTTATTCTATCTGAAAATGTTGCTAAAATCGTCAAAATTCCTATACCAAAACTTGGACCGATATAGCCCATCATCGAACTTAACCTGTCTGCAAACAAAAAACGCATTTTCCTAAAATTTCTGCTTCTGGTCTCCATTTTTGTAGAAAACAAACGTTTCAAAAATGGGTGAAAAATTGGGATGTCAGTGTCCATTTAAGTTGAAAGACAATCCAAGATATGTAAATGTAAGGCGTTGTCATGTTACCACCCATATTACACAATTTCAACAATCTTCGTATTTTATTTCTTTTCCTACAACAATTCTATTCCAACCCTAATACAACCATATATTTTTCAACTGCAGCCGAAGTTTTTATCAAATCAGCTGCCGACTTCCTACTTGTAATAAATGAAAAAATCACGTGAAATATCTTCACCTCTGCTTATACAAGAATATTTTGGCATCTACTGATGACACTGAAAATTTTAAGATAAACGATTGTCACAGGTTTAAGCAATTAAAAACGACTTCATCATTAACAGTTGTAAAAATAAACCTGTTAATATTCAACAACTACTAGTATTCTTTTGTAACAAACTTCTTCTCACAACTTACTAATTGAGAACGGAAATTAATGTGTAAATTATTAAATTGAAATAAACCATAAAAAAATAAATAAACCATAAAAAACTTGTTGCCAGCATAAATATCTAAATTTGGCCAATGAACCACCGCTGATAACTTTAATACAGCAGATACAAAATTAATTTAAATTTTGTGTATTGTTGTTGTTGAGGTGGAGTGTTATCATGAGAAAAAAACATAAAAAAATTAGTGAAATATGTATCGTCTCTAGTACGTAGGAAATGTAAAACATAAAATTAAAAAATACAACAACAAACACAAAATCATTTAAGGGTTAACAAATGATGAGATTTTACTATAAATATCAACTGTCTAAAATGGTAAAGGCACAGTCTCACATTTGACTTTCCAACAAACAAACAACTAATCAAGTAAACAAAATGGTAAATAATTCAAACACTTAAAAGGATATTAAAATACACACACCAAGGATTACAAGGATTTTTAACTAATAACATTTCCTCAATTTACAGAAATTCTTCATTCTTGCTTTGGCTTTAGTGGCTTGTGCCTATGCTGATGTCTCTGAATTGGGTTACAATTACAATCATCCCGTTGAACACCACCATGAACATCATGTCCACCATGAACAACATGTTACCCAAGTTCAACCCCAAAGATCATACATTCCCCCAGCACCTGTAGCTCCTGCCCCAGCTCCAGTTGCCCCAGTTACCACGTATGTGCCACCAGCACCTGTTGCCCCTGCCCCAGCTCCAGTTGCCCCTGTCAACACTTATGTCCCACCAGCACCTGTTGCTCCTGCCCCAGCTCCAGTTGCCCCAGTTACCACGTATGTGCCACCAGCACCTGTTGCCCCAGCTCCAGTTGCCCCTGTCAACACTTATGTCCCACCAGCACCTGTTGCCCCTGCACCAGCTCCAGTTGCCCCAGTTAACACTTATATCCCACCAGCCCCTGTTGCTCCTGCCCCAGCTCCAGTTGCTCCCCAACGCCCATTTGAAGTAATCGAACAAACCCCAGCTGATGGTTATCACTACAAGACTGCCCGCCGTGTTGTCTACAGACACCGTGCTTAAATGTTTTTCGTGCTTTTTTACATGAAAATGTTTAGTTGATTCGTTAATGTTTAACATTGTTTTTTTTTTCTTAATAAAAAATTAAAAAAAAAAAATAACAAAATTAAGTATTATTACTTAAGTCTGGAGTATTTCCCCATTGGTTTAACTTCATCATTACTTTCTATTACAGAGAGTAATGTTTACATAACGCACAGCCTGCAAAACTGCAAAACTGATCGCTACTAGCGAAAGCACGCGCAAAAGGGTATTTTTAAATAAATTCCAACAACATACTCACAGGTAACTGTGTAGATGTTTTTCGACTTATAGAAATCGATGATTTTTTAGTTGAATTGTTCTGTCAGCTTGCAAATATATTGTTCTGGAGCCTAATTACGACATTCGATTCTATCGAGAATTTGCTCGTGAATGAAAAAATCGAACTATGAAAACCTTTGTGTTCTCCAAAGCAAAAACCAAAAAAAAAAAAAACAAAATTATTAACGAAAAAATTTATATAATTTCGAAATGAAGTTGTGCTAGAAAACTGTACAAAATTATTTATTTTTGTAAAACTTTTTGACTTTGTTCTAACAAATTGCTAATGCATATACATACCTTAGTTGGTGGCGCGAATAGGTTTTCATAGTTTGATTTTTTCATTCGCGAGCAAATACTTGATCGAATCGAATGTCGTAATTAGGCTCTGGTGTTTTTTTTTTTTGGGAAAGCCGAAAAGTGAGCATAATTCTCAATAACATGAGAATATTTGATGCTTAAAGAGTTCAGGTTTTCACTAGAAAAGTCATCATTTCAAAAACTGAAAAGCCAATTGATAATGGTAAAGGCACAGTCTCACATTTGACTTTCCAACAAACAAACAACTAATCAAGTAAACAAAATGGTAAATAATTCAAACACTTAAAAGGATATTAAAATACACACACCAAGGATTACAAGGATTTTTAACTAATAACATTTCCTCAATTTACAGAAATTCTTCATTCTTGCTTTGGCTTTAGTGGCTTGTGCCTATGCTGATGTCTCTGAATTGGGTTACAATTACAATCATCCCGTTGAACACCACCATGAACATCATGTCCACCATGAACAACATGTTACCCAAGTTCAACCCCAAAGATCATACATTCCCCCAGCACCTGTAGCTCCTGCCCCAGCTCCAGTTGCCCCAGTTACCACGTATGTGCCACCAGCACCTGTTGCCCCTGCCCCAGCTCCAGTTGCCCCTGTCAACACTTATGTCCCACCAGCACCTGTTGCTCCTGCCCCAGCTCCAGTTGCCCCAGTTACCACGTATGTGTCACCAGCACCTGTTGCCCCAGCTCCAGTTGCCCCTGTCAACACTTATGTCCCACCAGCACCTGTTGCCCCTGCACCAGCTCCAGTTGCCCCAGTTAACACTTATATCCCACCAGCCCCTGTTGCTCCTGCCCCAGCTCCAGTTGCTCCCCAACGCCCATTTGAAGTAATCGAACAAACCCCAGCTGATGGTTATCACTACAAGACTGCCCGCCGTGTTGTCTACAGACACCGTGCTTAAATGTTTTTCGTGCTTTTTTACATGAAAATGTTTAGTTGATTCGTTAATGTTTAACATTGTTTTTTTTTCTTAATAAAAAACTAAAAAAAAAAACAAAATTAAGTATTATTACTTAAGTCTGGAGTATTTCCCCATTGGTTTAACTTCATCATTACTTTCTATTACAGAGAGTAATGTTTACATAACGCACAGCCTGCAAAACTGCAAAACTGATCGCTACTAGCGAAAGCACGCGCAAAAGGGTATTTTTAAATAAATTCCAACAACATACTCACAGGTAACTGTGTAGATGTTTTTCGACTTATAGAAATCGATGATTTTTTAGTTGAATTGTTCTGTCAGCTTGCAAATATATTGTTCTGGAGCCTAATTACGACATTCGATTCTATCGAGAATTTGCTCGTGAATGAAAAAATCGAACTATGAAAACCTTTGTGTTCTCCAAAGCAAAAACCAAAAAAAAAAACAAAATTATTAACGAAAAAATTTATATAATTTCGAAATGAAGTTGTGCTAGAAAACTGTACAAAATTATTTATTTTTGTAAAACTTTTTGACTTTGTTCTAACAAATTGCTAATGCATATACATACCTTAGTTGGTGGCGCGAATAGGTTTTCATAGTTTGATTTTTTCATTCGCGAGCAAATACTTGATCGAATCGAATGTCGTAATTAGGCTCTGGTGTTTTTTTTTTTGGGAAAGCCGAAAAGTGAGCATAATTCTCAATAACATGAGAATATTTGATGCTTAAAGAGTTCAGGTTTTCACTAGAAAAGTCATCATTTCAAAAACTGAAAAGCCAATTGATAATTCCCTTCGCCGGGATGAAATCGGGATATTGGTAGCGATCAGTAATTTTTTGCAGGCTGTCAGTGCGTTTTGTAAACATTACTCTCTGTAATAGAAAGTAATAATGAACCAAATATAGGGCTATATCAAAGTGTGGACCTAGTTATTTGGTGGAGGACCTCAAATGTCGAATTGCAGATATTTGGTCAAAAATTTTAGCTAAAATCCAAAAACGGAAAATCGGGAGGTACCGATGGATCTATGTTGACAATGTTTCGAATTACAGATAGTTCGGTCGAAAATTGTAGCTAAAACCTTCAAAATACCGAAAATCGGGAGGTACCGTTATATGGGGGCTATTCCAAAATGTGGACCCATATTTACAGTTTTAGGAGGAGATATTTTGTGACTACTGGGAACCACAAATGTTAAGTTACAGGTAGTTCGATTAAAAATTGTAGCTTAATTCCTCAAACTATAGTCCGGTCAAAATAGACATGGAAATAGCAAAAATTCCCACAAAGCTGAATTTTGGTGGAGAGCTAGGGCTTGCCATTAGAAGCAACGTCCTAAAAGTCCAAATCGATCCCATGTGTGCAAAAAAAAATTATTCGTGGTCAAAGGTCAAAATTTAAGGGTTTTTAGGTTTTCGGATTTATTTTTTGAAAACGGTTGATCTAATCAAAAAGTGACTAAAGTAAATATTGTAGGCAGAAAAATTATCTACAAGTTTGACCCTTATAATTTTTTTCTTAGAAGGAACCATTCTTGAGATATAGCTGTTCTAAAAACCACATGATTTTTATGCACTTATAAGGGAAATATGCACATATTCAGACGAACCGGCTAAAATAAGCGAAGTAATCGGGTCTGTCCCCCAAAAAAATATATATTTTCTTGAAGAGCGAAATTATAGCTATCTTCTAAAAAAATTCCAACAAAATCGGAATGTGTTTAGTAGAGTTATTCAATGTTAGAGTCATTTTATGCAAAAATAGCCCATTTAACCCACATGTATAATCGAAAGCCCAACGGGAACGACCCCAACGAAAACTCTCCGATTTTTTTCAAGTTTTGTCCGAAGATAGGGTTTGTTGCGCTGATTACGGAAATGTATAATTTTCAACGGTTGCGGGTCCGATTCGCCGGTTATTAGACCCGAAAGGCCAAATTTAAAAACCGGGTTAGACCCGGTTCTACTGAACCGATTACTGCAAAGTGGATATCGTTTGAAAGCTTACGGAAGTATCTAACACTTAGTGTCGTTACTTTAACCGGTTCGACTCATAATGTACTTACGCGGCTAATTTTTTATATGACCTTTAGATCGAGATATCTCGAAAATGGTAAGTCTTTTTTAAGGATCATAAAGACCAATCTTGTAGACAATTATTGAATCAACAACTTTTACTTTAGCGGGCTTTTGCTAAGTATTACCGTTTTAAAGAAAAATTAAAAAAACTGAATAATGCCTCCAAAAATGACCTTTGACCCCGAATAACTTGTTTTGCACACATGGGATCGATGGGGACTTTTAGGACGTTGCTTCTAATGGCCAACCCTAGCTCTCCACCAAAATTCAGCTTTGTGGGAATTTTTGCTATTTCCCCCTTATACGCATGTCTATTTTGACCGGACTACTACAGAAAATCGGGAAGTGCCGCTATATGGGGGATATACCAAAACATGGACCTACATATGTTGACAGTTTTAAGTGGAGATATTTTGTGATCACTAGGAACCTCAACTGTCAAATTCCAGCTAATTCGTTCGAAAATTGTAGGTAAAATCTACAAAATACCAAAAATTGTGAGGTACCGTTATATGAGGGTTGTTCCAAAATGTTTACCTATGTTGCCAGCATAAATATCTAAATTTGGCCAGTGAACCACCGCTGATAACTTTAATACAGCAGATACAAAATTAATTTAAATTTTGTGTATTGTTGTTGTTGAGGTGGAGTGTTATCATGAGAAAAAACATAAAAAAATTAGTGAAATATGTATCGTCTCTAATACGTAGAAAATGTAAAACATAAAATTAAAAAATACAACAACAAACACAAAATCATTTAAGGGTTAACAAATGATGAGATTTTACTATAAATATCAACTGTCTAAAATGGTAAAGGCACAGTCTCACATTTGACTTTCCAACAAACAAACAACTAATCAAGTAAACAAAATGGTAAATAATTCAAACACTTAAAAGGATATTAAAATACACACACCAAGGATTGCAAGGATTTTTAACTAATAACATTTCCTCAATTTACAGAAATTCTTCATTCTTGCTTTGGCTTTAGTGGCTTGTGCCTATGCTGATGTCTCTGAATTGGGTTACAATTACAATCATCCCGTTGAACACCACCATGAACATCATGTCCACCATGAACATCATCATGAACAACATGTTACCCAAGTTCAACCCCAAAGATCATACATTCCCCCAGCACCTGTAGCTCCTGCCCCAGCTCCAGTTGCCCCAGTTACCACGTATGTGCCACCAGCACCTGTTGCCCCTGCCCCAGCTCCAGTTGCCCCTGTCAACACTTATGTCCCACCAGCACCTGTTGCCCCTGCACCAGCTCCAGTTGCCCCAGTTAACACTTATATCCCACCAGCCCCTGTTGCTCCTGCCCCAGCTCCAGTTGCTCCCCAACGCCCATTTGAAGTAATCGAACAAACCCCAGCTGATGGTTATCACTACAAGACTGCCCGCCGTGTTGTCTACAGGCACCGTGCTTAAATGTTTTTCGTGCTTTTTTACATGAAAATGTTTAGTTGATTCGTTAATGTTTAACATTGTTTTTTTTTTTCTTAATAAAAAATTAAAAAAAAAAGAAATAACAATATTAAGTATTATTACTTAAGTCTGGAGTATTTCCCCATTGGTTTAACTTCATCATTACTTTCTATTACAGAGAGTAATGTTTACATAACGCACATCCTGCAAAAACTAACTGATCGCTACTAGCGAAAGCACGCGCAAAAGGGTATTTTTAAATAAATTCCAACAACATACTCACAGGTAGCTGTGTAGATGTTTTTCGACTTATAGAAATCGATGATTTTTTAGTTGAATTGTTCTGTCAGCTTGCAAATATATTGTTCTGGGGCCTAGTTACGACATTCGATTCGATCGAGAATTTGCTCGTGAATGAAAAAATCGAACTATGAAAACCTTTGTGTTCTCCAAAGCAAAAACTAAAAAAAAAACAAAATTATTAACGAAAAAATTTATATAATTTCGAAATGAAGTTGTGCTAGAAAACTGTACAAAATTATTTATTTTTGTAAAACTTTTGGACTTTGTTCTAACAAATTGCTAATGCATATACCTTAGTTGGTGGCGCGAATAGGTTTTCATAGTTTGATTTTTTCATTCGCGAGCAAATACTTGATCGAATCGAATGTCGTAATTAGGCTCTGGTGTTTTTTTTTTTTGGGAAAGCCGAAAGGTGAGCATAATTCTCAATAACATGAGAATATTTGATGCTTAAAGAGTTCAGGTTTTCACTAGAAAAATCATCATTTGAAAAACTGAAAAGCCAATTGATAATTCCCTTCGTCGGGATGAAATCGGGATATTGGTAGCGATCAGTCATTTTTTGCAGGCTGTCAGTGCGTTTTGTAAACATTACTCTCTGTAATAGAAAGTAATAATGAACCAAATATAGGGCTATATCAAAGTGTGGACCTATGTATTTGGTGGAGGACCTCAAATGTCGAATTGCAGATATTTGGTCAAAAATTTTAGCTAAAATTCAAAAACAGAAAATCGGGAGATACCGATGGACTTATGTTGACAATTTTTCGAATTACAGGTAGTTCGTTTAAAAATTTTAGCTAAATTCCTCAAACTACAGAAAATCGGGAGGTGCCGCTATATGGGGGATATACCACAACATGGACCTAAAGGGTGTTTTTTTAAGCTAGATAGAACTTTAAATTGTAAAAAGTAACACAAAAAATTAAATTTTGATGAAACTTTTTTTTTATTTGTTTCAGTATACTCTGACAAATCATCATGAATAGACTCACGCTTGAACAACGCTACGAAATTATCCAAATTTACTTTGAAAATCAGTCGTCGATTCGCGCAACGTCCAGAATGCACTTCGTCAAGAACAGCCGCGGTGCCCATATGCCCGAAATCATTTTCAAATGTTAAAATTTGATTACAATTTAATTTTTTGTGTTATTTTTTACAATTTCAAGTTCTATCGGGCTTAAAAAACACCCTTTACATATGTTGACAGTTTTAAGTGGAGATATTTTGTGATCACCAGGAACCTCAACTGTCAACTTCCAGCTAATTCGGTAGAAAATTGTAGGTAAAATCTACAAAATACCAAAAATTGTGAGGTACCGTTATATGGGGGTTGTTCCAAAATGTTTACCTATGTTTACAGTTTTAGGAGGAGATATTTTGTGACTACTGGGAAATTACAGGCAGTACGGTAGCTATAATCCTAGAAAATCGGGAGGTACCGTTATATGGAGGCTACATCAAAAAATGGACCTATGTTGACGGTTTTTGATGGAAATGTTTTGTGACCACTGGGAACCTTAAATGTTCACTTTCAGGTAGTTTGGTCAAGAAATGTAGCTAAAATATAGAAAATGGGGAGGCACCGTTCTGTGGGGGCTATACAAAACATGGACCTATGTTGACAGTTTTTGGCGGAGATGTTTTGTGACCACTGGGACCCTCAAACATCAGATTACAGGAAGTTCGGTCGCAAAATGTAGCTAAAACAACAAAAAACATTGTTCCACAACATCCCATACGGGACAAGGGAGACTTCTCTCATATCAATGGAGTGCACCCCGATTCATATTTAGCTCAATGATATGGGACCTACTGTTTATCGCCGAGTCCGAACGGCGTGTCTTAAGACACCACTTATGGAGAAGTTTTTCAAGGCTGAAATACTCAGGAAATGTCGCCAACATTACTGAGGGGTATTTTGCCACCGTTGAAAAATGTTTGATGTTGCTTGGCCGGGGAATCGAACCCCCAGCCTTCTGCGTGCAAGGCGGGCGTGCATACCATTGCACCACGGTGGCACCCCGCAAAATGTAGCTACTCCTCAAAATGCAGAAAATTGGCAGGTACCGTTATCTGGGGGCTGTTCCAAAACGTGGACCTATGTTTACAATTTATGGAGGAGATATTTTGGGACTACTGGTAACCTCAAATGTTAAATTAGAGGTAGATTGAATTAAAACTGCAATTCGACAAACTGTCAACATAGGTCCATCGGTACCTCCCTGTTTTTTTTTTGCATTGTAGATATAATTTTTGACCCAAGTATCTGCAATTCGACATTTGAGGTTCCCAGTGGTCACAAAACATCTCCACCAAAAACATAGGTCCACACTTTGATATAGCCCAATATAAGGTTCCCGACCGATTGAATACACCTTTTATGCTTTTTTACCTTATTTAGGTATCAGTGGTCACAAAATATCTCCGCCTAAAATTGTGGACAGAAAAGATAATAATTATTCCATTTTAGTTCAGAATATTTTATGGTGGAGGGTATTAAAAGTTCGGCCCGGCCGAACTTAACGCTTTTTTATTGTTTTATTTATTGTTGTCCTATAAAACGAAAGTATTTATTTATGAAAGTTTTTAATTAATTGAATTAGTCGAGCTAACATGACCTAAAGAGTTTTGTATTGAAAAAGTGAATTCTAACGAAGACCCACACACCCAACCAATATGCTACGACCGTTTCGCTGGTGCTTCAATTCAGATCATCAGGCATATCGGGTGTGAATGGCTACAAGACAAAGGTTGAGTTTGATAACTTCTATTTATACAAGCATTATTGCAAATTTGCAGATATGTAGTATTTTTGACAGGACATCTAGTGTCCTGTCTAGAATCGTGTCTCAATACAAATCGAAGGGGGTTTTCCTTCATGAATTGTAATGCCTTCCATTTTGGAAGTTTGATATAACAGATTGGCTGATATGTTAGATTGGCTTAGAACGCTAAGACCTCGACAACATTGTTTGTCTTTACATGTTTGTGTTACTAATATTTAAGACCACTAGTCCATACACATCCAGCACTTATGTTCTAGAAAGTTGTTTATTGATATCTATGGTACATTTTTTTGTTGGTTGTTTGATTCAATTTTGATCGGTTTGATATGTAGGCCAAAATCTAAGAAAAAGTTATAACGGAAATTTGACCTTAACGATTTTGACCTTGAAGATAAGGTTGAATGGATTTTATGTCTTCACAATTATTATTCTTTAAATGAGATCTACAACTTTGCCTCCACGAGTAAACAAAATGGTCCTTTTTGACATCAAGGCCTCAGGTCTTTGGGGGCCCATAACCGCGAAATTCGAAGTAACAGGGAAAAACGCCCGAGACACATGTATTTTTATTTTTCGTCTTCCATCACGCTGCGGGGTCAGAATGTGGTTAATTTTTTTCGTGTCGCACAGTATAAGACGACTCCAAAACATAAACGCTTTTACAACATCTTCTGGCGATTGCTGCTATTTTTCCGGTTCATATGCATAGTTCCGTGATTCGTCACCTAAATCTATCTTACAAATGTTTTTGAAGCGCCGCGTATTTTTCCGAAATTTCATGCACGGATCGACATGGAATCCAACGAGAAAACCCCCATTATTGCAGACATGTGTTCATGCCATATCAAATGTTAGCTGGTGGAATAAATTCCTAAGGATGCCTCTATCTCACGGTATGTAGCACTGCGTTCTGGCACAACGGCCGTTTTTGCACGATTGAATTCATTACGCCAGTTTTTCATAGTGCTATAAGATGGTCCTTAATAGACATACAAAGATTTAATTAGATCGATGCACTCTTGCCGTGATTATCCACCTCGAAATTTGTGAAAAATTATCGGACGAAAATGTTAACAAGTAAATTCCATTTTTATACCCTCCACCATAGTATGGAGGGTATATTAAGTTTGTCATTCCGTTTGTAACACATCGAACTAATCATTTGCGACCCTATAAAGTATATATATTCTTGATCAGGATAAAATTCTAAGACGATCTAGCCATGTCCGTCTGTCCGTCTGTTGTAATCACTCTAGCGTCCGCAATAATTGAGATAGAGTGCTGAAATTTTGCACCCGAGGGTCTTTTTTCCATAGGCAGGTCAAGTTCGAAGATGGGCTATATCGGTCCACTCTTTGGTATAGCCTCCATATACCGGCACCTCCCGATTTTCGGTATTTTGTGAATTTTCGCCACAATTTTTAACCGAACTATCTGCAATTTGACATTTGAGGTTCTCAGTGGTCATAAAACATCTCCACGAAACATCGTCAACATAGGTCCATGTTTTGGTATAGCCCCCATATATCGGTACCTCCGATTTTCGGTATTTTGAGAATTTTAGCTACAAATGTTAACCGAACTAGCTGTAATTTGCCATTTGAGGTTCTCAGTGGTCCTGAAATATCTCCACCAAGCATCGTCAACATAGGTCCATGTTTTGGTATAGCCCCCATATAACGGTACCTCCCGATTTTCGGTATTTTGAGAATTTTAGCCACAATTTGTAACAGAACTATCTGCAATTTGACATTTGAGGTTCTCAGTGGCCATGAAATATCTCCACCAAACATCGTCAACATAGGACCGTGTTTTGGTTTAGCCCCCATATAACGGTACCTCCCAATTTTCGGTATTTTGAGAATTTTAGCTACAGTTTTTAACCGAGATAGTTGTAATTTGACATTTGAAGTTCTCAGTGATTATAAAACATCTCCAACGAAAATCGTCAACATAGGTCCATGGTTTGGTATAGCCCCCATATAACGGTATCTCCCGATTTTCGGTATTTTGGAATTTTAGCTGCAATTTTTAACCGAACTAGCTGTAATGATCGGTATTTTGAGAATTTTACCTACAATTTTGTCTATTCAAAAATAATCGTCAATATAGGTCCATGTTTTGGTATATCCCCCCATATAACTGTACCTCCCGATTTTCGGGAATTTTCAGTGGTCACGAAATTTCTTCACTAAAATTCGTCAACATGGGTCCATTTTTGAGGGCCTACATTGTTTTGATAAAACTACCCTCAATTTGACTCTTGAAGTTCCCAGCAGCTATAAAACTTTTCCGCCAAAAAATTTAAAGATAGGTTGACTCTTTGATATAGCCCCGTATGTGGTACCTTTCACCTCGCTGAATACATTTTTTTAGATTTGATTAGATAACACTGTGCAACAAAATGGAGGTGAAAGTCTGGGGCACGAAAAATTCCTCTTGGGGAAGAAAGGCCTTGGTGAGTATATTGTGAACCCCGAAGGACAGATCCGCCGTGAGTCGAACTTCCGCGTTATGGCGTGATGAAATTTTTGTTAGAGACCCTGTGGGCCATCAGGAATTAGCATTATATCTTTGTACACTGTTGCTTAAGTGCTCTACAAAAACAACAAACAAAGATATAATGCTAATTCATGATGGCTTACAGGGTCTCTTGCAAAAACTTCATCACGCCATAACGCTGAATTTCGACTCACGGCGCATCTGTCCTTCGGGGTTTTTAATATACACACACCAAGGGCTTTCTTCTGAGGCTAAAAACTTTCAAACAAAAAAACTGTCGAGTGGCCAGAAGGTTTTTTTTAGTGACCCTCGTATAATATAGCCTCCATACACGGGCTCCAGCCACATATTCTTACCAAGCAAGCCAATATTTGTTACTTTAAAGTTTTCAATATCAGGAAAAATTCTATACCAAAACCTGTTTCCATACAACCTTACGTGAAAATACCTCTGGCCCTCAAATAAAGTTCTTAGCTTACCTTTCAAAAGTTCATGTTAGCTATATTGCCAACATAGGTTCACGGTTTGCTGTTGCACCTAAATAACCGATTTCAGTTGTTATGAAGTTCAGCTACATTTACTAACCAAATTGACTCTATTTTCGAATATGTTAAGGGTATAAATTTGTATCAAATAGATAATTCATTTTCCTGCTCTACAATCGATACGATATTGATATAGGATTTTTACAAAATATTTATTCACTTCATTAAGTTCATATTTAATACTTTAAACATGTATTCCATATATAATAGCATCATATCTTCCCACCATAAATAAATAATTTCACTTTTTTTCATCTTTAATCCATTGACCCAGTTTCAATTTCTTCGTCTTAGTTATTGCTCTTGGAAGATTTAATGAACTTTAACATGGCAATTATTTTTTTGTTGGCCCATAAAATAATTCAAGCTGAAAATGGTCACTTTGAAAATATATTCGTGGAAAATTGGCAAAAAATAAATCTGATAAACCCTACAGTATCCTTACTATAATAAAAATTATTGTATGAAGGATATTTAGGTACTATAAAATACATATTCTTGTAGTAACATCCTTGCCGATACATACACTGACAGCTTGCTTGCTCACTTACTCACTGAGTTGAGTTAGTTACTGTATTAAATTACCTCTTCGAACAGATTTATATTTATAAGTTGACTTTTTATTTTAGCTGTTGGTACTGTCCTTTTTGTAGCTGTCGAAAAGTATAAATGGATAAATTGACCTGGCCTTCAACACCATCGCTTCATACTGGCTTATACGGATGGTAGCAACAACAAAATATTGATAATATCACATGGGCACACACAATACACGTATTTCAATGCACACCATGTGTTTTACATGGAAAGAAAAAATTGGGAAAGAGATTTCGAATAAAAACAAAAATTAAATAAATATTGAAATCCAGAAGTTAAATATTGTTTTTTTTATATTTTTCTTAATGCTTTTCAAAATAGTCAGGCTTAATCCCATAGTCGTTGTTTTAATATTTTATTAAAACAACTTTAATTTATTAGCGGGAAAAATTGGTTATGTTTACCAAGGGGTAAGGCATGGAAGACTATAGTTTTGGATGTAGCCGCAGATCATCATCAGTTTCAAACATCGTGTCACCGTGGTGCAATTGTATGCACACCCGACAATCCCACGGCAGCGGGTTCATTCGTACCGGATTGATCCGAAACCATAGTGTTTCGGCGAGCGGCTGCCAACCCAGCATCAAACCTATGCTTCACGTAGGTTTATATGCTGCTACAACAACAACAACATTTTCCATAGTATAGGGTGTTTTTTTAAGCCCGATAGAACTTGAAATTGTAAAAAATAACACAAAAAATTAAATTGTAATCAAAATTTTTTTTTATTCGAAAGATCAATATGTGACATTAACACTTGAAAATGATTTCGGACATATGGGCACCGCGACTGTTCTTGACGAAGTGCATTCTGGACGTCCAATTTTTGGCCACTTTTTTCGAGCACTGCTAGCCGTGTGTCACGAATAACACGAACAATGCTGGCCTCCAAGGCATCAATTGTTGCTGGTTTATCAACATAAACCAGTGACTTCACGTAGCCCCACAGGAAATAATCGAGAGGTGTCAAATCGCACGACCTTGGAGGCCAATTGACAGGTCCACTTCTCTAAATCAACTTATCGCCAAATTTTGATTTCAATAAGTCGATGGTTGCGTTCGCCGTATGGCACGTAGCGCCATCCTGTTGAAACCACATCTCCTCCGGATCAATGTCATCCATATTTTCAAACAAAAAATCATTAATCATGGTGCGGTAACGATCTCCATTGACCGTAACGCGAGCTCCGGCCTCATTTTTGAAGAAATAAGGTCCGATGATGCCACCAGCGTGAAAACCGCACCATACGGTGCATTTTTCTGGATGTAATGGAGTCTGTAGGGTTTCTTGTGGATTGGTCTCACTCCATATGCGGCAATTTTGCTTATTAACAAACCCGTTAAGCCAAAAATGTACCCGTTAAGCCAAACGATTATGTACGCCATACAAATGACGAAGTCGTCTATAAGTTGCGCGAATCGACGACTGATTTTCAAAGTAAATTTGGATAGTTACGTAGCGTTGTTCAAGCGTGAGTCTATTCATGATGATTTGTCAGAGTATACTGAAACAAATAAAAAAAGTTTCATCAAAATTTAATTTTTTTGTGTTACTTTTTACAATTTAAAGTTCTATCTAGCTTAAAAACACCCTGTATTTCAGCCTTGTAAAACTTCTCTACAAGTGGTATCTTAGGACACGCCGTTCTGACTCTGCAATAAACAGTATGTCCCATATGGTTGAGCTAATATGAATCGGGGTGCACTCATTGATATGAGAGAAGTCCCCTGGTCCCATCTGGGATGTTTGTGGAACAATTGTAAATTTTTAAAAGTGTATATTTTTTAATGTTATGATGCCTGGTGCTTTAATAACAATTATTAATCACACATACCTGCACATACACACTATCAGATTATTTTTTACAGTAACCTATGTCGCATAGGTAACTGTACATTACACTATGCAGCACTGAAAATGCAAACAACTTATAGTATGCAGTTTTTGAAAGTACATATTGAGAATACAAAAATTCTAGTAGGGTTTTGTCCTGTCAGATCCAGTTCGGATTTTATGGACTCATCTAAACCGGGCTAAAACTAAACTCTTTTGCATTTATCGGGCAATTGTCTCAGAAACGGTTAAGAATTTGCCCTTGCTGTCTTTGGCAATATTGTGGCCCTAAACTAGTAGAACATATCTTTTGAACAGACCACATAAGAAAAAGTCTATCCAGGGCATCAAAATCGATAAAATATAGAAAATTTTACATAATTCCTCAAATTCTGGTCAGTATCAGCTAAACTTTTGGGAGTTGAACCAAGTAATCTTTTGCAAAAATCTTCCTAGTAAAGTTTTCAGCAATTCTTCAGAACATTCTGAAACTCTAAAATGCTTACTTCGTGTTGTTTCAGCGGTATTTTGCATCATATCTTTTACAACACGTATTTCAAACACAGTTCACACCAATAGTTTCTTCTCGCATTTCAGATTTCACCACATTTTTCACATATTTTTTAAATCGTCATTGAAAAATATACTGAAAACAACGTGATAGAGGCATTTTACAACAATGGCATGTTCAGAAGAGTTGTGCATTACATTCCAGCGAATATTCTTCCAAATGAAAACATTAAGAAAAAATTAACGGTTTTGGAGATATGGTGCAAAATGTATACAAATTATGGAAATTTTCTATATTTTATAAAATTTGAGGCAATAAATGCAGTTTTTCGAGTTCATTATTTCTTCAAATATGTTATTCTTGCCCTTATCTACAAATTTGCTTCAGTTGAAGATTCAAATAGGTTTCAGAGATATAGCCCACAATTGCTTTAAAAAGTCAATATTTAACCATGTTTAGATGGGGCCATAAAAACCAAGCTGCATCTAACACAACAAAACCCAACTAGGGTTTTTTTCGTTTGGCTCTGTACTTTCAAATTGATTGCACAAGATTACCTTAAAATTGTTGCACAGTGTTATATCCATTGAATATGTTATTATTGGCAGTGTACGTTTTACGGACTCCAGCTGGGCTCACAGAATGTGTATAGCCTGGTAATGATACACCACTATACCTACAAGTATATGATTCATAAAACAATATTTTTGGAAATACACAGTGGGAGTATATAGCTTATAGCGGCGTTTTAATATTTTATAAAATGTTTAATGTTAGCACATGATGTATGTCTACATCCTTAGACGATCCGATACATAAGCCGGGAGACTCAGCAAGGGAGACTTCTGTCATATCAATGAGTGCACCCCGATTCATATAAGCTCAATGATATGGGACCTACAGTTTATCGACGAGTCCGAACAGCGTGTCTAAGAGAGAAGAAGTTTTACATGGCTGAAATACTCAGGAAATGTCGCCAACATTACTGAGGGGTATTTTGCCACCGTTAAAAAGTGTTTGATGTTCCATGTTCGGGGAATCGAACCCACGACCTTATGTGAGCAAGGCGGGTGTGCATACCATTGCACCACGGTGGCACCCAATACCTCCTGAATTATTTATGCTACCGCAGTGTACAAATTACTTTGTACATATTTATACCTTACACCACAATGTGAAAGGGTATTATAAGTTTGTTTTGGTAAAAATTCATGTAGCACCGCGAAATATTCGTGGGAGACCGGAGAGATGTGTGTGCGTCCGTCTGTCCATTATAAATTGTAAACACGCTCCAGGCCGCAATTATGAACCGATCGTCACGAAATTTTGTATGGAAGTCGGGTTCAGGCCAGAATAGATCCCTATACCTATTGGTGATGATCGAGAAATATTTAGCGAGCGAAATGGACCAAAAACATAATATTTATTCAATTTTCTAGCGGCTCTGTAGGTTGCAATAATAGTCCGATCAACGCGAAATTTTATATAAGGTAAGAGTATATGACAGAGAAGAAGCTTGAAATTTGAGATGGCGATCAGATAATATTTAGAGGGTTAAATGGACCACAACTTTTGTGTGAAAATTGTGAAAATTTTTAATATACAACTTATATTTTTATTTCTTGAAGATACATTCCGGACAAGTAAGCTACCCTTGGAAATGGAACGCTTGACCTTTCAATAGATGCCAGTTTTGTTGGTGCGCATGATCAGATAACAGAGTTACATCCCAATATTTTCAGTTATTCGTATATAGTGTAATCATAAACTCGTTAGAGTCACGAAATTTTTCAGCGGGTAAGAGTTTAGGTCAAAGAAGATGCCTTCAATTTTGAATGATAATCTGACATCATTTAGCCGGTGAAATGGACCATTACTTTTGTATTAAAATATATACAATTTTATTTTTGGTCGATATTTTAATTCTTTGAGGACATATATCGGCAAAGTAGCCTACATATGGAAAAAATGACTGACCTTTCCCCTGATGCAATTTGAAATAAAGTGTTTGCTAGTAACGGAACTACTTCTTAATATATAATGGGTTCTGTGTAGAGAGTCACATTTTCCTCCCATGCTATAAATTGTCTCTATCATTCGCAGTTTTTACATCATTGGATTTTTATACCCTACACCGCAATGTGGAAATTTGGAGTTTCACAGTTCACAATTTTTATACCCTACACCACTATGTGGAAAGGGTATTATAAGTTTGTTTTGGGAAAAATTCATGTAACACCGCGAAATATCGGTCGTAGACCCTCAATGTGGTGTACCAATCTTCATATCTCGACGAGATAAAGCGATTTTGAGATGTGTGTCCGTCTGTCCATTATAAATTGTAATCAAACTCCAGGCCGCAATTATGGACCGATCGTCACGAAATTTTGCATGGAGGTCAGGTTCAGACCAGAATAGACACCTATTGTTATTGGTGATGATCATGAAATATTTTGCGGGTGAAATGGACCAAATACATAATTTTTATCCGATTTTGTAGCTGCTCTGTAGGTCGCAAAAATGGTCCGATCGCCTCGAAATTTTAACTAAGGTAAGAGTATATGACAAAGAAGAAGCTTGCAATTTGAGATAGTGATCAGATAATATTTAGCGGGTTAAATGGCCACAACTTTTGTGTGAAAATTGTGAAAATTGTTAACATACTCCGCCCACGTAAATAAAATTAGGAAGGCCATTTCTCGACCTTTCCATTGATGCCAATTTTGTTGATTAACGTGCTCAGATAACAGAGTTACAGCCTAATATATCCAGTTATTTGTTTGTAGTGTAATCAGAAGCACGCTAGAGGTCGCAGTTATAGATCAATATTCACGAAATTTTGCACGATGTAAGAGTTTAAGTCGAAGAACATACCTATAATTTTGGATGATGATCTCATATTATCTAGTGGGTTAAATTAACCATTACTTTTGCATGAAAAATATAAAAATTTAAAATTTTCTTCCCATGCTACAATTTGTCTCTACCATGATAGATAAATTCCCAGCATTATCGCAAATTACGTGGAACCCTAGCCATAAATTTGTGTGCATGCAATTTGTTTGAATTTCTACTCATTATTAGTTGTTTTTTACCGGTTAAAATATATTTTTGATATCACAATATATATCCACAATGAACTATTTTCGAAATACAGAAAATCGCGTGCATTTGTATTTGTATTTTTGATATCACAATATATATCCACAATGAACTATTTTCGAAATACACAAAATCGCGTGCATTTGTATTTATATTAGGTGTATTCCAAAAAGGAACCTGATATTCATAGAAAATTTATAGATGTATCAGAAGAGGCTACCAATGTAAATTTTCCAATTTTGGAACTTTTATTAGAAATGTATAATGATATACATAATTGTTCCACAAACATCGTCTGTTCGATTCCTCGGCGAGAAAACATCAAACTTTCAACGGTGGCAAAATACAACTCAGTAATGTTGGCGACAATTTCTGAGTATTTCAGCCATATAAAACTTCACTAAAAGTGGTGTCTTAGGACACGCCCTTCGAACTCGGCGATAAACTGTAGGTCCCAAGCTTAATGTGATAAGGTGGCAGAATCCAAAAAAGTATTTCTTACAATAAGCTTATTTGTTCCATAAAGGAATTTAGATTTGCTGAACGCTATTTCCCAGGGACAGTGGTGTAGGGTATCACATGGTCTGCCCCGTCCGACTATAACCTTTGCTTACTTGTTTTAGAACAGTATTTGTTGTTAGGAAACTGAATATAATAATCTATATTAATAAAAGAGTACAGTGACTGAAGCTAGAATCTTGAAATTTTGGGTGTGGGTTGCTGTTGGTGTGTAGGGGTGAGATAAGGCTGGGTTTTTGGAAATTCCACCTAGAAGGGTACGAAAAGTACTAAAAGGTACTAAATATGGTACCCTTTGTATTAGGGTACGGGAAGAGCTAGAATTCTGAAATTTGAAATGAGGTTGACTGATGGAGAGATCGAAATGTGTACCAAAGGGTTTTTGGAAATTCGACCTAGAAGTGTACAAAAAGTACTAAAAATTACTAAATTCGGTATTAATTGTATATTTTGAACGGATATAGCTAGAATCCTTGAATTTGGTATGGAAATCAAGGTTGAGAAGTGGTGCTTCTATTAGAAAATGTCTTGGGAAATCCGTACTCATGTGTTCGAAAAGTACTAAATGGTACTAAATTTAGTACAATTTGGATTTGGTTGAACGGATAGAGCAGGAAACCTGAAATTTGGAATTAATATTACTGTTGAAGTGTAGGATGGAGATATGGGGTGGTTTTAGAAATTCGTACTTATGTGTACGAAAAGTACTAAATTTGGTACAACTTGAATTTGGGTGAACGGAAAGAGTTGGAAACCTACAATTTGGAATTAAGATTACTGTTGGCTTGAGGTAGTTTTGGAAATCCGTACTAATGGGTAGTAAAAGGTAATAAATTTAGTACAATTTGGATTTGGGTGAACGGATAAAGCCGGAAACCTAAAATTTGGAATTAAGATTACTGTTGGAGTGTAGAATTCAGATATGGAGAAAGTTTTGGAAAATCATACTTATGTGTACGATAAGTACTAAATTCGTAGTTGTGGGTACGAAAAGTACTAAATGGTACTAAATTTGATACAATTTGGATTTGGGTGAGCGGATAGCGCTGGAATCCTGAAATTTGGAATTAAAATTACTGTTGAAGTAAAGGATTGAGGTAGTTTTGGAAAAGTCGTGCTTATGTGTACGAAGAGTACTAAATGGTACAAATTGTTATTGGATGAACGAAACAGCTGAGATTTGGAATTTAGATTACTGTTATTATTTTGTATTTATGTCAGTGAAGGGTTAATAAATGTAGTTGTTAAATTACGTACCATTAATATACGAAAATAACTAAGTGGTACTCAATTTGGACAGATTTGGAATCTTTTTTTGAGTTAGGGAGAGTATTTGTGTGTAGCGTTGGTACATATATGGACGTGTTTTAAGAAATACGTACTATTAATTGACGAAAAGTACCTAAGCGGTCTAAATGTTGTAAAGGGTGTAGGATCAGAGGTGGAATTCTAAAATTTGTTCTTAGAATCAATGTTGGTATGTGGTGTTAAGATATGGAGATGGTTTTGGAAATTTAAGGAGGAGGTTTCGTAAATTCGAGCTAACATTACTATTATTGGGTTTGGAAGAACTGAAAGAGCTGGCAAGAGTTTCGCGGCTGGTATAAATGGTTTATAAAAGAAAGTAATTTGTTTAAGGTTATACCCAGGTGTACAAAAAGTACTAAATTTGGTGCCATTTTGTTATTGCATGAACGATAGGAAAACTAAAGAGCATTTTTTGAAATGCGTACAAATTCTGAAATTTGGCATGAGGGTCGCTGATGAAATGAAATGATGAAATGTTATTGGAAATACCAACTATAAGGTTACGAATGGTAATAAAATTGGTCTTGGGTTTATTTGTTTACAGGAATGTTTTACCTTCTGAGGACAGAAACCTCTTATTAAAATGTCTCAAGAAATGTGGCTCGGTGTTGATGTGTAATGGTAAGATACGGCTGATATTTTTTTTTTTTTTTTTTTTTTTGAAAATCGAACTAAATTGGTGCGAACAGTACTTAATTAAAATTGGTATTATTACAGCAAAATTTTCAGTGCTCATGGCGAACATATATTAAATATTGTTTATTTGTTTTTTATATCCTTTCCGCATACGAAGTAGCGGGCACTTTGCTAGTAAATCTATATATCTTTATAAATAAAAATCAAATGTAGTTCGTTGGTAATGGCATCCGTTGAGAACGGCTGGATCGATTTGGATAATTCTTTTTTTGGAAATGTTCGCCATAAGCCAACTTAAGTTTTTACGTAAAATGTAGGAATTAATCTAGAATCTAGATAGTTCTTTTGGGCCTAAATACCTGATCACGCCTACTTTTTTAAATATGTTATATCTCAAAAATACTGCACCTATTTCCATGAAATTTGCAGCAAATGCTCTAGGTCTACCCTGGCAATGTGCACTTTATGATTTTCAGAGGAGGTAAGGTACCTTCCCACGCATTTCTTTTAAACGCCATATATGTATATATATATATATATGTCAAACTTATTATTATATCGGTTTCAGCATTAATTTTGGGAGACAACGGGGTTGTGTCTCCGACCTTAGGTACATATTTGGAGCCAAAATACCGGAACACGCCCACTTTTTTAAATATGTTATATCTTGAAAACTGTTGACCACGCTCACTCTTTTCAAAACTACTGAACCTAATTTCATGAAATTTTCAGAAAATGTTCTGCAATATCCGTGGTCCAAAATGCTATGTATTTGTTGATAAATTTCGGGGGCCTATTGTTTTATAATCGCTATATTTGCTAAACTTAGGAACTCGTCGACTTGCAAATTAATTTTCGAGACAACGGTGGTTGAGCCCCCGATCGAATGTTCGTTCATGGTGCCCTAAGTCCCGTCCACGGACAGTTTTTAAGTACGTTATATCTCGAAAACTAACGAACCAATTTTCATGAAATTTTTATGGAATGTGCGGCGGTACATGTAGGCACGAATTTTGAAGGTGGCACGGTTACTCCCATATTAAGAAAAACGCTCTATTTACAAATTTCCTTAAACGGTGAAATTCAACGGTTCATCAGCCATGAAAAACTAAAAACATATAAGTCTCAATAAAATGGAGAATTCGACTTTACCATTTTTTAACTTTTATAATTAGATTGTTTTTGATAAAGATAGGGAACATGGGTACTAATAAATTCTAAGCAGCATCAACGGGCGAAAAAATCCGACAAAGTCCGTAAGAGAAAAAAAGGTTACAGACAAAATCTGTTGATAAATTTTAAAGCCTCAATGAATATCTCGGTTTGACAGTGGACCCGAAGGAATGAGGAAGAAAACGCCTATTTTAAATTGTAAAGTATAAACTCCACAAAAAGTTGTCATTAAAACTCAATTGGGCGGGCCAGCAACGCGGACCCGGGTCTGCTAGTATAAAATAGAAAAATGTCTGTGCGTTTGTTTGTTTTTAATTTATGGACTCAAAAACCGCTAAACCTATCTTCCTGAAAATTTGAGGGTATATTGCACCATCGACAGAAAGTCAAATAGGCTATATGAATTTTTGAAATTCCGCGTCGATCTGGGGATATAGCCTCAGGATCGGAGGTACCACCAAAAATGTAGATAATGAACGGTTACAGATTCAGTCTCCAAATTTGGAATAAGTAACGGAATTTGGCTTAGAAATAAATTTGCCAAACTATATATTCAGATTTGGTTATAGCTCCCATATATAATACCGGCCAATTTCGTGTATTTTATGCGCCAAACAGGCTAGAAATAAATATGCCAAATTATATTAAAATCGGTACAGATTTAGGTATAGCTCCCATATATATTTTCGACCGATTTCATGTACTTTATGCACCAAACACGCTATGTATGTCCAATTTCAATGAAATTTGGAATTTGTAAAGGAATTTGGTCTAGAAATAAGTATGCCAAATTATATTGAAATCGGTTCAGATTTGGATATAGCTCCAAAATAGATTTTCGGCCGATTTCATGCACCATACACATCACTAAACGGGTAGAGAAAGCTTTCTTATCTCCTTTATTTGTTCATTAAAGTATTAAAAGTGGTAGCATTTAAAGGTAATATAATTATAGTTATTCCTTTATATTTTATCTTAGTCGGGGTAGCGAAGCGCATCGGGTTCAGCTAGTTATATCTAAAAATCAACTTCCTACCAGCAACAATATATAATTTAATATTAGATCTTTAAATGTTTTATTACTAATAGTATTTTATCTATGACTATTCCCTACTACCTAACGTATATGTAGTCCCCTTGCATAACAATACTTTACATAAAAAATAAATAACACAAAATGTTGCTATATACAAATGTTTGCTTCTATTTCCTTCTCCACTGTACCGTGTCCTATTGACATTATGTTCATAATTTGTTCCTCTCCATATCCTATACATATCCCTTATATGAACGTGTGTATATTTATTAACATGCTACCAACAATGTCATAATATAATTATCATGATAGTGTCAATTTTGTAGTCAATATGCCAATTTACGAACAAATTCCGCAAAAGGACATGTCTGCAAAACAAAGAAAAAATGCAGCAACATAATTATAATACCAAAGTGGAAGTGTGAGAAATAGTCTGAGATTATCAAAGGCGTTGTTTCGTAAAATGACAGTAAATTGTTGATATGAAATTAAGTGTCCACGAAATGTTTGTGAAATAATAGCAATCAGGTAGGTAGCAATCGCATGAAAAGTGCCAAAGGTCAAAGGAGTGAATAAATGAGTAGTCAAATGTAACAATGGCTCAAAAGCCATGATGTCAGTGTTGTCGGTATAAGTAGGTACATGAAGAAAGCTACAAGAAATAAAAATTGTGAGCATATGTCAATGTTTTGAAATTGTCCGAACATAACGGTACCTCCCTATTTTAGGTATTTTGAAGATTTTTGGTGCCCGTATTTGAAATTTCAGGTTTCCAGTGGTCACAAAACTTCTCCATAAAAAATTTTTCAACATAGATACATGTTTTGGTATAGCCCCCATGTAACGGTACCTAACGATTAAAGTTATTTTGTAGAGTTTACTACATTTTTCACCGAACTACATGTAATTTGACATTTGAGGTTACCAGTAGGGATACCCAGCAAAATAAATTGGAAGTAGTGCAATGTAGAGTAGTTCTTTCACGGCATGTTTTTATGCAGTTCAAACGGAGTCGTGAAAAAGGCACTCCATTCCTCACATTTTAACCGCATTTGGATGCAATCCAAAGAATCACATCCATTTGTCACATTTTAACAACATCCGGAGGCAGTTCAACGGAGTCGTGAAAAATGCACTCTAATTCCTCACAATTTAACAGCATCCGGATGCAGTGCAAACGGAGTCGTGAAAAAGGCACTCCGTTCACTACATTTTATTAGCAGTTGTTAGAGATCCCTACCTGCACATAAATCAGTTTGTACATCTCTACAGGCAGCGGAATAATTCCCAAAAAGAGATAATCGTGTTAAAATTTCCAAACATTTGTTAATACAAGCTAAATAATATTTAATTTGTGAACATTTTTCCGGTAACTCACGAGAAGAAAATTTCCCAATGGAGTGCTGTTAGAGTACATGTCGAAATCTTAACTGGTGATGGGAAGACAATATCAAACCCATTTAGCAGATGAAGCAAAAGCACTTAAACTTGGATTAAATGAAGAGCGGAGGAAACACACATGTTTGCGATTGAATTCAATAGAGAATTTTCATAATTTGTGTTAATTTAATAAAGGTATTAATATTTTTGTTTTACACAAATAATAAATGCATTTTATTTTGTTATTCAAAACACGTGCTCTGGACTGCCTCATATTCTACCCCAAAGGGTCAGTTAAAATGCAATGCCAAAGGGTCAGTTAAAATGCACTGCCAAAGGTTCAGTTAAAATGCAATGCCAAAGGGTCAGTTAAAATGCGGTGCAATGGAGTGCCTCTTTCCGGGGTCACTCCCTTGTAAAAATCATGAGTGAAAATGCATAATTTGATGCACTTCCAAATCACTTGTACATATCATTTAACTGCCTCTTTGGAGGCAAACTTTTCGCTGGGTAGGCAATGGAAAGCAATAATCTATTTTTCGACTTTTCGATTTTGGTATAAAACTAAAAATGCGATTTTTCGGTCTGGAGATTATTTCAGTTGTCTTAAAACTCGACTTTCGACTTTTCCATAACCGCGGAAAATTGATTATAATCGACTATTCGTCAAAAGTGTAAAACCGCCAAGTCAACAATCTATGGGCAAACTCGAAAATCGATCAAAAAATAATCGATTATGCTCCAGACAAAAGTCGACTACAATTTTTAGACTTTGACTGCGAAAAAATCGATTAATCGATAGTCGACTTACCTATCCAGTGCACTATAGGTAATTTGTTTGTTTTGTTTTTGAGGCAAAAATCGATTTTGCAACTTTTGATAATAATAATTTTTTAGTTGGCATTGAAAAAAGAACATGTCAAAATTTATTAATATGAATGATATTTTTCAAAATAGCGTCATTATCGCGGTTTAAATTGCAGTCAAAGTGAGAATTTCGAAGAAGAACTAAAAAAATATAAATTGTAAGGCATATTTTAATGTACTTAAAACCTCGGAAAAATAAACCAAATATAAATATATGTAAAATGGAATAGATTGGCAATTGCGAGAGGAATTTATTTAATATATAATATAGCTTAAACATTTTGGGTAGCGACCAAAAAACACAAAAAGTTAGAAATAAATATTTTATTTTTTTAACTCACTTCATATAGACTTATGCTAAATTGGCCGTGTTTGGCCGTGATTTTGCCAGCTAGAACACATTACTGAAAGTCTTCTGCAGTTATATTACTAGGTTTCAAAACCCGATTTTGCCCGTTTTTTTATATTTATGAGACTTTATTAGGTTTGGTTTGAGGAAATTTATTAGTTTGGTTTGAGGAAATTAATAATAAATGTAAAAAATATTGTTTACAATTCCATTGCAAGAAAAATAAGTAATGGCGACAAATTGTTCGGTATATGCGTGGTTTTCTATAAACGGTGCGGCAGTAGTAAGCTTAATTTTATCTCTCTATTACATGTTAATCATTGATACGGTTTAAATGACTACTAAACTCTTTATTAACGTATATTCCAAAAATATACAAAACTGTAGTAATAATTCGTTGGAAAATCTACTCGCGGGGACAAAATTTGTGTTACTTACTACCATTCCTTATATCCGAATTTATCCGCAAAAATCTATGTTTTATCTCACTTTTACACATAAGTAATTTAAAAAGTTAAAAAATCCTTTAATTCCGTTGTTATTAATTTTTGTCTCAGAAACAGGGCAAATTACCTATAGTGCAGTGGTCACAACATTTCTACACCAAACACTCTCATCATAGATGCATATTTTGCTTGGTACAACCGCATATATAACGGTATCTCCCGATTTTAGGTATTTTTATGATTTTTTCTATACTTTTTGACCGAACTACCTGATATTTGTCATTTAAGGTTCCCAGTGGCTATTAAACTTCTCCATAAAATATTTTCAACATAGGCCCATACTCTGGTACAGCGCTCAAAAAACGGTACCTCCTGATTTTCAATATTTTAAGAATTTTAGCTACATTTATTACCGATTTGACATTTGAGGCTCCCAGTTGTCGCAACATTTATACACCAAACATGGTCAACAATGGCTCGGACTTAAAAGAGAATTAGTCGATTGCCTTATTGATTTCTTCGAAATGACCACACAAAATCATGTCAAAGTACGAATTCAAGAGTTTTGTTATGTGTTGTTTGAGATCTGCGGGGCCAAGTGCTTAATTAAGAAGAAAGATATGAGTTAAGTACGGCAAGACCCCCCAGTTTGACTTTTTAAACATGTAGGTTAGGCCATATTGGCGCCATAAATATTGGTTGAGAAGTTTCGTGACTGCAAAGAACCTTAAATTGAAATTTCGCGTAGTTCCGTCAAAAAATATTGCCAAACCCCTGAAAATACCGTTTTATAGCGCCATACCAAAACGTTGAACTATGTTGAAATTTTTGTTGGAGAAGTTTTGTGACAGCTGGGAAACTCAAATGTCACATTACAGGTAGTTCGGTCAACAAATGTAGCTACAATACTAAAATTACTTATGTAAAATCGGCAGGTACCGTTATATGGGTGCTATACCAAAACATGTACGTACGTCGATAATTTTTAGTGGAGAAGTTTCGTGACTGCAGGGATGTTATTTCTCCAAAATATGTAAACTGTACGAGTAGTATATTTCTTTCCCTAATAGCATGCTTTGAGATTTAATATTGTTATTTGAAAATAGCATGCCTTGAATTTGAATGTAATTACAAATTATTTTAATATTTTTTCATTGTTGAATTGTATCTCGAATTGAACGGGGTAAATTGCTTCGTAAGTTTTTTATTTGTCATATCTTAAATATGTATACCAATTTTATTGTAATTTTTCTTTCCCTAGAATAAAACGTAGTTTTAACAATAAACTGGAGTTTTATGAACGCAAGGCCCCGCAGGCAATCAACAAATTTTTATTAAAACAATTTGGAGCTGTTTTTAAGATCCTGTGGACCTGAGTCCGTATTTCGCTCGTAGGTCGGGATATTGTAAGCTAAATCAATAAATAATAGAAGATACCAGCCTATCGAACTCCAAAGAGAGGAAGAGGAGGCAAGACGACGGAAAACCAAACGTTTGAAGGAACTGATGAACAAATTCAAGAAGTATCAAGAGAAACTGCAAATCAGTTGAACGAAAATTCCGAAGAACATAGTGATTCTGTACAGAATGTTCAAGATTCTATTGTAAGTATGACTCAAAATGCCAACGACAACTCGTACATTGGTAACAGGCAAGATTTGGAAGCCAGAATTGATCGGATGCAACAACAAATTTTGGATATGCAAAATATGATATTGTCCCAAATCCAGGCGTTAAGTTTGCAAAATTCTCAATATGTTCCGTCAGTTGGTGCTCAGTCCGGAAATGTTTCAAGCTGTAGGACTGAGGCAGAAAATCTTCCGTTTCAAACAAGAGTAATAACAATAAGTGGAGCTGCGCCAAAAGCAAATAAAATTTATCCATTTCCGGAATTTAGTGGCACGCCAGAGGAATGGGCAATTTGCATGGAGGATTTTAAGTGTTCCACGCGGGAATTTGGCTATTCACCACTGCAGAACCTAATGCGGTTACGTGACTCATTGAAGGGTCAAATCAATGTAGATGAGATAATACATATGTTGGAAGAGACATTTGGTCGTCCGGAGTTGCTTATAAAGAGCAAAATTTCTAATATTAGGAAAATAAGACCAGTTGATGATGGTGATATGGAGGGTTTGGTGATGTTTGCGAACAAGGTAATAAATTTGGTAACGTTCTTACGCAACGCTAAATCAGAACACTATATGTCGAACCCATCACTGTTAAGCGAACTCGTTAAGTTACCACAAAGTCGGCAGGTACAATGGCCCGAGAAATGCTTAACATTGAGTGAACCAGCAACTGTTGCAGATTTTAGTACATGGTTAATCGCAGTCCGCAAAGTTGCACGCGTAGTCATCGATTCACTTCCTGTAACAGATTCGAGATACCCAAAATCTAGTGACATTAAGAAAGTACACCATGCAATAACTACAGTCAATGCATGCGCTATTTGTGGAGGAAGTTGCGAGCAAGCGGATGTATGTGAAACGTTTTTGGATTCCGACATTGGTAAACGCACCGAGATAGTGAAACGATTAGGAATGTGCTTTAGTTGCCTCAAGATTGGCCATAGAGTTTCACGGTGTTTTAACAAGGTAAGATGTCAAAAGTGTAACGAAGTGCACCATGTTTTACTTCACACAGATAAGCCAAAAAGAAACGACAATTCGGAGATGAGAAACTGCCATGTTGGTCGTTGCCGAGGGGATATTTTATTTCAAGTAGTTCCAGTTATCTTATATGGTATTAAGAAAAACGTACGAACATTTGCGTTGGTGGATGGCGGAGCAGATGGTACTATAATCGATAAGGCACTGGTAAACGAACTTGGCATAAAAGGCGAGAAAAATTCTTTGAACATTCAGTGATTAAATAAGCAAACTTCGCGTGAGAACTGCGAAAATATTAAGTTGAGAATAAGTGGTACTTATGAAGGAGCAGAAAAATATGATATATCAAATGTGTACACCTCGTCGAACCTTTCGTTACCAGAACAAAATTTAGATAAAACTGGGTCGAGTGACAATTCTCATCTTGATCTAATCCCATATGAGAGTTATTGTGCGGCAAAACCACGTATTATTATCAGTCTAAATCATGCATTTCTGACAACTCCCTTAGAAACTCCCGTGACTTCACCCAATTCTAGTCTTATAGGAGTGAAGACAAGATTGGGATGGATCGTTTATGGACCCAAAAATAAGCCCTCAACTGCATCCTGTAAACGTGTTTTAATAGCTAATCGATTGGAGGAAGGTATGAAACGTAATATGGAAACTTTTGGAGCGAAATCTGATATGAAAACGCTTACGTCGGAGAAGGATAGACGTGCTTCGTGTATTGTGGAAGATCCAGAATATGCGAAAAGTCATTATGAAATTATTAAAGGTTGTCCCAAACAGAGAAAGGAAAGAGATTGGATACGATCCGACCATCGCTGCTATAAACCATATGTTGCGAACAGAACATCTGATGTATTGGAGTCAAGTAGAAATGGAGCAATTGCGTTGGATACACGACAAAGAGAATCCTGCGGAAGAAACTACCAGATCAAAGTTACTGCAAGATACAACCCGGATATTGAATGGGCAAATTGGCCGAACATTTATTATGACGTTGAAGAAAATTGGCGGAAGCAGCTTTTTAATAGAAACTCAGACGAAAACAGTAAAGAGTTACCAATGAAATATGTGTGTGGCGTTGCAAAAGAAAAGTTACGAAGAAAATCAAAGACTGCTGGTGGCGACGTTGGGTTCAAGTATGTTTACCGGGTTTGACCAAACTGAAATTGGGAAGAATGGCTGCAGTTTTCATCAAGATTCGGAAGATCTACCGTATTTAAGACGTCAAGTGAATTGCTGAAAAGGTTCCGGTTCAAATTGGTGATTAGAACGAATTAAATGTTAGTAAATCTTATATGTATATAGCGATTTACGGGGGGTAGGATGTTATTTCTCCAAAATTTGTAAACTGTACGAGTAGTATATTTCTTTCCCTAATAGCATGCTTTGAGATTTAATATTGTTATTTGAAAATAGCATGCCTTGAATTTGAATGTAATTACAAATTATTTTAATATTTTTTCATTGTTGAATTGTATGACGAATTGAACGGGGTAAATTGTTTCGTAAGTTTTTTATTTGTCATATCTTAAATATGTATACCAATTTTATTGTAATTTTTCTTTCCCTAGAATAAAACGTAGTTTTAACAATAAGCTGGAGTTTTATGAACGCAAGACCCCGCAGGCAATCAACAAGGGAAGCTCAAATGTCAAACTCATTCAGAAAATGTAGCTAAAACTCTCAAAATACCGAAAATTGCAAGGTACCGTTATATGGGCAGATACCTAAACATGAACCTATGTTGACAACTTTTTGTGAATAAGTTTCGTGACTGCAGGGAAGATCAAATATCAAATTAGAGCTAGTTCGGTTAAAAATTGTAGCTAAAACCATAAAAATACCGAAAATCGGGAGGTACTGTTATATGGGGGCTATTCCTAAACATGGAGATATGTTGACAGTTTTTGGTGGATTGCGTTGTGACTCTTAAGTACCTTAAATTTCAAATTAGTATGGGAGCTATTATAGCTGCCATGGAACAAAACATGAGTTTTGCGGATTTGTAGTTGGTCGGAGGTTAAAACATCTGATCTCCAGCTTCACCCCAGTGAATGTAAGACTCGCTACAATTCGATTAGAAGCAAAATTCTTAAACATCAGCTTTATTTCCGCTCATGCTCCCACCGAAGAAAATGACGAACCGTTGCCCAGCCCATGACATTACCATTATTCTAGGCGATTTTAATGCCAAAATTGAAAAAAAGAATATCATTGGCCCAACAGTCGGGAAATTCAGTCCCCACAGTGAAACATCTGACAATGGTATGGGGCTGATAGACATTGCACACAAAAAACAGCCGCAAAATCCATACTTGGATACCAGAGACCTCCACCAAGGAATCCATGGTATGACCAGGAGTGTCGTGCTGCTACAAAAAAAAAAAACAAGTAAGAACGGCGTTAAGTTCGGCCGGGCCGAACTTGATATACCCTCCACCACAAGTTGTATTGAAGTAAAATGGAATAATTAGTTTCCTTTCGTGTATGAAGAAGACTTAATATTAAATTTCAGCAATTTCGGTAAAACAATGTGAGGCACCATTCTATGGGGGCTATTTCAAAACGTCGATCTATACCGACAAATTTCTGACGGAAAGTTTTTAGGCTCAAAGAAGACTAAATACCAAATTTCCTATATTTCGGTAAGAGAATGTGGCTAAAACTTAAAAAATACGGAAAATCAAGAAGTACGCTTCTATGTGGATATAGGAAGACGTGGACCTATACTGATAATACTCTTCTGGAATATTTTATAACTCTTGGAAGACGAAATAACGAATTTCAGCCATTTCGGTTGGATATTGACGTCACAATCTTCAGTATTACGAAAATCGGGAGGAACCGTTATATGGGGGCTATATCGAAACGTGGACCTATACCGACGAATTTTAGTCGGAAATGGGGCAATATGAAAGCGTGGACCTATACAGACATATTTCTGGCGAACAGTTTTATATCACATTGAAGACTAAATACCAAATTTCAGCCATTTTGGTGGAATATTGAAGACACAACCTTCAAAACACGAAAAATCGGGAGGTACCTTTCCACGGGGGCTATATGAAGGCGTGGACCTATACCGACAAATTTAAAGGGGAAGTTTGAGTACCCCCAACGAAGTCAGTGGAATATTGAGGCCACAACGTTCAAAATACAGAAAATCGGGAGGTACCGTTCTATGGGGGCAATATGAAGGCATGGACCGATACCGACAAAGTTCTGGGGGAAAGTTTTATACCACCAACGTAGACTAAGTAGCAAATTTCAGCCATTTCGGTGTTATAATGAAGCTAAAGCCTTCAAAATACCGAAAATCGGGACGTACCGTTCTATGGGGGCAATATGAAGGCATGGACCGATACCGACATAATTCTGGGGGAAAGTTTTATACCCCTAAAGAAGACTACGAAGACAGTTCGGAAACTTCTTAGCCTACCAATGTAAGAGAATAGTTAGTTTTTCAAAAATATTTTTATTTTTCAATATAATCTCCTGAAACTTCAATACACTTAGTCCAACGCTTTTCTAGCAATTCTATCCCTTGATTAAAATAGTTTTCCTCAAGGTCTTCATAATAGTGGTTTACGACTGTAATTGCATCTTCATTTGAGGTAAAACGCTTGCCAGCAAGGAATTTTTTAGCCTTGGGAACAAGTTAAAGTCACTGGGAGCTAAATCAGGAGAATAAGGTGGGTGGTCAAGCAACTCGTACTTTAATTCGTTGATTTTAGCCATTGTTAAAACACTCTTGTGCGCTGGAGCGTTGTATTGATGAAAAATATTTTTTTTTTGTGTTGTAAGCCAGGTCGTTTTTCTCGAATTTGTACATTTAACTGATCCAAAAGGTTGCAATAGTGCTCTGAATTTATTATTTTACCCTTTTGCAGATAGTCAATCAATAAAATGCCTTTGAAGTCCCAAAAAACCGTTGCCATAACCTTACCAGCCGGTTGAATTGTTTTTGCCTTCTTTGGGGCACTTCCTCCAGCTTCAGTCCATTGTTTGGATTGTTCTTTTGTCTCTGGAGTATAGTGGTGGATCCATGTCTCATCAACAGTTATGAAACGACGCGACCACGTTTAAATTCAGAAACCCAATTTTTTACTGTTGCATATGAAGGAGCACTTTCACCTAACACATTCACCATATCATTATGAATTTCTTGTCCCGATAAACCTTTTTTTATGTAAATATTTAATGACAGCACGCATTTCTAATTTTTCCATTGTAAACAAATTGCGGATGCGTCTTTTTTGAACACCTGTTTCTATATGAAGGAGTTGCCAGATCGAAACAAAATTTAACCTGTGTTCATAACAGAGATGAAAGTTTCCAAAACACTTAACTTTTTTCTGTTTATACCGCGCTATTTGAGTTTCCGAACTGCCCTCGTACGTACCAAATTTCAGCCATTTTGGTAGGATAATGAAGCTAAAACCTTCAAAATAGGCAGGAGTGTGAACAAATAGGAACGCACAGGAGCCAGAATGAAGTCCGAAAGTTTTACGAAAGAGTGAGATAAGACTATATGCTCCAACTATAGGGCCAAAAGTCTTCTCCCTATTGCCTATAAGATATTCTCAAGGGCAGCACAGTGCCGACGACTAAAGTCTATGTTCAATAAAATAATTGGACCATACAAATGCGGCTTTAGACCTGGCAAATCCACCATTGACCAGATATTTAACCTGCGGCAAATCCTGGAGAAGACCTAAGGGATGCAGATCGATACCTACCACATTTTTGTCGGTTACAAAGCAGCCTTCGACAGCCCCCTAAGCTCAAAGGCATTCCAAGCCATGTCTGAATTTGGTACCCCTGCAAAACTTTTGTAGAATGACATTGACTGATTCTCGGTCCTTAGTTAAAATAGGAAAGAACCAACGAGTTTAGTACCAAAAGAGGTTTCAGACAAGGAGACGGCCTCTCGTGTGACTTATTCAACATTCTGCTGGAAAAGGTTATACGAGATGCAAAAGCCAAAATAAGTGGCACAATATATACAAACAGCCATATGTTTTTGCTTACGCCGATGACATTGACATCATTGGTCCATCGGTAAAGGAAGTAACTGATTGATACCTTTGCAAAAGTCGAAAGGGAATCTACTAAAGTGGGTCTGGCGGTAAACGGCGAGAATACCAAGTTGATGGTGTTGACGGGCAATGCGTCCATAGAGATCGGGCCAACTGTTGACGTTGGTTCCTATAATTTTGAGGTAGTAAAAGACTTCGTCTACCTCGGCACCACCGTAAACACAACAAACATCATCAGTTGTGAAACAAAAAGAAGAATTATATTGGCCAACAGATGCTACTTTGGCTCAAGTAAGCAGTTTAAGAACAAATACTTAAAAACTTTCATAAATAATGGCCTTCGTCCTAAAAGGACAATAATAAATAAAAAAACTCCACATCTTGTCAAACAAAAACAACGATTTACAAAACACTGATACTACCCGTGCTGATGTATGGTTCCGAAGCCTGGATACTTGCGCAAGCAGACAAGGCAGTGCTTGGTGTGTTTGAGAGAAAAATTCATAGAAAGATTTTTGGATCAATCTGCGTTGACGGTGAATATCGACGTCGTATGAACCACGAGCTGTATCTGTTATACAACGACATCCGTATAGATAAACGTATCGAGATGCAATGATTGCGTTGGCTGGATCATATCATAAGAATGAGCGATGATGAACCCGCTAAAAAGGTATATAAATACGTGCCAGATGGCGGTGCACGCAGAATTGGCAGGCCTAAGCTTAGATGGAGCAAACAAGTAGATGAATAGATGAAAAGGCGCGGTATTCCAGAAAGCGAAGCAGGAAACCGAGGGAATTGAAGACCTTTTCTTAGTTCGGCTTATGGGACAAATTTTCTGTAATGGGCCAGCTAAGTAAGTAAGTATGGGAGCTATACCAAAATATGGACCGATATAGCCCATCTTCGAACTTTACCTGCTTATTGAAAAAAGATAGTCGGGTGCAAAAATCTAGGGCTCTAGCCGAATTTTTGCGGACGCTAAAGTGATTACTACAGACGGACTGGGCTGGATCGACTTAGAATTAACAATACATATACTTTGTAGGGTCCAAATGATTTCAATGTATTACAAACGGAAAAACGAACTTAATATACTCTCCATACTATAATAATAAACATTTTTTTGATAAACATATGTAGGGAAAATAGTTTTCCAGGAGTCAACAAAATTGCTCGATCCCGACTCATAAACTCCCAAAAAGACTCCACAACCCTGATTTAAGTACACCTCACTACCCTAAATTTCGTTCAAATAATCCAAACAATTGGGCGATTAGTTAATTAATTCATTGAAAAGTAATTAAATGTAAAATTTTCCCCTAAAGCTGTGTGCAAATAAATTGTAAAGAAATGTAAATATTTATTTCAATTGACTCTCGGGGGAAAAACACGAAACCAACAAACATGATTTTGTAAATAAACTAATCTACAAAATTCACAAATATTTGCGACGCCAAACTGTCACAACTATGACGCGATTTACATTTTAACTTTTCAAATACTAACTAACAATGCATTACCAATCCCCCTCCTCCTCCCGTTATCGTCCTTGTTGATAGACAATACATGTAAAATGTTTAAATTATTGTTGTTTTTCTCGCAATGTTTTAAATTGTAAAAAGAATGCTTGTCTTTTCTCGTTTGTAACAACTATCAAAACTTTTACCTTTATCTGGCGGAACTGCTAAGTGAACTACCACCACATCATTCCAGTTAATTTCGAATGAAAAGTTAGGCACATGAATTGAGGTGTTTGTTTTTGTCATCTTCCTTCCACCTTCCATACAATTTGAATGTGTTGGCACAGGTAACATTACAAGGGACAGAAGCATCACCCGAACAAATTCATTGTTAATTACGAAATTGGTTTTATTTTAAAAATCCTTTCGCTTAATGTGTTTTGTTGACAAAATGGCGCCAATAAAAAAATACGAGCGAACATTGGTCGCCAGCCATTACACCGCCCGCCACCAGGCCAGGTCATGTCATGGCAAGGCATTTTAAACATAAACAAAAAGATTTACAATGTTGTTCAGTAGTTGTTGTCGAGCTGGGCCATAACATCAAAATTCCATGAAATAAATTTTCAAGTGATGGGATCAAACATTGGTGACAGTGCAAACGGGGGTGAGTAATGACGAAGTATGATGCTGGGTATAATAAATGTTTTTGATGTGTTGTCCTCTTTACAGGAGAAACATGGTCATCCACAAAAAAGGTGAGAAGTTACCAAAATTAATGGGTTTAATCATGAGTACCAGAGAAGCCTTAAATGTTTCTGGGGGGTTTAATGTGTTTGGGGTGTACTTTGGTAAATGGCCTCGTCTTCATTAGTAATTACATAAATATTATTGTCATTAAATTGTCAGGCTGTAAAAGAATATTGTCGAATTAATTTTAGACGTCCAAAGAGACAGTTTAAAAAGTTTTCATGAGCATTATTGGTTTATGCTCTTAAGTGGACATGATGGTAATGGGGAAATAAATGTAAACACCCATATTTGGGATTCATTTTTGGGAAATAAAATAAGGAATGGGTACATACAAAAATATGAACCTATATATACATAGTTCGATAAAAAATTCTAGCTAAAATCCTCAAAATAACGAAAATCGGGAAGTATCGTTATATGAGGGGCTATAACAAAACATGGACCCATGTTGACAATCTTAGGTGGAGAAGTTTCGTAACTTCAGGCAACCTCTAATGTCAAATAACGGGTAGCTCCTTCAAAAATTCAGCTAAACTCTCAAAATACTGAAAATCGAGAGGTACCGTTATATGGGGGCTATACCAAAACATTTAGGTTAGGTTTAAGGATGCGCCGCCATCTAATAGTATAGGTGACTGCTTTATTCGTAGACCGTTGGTCCATTGCGTTCATCCTAGGTAGATTAAATTGATGAAGATGTTGCAAAGATATGAAGATAGTGGTGCAGTAAGATGATGATGATTATGCAAATGATTTGTAGATGTAGGCTGTGATGGTGTGGTAAGATGATGTTGAGGTTGACGAAGTAGTGATGATGATATATGTAAAGATAATGAAGAAGCAGAAGAGGTAAAGATGTAAAGTTGATGGCGTGGTAAGATGGTGATGAGGTAGATCTTGAGGCTGCAAGATATTTCATTCAACTTGGGGTTCCGTTTTTTCAATATTCGATAAATTATGTGCCAACCTCTGCACCAGGCATATCATTTGAATTCTATTATTTTTAAACAATAACTTGGTGTCTAGGAAACTTCCATCTCTGTTATGAACCCATGTTAAATTTTGTTTCGATCTGGCAACTCCTTCATATAGAAACAGGTGTTCAAAAAAGACGCATCCGCAATTTTTTTACAATGGAAAAATTAGAAATGCGTGCTTTCATTAAATATTTACATAAAAAAGGTTTATCGGGACAAGAAATTCATAATGATATGGTGAATGTGTTAGGTGAAAGTGCTCCTTCATATGCAACAGTAAAAAATTGGGTTGCTGAATTTAAACGTGGTCGTACAAGCATTGAAGATGAACCACGTAGTGGTCGTCCAAAAACAGCAACAACAACAGAAATTGTAGCCAAAGTGCATGATATGGTATTAAACGATCGACGAATAAAAGTGCGTGAAATTGCTAATATCATGGGCATCTCAAATGATCGAGTCCATTTAATTTAGCAAGAAGAACTACAGATGAAAAAGCTTTCTGCAAGATGGGTGCCGCATTTGTTAACAGTCGATCAAAAACGCATAAGAATGAAGATTTCTTAAGCTTATTCTCCTGATTTAGCTCCAAGCGACTTTTACTTGTTCCCAAATCTAAAAAAAATTCCTTGCTGGCAAGTGTTTTACCTCAAATGAAGATGCAATTACAGTTGTAAACCACTATTTTGAAGACCTTGAGGAAAACTATTTTAATCAAGGGATAGAATTGCTAGAAAAGCGTTGGACTAAGTGTATTGAAGTTTCAGGAGATTATATTGAAAAAAAAAATATTTTTGAAAAACTAACTATTCTCTTTCATTGATAGGCTAAGAAGTTTCCGAACCGCCCTCGTATGCTTCTCCAATTTGGATGCCATGTTTTGTGACATCATATTCAACTTGGTTTCTCCATTGGAGTTTTGTCGTCAAATGGCTCTTATCGCTCGATACGATTTACTATATCGGTGTCGGTCGGCGGATACAGCTTATGGTTTATAGACCGGGTCTGTTTTATACTTATTTTTAATTCCACAAAATGAAACAGGTTTCCAAACACAAAATATATTTTTCTTTTTGTTTTATAAAAATTTACATAGAATTTTTAATTAAAATATGTAAATTTTGCACCTATCGGTCATTTTCTTCTGACTTTTATTTTCATTTAAACAATTACTTTTGCAAGTAAACAATTATTCGGGTACACGATTACTTGATCATTTATTGTACAGGTACTTATCAATTTATTCAAACTCTTGAGAGTATTATGAGAAAGATCGGATCTTTCACGACTTCAATTGCACTCATAAAAATTCAATGAAAAGGACCGGATCTTTCGCGACTCCAGTCGAACTCATGATAATTCGATGTAAAAGATCCGATCTATCAAGGCTTCATTTCAACTCATGCAAAAGAACAAGTGAAATCATTATTTCACATGGAACCACTTCCATTTAATTTTGCGGAGTAGTTTTAAGGTGCATGTCCAAAGTGTGAACTTCGCCCCGATCCTGACTCTTGTAGTTTCTAGATTAAAATGTCCATAGGTTGGAGATCCAAAACGACGTTTAAAACGGCTGAGCAGTGCTCTTAATCGAACCGGTAATCAGTAATGACGCAGTCCTTTGTACACTTGATAATTTGGACAGTACAAAGGTGGATAGGGCAACGGATACATACAACTAGTGTTTGATTTGCGGTCCCAATCCCCAGCTTTTCCCAATGGAGTTCTTACAAGAGTAGAGCCTTTTCTTCGTGCTATGAGTCCAGACTGTTCTCTTGAGATTTCTATGAGAACTTTATGTTACTCCAACCATAGAGATCTGGAAAAGTATAATTTAATGATCCGAGAATGAACACTTTTCGGCTACCCTCCAGCTCTCTATATCGGAGTTGTCCATATTGGTTAGGGTTGTATCAATTGCTCCCCCCTTAATCTATTTTGAAAAGTTCGGGTTTTACCAATGTTACATATTCTTAAATTATTTTTTGTAATAAAATTGAATACGTACTCACCCTTGATATTTGTGTCACATCCAAAAATGACCCAGGCTATGCCCCCAGTTAATCCATCAGCTCCTGCGTGACTTTGCCTGTCGGTTCAAGACAGTATCAAGGGTCTTCTCCGGACTCCTTCCATCCGTACTGTGGTGATGTCACCTCCACTGTAATTAGACAGAAGGATTAATTTAAGGTTCTTTTTAGCTACTATACATCTTCTCAACTCGTCCCCATTCGAGGCGGCGAACATAGTTTAGGTCTTGCCGCTTAGTCCGCTCACCTTAGTTTTGCACAAATAAGGTTCCTGGACTAGGGCGATATCGAGGATTGAGAGGGTTTTTAATAGTTCAGCAGCAGCAGTTTTACAATGATGCACAATTATCTGCACGCAGCTAAGCTTTTGCTGTTTCCTACTTATTGGTGTTTTTGTGGGATTTGGAAGCATAATATAACCCAAAGCTAAACACCCAACTCGACTTCTTAAAAAGTCCATTCCAGGCTCATCGGTTGCAAATTTGATGACCCGACGGACTGGTCTTCTTGGTCTTGAAGGAGTTGAGTTTTCTCCACTTCCCCATCTGAAGACCGACGTTCTGTTTCTCGACTAACTTCAGTATTCGTCCTGCCTTCCCAAAGCGAGCCAATGTCCTTAATTGTTTGAACACAACTAATCACCTAGACTCCCTTGTAAAGATCAGCCTGACCGAGCCTCATATTAACCAAGTCCGAGATGAAGATATCCCTAAGACGACCTTCCACCAGCAACCAATGGCAGTCGCTGATGACAATTTCATCCGGGGCAATCCGGAGATGAGCAAGGAGTCTGCAAAGCGCTAAGTTTCGCGTTATCCTTGCTCGCCTTCGCAGACGTACAAGGCTTCGATTGGGATGCACTTATTGAAGAGATTATGGTCCCTTCAACAGCGATCGTCTCACGGCTGACACAGCGTATGCTACTTTGCAGCAGGTGACTGTTTTATCGGACGGTCTCATCTTCTTTATTACCACTGGTTGTAATTTTGGTTCGGTCGACCGAGGGCCAGCTCCCTTTGAAGCAGTCGGTTCCGCCACAAGCCCATCATTATTCCGCCTGATCGGGTTTACATCTGAGTCGGATGGTTTCTGTTTGCTCATCAGCAGACTCACTTCTATCACCCTTTGGTTTTGGTCGGGTTTAGCAGTTGAGACAACTTTAGAGTCAGTCGAATCCTTACAGTAGGACTTGGACGCCTTATTTTCCTTATTTGGTTGTTCCATTATGTAACCCATTACAAAGTAAGGTAAACAAAAATAACTATTTATGTTACTGCTTACTATGTTATGAGTACGGTGGCACAGAGCGTGTGTGTCCGACATACAAATCAATTTTTGTTAAACACATCAAAGAACAGTTGGTGGTGCACATACAAGCACATGTAAGCGTTTAAACAACCCTTAATGTTTGTACACGTGCCCTAGTGTGTAGTGTGTTCGGCTACAAATCCGAAGTTCGCAAGATCAAATCTGACAGACAGCGGAATAATATACAATAAAAATATTAAGTGTGTTGTAATTGAAAACAAATTCCACCGCAAATATTCTACAAATCGAACATACGTTTTTTAGCTAATTTTTCAGATTCTAGTCGCCATAGAATAACTAGTTATTATAGTGGTCGTAGAATAACTAGCTATTCAGTGCGACATGCCCTTGTTAAAATAATGGGTTAGTTGGGGGTTTTGCAAATAGACACGACTACCAAAAAGTACTATAAAAACCCATAATTTTGGGAGTGTGTTGAAATTGAATATAAATTCCACCTCAACTGTTCTAAAAATAGAACATATGTTTTTTAGCATATTTTTCAACTTCTAGAGGTCAAAGAGTAACTAGTTATTCTAGCGGTTAAGTAATAACTGGTTATTCAGTACGACATGTCGGCAAACGTTTAAGCCGGTGTTCATTATGGCATTTTTCTTTTTTAAATCAGTAAACATCTGACTCAACCTCTACAAGGTAGCGCAAAAGTAATCCTCCTATCAGAAAATGCTATAATTTTTGCGATTGGCCCCTAATGTAAGTTCTGTCTTGACATTTGTGTAGTAAACACACGCGAAATACTCGTTAATTAACAATTTTACGCTACACTGCTCCAGAACGCTGAATATTGGTGACTATTTATTTGACCAATAACACTGTGTAGCAGCATTTTTGGGGGGTGGAAAATTTCATTTGGAGATGAAAGCCCTTGATGAGTATACTAAGAAACCAAAAGGAAATTTTCGCCATAGGTCAAGTTTCTGAGATATCGCGCGATGAAGTTTTTGATTTTTTCCCTATAATACTTGGGAAAATAGCTCCATATCTCTGTTTGGTGTTGTTGTAGCTTCGTTTTGAGGTGACATATCTTCAGTGAAATCGATTGGCGAATCTTTCTGTAGAACATTTCATTCCTCTAACTCAATACTTTTCATGTCCTTTTCGTCCTTTATTTCTTGAACCGTAGTGAAAGTACCACAAAATGAGATTTTTCAGCATCCAAATATTCTACAAAAATTTTGCTCAGAAGATTTTAGATACGGTTCTCTTTGACAACTACTCGATTTTGTTCCGTTTTCATTGTCATTTTTGACATTTATTCGGACTTGGTTCAGAATTAAACTATGTTTTGTTTTTCTGTATATTCGTTATTGGTTATGTATAGGTATGTAGACATAACAATTGGATATTGCTTATGTAGACATCTGGGATGCTTCTGAAATATTAACCACAAATAGCTCTTGTAATGATGAACACGTTAATAACAAATTTTCTTGGAGGAAAGATCCGGTTATCTCAGTTTTTGAACCGGATATTCTGACATTAAAACCTATTTTCGAACCGGTTTTAAGTAACCGATTAAACTTATATGTATATCATTAAAAAGCTTATAGAGTTGTCAATCACATTGAATTAATTCGCTTATGAAAACTTTGCTAGTTGCAGTTCTAGAACAAAAAAACCGTTTTCTTAAACCGTTTTTAAGGAAAATATCAGTACGCGCAAATATAGAGATCAAAGGCTGGGGAGTGAAAAATTCTTTTTGGCGATGAATGTCGATGAAGATAATAAGATGAACCCAGAAGGACAGTATTGCCATAGGTCAAATTTCTGAGTTATGGCGTGATCAAATTTCGTTAGGTTTTTTTGTCATGTAGGTATGTATAGTTTGTCAAGAAAGAATTCATTTCGCTATAATTCAGAAGTTTGACCTATGGCAATACTGTCCTTCCGGGTTCATCTTATTATCTTCATCGACATTCATCGCCAAAAAGAATTTTTCACCCCCCAGCCTTTGATCTTTATATTTGCGCGTACTGATATTTTTCCTTAAAACGGTTTAAGAAAACGTTTTTTTTTTTTGTTCTAGAACTGCAACTAGCAAAGTTTTCATAAGCGAATTAATTCAATGTGATTGACAACTCTATAAGCTTTTTAATGATATACATATAAGTTTAATCGGTTACTTAAAACCGGTTCGAAAATCGGTTTTAATGTCGGAATATCTGGTTCAAAAACTGAGATAACCGGATCTTTCCTCCAAGAAAATTTGTTATTAACGTGTTCATCATTACAAGAGCTATTTGTGGTTAATATTTCAGAAGCATCCCTGATGTCTACATAAGCAATATCCAATTGTTATGTCTACATACCTATACATATCCAATAACGAATATACAGAAAAACAAAACATAGTTTAATTCTGAACCAAGTCCGAATAAATGTCAAAAATGACAATGAAAACGGAACAAAATCGAGTAGTTGTCAAAGAGAACCGTATCTAAAATCTTCTGAGCAATATTTTTGTAGAATATTTGGATGCTGAAAAATCTCATCTTGTGGTACTTTCACTACGGTTCAAGAAATAAAGGACGAAAAGGACATGAAAAGCATTGAGTTAGAGGAATGAAATGTTCTACAGAAAGATTCGCCAATCGATTTAACTGCAGACATGTCACCTCAAAACGAAGCTACAACAACACCAAACAGAGATATGGAGCTATTTTCCCAAGTATTATAGGGAAAAATTAAAAAACTTCATCGCGCGATATCCCAGAAACTTGACCTATGGCGAAAATTTCCTTTTGGGTTCTTAGTATACTCATCAAGGGCTTTCATCTCCAAAAGAAATTTTCCACCTCCCAGACTTTGAGTTCCATTTTGTGTCACAGTGTAATCGGTCGGTGACTTTGGCACAACGTGAATTTCGTCGCAGACGTTTAGCCGCTCGCCTCGAAGAGACTGGCACAACACGAGATGCTGCCAGGCATGGCAGACCCCGGAGTATCCGTTATGCAGAGAATATTGCTGCTGTAGTCGAGGATGTAATGTAAGCGCCGTCGACATAGACCAGACGACGTGCAAATGGGTATCAGTTGACGGTCTTTACAGCGAATTTTGGTACAAGATTTGAAGATGTTCCGCACAAAGTCCAGACGGCGCATCAGCTGTTAGATGCTGACCGCCAATCGCGTCTAACATACGATCAAGCCATCCTTAATCACCACCAAGAGGATGATTATTTTTCATCAAAAATAATCATGAGTGATGAGGCGCTCCAGACTTCTTTTTGTGGGGCTTTTTGAAGTCGCGGGTTTATGTCAACAATCCTCAGACTCTTTCAGCTCTTAAAGACAATATCCGCCAAGAATGTGAGGACCTATCGCCGGAAGTTTTGGCCAAAGTGATGGAAAATGCCATAAAAAGGGCTCAAATGACAATAAACTGTGGCGGCGGCCATTTATCTGATATCATTTTCTCGACTTGATGTTAAAAAAATTAAAAGACCAAATAAAAATAATCCACAAGAAGAATCAAACTTTTCATTTTTTTTTTTAAATTACAGCCAAAAAACATCGGAAGATTACTTTTGCGCCACCTTGTAGTAGAAACGTCAACAAGTCTTTTATTCGTAAAGTTTAGTGGGTCCTTATGGAGATCTTGGACGCGACTGGACTCAAACCAGCCAACGAGAAACCCACGTTACAACGTTAACCCTCCAAGGGAATAACCAATATTTGTACCAGATACAAATCAGGTGCGAATAGGTACTATATCGGTCCACTCCTTTGGGTTGTTCTCACACAAGGTGTTAATACGTTTAGCAAAAATGCAGTTTATAACCATCACACAAAAACTGAACCAATACGTACCGCTGCACAATGTCCTTGATAACCCCGTATTAACTTTTCACAATACTTTTCTCTTCTAAACATTCCCACCAAATCTAATTTTTTCACACATTCAACATGATCTATTGGCCACCATTTAAACCGCACACATAACTCAATTACACTATTTAGTTAGCTGCTAATCAATAATTTTTATTTGTCATTTTATTTAACTGTCTGTCTGGACTTATCAAATGATTGATACTGGAATAGTAAACAAAAACTTTTTTATTTATTTGAGTAGATAATTTTCAAAATAATTACAAAATTATTCTAATGTTTTTTTTTTTTTCTACACCGATGCTGTTGTTGGTTGCTATTTGAACGGCCACAAAATATCACAAATGTCAACATTGGGATAATTACAAATTGGCATTTACGCAAAATTACCGCCAGTATTGTTTGGGGTTCTTTTATGGTATTTGCTTTTAATTAACTCGGATGGCAAAAAAAATGACAGGTAATTAAAAATATAATCAAATTGCAACAACAAAAAGAAGAACAACAAGAACAGCATCACAAAATGCATACAAAACAAACAAAACTAATAAAGCAAATTATACGCTATTAGATAGAAAGATTGGCTAAATATTTGGGTATTGATTTCTAATAATTGTCAATGGGGTGGTAATGGAATGAATGTAAAGTAGCCTGAAATAAAAAGGGGACCAACACGTTAAAGAAAAGAGTTATCGTTCTGTTATGTGGATATATTGGAAAACATGTCCTTGGTGGAACCTAAAGACACACAATAGTCCTAAATATGTCCGGTTTCACCTATAAACTGCTTCAAAATATATATTTGAAATCACACCATTATAATCTTTATAGATGTTTATAGATCTTCAACTTCAGAAAGGGAACGGTCTTACTATATTAAACCGCTCATCAAATTATTTCATAATAAAATCCAATAAATTTCTGAAAAAAAAACAATAAATTCAAATAATTGAATAAAATCAATATAACAAAAAAACATGTGTCTGCAAACATACATTTTTTATTCATAATGGCTATAAACGTATTAAATATTTTAGCACATCTGTTTAAAAATCCTCATGTCCTTTCACTTTGTGAAACAATTCCAACTACCAATATCCACTATTAAGAACCGCTATTAAGAACCAAAAAAAAATCCGGCACATAACTTAAAAATTTTCTTTGCAACTCATCTGTCTGCAAATATAGACGGACTTTTCAATTGGCATTTATTCTCTCTATGGGTGAAGTTTGGGTGCAATAGAATGTCGCGTCGCACAATCATCATTACTGCTCCAGCAAGTGTATAACAACTATTGCCACATCATCGGAGCTTATTCCGCACAATAAATTTTGTGATAAATGTGTCTTTGCGAAATAAAATTCACATTTGCTATGAAATCGCCAGGAATCGTAATAAGGCAAAAAAAAAAAAACAAAGAAGAAGAAAAAGCAGGAAGAATGTAATGAAAATTTATATAAAAAGTAAATTTATTGAAGAACGGAATATTTGCGAAAAAGCAGATTGGAGAGATAAGATTTTTGCAAAAGGATTTACGTGGGTACAAAAAAGTTTGTTCTTCCACCAGAAGTCAGGTTGGACATCAAACAGCATTCATTCTCTCCCTATAAGAACATTTTCGAAATGTTTCGCATCACGTAAAATTTCTGTTTAAGTTAGAAATTCTCTGTTGGTATTTTTAGTACAAATCTCTTGGGAGCCATTATTTGCCTAGTTCGGATCGCGGTCTCACCTCCTTAAGAATTCTCTACATATTCTCCGAGAAAATATTTTCGGTTGGTTACTACGTAACGTAGGGTGATATTTCCAATTATTGTCCTATCAATCTTCTCGAAGTATTTTTGGCATAAATTTTTACCGTGGAGTGTACTCTCTTATAAATTTCTACGAATTCTACGGTACGTAGAAAGAACTTTGTAATAAACATTGATAAATGACTTTTTTACTCCTCAAGTTTAAACACGCAAAGTCAACAGTACCAACTATTGCCTCAATAAACGGCATGGAGCAGTATGATTTTTACCACTGCAATTTTATATATTTTATTTTGATATCCTCAGCCTTAGGCTAATCAGTCACAAAAGTGTCTCTCCGAAATAACGGCATTAAAACCGAAGTATGTTTGAGCAAAATCCATTTCAGGCAATAACGGGTCAATATTGTCAAGTACTATTTTTCCAAACTTAGATCAAGTTCGAAGATGACCCATATCGGTCCACTCCTTTGGATACTTCCCCCACAAAAGATACACCCATTTCACTAAAATGGTGTTCTCGATAACTCCCAAAATCATGACTGCACATCGCAATATTTCTTAAAATTTCAAAATTTTTCGCAAAACTTAATTGTACATGCAGAGAAAAAATATTTTTCGCTTTTGTTGGAACAAAAATATCTATTTTTAATTCCAAAAATGTATTTGTTTTGTCCAAGCATTGCAATCCAAATCCAAAAATTCAATATTTTGCTCCAAACATAGAAAACAAAAACAACTTGCGAATTTTCGCAATATTGTAAAAATCGTTAAAAATACCGATGGTAGGAACTATCATAATCTAGCATTTTTACAGAAACTATTGTCAGCCCAGAAAATCTGTTACTGAAAATTTTTATTTAAGTGTATGTACTTCTCATATACACTTTCCACATAACTTTTTTATAAATATCGCGTATAGTATTGATGAACACAATACATGGTTTGCTGCTTTAACTGACAACAAAGACCACTCCATTGAGCTCATCCAAGCACCCCCCACAACATAAGGAATAATTAAAAACCATAACAAACATGAAAAGGAAACCCAAATTGCGACCACTTCTCAGATTGTGCCGGTATAACTCAACCATCGAAACACAAAGAAGAAGAATGAAACAAAACAGAAACAAATAAAAACAGGAATTTCATTGTTGGCAAACATACATACATACATACACAAAAAAACCAAATATATAATCATCCTGTCATACAAACAAAACTCACCAAAATTGCTTTTTCACCACGGCATCGAATACCGAGAAATATTGTCCAGTGGACAAAAACTATTTTTGGATTTAACAAAAACAATTTATGAAATTGACAAAAACGATTGTTGGATTCACAAAACTACATACGGAATCTAACAATATCTTTACAATACATACGTCGGCTGAAAGAAGTTTTCTGTATGTCCTCGAAAAGCTTGGCATGGTTGACGGCATCGAATGACTTCGATAGGACAGGAGTCACCATAACTGTTCGGTAGCGTGGCTTATTCTGGTTCAAGAGACAGGAGATCAATCGGCACTTATCAAATACTCAACACCGGTTTCAGCCAGGTGATTAAACATTAAAATTGAGATTGCGAGTGGAGACAATGCTTTGGATGATTTCGCGTTTCGGATGATTTCTACAACATCAACCTCCTCTGCTGAGAGGTCTCCTATACGGCGTTGCACACTCCTCTTCGCCCTATCACTCTCAAGCTGCTCTATAAACTGCCGGTAAAAATAACTCTTGCATCTCCTCGGATCTGTCACTGTCACTGTTCTTTCACGGATTCGAGAGAGATTTAACCGTTACTCAAAATTTATCCAATCCTCTACCAATGAGTAAGTTCCCTACATTTTGGGTCTTCAAAGTTCGGATGACATCGTTTATCGTAAATTGCGGTGGTACTTCCTCGGTCTGTTATATAGCGTAGCAGACTCCTTTTCGCCCTTTCACTCTCGGTGTGCTCTGTAAACAGCCGGATAAAATAACACGCACACCTCTTCGGATTGAAAGTAACAGCCGTTCTATTAGGGAGAGTCTAGGGAGAATTAACTGTTGTCACGTCGAATATTGTTGGATCAATCATTTTTTTCTCTACTTGTAAGGGCATGTCCCGGATTATTTGAAATTTAAAGCAGCAACTTGACTTTTAACGACGATACTTTTTTTCAGAGAGCAAGACCATATTTTCTTCAGATAATGACCCAAAAGCTTATAAAACTGTGCCGGCCGCAACTGAAATGACTTATTATTACAATCCCATGGCAACCGGTTCTGTGCACCGCATTAATTAGGAGGAATCTTCAACCACCGCAGTCTCCCCAACAGCAACACATGCAGTATCATACACCCCATGTTGTTGTTTAGCTCCAAACAAAGTCAGCGGTATTGCAGACTTTATGAGTTGGAGAAAAAAAAATCCCACCATCACCCGTTGAACCTCAAGACCCATGAGGGAACTTGCTCTTGAAATGAACAGGCTAATAGTCGAGCATAAGCGAAAAAAGTGGCAACGGTTAAATCTCCCTAGACTCCGGAAAAGAACATTATAGAAAGGCTGTTACTTTCAATGAGGCGACAGATCCGAAGAGTGAACGGCCGAAGAGGAGTGTGCTACGCTATATAAGACCGTCTCAGCCGAGGAAGTACCACCAGAACGATGTAATCCCAACTCTGAAGACCCAAAATATTGGGAACTGCCTCTTAAATTCAACAAACTAGTAGGCTAACGTAAGCGGAAAAAGTGACTAGACCGCCTGTGGCCATGCAACATTGATAGAGGATTGGGTAAATTTTGAGCAACGGTTAAATCTCTCTCGAATCCGTGAAAGAAAGACTATTACTTTCAATGGAGCGACAGTGACAGATCCGAGGAGGTGCATGAGTTATTTTTATCATGATCCAGGAAACAAATTCCACCATCACCCTTAGCTTGCAAAGTTGCGGTGGTTACAATATTTTGCAACAAAAGTCTTGCCTTACTTATACATCAGTCTGTCCAGCACAGACTTATCTCTCTTAAACTTGTCTCTAGTGACCCATACATGGAACGTATCGGGTAGCGGTAAAGTGTGGGACTGAGATAGTGGTGCTTAATGTGTACATAGCGCCACCGTACTTTTCTGGTTGACAAGGATTCAAAGAACTAACCATTCAACGCTTCAGGGAGCTGTAAATTTCATCAGATACTCGTGTAGTGGATTTTCTGGAACATCATCACAGCTGTAGCCTCTCGCTACATAACTGCTAGAATTCCCGAAATTAGACCAGATTTCCCAGCAGAGGCGACGGAACTAGCAAATGAGCTCATCACGCTCTTCGTTGAACCTCAAATCCCATGAGGGAACTTGCTCTTGAAATGAACAGGCTAATAGTCGAGCATAAGCGAAAAAAGTGACAACAGTTAATTCTCCCTAGACTCTCCCTGATAGAACGGCTGTTACTTTCAATCCGAAGAGGTGTGCGTGTTATTTTATCCGGCGGTTTACAGAGCACACCGAGAGTGAAAGGGCGAAAAGGAGTCTGCTACGCTATATAACAGACCGAGGAAGTACCACCGCAATTTACGATAAACGATGTCATCCGAACTTTGAAGACCCAAAATGTAGGGAACTTACTCATTGGTAGAGGATTGGATAAATTTTGAGTAACGGTTAAATCTCTCTCGAATCCGTGAAAGAACAGTGACAGTGACAGATCCGAGGAGATGCAAGAGTTATTTTTACCGGCAGTTTATAGAGCAGCTTGAGAGTGATAGGGCGAAGAGGAGTGTGCAACGCCGTATAGGAGACCTCTCAGCAGAGGAGGTTGATGTTGTAGAAATCATCCGAAACGCGAAATCATCCAAAGCATTGTCTCCACTCGCAATCTCAATTTTAATGTTTAATCACCTGGCTGAAACCGGTGTTGAGTATTTGATAAGTGCCGATTGATCTCCTGTCTCTTGAACCAGAATAAGCCACGCTACCGAACAGTTATGGTGACTCCTGTCCTATCGAAGTCATTCGATGCCGTCAACCATGCCAAGCTTTTCGAGGACATACAGAAAACTTCTTTCAGCCGGTGGAAAATTAACTATATATTTAGACGCCAGTCGTTTGTTGAATTCCAAAATAATAAGTCGATAGAAGACACGTATGTATTCTAATGTCCTTAGCTTGGACAAAGTATATGAGGTGTACAGACTGGCAGGGCTAAATCGACTCCAAAAAGTGCCTGAAACAGATGTTATCCAAACATATTTGTAGTCTAAAACAATTACATCGATGAGGTACATTTTTATCGTATTCTAGAGTATATACACTCGTTAGCCTAAATGCTGAGGGTATAATGCTGAAACTGCACTTTGCTAGACGTAATTGTAGTTTGATCCCTCGTTGGGCGTCACATATAAAATATATCGTTTGTTGCTTCTAAGTATTAAGTTTATTGCAAATATGGAAAAAATTGCACCTGCCGAAATCAGCGCCATTCTTAGTGTGAATTTTATAAGATTCCACGTTGAGCGCCATTTACATTTTGTAGTTTTTCTGGTATTTTTCATATTGCTACAGAATAAGAGTTGAACTTAATCCCGTGTAGACATTGTTTTAATGCTTTATTGACATTATCCACTAGAGTCCTGCGTGGATAATGTCAATAAAGCATTAAAACAATGTCTACACGGGATTAAGTTCAACTCTTATTCTGTAACAATATGAAAAATACCAGAAAAACTACAAAATGTAAATGGCGCCCAACGTGGAATCTTATAAAACGTGGAATCTTATATAAGCAAACAGCTTATCTCTCGTAAGCACATAGCATTACACTGACGGTTTTAAGTCGTGGTTTGAATTACAAGTCAATCGCCTAACAGCTACCCTCCCGCACATGCACATTCCCCCAGAATCTAGGATGTAGATATCTTCGGAACCGCATAAACCCTACCCTTCTGAAATACCACACCCCAGACGGGGTGGATGATTGTATGATCTTGGCGTCGGGTGATATTGTTGATTATATAGCAGTATAGAATGTGTTAAACATCTACATAACTGACTTAGTTCAGTTCTTCCATTTGAAGAATATAAACCGACAAAAATGTTGATTAGGATTAAAGAGCAACAGTTTTGCGGAGGAGATACTTAAAGGAATGGATCGACATTGACCATTATGGAAGTGGATCTCCAGCCACCACATATGGTGCCATAGGGGGTTTTTACACCCTTCGGGCTGTTTGCTCATGAAGTGTGGACTTGCCGCTCAAAAAACTTTTACCATCGCAATTGAGGCAGTGAATACAAGTTGCTTCAACAGAAATCAAAGTGATTCGGTAGCAGGTCTTAAAGTGAACTTATCTGAAATTTTGTGTGGGAGGTACCGGATGGAGTGGACAAATATAGTCCATATTTGAACCCGATCTATATCTGGTAGATATATCAGGATGTGTAAAGTATGGACCTATGCGGCTACTCCCTTCAAGAGTTAACGTACGAACAATTTTTCCGAACATTTTAGAACTTTTATGGGGGAGGTATCTGAAGGAGTGGACCGATATGGCCAACCTTCGAACCTAAACTATGTTTGGACAAAATATTACTAAGGCCAAAATTTTGGACCCAATCGGCAGATTCGTTCGAGGGTTATCTTGCGCTCCAACCACCTCACACGGTGTCATAGGGGTTTTGTGCAACGTTCAGGCTATTTTCTCAGGAAGTATGGACTTGCGCATGGTGAAACTTGTACTGTCGTATGGAGGGTAGTGAATACAAGTTGCTAAAACAAAAATCAAAGCGATTCGATAGCAGGTCCTAAACTGAACTTATCCGAAATTTTGTATGGGAGGTACCCGAAGAGGTGGACCGATTGAGTCCATATTGGAACCTCATCTAAGTCTGGTACACATTTCAGGATGTGGAAAGTATGAACCAAATCGGTCACTTCCTTCAAGAGTTATCGTGCGCACAAATTTTCCGAACATTTTCGAACTTTTGTGTGGGAGGTACCGGAAGGTGTGGACCGATATAGCCCATCTTCGAACTTAAACTAAGTTTGGGCAAAATATTACGAAAGCCAAAATTTGAACCAAATCGGTTCATCCGTTCGAGAGTTATCGTGCGCTCCAGCCATCCAGACAGACAGACGGACGGACATTGCTCAATCGACTCCAAATAGTCTGAAACACATTTTGTCCAAACACACTTGGGGTCTAAAACCATTATTTCGATGAGGCACATTTTGCCCGTATGAAAGTGTATATACCCTCGTTAGCATAAATGCTGAGGGTATAAACAAATTTCAAAACAAAATAACAAAAAAAATTATAGAAAAAATAAATTTATAAAAAAACAAGTAAGAAAAGTCTATAGTCGGACGGAGCCGACCATGGGATACCCTATATCCCTGGACAATCGCTCTCCACGGAACTTCTTTTCAATTATTGTGAAAATTTAATTATCAAATATCAGAGATGTAAAGTATAATATTATGACCAAAACCAAAAAGTAATCTAGCATGACAAAGACATTTTTGTGGCAGGAAAGGAAAATTTAGTTCACACAAACTAAAATGTAATGAAACCCACTTATGTAGTACTACTACTTCCGTTGTTTAACCGCTACGTTATTGAAATTTTTACCAATTTCACACAAAAGTTTCAGTCCATTTAACCCGCTAAGTATTATCTGATCTTCACGTTGGTTTGTACGCTTCATCTTCATCATAAACTCAAACTTTGTTTAAAATTTTGCGGGTTATAATTTTGACCTACAGAGCCGCTACAAAATTGGTTAAAATTTTGTTTTTGGTCCATTTCATCCCCTGAACATTTCACAATCATCACCAAAAACTAATAATTTCTATTCTGGCCCGAACACAATCTCCTTAAAAAAATTGTTATTGAAGTTCAAATTGCCTTAAGCTTGTTTACAATTTTTAAGGGACGGACACACACCGCTAAATCGCTTTATCTCGTCGTGATATGAATTTTGGCATACCAAATAAGGGGTCTAGGACGAATATGTTGATGTTACATAAACTATTGGAGAGACAATATGTAGCATGGTATAAAAATGTGGTTCTCTACACAGAATCCATTATCTAGCAAACACTTTATTGCAATTTACATCAGAGGAAAGGTCAGTAGTTTTTTCCATATGTAGGCTACTTTGCGAAATATATATGTCCTCAAGGAATTAAAATATCGACCAAAAATAAAATTTTTATATTTTTCATACAAAAGTAATGGTCCATTTCACCCGCTAAAGAATATCAGATCATCATTCAAAATTGTAGGCATCTTTTTCGACCTATACTCTTACCCGGTGCAAAATTTCGTGACTATTGATGTATAATTGGGACTTCTAGCGAGTTTATTATTACACTACAAACAAATAACGGGATATATTAGGCTGTAACTCTGTTATCTGATCATGCACACCTACATAATTGGCATCAATTGAAAGGTCAAGCGTTCCACTTTCAAGTATATCTCACTTGTCCGGAATGTCACTTCCAGGAATTAAGATATAAGCTGTATATTAAAATTTTTCACAATTTTCACACAAAAGTTTTGGTCCATTTAACCCTCTAAATATTATCCGATCGCCATCTCAAATTGCAAGCTTCTCCTTTGTGATATACTCTTACCTTATTTAAAATTACGTGTTTATCGGACTATTATTGAGACCTACAGAGCCGCTACAAAATTGGATAAATATTATGTTTTTGGTCCATTTCACCCGCTAAATATTTCACGATCATCACCAATAAGAATAGGGATCTATTCTGATCTGAACCCCACCTCCATACAAAATTTCGTGGCGATCGGTCCATAATTGCGGCCTGGAGCGTGTTTACAATTTATAATGGACAGACGGACGGACGGACGGACTGACGGACGGATACACATCTCAAAATCGCTTTATCTCGTCGAGATATGAAGATTAGTATACCACATTGGGGGTCTCCGACGAATATTTCGCGGTGTTACATGAATTTTTACCAAAACAAACTTATAATACCCTTTTCCACATTGTGGTATAGGGTATAATAAGCAGAGTTTTGAATATATATATATGTAACTTCTTCTTGCTTTAAAAAGATTATTTTGAAATGAATGAATTTGTTCATATTTTGCAAAAGAGAATAGACATACATATATCCCTTGTTTATGTTTCATTCAAAAGAGAAACCAGTACTTATTGCTTTATGATTTAGGTTCATACAATGTAAAAATCTAAACATTGGAAACAATTTTTGAACACTATTCATAAATTGAATGTATTTGTTTTTTTCTGTGTAGAGATAACTGAGAACCATACACATACATACAATAAACACAATACAACAACGATAAAAACAACTGATCCACGATAACATACGGATTGAGTATACGACTTGGCTGGAATTTTTGACATCGTAAAATGTCTTCCAAACATCCCAGTTGGAAATTGCATCTGCGATAACCATTTCATCAGCGACAAAATTTCGAATTTGTCTTTTTACAAGATAATGTCAACGAATTTGTCACTCTTGTGTGTGCGATGAGTGACATTGCCTTGCAATGTGCCATGCATAAACGCATAAACAAAATTTGTTGCCACGAACATCTCCGAAGTGCATACAAACAGAACAAAAAGTATTTTTTATATTTTGACGGCAGGGATCATTTCTTGTTGAACATTTGAAGTGTTAAGATCAACGCGGGTGCTAAATTGATAAATTAACAAGTAAAAAGTCGTTAAGTTGGGTCGGGCCTACCTTTTTATACCCTCCACCATAAAATATGCTTAACTAAACTGGAATAATTAGTTTTCATTCCTCTCCGCAATTTTAGGCGTAACATTTTTTCGACCACGGATAATCTAATCTAAACAGGTAAAAAAGCGTTAAGTTCGGTCGGGCCGAACTTTTCATACCCTCCACCATAAAATATTCTGAACTAAAATGGAATAATTAGTTTTCATTCCTGTCCCCAACTTTAAGTGGGTACGTTAAAATGTCAGATAATGTACATTAAATGCTTCATTCGGGGGGCCCTTTTTGATGGTGTCTATATCTAACTATGTATGTTGACAATTATTGGTGGGCTAGAAATTGGGAGGTACCGTTATATAGGGGTTATAATAAAACATGGACCTATGTTGACAGTTTTTGATGGGAGCCTTTAATGTCAAATAACTCCTCATTCGGTTAAAAATTGCAGCTAGAATCCTCAAAATAACGTGGGAACTTCAAATGTAATTAACAGCTAGTTCGGAGGTATGTGGGCTATACGAAAATATGAACTTAAATGAACAATTTTTGTTGCAGAATTTTTGTTGGCTTTTAAATTTCAAATTACAGAAAGTTCATCCAAAAAATAAAGTTAAGGTACGGAAAATCGGGAGGTTTGTTTTGGGGTTATACCAAAACATGGACCTACGTTGGTTAAACATTTTAAGTAAAATCCTCAAAGTACCGAAAATCGGGAAGTATCGTTATATTGGGGCTATGTTGAAAATTGTTGATGCAGATGTGTGGTGACCACTACAACCTTCAAATGTCAAATTACAGTTAGTTCGGTTAAAAATTGTAGCTAAAATTGCCAATTACTGAAAATTGGGAGATACCGTTATATGGGAGCTATATCCGAACATGGACCTATGATGACAATTTTTTATGGAGAGGTGTTGTGACCACTAAGAACTTCAAATGTCAAATTACTGCTAGTTCGGTTTAATATTGTAGCTAAAATCATAAAATTACTGAAAATCGTGAGGTACTTTTATATGGGAGCTTTATCAATACATCGACCTTTCTTGACAATTTTTTGTGGAGAGGTGTGGTGACCACTAAGAATTTCAAATGTCAAATGTTCAAATTACAGATAATTCGGTTAAAACTTGTAGGTAAAATACTCAAAATACCGAAAATCCGTGATATGGGGATACCGAAATCCGTTATACCGAGGTACCGTAATATGGGGCTATACCAAAACATGGACCTACGTTCATAATTATTTCGAATATAAGTTTTTTGGTCACTGAGAACCCTAAATATCAAATTATAGCTAATTCGGTCTAGAAATGTGAATTTAAACGTCAAAATACCTGAAATCGGGCGGTAACGTTATATGGGGGCTATTCCAAAACATGGACCTATGTCCACTAGTTATATAAGTTTATTGACATTTAAGAACCCTAAATGTCAATTTATAGCTAAATCGGTCTGAAAATGTAACTAAAAACGTCAAAATGCCATAAATCGGGGGCACCGTTATATAGGGTGGGGGGCTATACCCAAACGTGGACCTATGTCCACAAGTTTTGTTATATAAGTTTATTGACATTTAAGAACCCTAAATGTCATCGATCTGAAAATGTAGCTAAAAACGTCAAAAATACCGTAAATCGGGGGTACCGTTATATGGGGGCTATACAAAACGTGGACCGATATAGCCCATCATCGAACTTGACCTGCCTGCAAAAAAAGACGCATTTTCCAAAAATTTCAGACAATTTTGGTGGAGAGGTATGGTGACCACTAAGAACTTCAAATGTCAAATGTTCAAATTACAGCTAATTCGGTTATAACTTGTAGGTAAAAATCTCAAAATACCGAAAATCAGGAGGTACCGTTATATGGGGCTATACCAAAACATGTACCTATGTTCATATTTTTTTCGAATATAAGTTTTTTGGTCACTAAGAACCCTAAATATCAAATTATAGCTAATTCGGTCTAGAAATGCGACTCAAATCGTCAAAATACCTGAAATCGGGCGGTAACGTTACATGGGGGCTATTCCAAAACATTGATCTACGTCCACTAGTTTTGTTATATAAGTTTATTGACACTTAAAAACCCTAAATGTCAATTTATAGCTAAATCGGTCTGAAAATGTAGCTAAAAACGTCAAAATACCGTAAATCGGGGGTACCGTTATATAGGGGCTATACCAAAACGTGGACCTATGTCCACAACTTTTGTTATATACGTTTATTGACACTTAAGAACCCTAAATGTCACATTATAGATAAATCGGTCTGAAAATGTAGCTAAAAACGTCAAAATACCGTAAATCGGGGGGGGGGGGGGGGGGGTTCCGTTATATGGGGGCTATACCAAAACGTGGACCTATGTCCACAACTTTTGTTATATAAGTTTATTGACACTTAGGAACCCTAAATGTCAAATTATAGCTACTAAGAACCCTAAATATCAAATTATAGCTAATTCGGTCTAGAAATGCGACTCAAATCGTCAAAATACCTGAAATCGGTCGGTAACGTTACATGGGGGCTATTGCAAAACATTGATCTACGTCCACTAGTTTTGTGATATAAGTTTATTGACACTTAAGAATCCTTAATGTCAAATTATAGCTACATCGGTCTGAAAATGTAGCTAAAAACGTCAAAATACCGTAAATCGGGCGGTACCGTTATATGGGGGCTATACGAAAACGTGGACCTATGTCCACAACTTTTGTTATATAAGTTTATTGACACTTAGGAACCCTAAATGTCAAATTATAGCTAAATCGGTCTGAAAATGTAGCTAAAAACGGCAAAATACCGTAAATCGGGGGGTACCGTTATATGGGGGCTATACCAAAACGTGGACCGATATAGCCCATCATCGAACTTGAACTGCCTGCAAACAAAAGACGCATTTTCCCAAAATTTCAGCGATCTATCTCCATTTTTGTGGGTGCTAGAGTGATTACCACAGACGGACGGACGGACGTGCACAGATCGACTCAGAAGTTTACCCTGATCAAGAATATGTATACTTTATAGGGTCGCAAATGAGTATTTCAATGCGTTACAAACGGAAAAACAAACTGAATATACCCTCCATACTATGGTGGAGGGTATAAAAAAGAGTGAAATAAAAGTGAATAAAAGTGTTGGGTGCCACCGTGGTGCAATGGTATGCACACCCGCCTTGCACGCTGAAGGTCGTGGGTTCGATTCCCCGGCCCGTCAACATCAAACTCTTTTCAACGGTGGCAAAATACGCCTCAGTAATGTTGGCGACATTTTCTGAGTATTTCAGCCTTGTAAAACTTCTCTACAAGTGGTGTCTTAGACACGCCGCACAGTGTTGCCTCGTGGACAAAAACCTAAAATTGTGATGTTAACTTTTACATATGTTCATGATTTTTTCTTACAGTAAACACATCCCATACAACGAAAGAATTTTGTCAATATGTGCATCCATAATGAAGTTATAGCCCTTGAAATATGAAAAATATTTCCCAGGTAATCTAAAGCGGTAATCATATGAAAATTAAACCATTTTTAAAATAACATTTTCTGAAAAGTTTCTTGATAAAATTAAAAATTTTGGATGGGGATTTGATGGGTGGGATATAAATATAAAATTTTAGTACACAAAGTTGACATCAACTGCACGTGAGCAATGTACCGTTATCAAGAAATCAAAATTTAAATTTGATTAAAAAAATTCAAATTCTTATTATTTAGTAGAGCAGATCTTTTGATTGCCACCTATTGCCACCTCGACTCTTGTTTTCCGTTAATTGGACATCTCTTCCAAATAAAAATGTGCAAAAACTTTCTGCCCATCCCTGCAACCTTCTGAGATATATCGGTTCAGATTTTATATAACCCCCATATATATCTTTTCCCGATTTAGCTACAACTTCTTCAATTTTGATCGGATAGCCTTCAAATTTAGTACGTGTTATTTTCTTAGGCCCCTGAATAACTACACCGATTTTCACAAAAATCGGTTCAGATTTGGATATAGCCCCCATATATATCTATCACCGATTTTGCTATAATTCGGTCAATTTTAATCGAATAGCCTTCAAATTTTACGTGCGATATTTTCTTAGGCCCCTAAATAGATTCACCGATTTTCGTAAAAATTGGTTCAGATTTGGATATAGCCCCCATATACATCTGCTATAATTCGCTCAATTTTTGATGAATAGCCTTCAAATTTAACATGGGATGTTCCTCAGGCCCCTGTTCAGTTTTACCTTTGACCTAGGTTGATGAATGTTTGCACAAGTACTTATGAGGGCACAGGAATGAAAAAATCAACTTTGTTCCATATCGGTTCAGGTTGAACATGGCTTCTATATATAATTTCGCCCGATGTCACTCAATTACGTCATATTTTCTTATTTAACCAATATCTCACATACATTGCGTGTTTAGTGAAAATATATATGAGAGCTATATCCAAATCTAAACCGATTTTTTTCAAAATCGGTGAAACTGAAAAATGCCTTAAGAAAACATCCCATGTTAAATTTGAAGGCTATTCATCAAAAATTGAGGGATTTATAGCAAAATCGGGGAAAGATATATATGAGAGCTATATCTAAATCTGAACCGATTTTTACTAAAATCGGTGAAACTACTCGCGGGCATAAGAAAATATCACATATAAAATTTGAAGGCTATTCGATTAAAATTGACCGAGTTATAGCAAAATCGGGGAAAGATATATATGGGGACTATATCCAAATCTGATGCGATTTTTTGAGAATCGGTAGAGCTACTCATGGGCTCAAGAAAATATTACATATTAAATTTGAAGGCTATTCGATAGAAATTTACCGAGTTATAGCAAAATCGGGGAAAGATATATATGGGGGCTATATCCAAATCTGAACCGATATGGACCAAAGTTGAAATTTTTCATTCCTATGCCCTTATAAGTACTTGTGCAAAAATTCATCAACCTAGGTCAACTCCTTCTATTTTTGCCCACTTTTGTATGGAAGCGGCAACACTGTGCGCCGTTCGGACTCGGCGATAAACAGTAGGTCCCATATCATTGAGCTTAATATGAATCGGGGTGCACTCATTGATATGAGAGAAGTCTCCCCTGTCCCGCCTGGGATGTTTGTGGAACAATTATATATATAAGTAAGATCAGTTGTATGAAGCAAATCACACATATTTTCCTGTTCCATCGGAGGATAAATTGAAGGAGTTGGATGGTATTTTGGCCATGGTGACATTGTAAGTATTTAAAAATGCTTTATATAATATCTTATATTAAAATATTTCATTATTATTTTTTTTAGATAAATGTCATGAGAAAAATACTAAAATGTTCTATGAAAAATCTGGACAAAATATTGGGGCAAAATATAGTTTCATCATTTGACTATAACGGCTCGAAAGATAAAAAAAATCTTTAAAAACATATGGACATTTCTTGAACGCCTTATATGGTAAGATTTTTTTAATATATTAAGCTACAAATGCGTTATAATTTTTCTATTTAAATTTGTCTACAGAGTCTGTCAAAACGGAGGGATTTACATACGAACAATTTGTGTGCGAATTAAGATGTTCGTTAAAAGGGAACATTAAAAAAAAAATTCAAGAACAAGAAATTCAAGATCATCATCGAAGTTAGAACCATAATTGTCAACTTATTTTAATTAATAATTTAAGCAATCTATTTTATTCTATATGCTTTTATGTTTTAGAGACTGAATGAATGTATTTATTTATTTTATTTTAACAATTTCATTTATTTAGTTATTTTTAAGTTTTTGTGTTAATGACTGAATTAATGTATTTTGTTTTTATGTAATTTAAAAACTGTATACATAATCTATTGAATCGTTTCTTAAAACATATATACAAATGGAGTTTCTGGTTTTTTTTAAATACTAATTATAATAAAAATAAAATAAAATACTCGTAAAAAATTGTCTTTTATAATGTCACTAAAGACAACGAGGGTGACAATTGGAATAATATTGTCATCAAAGCTTGAGACAAAGTTGTCTATGTATTCATCAACGACAAGGTAGAATCCAATGTCCATTATATCGTCGTTGAAGAAAAATTCGCTTACCTTGTCGCTCAACTTGCCGTGCACGAGTTTTGCGACATTTGTGTGAAAATGTCGTCAATGATCCTAAAGGGCTGTCGTCGAGACGTCTTCAATGGATTTGGGACACCATTGAAGACACATTGAAGACAATATCCAACTGGGATATCGCGCAAGACCTTTGGTTAACTCCCTCACTAAAGCTCAAAATGTTCGCTTAAGTGCAGAATAAGGGCTTTTCGAATATCATTTTTTTACCGAAGATACTCCTTGTGATTCTGTATACAACGATATAACATCGTATATAGGACGACTCATTTCGGTACCCCATCACAAATTTGGCTTCCATCCATGCTTCCTAACATTAAGGCGTTTTGTGTCAATCCTAAGGTGAAAAACTATAACTAATAATATAGAAAGATTCATTTTCCAAATTTGTGATGTCCACTTCAACACTTTTGCGGTCTTATTCAGTTTAAGGACTATTCTCAGATCATTATATAACATTTTTGCTAGGGAAAGCTAATATTTCCTGAGTTATCGAGCCGAAATTTCCCAATATTTAGGGCCACTCGTTTGCAATAAATTTTTAAACACTCTTTGTGGTCTATGATTTTATTCTCCATACTTTTCTTCCAAAAACCCACCCCAAGTATTATCCTTGAAATATAAGAATAATTACGTTTATTTTTGGTGTATGCTTTGGGTCTACAACTTCTGAAGCTGAGGGTATCAAGCTGTCGGTAAAGAAGAAGAAGAACATATCTATCACGCCAAATTCAAGTGCACCTACAACAAATTTGTTTACTTCATGGATGCATCCCAGTTTATTCTTTAGTTAAGCTCAAAGTATCTAAAAATGTAAAAAATTCTCCAAGAAGTCTGGTAGCTAAAAATAACATTCTAGTGTTCTGTAAACATAAATTCATTTCGTTTCCTTTTTTCGAAAAATCATTTAAGTTTTTCTTCGTTAGTTTTCCATTTTTTATAGGGGAAATTGTTTGTGTTCACATCCCACCTCAGTGTTGGAATGGAGAAAATAAGTGAAATTTACTGTTTATGTTGTGTCAACCGCCTGGACATGAACCAAAAAAAAAAAAAAACAAAAACAATGGGCGACCAATGCCATCCAAACCAAAGAATCATTTGGCATTTGGTCTTAGGTTTTTTCTTTTGTCGTTCTTGGTCTCGCTTAGCTGTCGTCCTAGCCGCATTACTATGGCACGCTTAATTTACTATGACTTTTTTCCTTCGAGTTGTTCACATTTTTTATGCTCGTCTCTTTGTCAACTAACCACTGGCCCCCAGTTATTTTCTTTTTGAATGCTTTTCCTTTTTGGGTTCATTTTCCACCTCATAATTTTAACAAGAATGACATTTGTTTGTATTACATATTAAATGGTTTTTATTTTGTTTATCAATGATTACGAATAAACAAGGAGAAGTGTTTTAGCGTGAAAGTGATGCCAAGCTGGGTGGAACATTTTTGGTCGTCAAATGGAGATTTTGAATAAGTGTTCCATACTTCATTCGCATTTGTTGAGAAAAACACAGTTTTAACCAAGTTTGGTGAAATTGTTGGTCGTTAAATTGGGAAATGTTAATGAGTCAAATGTGATCTATTTGAAAAACAAAAAACAGCTCAATTCAAATGTATCCGCTTAATACTAGAAACTTACACTTTTTCTCATATGGTTGTTGTTTTAAAGTGTAACACGACACTCAACGGACCGATTACGCATGGTCCCTATATGATTTGGTTTATTTTGAGAGATTCAACAAATATATGGCAACTCAGTATGTTTTCTTGTCATACAAAACAATATTCCCCAATGAATGCACTCACTGTACACACAAATTCATGTTATGCACTTAAATTGAACAAACTAACGTTCTGCATTGTCGCCTGTCAAATAAACAAATATCGTTCCACGAAGCGAAGACATTCAATAAGGCGAACCAGAAGAAATTGCACTACACCCACTCACAGTAGTACATTTGCACGCCTCCTTCGCGCTGTCATGTTCTTTGTCATTGCATTGTCATCCTTTGTTGTTCCATCTTGTGTTGTTTTTTTTTTTTGTTTTTTTTGAAACAAATGAAATGCGTGTTCTCATTCGTAAGCCAATTGTTTCTTAGAGTTTATGCTGATGATGACACGATGACAATTTGTTTTTCTATAGTTTAGCTATACATAATGTATCGAAAAGTGTGTGGTGTGAAAATTGCAGTTCTGACGAATTTAATTTATTCAAGAACTTACGAAAGCCTTTTGCCTCATTTATATAAGACCTCCCGAACAGACTTCTATCAACAGAAGTTTAAAGGTACTCTGTATATTGAAGAACTGTGAAAGGTCTTCTACCAAAAGACGCCCTTAAAAAGAAAACCTGAAAATGCTTTCTACTTATAGAAGACATGTTAAAGGTGTAGCAGACTTGTCATAGATCTTTTGACTAGAGAAGACCTGCGTATGATATTCTGACTGTTGAAAGTGTAAAAAGTCATCTGAGTGGAAGATCCAATTTCATAACGGCATGTGGAAGATCAGCTACAATTCGATTAAAAGCTAAATTCGTCAACACCAGGTCAGTCGGCGATCATACGCAATACGTTACACAGAAGAAAGATATAGTGGGAAATAGAGAGAAATTGAACAAGTAAGTCGGGTGAACTATTTGTATCCTTCACCACGTGTTGTGTTGAACTAAGTGGAGATGTACTGGTAAATTTCTGCGGAAAAGTTTTGTAGCCCCAAAGAAGACAAGTCAGTATGTCAATGTGACTAAAACCTTCAAAATACCTAAAATCGGGAGGTATGCTTCTATGGGGGCTGTATGTAGACGTGGACCTTTCCTCATAATTCTCTACTGGAATATTTTATAACCCCATAACTAAATACCAAATTTCAATAATTCCGTTGGGATATTGAGGCCACAACCATCAAAATACCGAAAATCGGGAGGTACCGTTCTATGGGGTCTATATGAAGACGAGAATCTATACCGAAAAATTTCAGATGGAAAGTTTTATACCGGCAACGAAAACTTAATACCAAATTTCAGCCTTTGCGGTGGAATATTGAGGCCACAACCTTAAAAATACCGAAAATCTGGAAGTACCGTTCTATGGTGTCTATATGAAGGCGACATATATGACTATGAGCGTGTACTGATATTAGGTTTCAGACGAATATTTCGATATGTTATAAACGGAATGACAAATTGAATTATACCCTTCATCTTATGGTGGAGGGTATAAAGAATGATGTGTTCAAATATCGGCGCCAAGGCGAGAATCGTTATGCTAAAATATTAAATTTCCAAGCTGTTGGGAGTCGGTAGTGTCGATGTCGACAATGTTACGGAATCAATCCTAGAAGATGGAATGAAATGTTTACCGCCCAGACCGTATGAGGTCAAGACTAAAATAAATCATCTAACGATCACTAAGACCGTAGGAGTCAATAGTTCTTCAGTGAAATTGTTAAAAACGATCAGCGACACGTTTATGAATCGTATGCATCTGTTGGACCATCCGGCAATAGAAACGAAGGAGCCAGACATCTGCGACCAGTTCTATGCAACGGATTGACTCGGGGAATCTTCGACCAGATGCGGTCCATTCAACAATTATGTGTTTGTGTTCGTACTGTTTTTACCACGGGTCCCCATATGACAACTTCGGTGAGATGTAATGAATGTGATGGGATGTCAAAAATGGATGCACTTCAGAGGCTGTTCAGGTCTTAGCCGCCCTACAATAGCGAACTTCTACTACTACTGCGATAGGGATTATGTTGATGCTTACAAACTACAGAGCATCTCCCAGCGTGTCTAAAACTTCGTTGTAGAAATATGACACCGCAGCAGACTCCCCAATATCAACAAACGCAGCATCTAACACCCCAAGTTGTTGTTCAGCGTCAGGGACGTGCATCATTCCTGCGATTCAATTGCAACGGTCTCCGCAACAAGGTCAGCGAAGTGATAGACTTCGATATTGTGATAGGAGTTATGTTGCTACTTGCTGTGCCAGAGCACCTCTCAGCGTGTCTCCAACTTCCTCGTAGGAATATGAGACACCCCCGCAGACTTCCCAACAATAACTGGTGCAGCATCTAACACCTCATGTTATTGTTAAGCGCTCAGGAAATGTATCATTCCTGCAATTCAATTGCAACGGTATCCGACAAAAATTCAGCGAAATGATAGATTTCATGAGTCGAAGGAACATCATGGTCGCCGCGATCCAGGAAACAAAACTCACCGTCACCTGTAGCTTGCAACGTTGCAATGGTTACAACGTTTTGCGGAACGATCGTGCAGGAAGTGGACGAGGAAGATTTGCCATCCTTATGTACCAGTCTGTCCAGTATAGACTTGACATGGAATGTATGAGGGTTGCAGTAGAAGTAGAGTTGCTGAATATATACCGCCAATTAATACCTGTACATTGCTTTATATGGCCAATATTAGTTCGCTATGGGAGGACAATAACCGTCTGGTCCCAAGGGACTTCAATGCCTATCATGAGCTCTGGCATTCTTCTAGACAATGACCAAAGGGATGGAGCGTTAGACGAGCTAATTGGTGGCTCCATATTTTGCACCGGACGTTCTCTAAGTGAAGATTGTCACAGCTCGCCAGACATCACCACCTTGGCACCCGGTCTGGTAAATGACCCGTCCTGGCAAACTGACCTTCCTGTCAGCGTCTTCGTTTACAGAAAGTCGATTGGCAAGGGTTCAGAGAATCTAGCAATTATCGCTTCAGTGAGCTGTCCATTCCATCCGATCATCAGATAGCTGGGAGAATTTTCCATGACATCATCACAGTTGCGGCAGGTCGCTACATACTTGCTGGTTAAATACAGGAAATTATACCAAATTTCCCAGCAGAGATGACGGGACTAGCAAATTATCGTGAACCCTGAAGACCCAAGAGTTAGGGAACATCCTCTTGAACTCAAGAGGGTAGTAGGAGGAAAAGTGGCTAGGCCACCAAAAAACAAGTCAACATTGTTACAGATTGAGTAAGTTGTCGGTAACGATTAAATTACTCTCCAATATGGGAAGGAAAGTTACTTTAAACGGCGAGCCAGTGACAAATCCTGTGTTAGTGTTTAGAGCACCCCGAGAGTGAAAGAGCGAAGAGGAGTGTCCAACCCTCTCAGCCGAGGGGTGACCAGCACAATGAGCATTGTTACTGATGTCATCCAAAACGCGAAAAAATATGCGCTGCTTTATCCACTGTCACACTGTTCACCACATGGACGGCTGATATGAGGTTCCTACTGAACATATTGGTGGATGATGCCCTGCTTCCGACCACAAAGATATTAGGTGTTACGTTCAACAGAATGGTTTGGTCGTCCGTGCAAGTCACAGCCATTTGCGAAATGATTAGAAGCAGGAACAAGTTAATCAAGTCGCTGGCCGGCAGCAATTGGGGTGTTAAAAAATGAACCTTGTTGATCACATACTAAGCAATATGCCGGTCTGTGGTAAACTATGGTAAACTATGCAAATCTGCGAGATAAGGACTGCAACAGGGTGCCTCTTCATAACACCAATAGACCTTATTCATGAGGAGGCGAAAAAGCATACCAAGATATTGTCGGTGCAGTACCTGCTTCGGTGTTGTCGCCGAGATCACACTTGCCACAATCTTGTTGGCTATCCCCAGCCTGGCTCATCAGAAGAGATCTTGATGATCTAATAAGAAACATAGAGATCTACAGGTACAAACGGGAACCTCTAGATTGACCAGTTTATTCGACTGACTTGAATAGCCGATAAATATAATTTGGTATCTTGGGTTCAAATTGGTAAAAGAAATGTTCCACCAAGATTATGGACACAGGTTTACATTTTGGAATAGTCCCATTATAATAGTATTGCTCGTTTACAACTATTGTGCATCTGGCATCTAGGGTTCAAATTGGTAAAAAAAAAAACTTTTCCACCAAGATTATGAACATAGGATCAAAATATTGGAATAGTCACAATATAAAAGTTCCGTTCGTTTGCAGCTATTTTGAAGTTTATATCGATATTTTCGGTCCAAATCGGGCGTCGTTTGGTATTTAGGGTTCAAGGTGCTCACAAAAACTTCTCCACCAAAAATTGTGGACTTGGGTATTTGTTTCGGAATAGTCCGCACATAAGTGCACCGGCCAATTTCAGGTAATTTGAAGTTGTTAGCGAATTAGCTTTAATTTTTCACTTAGCGTTCCAGGCAACATCTTCAGCAAAAATTTTGGACATAGGTCAAGGTTTTGGAATAAAACAAAAAAACAAACAAAAAACATTATTCCACAACATCCCATACGGGACAAGGGAGACTTCTCACGGAGGTTTTGGAATAACCCCCATAAAAAGCCACTGTCCGATTTCAGGTATTTTGAAGTTGCCGAACTTAACGATTTTATACTTGTTTTTCTTCTATATTTCCTTGGCGTTTCGGGTTGCTACTGACTGCAGGGCTTTCCGGTAGCCTTGCGACACTCCTGATCGTACTATGGATTCTTAGATGGTGGTGTTTGTACCCAAGTTTGACTTACCTGGAGTTTGAAGAGAGTGGTATATTCAATACCACTGCGCTCCCACTTTATCAGGAGTTCCGTCTTCCAGCATGTTAGTATGATAAGCGGATTAGGCTTGCGCTATCTGCTGTATTTGCAACTTCTCGATATTCAGCTTCCGTCCTGGGTTAGATCGCACTTTTGCTACAACTTAAAAAAGAGTACGTACCTTTGCTGCTACCGAATTAAATTGTCTTGAACTGATCCACAATCGACTCACTTCCACCTCTTCGGTATTATTTAGAACAGTTAAATAAGATCAATAGTTGATACATTTTTTATTTTAGATCACAAACTGTAGCATCGAATAGAAGATTATCATCTGTACGCTTAAGTATGGTTGAATGTTATTAGCTATAGAACGACTAGTCTACGCATATTTGGTAAAGAATGCCGGATTGAAAATAAATATCAAAACTAACAAGTAAAAAGTCGTTAAGTTCGGTCGGGCCGAACTTTTTATACCCTCCACCATAAAATAGTCTTAAATTAAATGGAATAATTAGGGTCCTTTTACAATTTTAGGTGGAACAACTTTTCGACAATGGATATACTCCTACTGTCTCCCACTATTGTTTAAATTACACTGTGGACACAAATGTTGGGGCAGAGATAATTCCTGTTGGAGATGAAAGCCTTTGGTGTGTGTATATTAAAAACCCCGAAGGACAGATGCGCCGTGAGTCGAACTTCCGCGTTATGGCGTGATGAAGTTTTTGCAAGAGACCCTGTAATCCAACATGAATTAGCATTATATCTTTGTTTGTTGTTTTTGTAGAGAACTTAAGCAACAGTGAACAAAGATATAAAGCTAATTCCTGATGGCACACAGGGTCTCTAACAAAAATTTCATCACGCCATAACGCGGAAGTTCGACTTACGGCGGATCTGTCCTTCGGGGTACATAATATACTCACCAAGGCCTTTCTTCCCCAAGAGGAATTTTCCGTGCCCCAGATTTTCACCACCATTTTGTTGCACAGTGTTATCTAATCTAATCTAAAAAATGTGTACAGCTAGGTGAAAGGTACCACCTATGGGGCTATATCAAAGAGTCAACCTATCTCTAAATTATTTGGCGGAAAAGTTTTATAGCTGCATGGAAATTCAAGAGTCAAATTGAGTGTAGTTTCATCAAAACAATGTAGACCCTCAAAAATGGACCCATGTTGACGAATTTTAGTGAAGAAATTTCGTGACCACTGAAAAATCCCGAAAATCGGGAGGTACAGTTATATGGGGAGATACCAAAACATGGACCTATATTGACGATTATTTTTGAATAGGCAAAATTGTAGCTAAAATTCTCAAAATACCGATCATTACAACTAGTTCGGTTAAAAATTGCAGCTAAAATTCTCAAAATACCGAAAATCGGGAGATACCGTTATATGGGCGCTACACCAAAACATGGACCTATGTTGACGATGTTTCTTTGGAGATGTTTTATGGCCACTGAGAGCTTCAAATGACAAATTACAGCTATTTCGGTTAAAAACTGTAGCTAAAATTCTCAAAATACGGAAAATTGGGATGTACTGTTATATGGGGGCTATACCAAAACATGGACCTATGTTGACGATGTTTGGTGGGGATGTTTCATGACCACTGAGAACCTTAAATGGCAAATTACAGCTAGTTCGGTTAAAAATTGTAACTAAAATTCCCAAAATATCGAAAATCGGGAGGTACCGTTATATGGGGGCTATACCAAAACATGGACCTATGTTGACGATGTTTGGTGGAGATATTTCATGACCACTAAGAACCTCAAATGTCAAATTGCAGATAGTTCGGTTAAAAATTGTGGCTAAAATTCTCAAAATACCGAATATCGGGAGGTACCGTTATATGGGGACTATACCAAAACATGGACCTATGCCCATATCCTTTGGGATATAAGTTTGTTGATCACTAGGAACCCTAAGTGCCAAATTATAGCTAATTCGGTCTGCAAATGTGGCGAAGAGGGTGCCACCGTGGTGCAATGGTATGCACGCCCGCCTTGCACGCAGAAGGTCGGTGGTTCGATTCCTCGGCCAGGCAACATCAAACATTTTTCAACGGTGGCAAAATACCCCTCAGTAATGTTGGCGACATTTCCTGAGTATTTCAGCCTTGAAAAAATTCTCCACAAGTGGTGTCTTATGACACGCCGTTCGGACTCGGCGATAAACAGTAGGTCCCATGTCATTGAGCTAAATATGAATCGGGGTGCACTCATTGATATGAGAGAAGTCTCCCTTGTTCCGTATGGGATGTTGTGGAACAATGTTGTTAATGTGGCGAAGAACGTCAAAATACCTCAAATCCGGAGGTACCGTTATATGGGGGCTATACCAAAGAGTGGACCGATATAGCCCATCTTCGAACTTGACCTGCCTATGGAAAAAAGACTCTCGCGTGCAAAATTTCAGCACTCTATCTCAATTATTGCGGACGCTAGAGTGATTACAACAGACGGACAGACGGACGGACGGACGGACAGACGGACATGGCTAGATCGTCTTAGAATTTTATCCTGATCAAGAATATATATACTTTATAGGGTCGCAAATGATTAGTTCGATGTGTTACAAACAGAATGACAAACTTAATATACCCTCCATACTATGGTGGAGGGTATAAAAATAGATAAAAAACTTTTTAAGTAAAATGGTTTTATGTTAAACATGCATTGCAATGTTTAAGATAAATGTACTAAAAACCAAAAAATAATAAAATAGATACAGTCGTGGGAATTATAAACATATGCATAGACTAGACTAAAATAAAACCGTGGGGCACGTCAATTGTCTACAATCGTTGATTAAAATGTTTGTTTTGTAATGTTACACTATAATTAGGCAGTTGTTCAACCGACAACGATGGACGTGTGATAAGTAGGGCTAGAATGTGGAAACAAGCTAGCAAGCTCGATTATAAGCGAGTTTTAGTGTTTCATAGTGGTGAGCGAATAGTACTTTGTCGATTAAAGACAAACTACGAGCAGTGAAACGATTCCTCGCCAGCCAGCAGTGTGAATGTCCAACGATAAACTAGTTGAAACATCTCTTTTATTTACATGGAGTGTATAACTATTGGAATTTCCATGAGCAAGAAAATAGTAAATAATTTCCTCACCGTCTGCGGGCCAACTGCCTAACGACAAATTAAACGATTCTTCTATCGCACATTAAGTCGATAATTTGTAGACAAATGACGTGCCCCACGGTTTTATTTTAGTCTAGTCTATGCATATGTTTATAATTCCCACGACTGTATTTATTTTATTATTTTTTGGTTTTTAGTACATTTATCTTAAACATTGCAATGCATGTTTAACATAAAACCATTTTACTTAAAAAGTTTTTTATCTATGTAACAAATAAGAAGTTTTTTGAGCTTGAGGTCATTATATTTGTTTCTTTATTTCTTCATTCTTTTTCCCAATATTTCGCAATTATTTAATTGCATCATCAGGGGCTAATCTACAAAACAATATAAATATTGATATTTTATTATATTATCACAGCGTTATTATAATTTTTAGACATAAACATCAAAATAATTTTTATAGAAAACAAACATCATAATATATCTAACACAAAAGAGTATAAATTGCTTACATCTACGTAAAAACTAAATTCGTCAAATATTTCCTACAAACTACCGTAGTTTCACTACTATTGTCGGCTGTAAATATTGCACTAAAAGTTCTACGTATTGCACATTCTCTTTTGTGTTAAATGTCTGTAACAATAAGCTGCATTTTCTGTGTCGCTCTTGTAGTTGATCTTCTTCTTTGTTGGTATGTTGTTGATATGCAGCATCTCTAGAGTCAAGCGTCTGTTGTAGTTGTTCTCTGTTTGTAGTATACGGACGTTGTCGAAATTGGGTATATGATTGTTAAGCTTACAATGGTCCGCAAGCGCTGTTTTTTGTGTTTTGTTTTGATGCCTTAATTTGATGTCCGATTTATGTGCTGATAATCTAGTTTTTAGTTTATTTTTGGTTGTTCCTACGTATACTTGGCCACATTCATTCTCTTCATTTCCACTACATTCAATCTTATATATAACATTGTGTCGTTCTAGGTTTGTAATTTTATCTTTTGTTTTGCTAAAAAGGCGTTTGACAGTGTTGTTGCAGCGTTGAGCTATGTTGTATGTATTTTTATCATACAGGTTGGAATGTTGGAATCTTTCCGATATTCCTGGGATATATGTCATGGATTTATAACATTTTTCAGATTTTTCTCTCGTCGTACTTGTTTTTTATCTATTTTTATTTTCTAGTTTTTAGTTTTTATTTCGCATTCTGTTTAATTCGTTTAGTGCTTCATTATTGCAAGGTTTCTTGCCCGTTAGTTTATTGCAGTCCTACTCCTCTATACGTAGTCCCTGCAAAGATCTTACTCTACTAAGAGACACGTAGGCTTGACCTTCTTCAAACAGTTTCGCACCTAAGTATACGACTGCGTGATCCACAGTGCTGCCCTGCATTTTATGTATTGTAGAAGCCCATGATAGTATTAAAGGCAATATTCTTCTTTCAGCTGTCCCGTAATTGTACTTAGCTGGAAACTGTATGGCTTTCGGGTGTATAAGATGTACTGTATAGTGCACTGTATTCTTCTTGTCAAGCCCTTTTATTTGATACCCATATTGGTGGGATTGATAAAAAATTGTTATCAGCCATTTGGTAGCGGCGGCCATCTTAGATTTCAATTTTGCTTAGTAAATTGTATTCTACTTGTTGAGACCTTTCATTTGATATCCATGTTGATGGGATTGATAAAACCTAAGTTATCCGCCATTTTGTAGAGGCCGCCATCTTGGATTTTAATTTTTATAGTATATTGTATTCTGCTTGTTGAGCCCTTTCATTTGATACCCATATCGATGGGATTGATAAAACCTACGTTATCCGCCATTTTGTAGCGGCCGCCATCTTTGATTTCAATTTTTTATAGTGTATTGTGTTCTGCTTGTTGAGCCCTTTCATTTGATACCCATATTGATGGGATTAATAAAACATAAATTATCCGCCATTTTGTAGTGGCGGCCATCTTGAATTTATAATGATAATGAATAAACATAATTGTATTGTCACCAAAATCCAAAGTGTATACAAAATTTCAGATTAATCGGTTGACAGGAAGAGGGTGAAATTTGAATTACTAAATTTGACCCAAGAATAAATAATAAAACAAACTGGGTGAGCTAAATAAAACCATTTAATAAAATAAACATCGAAGAAATCTTGCTTAGTAATGGTGCAGTATATTCAATCACCGATAATATATATTTTAAATTAGATAAAATCAGTACCAAGCTGTTTAATACCCATGTTAAGGGATTGTAAGGAAGATGGAAGGTTAACAACTTCTTTAATTAGATATATAAACTAATTTAACCACCCTCGTTGCACTATTTCCATTCTATACGCTGTTGTTTCTGTTTGTTGCCCACAAATATTGCTGTTGTCGACAAGAAAATTATTTTTTCATTTCCATTCCAAGACCTCTGACCATCCCCTACGGCATCCCCGTTTGACCCTTATAAAACAATTCACAATCATAATTTTTTCCTTTGCAGTTGTTGTTTTTTACTAAAGAATAGCAGAAAATAATGAGCTGTGCTATGGAAAACAAACAAAACTAACTGGGAAAAGGACAAAATATCGTTTGGAACTAAAGATAAAACACAATACACTTAAGTGATGGCGGGCGGAGTAAAAGAAGATGCTATTCCTTAGGGAGTCTATCAACAGTTTGATGAAAGAAAAGCCACGAAAGCATGCAAACACCAGTCCAAATGGAAACCAAAATATGAACTTAAAATATCCTTGCTTTGGATTGTGAACAACCCTACTCTCTCTCGGTTTCTCATTGATAAAACCAATGGACGGGGTTTGTTTGTTTGTTAGTTTATTATTTTGAATGTAATTGGATTTGTGGCAGCAATAAGTAGCAGCGGCAGCATCTAGCCACCAAGATGTTAATAATGCTTGTGGTCCATGGTGCGGGGTGGGGGTGTATGGATGGCTAGATGGATAAATTTCTGGCCAAGACAACATTATTATTAAAATGCACAGGAAAAACTCACATCGACAGCTTGAAATCTATGTTGGCATATGAATTGATCTGCCAACGACAAATGTTCATATTTTATTCAAAATCTTATTTAGTTCTTAAATAAGGAACAAAATTCCAATTTTCCCCATGTCAACAATGGTTTCGCCGAAATTGACCACCCGCCATTAAACTCCCCTCGAAATCTGTGTTTGAGCTAAGCATGTCGATACAGTGGTAAATTTAATTCCATTAAAAGCTTTAATATCACAAAACAGTAACTCTCTGGAGAGGATGATGAGCAAATTTGAAATAAATTTAAATTTGAAATAAAGAAGCAAACAATCTGAATTTTTTTTAAATATTATTGGAGCTTTTTAAAAAATATATTCCTAATGACTGTCAGAGTATTAAGGATGAAATACGTAGAGAGCCTCAAGCAAACATATTCCCATAAATACAATAAAACCTTGTGTAGATGCTTCGTGACTTTTGGTCCAGTTAAGTTTAGGGTATACGACCACCAGATCAACAGTCCTTACACTCAGAGACCTTTGGCACAATGTTCACCCCGGATTCTTAAAGATTTATGATAGCGATATAGAAGAAGTCATCGACGCAATTTTGTTTGTCAATCCCACGGCAGCGGGTTATTCGCTGCCGTAGGAGTATTGACCCGGAACCACGAAACAGCCGTGTTACAGTCAGCCGCTGCTATCTCTGTGTACATTTGTTAGTATTTGTATCGTTTTTCTGTGCTGAGAGCAGCATATTCTAGAATGCCTGATCCGCATTCTTTTGTTCCATGCGGGACTGAGAAACATCCGCATCCACCACACTCAATCTTCGGTGAAATGCTAAAGATACCGTATCGACATCACATTGTTTGCAATCCCACGGCGGCTGGTTCTTCGATGTCGGATTGACCCGGAACCACAAAACTAGAGGTGGGTAATCTAGTTCCTAGTTCCTTGTACTAGTTCCAAAACGTATGAGTAACATCATGAAATATAACGTGTGATGTTAATTATACGCAGTTTGTTCAAAGAAAAACTGTGGGCCATTGGAACTGCGAAGTTAATTAGATAGTTCCATATAGTTCCTTCGGCACAACTCTACACAAAACACCCATGTTCCATGTAAATTTTTTGCATTTGTATCGGGTTTTTCAGTTTTGAACACTGCATATTCCGGAATGACTGATCCGGATTGTTTTGATACATGCGGGACGGAGAAACACCCGCATCCACCACACTCAATCTTCGGTGAAATGCAATAGATGCCGGGCATACGTGCACCTGAGGTTTTGCTCTGGACTCGTCTCTGTGAGGAACTACGACAGGTACTATGTTGCTGTATGCTGCGAATCCCAGTGAATCGTCGTCATCATCAAAAAAGAAACTCCTCCGCAACCCTCCGTCAGGTCCGCACACGCAGCACATTCCACCAGTCGTTGCTGTTCCACTCTAATTTAATTGCAATTGACTCCTAGGTAAGATCGAGGAAATAGTGGACTTCATGCGTCGAAAGAATATCATGGTCGCGTACTGATAAGAATCGCACCAGAAGTGGAGGTTGGAGATTAGCTTTCCTATTGCACCAGTCTTTTCAATACAGACCTATCTCGCTTGAGCCTGACTCTAATGACCCGTACATGGAATGTATGGGTGTAGCATTCAGGTGTGGAACTGCTGAGGTATAGTTGCTGAACGTCTACATCATGCCGATAAATGGCTGTACTCCCGTTTATAGGCTGAAGATTAGCCCGCTTTTGGATGTTAATAACCATCTGGTCTGGCTCATCATGAGTAGTGGCATTCTGTCCTCGGAAACGACCAGAAAAATGACACCATACGTTGTCAAACTGACCACATCAATTTGACAACGAGATAGTGTAAACGAGTTCGAGAATTGACAACGTAGAGGCCAACCCTAGTGACACAAGTGTTAGGGAGCTGGCACTGGAAGTTGTTTTTTTTTTTTCGATCGTTCCCAACGCCACTCTTTCCCGCCCTTGCCGACCGAGAGGGCCACCTCCCCTTAACGTAGGGAGCGCGTACACCTCATATTCCGGAATATGGGGGATTAGTAGACTAGGGAAAACCAGCTACAGCAAAACATCAGCCGGTTAGAAAGTTACATTTTAAAGACAAACACATCAAAAAATAAAATAGGTCAAATCTAACATATTGCCTGGCAACTGCTACAACAATACTAAGAACGTAAGATAAAGTTTTTTATGACATGCAGAGGTTCCGATAAAGACATCCTATTATATAATTTGTTATATTCATCACATAAAGATCGGAGTGGATTACTTATTTCATAATTAGATTTCGCTAACGTTAATTTAAGTGGTATGTAGTTTCGAGTATTACGTGAAGGTACATTAAAATTGATTTCGCCAATTAAAAACTGTGATTCAATTTGTCCACGCAAAAGTTTAATAATGAATATAGATCTGAGCATTAAACGTCTTTTTTCCAACGTTGGAAGGTCAATTAACTTTAGACGGTTTTCATATGGTGGAAGAGATTCACTTGTGCTCCACCCTAAGCCTCTAAGAGCAAATAAAAGAAATTGAACTTGTACTGATTCTATCTTATCAGAATAACATTTGTAAAAAGGACTCCAAAGAACACAACCGTATTCCAATGTTGGTCGGACAAGGCTAGTGAATAAGCGTTTGGTCACGTATGGATCGTCAAATTCCTTAGACCAGCGTTTTATAAAGCCAAGTAATGACTTGGCTTGGTTAACAGGCTGATCGGTGAGCATAAGCGGAACAAGTGGTTAAATCATCTGAAGAGTTGCAACATTAGTTCAACGGTTAAATCATTCTCGAAACCTGGAAAGAAGGAAGATAGAACCTCAGTCACCTTTGGTGACGTTAGGTTAGGTTTAAGGGTGCGCAGCCCTCTATTAGAATAGGTGACTGCTTCACTCGGAGACCGTTGGTCCATTGTGTTCATCCTGTGTAGGCTATTAAACGATTATGGAGGTGTGTTGTTGAGATGATTTAAGACGAAGGAGATGATAGAGTGTTGATGCAGCTTGATGAGATGAGGGATGAAGATTGACGCCAAGGAATTGTCTGTAAAAGTGAAAAGGGTCTGATTATTAAGGGTTGTTAAGGACCGTTGCCAAGCCATGCTAGATGTCTGCCAAAGTTGAGTAGGACGATGGGATCTATGTTAGACAGCAAGGTCAGAGTGTCTATCTCATATCTGCCTAGTGTACGATATCTCCTTGTTTGCAATATGGGGCACCTACAAAGCAGATGTTCGACAGTCTCTATCTCCTCCGCATCTTCTCATAGTCTGCAGTAGTCAATGCCACTGTCGTCCCATTTTGAAGTTAGGGACCTCACTCTGCAGTGACCTGTTATAAGTCCCACCGCGATTTTCATCCCTAACTTATCAAGTGAGAATAGGGAAGCCGTTCTTCGAGGAGAAACCACAGACCAAATTGTCTTGGATACCCTACAACCAGGTTCCAATAGCCATCTTTGATGTGCTTTCTCATTGAAGATCTCTCGAAGTTTGCCGATGTACTGGCACATCGGTGGCCGGACGGTTTCATCAACTGATAAGTCGATAGACCTAGAGCCACCTCGAGCCAGTTCATCTGCTACCTCGTTTCCCATGATGTTGCTGTGACCCAGAACCCAACATAGCTTTACGATATCGTTTATATCCTGCAGAGCTCTCCTACAATCAAGAATAGCTCTTGAATTTATGGTACATGACTTGAGAGCCTTAAGTCCGCTTGACTATAGACATATATAGTCACCGGTCCTGTAAAACTGTCTTCAAGCCCTTTCGCCAATTCAGCTGCTTTCCTGATAGCAAGAATCTCCGCCTGAAAAACACTACAATTATCGTCAAGCTTATATGAGTTTTTAATTAGTGGATTCTCGCAGTAGCCGCAAGCGCCAGTACCTTCTTCCATCTTGGACCAGTCTGTGTAAATTGCCAGACCGTCCAGAGGAGATGTGCACTCAGCCCATGCGTTTCTGCTTGGGAAGATAACAGTTAAGGCGTCAAACTTGAATGAGGTAGGCATATAATCGTTTACGCAACCATTGTCACCTAACTCAAGTCGACTGTCAATTAGTTTTAGGATATTCGAGTGTCCAAAGTGTGAACCACGCCAAAACCCTGACTCCCGGAGTCTTAAAGCAGTTCTGGCGGCCTAAAACTGGATTAGGATATCCAGAGATCCAGGATGACGTTTAAAGCAGCTTGAGGAGTGCTTTTAATCGATCCGGTAATCAGCATTGACGCGGTTCTTTGTACACTTGATAATTTGGAAATTAACGCTTTGTTTCCAAGAGCTTGCCAACAGGCCAGTCCACCATAGGTAAGTATGGGCAGGACCACGGTTCCATACAGCCAGTGTATGATGAGACCAGGTATGTACGATAACAATAAACAAGCCTTGACAATTTCTACCAGGATTGATAGCGCCGGCTCAGCCACATTCTGTAGCATTACCGGTATTATACCATCCGGTCCCGGTGATTTATAAGGCGGGAAACTGTTGATCGCCCACCGAATTCTTGTGTGATTAGTTATTCTGTCAATCAGCTTTTCCCAATGGAGTTCTTACAGGAATAGAGTGTCATGAGTCCTTTCTTCGTTCGCTCCTCTACATTGACATGACAAGCGATGGTCCAGAATAGTGCCGAGGTATTTAGCTTCCGTAGAAAGTTCCAGGGCCACCCCGTCCAGGACGGGAGGCTCGAAATTGGGAATTTTGCGTTTCTTAGTGAATAGTACAAGCTCTGTTTTTTCCGGGTTTACTCCCAGACCGTTGTTCAGGGCCCAGTTTGCAAGTTGTACTAAGGCTCTTTGCATGAGCTCAGACTGGGTTGGCAGGACCCACACAACCACGTCATCAGCATAAGCAACCACCTTGATTTTCAGCCTGTCGAAGCACACAAGTATTTCATTTATTACCAGAAGCCATAGCAGGGGTGACAGAACTCTTCCCTGCGGAGTGCCTCTGTTAACATATTTCCTCACGGAACTCTCTCCTATGCATGAGTTGATGATTCTACTCTTTAGCATCTCATCAATCCATTCCACAAGGATGGAGAGCATTGTGGGTTGATTCAAGCTTCACGTTATTGAAAGCCTTCACGTGAAGCCTGAATTTTCCATATGTTTCTCAACATGCTTGATCACCTCATGCAAGGCGCTCTCCACTGCTTTGCCTTTAGTGTAGGCATGTTGTGATTTGCAGTGTGTTAATGGGGTTTAATTGTGTTCTAATTTCAAGATCCAGTAACCTTTATAATGTTTTTAAGAGAAAGGAAGAACTACTAATTGGTCTGTAGACTTTTGGAAGAGTATGACTTGGCTTCCCCGCTTTGGGGATGTAGGTCACCTTAACTTCCTTCCACAGACCAGGTATGTACGATAACAATAAACAAGCCTTGACAATTTCTACCAGGATTGATAGCGCCGGCTCAGCCACATTCTGTAGCATTACCGGTATTATACCATCCGGTCCCGGTGATTTATAAGGCGGGAAACTGTTGATCGCCCACCGAATTCTTGTGTGATTAGTTATTCTGTCAATCAGCTGTTCATCTTCGACAGTTCGTGTCGTTACACTGACTGATCCGAAGAAGTGCGCAAGTTATTTCAATCGACAGTTTATCGAGCACTCTTGGAGTGACAGTGCGAAAAGAAGAGATTTCGCTTAAATGGTGCATACGATAACTCTCGAATGCAGTAACCGATTTGGTCCATACTTTCCACATCGTAATATTTTTACGAGACATAGACCTGGTCGGAATATGGACAGTACATGTCGACTCCTGCGGGTACCTCCACACAAAATTTCGGAAAAGTGCTCAAAAGTGGGCCCTATTTAAAACAGTCTGTCCAAGAATCCTTTGGGAATTTTTGCCGATGGTACTGCTAGTGGCTCAGTTTCGACAAATCCATGTTTCCGGATATAATGGTCCAAAAGCCCTAAATTATATGGTGACCGACTGAAATGTCTGGCGGGCGCCATATCTATCGAGAGGAATGACTCCCAAAATAAGACTCATTTCCAAAATGGATTATGTCGGTCCATTACTTTAGGAACCTCCCCGCAAAACTTTTGAGCTTTAATCCAAATTCATATTTTTATCAGCAAGTTTATACGCCCACAATTTTGAAAACCCCCTAAATACATAAGTTTTTGTTTTGGGGAAAGAAGTGTTTCAATTCGCACAGGCTGAGGGTATATCTCTGTCGACAAAGCCGAATGATACTTTTTTAGTTGTTTTGATTGATTTTTCTTTATTTTTAACAAATTTTCTTCAGCGATGAAGCACCTTTTTCACTCGGCGAATATGACTTTATTGCAAGAGACATTTCCTGGCCGAGTATTTTCTCGTCGTGGCGATATCAGCTGCCCACCAAGATCATGCGATTTGGCACCATTAGGCTTTTTTATGGGGCTACGCTACCGCGTTTATGCAGATACACCTTCAACTCTTGAGTAATTAAAACCCCTTTATCATATGCTGTTAGAAAAACAGCCACTCCACTCAGAGACCCTTGGTTCAGTGTTCACCCTGGTTACTTGAAGACTTACGATAGAGATGCAAGTACCTCAGGTTACCCAATATCTTGACAGTTAAATATTTGTTGTAGCGTTAAGTAAAATTGACACTTTAACCGGCGTATTAACATCATTTTGTTGGTTGGCAGATTTAAGGCTCTCTATATCGCCGTGTGAAATCGGGCCTGGCCACCAAAATCTTATACATAATGGTTAATTAATGGTCATAATGGAAAAAACAACTTCTTAGCCTGGCTTACATGAAGTTTTCTTATTTGTCCTCCTACAAGAAAAACGCTATCCTTCTCTTTGTTGAAAGAAAAAAAAAAAAAAACAAAAGGCATTCAATTCCGTTCCATATACTCCCGTATTCATGTCTTATTATTGTTTGAGTTGTCTTTCTTATTGTAATTCTCTGGGGTTCCATTTGAAATGAAATTAAAATATGAAAATCACGCTCATCCTTGTTACAGTGTACACCATTACGTTTTCAATGGGCGAATAACAAACAACCATTCCATCCTCCCCCACTTCACCTTGTCTCCATTCAACATTTATTTGTTATTGTATTTTATTTCATTGTTACTTCTACCCACCTTTCCAACCTGTAAGGTAATGCCAAGTGTAAATCCCATCATAAAAATTCAAGTCATTGAAAAAAAAAAACAACGAACGAACTGAAAAGCCGCGAAATACGCAAAAAGTAGACCAAGACACGCAACAGAAAAAAATGAAAAGCAAGAAGAAAAAACTTTTTAATAAACATAAAAAAGTCGAAATCTCATTTGAAAATCTTCTGTTGTTCTCCGTGATTACCCAGTTTACATTCCCCAAAATGAAACGAAAATTATTTCCAAATAGTTTAAAACAAAATAAGTTTGTTATTCCATTTACCGAGTGTGTAATGAGAGGCACGTTTCGCTGTGTGATGATCAAATCGCCAAGTCTCAAAAGATTTTTGGTTTACATTCTTTTGGTTGGTGAAAAATACAGTTTATTTTAGTTTTGGAGATGGAAAAGGAATGATGTACTTTCATAAGTATTGGCATAAGTATTAGGCTTAACTGAATATTCTGTCAACTAGATTCTCGTACAATATAATGGCGTAGTACAGAACCTCAGTTGGCCTGCTTGCGGTCTAATCACCACTAAGACCTAAAGACTTTTGCTCTGCTTATTAAGGCTCACTTCAGCCAAATCACACTTAACTCTACAGCCTTAATCAGCCGAATGCACCGAACTGTACCTCCTTTTATTCGTTTTTGTCTAGTTAAATGTAACTCGCCTGTTTTGTTTCGCCATGACCGCCTGGATATTGACGGCAACTTTACCTATCAACTTTATATTTCAACTGTTGCTTTAGAATCGCTATTGGATGCACCTAGTGTCTCTTTGCTGCCCCAAAAACATATAGGCAGTGCACATACATAGATGTCTACCACTTAACTACGTAACAATGAGTTGGAGATAAGTAAATTTTGTAGAGGTAAAGTCACGAGAATGTTAAAGATTTCAAACCAATAAACATTTCATAATTTCTGCTGAAAACGCTCAAAAGGCACAACAGATCTTTTTGTAACGCTGGAACTCTTCTACTAGATTAGGAAGATTCTCCTTGATCTGCCTGAATGGGCGGGGCCTATCCATCATATGGTGATTGGGATGGCTCACGCGGTAATATCCGAGCAGGTACTGTAACGAAAGCATATGATTGTACCGATGTAGTGGAAGAATCGTTGCCTCCTCACCTAGATTGTCCACTGGAGTCATGAGGAGGCACCCTGATGCTATTCTCAGCGCAGCATTCTGACAAGTTAGAATTTTCCCATCGCGTGTCATTTAGATTCGTGGACCAAACTGGCGCCGCATAGCTTACCACAGACCGACCTATGGCGTTATATGTGGCCAACGAGGTTCCTTCCTGAAGGAAAGGGTACTTCTATAGACCTTTTATTAGAGAAAGGTTACTTTTATAGACCCTTCCTAAAAGAAATGGTACTTCTATAGACCCTTTTTGAAAGAAAGGGTACTCCTATAGACCCTTTTTGAAAGGGTACTCCTATAGACCCTTTCGGAAAAAAATGATGCTTGAATAACACGAGGGTTTGAATGGCATTCATACGGACGCAGTTACAGATACCTTAAGAATCTATAGTTTTAATGCGGTCCTTGGAGCATATCCCCCATCTAGCAGCTTTCAACTACGCCGCCAAACCTATACAATTTACTCCAGTGGATCTGTGGTTACATCCCATCGAAGCAGCCACGTTTCTGGAACTGGAGATTGACCCAGAGCCAGATGAAGCAGAAGAACGAATAAACATATCTTCTCGTCCAAATGCTTAACTTAAAGGCCACTCGACAGACACAGCCACACACGAAGTTCTTAGGACTACTGATAAATTCATAGATTTTCTGATAATTACATGACGTCTTCCGAGAACGGATATTATTGAGTTATTTGAAATTATATTTCGGCCAAATTCAACTCTACAATCACAGTTTCCGTATCAGTTGGATCTTCGGTTAGAAATTGAGACGTTCATCTATGGACTTGTCCTCTAAGAAAAAAGTTATACTGTATTTTCTGTAACAACGCAAATATGATCGTTCGTATACCGTTTACTATTTGTATATCGTATATTTATTCGTATATCGTTTTCAATTATCAGGTTCTGGTTCCCCTGTATCCAGATATAAAAACTATGTAACCTGGATTGGCTGCGTCCATAAAGAATCAGGAGACAGGTGAGTGGGGTTAGCTGGACAATAAAAAAAGCAGCGTGTTGTGCGGTCTCAATCTACAAGTAAGACATGTCTTGGTTATCGCGCTATCAATTCTTGCCCAATGCGACTTGAGGCGTTAGATGGGGACGATTTAAGAGTACGGCATTCACATTGCATCTTTATACTGCCTTCGAAACTGCATTAGTGTGAATGATATCCAAGCCATTCTGTCAGACTTGTTGATTTAGAGGTTCTTGCTTGTACATTTAGACATCTCTCTTTTGATCATGAAGACCTCTCATGATGTGCCTGAGTAGGCAAAGCCTGTCCACAAGATTGTGGCAGGGATGCCCACGACGGTATCACCCAAGCAGGGTGACAGCATCTTTTTGTGAAGATGAAGTGATAAAATCTTCTTCCCTTCCTGAAATCTTCGTCCCTGAGCCACACTTGTAGCGAATTTTCATGGCTACAGCATATTCTTTAGTCCCATTTCGAAAGGATTTGCTCTTTTCAAGCTAAATCCTGAAGACCTAAGAAAAAAATCTGAAAGTTTGATCTGAACCTCTATATCTCAAAAGTAGTAAAACCACTGCTACAACATTTTCTTCAGTTCCATTTTCCAGCAAAATCGTGAAAACCTAAAAACCCCTTAAAAATGTCAACTTGATTCGCGATTTATTTCGCTCCGGCGATTTTTTTTTGTGTTTTGTTTTTTTTATTTTTCTCATCTATGAACATAGTAGTTTCAGAATCCACAAAAACTTCCCAGGTGTAAGCACCTTCCATTTAAATTTGGTTCAAGAGCACCGTGTCAGGAGTTATGAAGTCGGGTGGTCTGTTAAAGCAGACGATGCTAGGGAGTTGGTCTGGGCAAGAGAAATTAGGTGGTGCCAGGACACGTCATTCATCAGAACGGGTGCCACAATGGTGATGTCTGTGTCAGTATCCTCTTATACTCGCAGGAACGTCTTCGTTTACTGTGCTAAATATCGAGCTATCAAATTGCTCGGTCAGTGCTGTACCCTTCTGGTCATCACATAGGACGGAATACCAAAGCTTATGATGAACATTGAAGAGTGCTAGGGGACTCTTCATCGGTGGTATCAATACATTAAGCGCCTCTACGCCGGCTGTCCCACACCTACTAAAGGTTACTAAAGTCAAGATCAAGCAAGATAGGTAGGCTTAGTGTATAAGGAAGACAAGTCCTTTTCTTCAGCTTCTTGTACGATCGTTGTAACCATCGCAACGCTGCAAGCTGCAGCATTGTTTCCAGGGGCCTAATTATGTGATTCGATATCGCGCTGTTTCGAAGCGAGTACTCAAAGTTGGTATGAAAATATTCGTTGTCGCAAACAAACAAAATTAAAGACTTCTTCTTGTCTTATTGTTTGAAATGTAAAATTTTTTGGTTTTTGCTGGTTTGGTTGAAATCAGTAAATAAATGTCAGCATTTTTTTTACAAAATAAAAAGAGAAATTGGGAAAAGTCCCTTGCAGTCGCCTGCAAGGGACTTTTCCCAATTTCTCTTTTTAAATAATAAAATAAGTATATGTATGTATGCATTTATTGACCAAAAATTTATGTTTGCAGTCGTTAAAAAATAAGTTGAAAAATAAGCATTTCTGGAAAAAAATATTTAATATTAATAGCCTTTATTTTATAGGAGTGCAACTTTTAATAGAACACATTTTAAACATCTAATCTTCAGTTCTTTACCAAAAGGAAAGATTTTCTCAGATGGACTAATGCAAAAAACCCACCCAATTCTATTATTATACGCTCCACCATAATATTGAAATATTCATCGGAGACCCTATAAAGTATATATTTTCTTGATCAGTTATTAAATGAAAGTTCTTGTTTCGAGCTAGAGGTCTTAATGTGGTCTTTATTTTTTCTCCAATATTTCGGAATTAATTAAATTCCATCTTCAATGATGTTTCCTGATGTGTAAATAATAATAACAAACTTAAACCTAGCGTAGTATGTCTACCATCGTCAAAATTTAGTATTGCACTGATCAGGGTAAAATTCTAAGTCGATATAACCATGCCCGTCTGTCCGTTGAAATCAAGATACAGATAGCAATTTTTAAGATAATTTGGTATACTCTAGGATGTTTGGTATTGTAAATGGGTTATATCGGTCCACGTTTTGATATAGCCCCCATAGAACGGTACCTCCAGATTTCCGGTATTTTGATAGTTTTGGCCTCAATATTAATCCGAAATGGCTGAAATTTGTTATGGGTTAACTACTTCGGGTACCTCCCCCACAAAATTTCGGAAAAGTGCAGCCTAAGAGCTGCTCACAAATCGATTTGATTTTTGTTGTAGCAAATTTAATTCGCCGCCCTCATCACGACGGTACAATTTTTTTCAGGGGCTAGTCCTACTTTCTGAGAATATGGCCCGAAAGGTGTAAAAACCCTATGGTGCGATGTGCAGCGTACGATAAATCTCGTACGGATCAGCTGATTCGGTCCAAAATCTGACATTGGTAATATTTTATCCAATTGTAGTTTAACTTCGAAAATGGTCCATATAGGTCTTCCCCTTTAGGGTACCTCTCCAACAAAAGTTCGACATTTTTGTTTAAGTGCAGTTCAGGATCTGTTCGAAGATCATTTGGAAGAATATGCCGACGCTACGCCTTGTGGTCCTGTTTACAGCGATATTATGTTTTTCGAGGGCAAGTCCATGCGTTTTTTACATACTGATCCAAAGCCTCTAAGTTATATGGTGACCAGTGTTCGGAAACAAACAGTACCTTATCATAAGGTACCGTACATGTACACAAACACTAAAAAAAATTATAAAGTTAATGTACACGTACACAAACATTAAAAATCCATTTTAGTGTTTGTGTACGTGTACTCAACGAGATTCGAAAAGTTCGTCAAACACACATGTTAGGTACGCAACCTCCATCGTAATGTAACAACTACGTACCCAACCAAAAAGGTTGCGTACATCAGCGCGTACATTAAAAAACCACGTAGAGTACATCATAATGTACCTTTAGAAAGAAAGTGTTGGTAGGGTACACTTACATTTGTTTGGTTAATAAGGTATTAAAAATATTAACTTTAATTTTGTGGAATATATACAAATGAAATACAAGTAAATATAAATTAATATGTATTTTCAATTAATTAGGACTATAAATGTCATTATTTAAATGTCATAAATACTTATGCAAGAAATTAGGAATGCTTTAACAAAACGCTCTCAACGAATATCTAAAATCTTGACATTTTTCAAAAGGGTTACTATAGGGCTGTTCTTTATGGAGGAGTTTTTTATTATTAAAAATCGTATCATTTGTATTGTGAAAACAGGTGGTTCATTTTCAAATTTTAGCACTGTCAAGAAAGCATCGAAGAACAGTTTCAAGTAAATTGTTTTCAGTATCAACATCATCTTACAAAAAGAAATGCTACACCACAATAAGAATTACTTTTTGCTTTTTTGTGTTTTTCCTAATTATGAATTGCCTTTGAGGTAACCAAGGACTGGTACCTAGCTGTGAAGGCAACATCTGTTCTTTGGGTCTGCTATAAGTTTGTTTACAGGTAGAATTATCGGAATTTTGGTTTTAATAAGTTAGAAAGTCAGAATTAGGTTGAAATATTATTCCCCGCACAAGAAGTACCTGTCCCTTCTTTTTGACATAATAAAAATTGTAAACCACAATATTGGTTTTTACCTTCCTTGTGTATTGTAATAAATTATAACCATTACCACATGAATGATCTAGTTTCTGAGTTTGTTACACTCGTAGTCTTATTGTATAATTTATGGAAAATTTCGCGAAACCCCTTTGGAATAGTTGCAGGTAATTCATTTTTTTTAAGAAAATTCATTTTTTGCAACCTATATATGCAAAAGAACCCCGCAAATGTTATTTATTTCATTTTTAAACGTTAAGTGAGAATAATTATAAAAATGCCAAGAGCAAAAAATATTGTTCTTCGTGATATATTCAGTACAAACGAATCAAATAAAACAGTTTGTAATTTACAAAATTTCGTCAACAATGTTTTAAATTGGCATTCCGCAGATTTGTATGCGAACTATATTGATCAAAAGCGGGAAAACGTAAAAGAAAAAAAAGTGACATCAAAGTATTATTAAAAAAATGTGAATCCAAAAAACATTGAAACAGCATTGGTGGAACTGTTTACAAAAAATGGATGTCCTTTACATATGGACGAAGATAAAACCTTCAAAGTTCTTATAGAACCTGTTTTAAGTGTACTCGGGATAACGGTAAATGAACATAACGTAATGGAACGATTTAAAGCTTTCTCAAAAAATATTAAAACGGAAATCTCAAACTATCTTAAAAGGGATATTATTTTCCCTTAAGATGGATGTCGCAACAAGGCTGGACTTAAGTATGCTGTTCAATACATTAAACATGGTAAAATCGTTCTTAAAACGTTGGCTATAAAGGAACTTAGATCAAGTCACACTTCTGAATATTTAAAAACAGTTATATTGGATGTTCTAAAGGAATATGATGTTGATTTACGTAATATTTTAACGATTACAACCGACAACGGATCAAATATGCTCAGAACTGTACGAATCCTGAACTCTGAAATGCAATTGTCGATAGATAATGATGCCGTGGATTTCGAAGAAGATGAAGATTATATCGATTGCCGAATAGCTATTGAATCAATTGATTTTAACATCTCATCGAACACAATTACTAGCATTCTTTGTGGTGCTCACACTCTCCAACTGTGTGTAAACGATGTTCTGAAACAGTCGGCAATAAAAGACAATGTCGATAAGATACGACTCGTGGTAAAAAAAAACTTAGAAGTAAAATGATTTTAAATTTTCTAAGAAGTGAACTCTACAAAAAACCTATCAATGATTGTGCAACACGTTGGAATTCAACATATAAAATGATTGAAAGAATCCTGGAAATGAAGGATATTATAAAAACACTAAGCAAAGATTATCCTGATTTATTTCTTGAATCTGATGAATGGTCTTTCGCAACTGAATTCTTGGGACTATATAAACCTATTAAGTTACAAAGCGAACAGTTGTGCTATATTGAACTATATATTATTGTTATGGATATAACATTTTAAATTGACGCTTTACCGGATAGCAACATGAAAACCCTTCTCAAGGAGTCCTTGAAGATAAGAAAGGATAAACTTTTAGAAAATTAACTGTTTAACGTAGCTGTGTTCTTTGATCCACGAATCAAAGTATGCATAACTTACGAACAAAAACAAAGGGCGAAGAGCTACATACTATCGTTATATAAACGCATGAAGTCAACAGCAGCTAAGTTGTCTAAAGTAAACCAAAACAATGCATATTTATTTATATCAATCATCGTTTATGTTTCAGAACACAATACAAGCCACCCAATATTAGAGGAAACTCCATCACCGAGCAGACCACATGCAGCCAAATCTTTTTCCGATTATCTGCAAATGATAGATCCTGCCACAGAAATTCCGAGTTCATCTAATTTACACAATTTAGAAGCTGATTTTGCCACTTATGTGCGGCAATCAAGATTGCCACTAAATGAAAATATAATAGCATTTTGGTACTCTCAGAAAACCATCATCAGTGAGATTGATAATATTGTACCGTCAACCCAATTAAGTGTGGAACTCTTATTTTCTGCTATGAAATACATATTATCTGATCAGCGCAACCGCATGTCAGCAACAAATGTTGAACATATATTAATGGTTAAAGTCAATGGGGATTTCAATTATGAAAGTTGAGCTTTCTCGTGTTAAATTCAATTTTCTTTAGTATTTTATATAATCTGTTACATATGTTTTCACATGTTAATCTTTTATATATTCGTTAAATTTTTATAAAATAAATAAATGGTTTTCATATTTAATGGTTAAATATAAATATATGTATATACTTTTGTATTTTATTTATACGATATTCACTCTTTTTTATGGTTGTATTTTTCCTCATGCCATTCATATTTAGTATTTCTTTATAAACATCACTCAGGTGTACGCAACCTCTTCATAAACATCACTCAGGTGTACGCAACCTCTATTTGTTTTTTAGGGTACATAATGATGTACGCTACGTGGTTTTTTAATGTACACGCAACATTTATAACGTACGTACCCAACCATTTCGGTTGGGTACGTGGTTGTTACTTTACAATGGTGGTTGCGTACCAAACATGTACGCTACGATTTTCGTTGGGTACATGTACACAAACGCTAAAATTTTTTTTAAAGTTTGTGTACATGTACGGTACCTTATCGTAGTGTAACTTTTCATGCTAGGTACGCTACAAAACGTTATTGTACGGTACCTTAATGTAAGTTTTCGAACGCTGATGGTGACCGATTGAAATAAGTTCTAAAATAAGATCCTCCATTTATGAAGTATGTCGATCCATTCCTTGTCGGCTTTAGTTCATACACCCAAAAGGGCCACAATATCTGAGACCCCCCTTACACATTATTATTGGAGAAAGAATTTTGGTTCGATTCAATATCGTCCATAGATAAGGGCTGAGGGTATATCTTTGTGGGCAAAGCCGACTGATTCTTTTTCACTTGTTTTTATACCCTCAGCATTTACGATAATTTACGAAATCCGTTTCGGACAATTTGGAGTTGATTTAGCCATATCCGTCCGTTTGCCTGACTGGTTGGAGCGCACGATAACTCTCGAACGGCTCAACCGATTCGGTCTTATATTTGACTTTCGTAATATTTTGTCCAAACATAGTTTAAGTTCGAATATAAGCCATATCAGTCCACTCCTTCAGGTACCTCCCTCACCAGAGTTCAAAAATGTTTGGAAAAATTGTGCGCCTAATAACTTTTGAAGGGAGTGACCGATTTGGTCCATACTTTACACATCCTAATATATCTACCAGATAAAGATCAGGTTCGGATATTGATTATACTTGTCCAATCCTTCGGGTATCTCCTCTCAAATCACTTTGATTTTTATACCCTCAGCATTTATGCTAACGAGGGGATATACACTTTCATACGGGCAAAATGTGCGTCATCGAAATAATTGTTTTAGACCCTAAGTGTGTTTGGACGAAATGTGTTTCAGACAACTTGGAGTCGAATGAGCAATGTCCGTCCGTCTGTCTGGCTGGCTGGAGCGCACAAAAAAGGTTCAAAAATGTTCGGAAAAATTTTTCGTACGGTAACTCTTGAAGGGAGTGACCGAATTGGTCTATACTTTACACATCCTAATATATCTACCAGATATAAATCAGGTTCAAATTCGGACTATATTTGTCTCCATCCCTTACCTCCCACACAAAATTTCGGATAAGTTCACTATAAAACCTGATATCGAATCACTTTGATTTTTGTTGAAGCAACTTGCATTCGCTGCTTCAATTACGATAGTAAAAGTTTTTTTAGGGACAAGTCCATACTTCTTGAGCAAACAGCCCGAAGAGTGTAAAAACCCCCATATGTTGTGGCTGGAGATCCACTTCCATAACGGTCAATGTCGATCCATTCCTTTTAGTATCTCCTCCGCAAAACTTTTGATCTTTAATCCTAATCAAAATTTTTGCCGGTTTAATCAAACGCCCAACATTTTTAAAACATACCTGTTTTGGGATAAAATTGTTTCAGTATACACAGGCTGAGGGTATATCTCTGTCGGCAAAGCCGACTGATACTTTTTTACTTGTTGTTGAAGCAACTTGCATTCGCTGCCTTCATTACGACGGTAAAAGTTTTTTCCAGGGATAATTCCATACTTATTGAGAAAACATCCCGAAAGGTGTAAAAACCCCTATGGCACCATATGTAGTGGATAGAGAGCACGATAACTCTCGAAAAGGTCAACCGATGTGCTCCAAGATGTGGCCTTTGTCATATTTTTTCCAAACTTAGTTCCAATTGGAAGATGGACAATACAACACAACTTCCAGTACTTCCCTCCAATATTTATAAAATTTCACTAAATGATATGCACTATATATCTTGAACGAGGCAACCAATTTGTTCCAAACGTTGGATCTCCTAATATTTTGTCCAAATTTAGTTTAATTTCTAAAATACGGTCCATTTTATAAATTAAACTAAATCGGTCCTCCCCACAAAAGTTCAACATTTGAGCCTAATGCAGTTTAGGTTCTGTCCGAAGATCCTTTGGAAATATATACCTATGCTATTCGTTGTGGTCCTGTGCTGCATCCAACGAGACCCAAACTTTTTATGGACAGGTGTTCACACAATATAGAATGTATGCTGGTGGAAAAAATGCCAAAGGGTGCTTCTATCCCACGGTGTGCCACATGACGATCGTGAATTATCCATTCACACACTTCATGACCTTTGTCTTTGAGCGAGCGTGGGCCACGATTGAATTCGTAAACCAGTTTTTCACTGTACTATAGGATGGCACTTCGTCGCCATATAAAGATTTAATTTCATTGATGCACTATTGCCGTGATCGGACGAAAATGTTAACATGTAAACTCCATTTTGTCACTGTAAACATGGTTGTACGTCAAATCATACCGAGTACGTTTATGCTAAAAAATGTCAAACATTCCAATGAAAATGTCAAATGGCGCCTTTTCTAGTAGCGTCTACCGCTTCCTCCGCTCTCCGCAACTAATATTGTTTCATCTTACAAAATGTTTTTTCTATTATCTTCCAAACACCAGTTCAGATCTTGTTCAGTTCAGTGCATGGACTCCAACTGCACTCTTCTACTCTTTATTTTCGGTAGAAATGATAGTCAATATTTACATTAGGCAATTTTCCTTGAGGCAATTGCCAGTTTATAGGTTAGAGAGTGTGTTGAGAGGCAAAGGGTTACCATATGCCTCACCCCTCTCTCCTTCAAACTGACAATTGCCGCAAGGAAAATTGCGTAATGTAAATATACACATATCGCTAAGTCGATTTGTAGACCCCTAACAAATCAACTTGCTTTTAGGGATCTCTAGAGAATAAAATGTAACGAACGCAGAGGAGAGACCTTTTCGGGAAATTATCATTTATGCGTTATTAATTTCGAAAAGCGAGATTTGATTAATTTCATTCTATGTCAGATTTAGAACAGACAAGAGAACTTTTACAATACCAGACCGATTGGGATGATTGCGACTTATTTTTTATTGTAGAGACTGAACGACGTTTCGAGCTAAGTACAACACCAATTGTTTAGAAGTTGTACTTGTCTGAAATGCAGGAAATGTAAGACAACATTACGACGAGAGTTTTAACAACTTTGGTCGTGATTTGGGGTCTCCGACAACATCAAGCCTATTGTAAATAATAAACCTTATATAGCTTTAAATATATGTATTTAGGTAAATAAAAGCAAATATATAAGTGTTGAAAAAAAAACACAAACTTCATCTCTGTTGCGTCGATAGAATGGGTTCAAATGCTGATGAAAAGATCGGATCTTTCACGACTTACTTTGAATGGGTTCAAATGCTGATGAAACAAGTAAGAATGGCGTTAAGTTCGGCCGAGACGAACTTGTTATACGCTTCGGTTTGTTGTTGTGGCCACAACCTTCAAAATACCGAAAATGGGAAAGTACCGTTTTATGGAGGCTATATGGAGGCGTGGACCTATACCGACAAATTTCAGTTAGAAGGTCCCCAAAGAAGACTGCACACCAAATTTTAGCCATTTCGGTGGGATAATAAGGCCACAACCTTCAAAATACCGAATAACGGGAGGTACCGTTCAATGGGGGCTATATGAAGGTGTGGACCAATACCAACAAAATTCTTGGGGAAAGTTGTGTACCACCAACGGAGACTAAGTACCAAATTTCAACCATTTCGGTGTGATAATGACGCTAAAACCTTCGAAATACCGAAAATCGGGTATTGTGCAGATCAATACCTATGCAGATCAATACCTATTTTAATTAAAACAAAACAACGAATTGATAGAAAACCGGTCAGGCAAATTCGACCGTTCTACATCATTAATAAGCTAGAATATGATGAACATAATGAATGATAAGTATAATAAGATAATATGCCTAAAATCATATTTCTAAGAAAAATATTAACTAGAACCCTAAGTTTATAACAACCACAGTTACTAATAACTGCCAAAAAGATTCATTTGAAGCCAAAAAACTGAGCGGCTTCCCTAGTCGGCTGATTGTGTTTAGCAAGACGTTTTCCATTTAACTAAACATTTCAACACAGGCAGGCTAAACAATCTGTATAGAGCAGCAGTTACATTGTGTTTCAACTTTAATTTTTCATAACTAAAGCCCATCAACTTGGCTCAAAGGCAGAAAACAAAACGGAAGTCGTCTTCAAAATAACATTTAAAACTAAGAATACAACAAATTAAATGTTTTTGTGGAGAATTTACAAAGATAGCAAAAATATGCAAATGAGGATCCCAAGAACTATGAATGAATAGATCAAACAAACTGAGCTGAAGAAAATGTTTAGCAAATTGAAATAAATAGCCGTTGCAAGACAAGATTAGGTATCAAAAACTTATCAATCTTTTGCACAGCATCAACTACCAAACAAACAAAAATGGTAAGTTTTAAAGTTCCCACAAAAAAAGTTATTTAAAAAAAGGGAGAAATGAACTAAAGAAACTGATATTAAACAAAATTTCAATAAAAATGATTAAAGTTTTTTAATAAACTAAATATTTTATTATCCTTTTTGTAGAAATTCATCATTGTCGCCTTGGCTTTTGTGGCTTCTGCCTACGCCGATGTTTCTGAATTGGGTTATAACTATCCTCAACCAGCTCCAGTTGCACCTGTTGTCCCCCCTCACGTAGAACAACCCAAGAACAAATACATTCCCCCAGCTCCAGTTGCCCCTGTTGCTCCCGTTCATGTTGAAGAGCCCACGAACACCTATATTCCACCTGCACCTGTAGCTCCCAATCATGTTGAAACACCCAAAAACACCTACATTCCCCCTGCACCAGTTGCTCCCGTTCATGTTGAAGAACCCAAAAACACCTATATTCCCCCTGCCCCAGTTGCTGACGTTTTAACCCAAGATGGTTATCGTTACAAGACTGTTCGTCGTGTTGTCTACAAGTACCGCGCCTAAGAATTTAGTTTGATAGTTTGTTATTGAAAATGTTATTGTTGCCGATTAATAAAAATCTTTAAAAATTAATATTCAAAAGTTTAGAGTTTTTTATAGTCGATGGTGGACTACATAGTTGACGGTTTATGGATAAGGCTTTATACCTAATAAAAACTCAATATGAATGTATTCGGATGTGACACAGATAAAGTGCATTAATTGGTTCTTGGACGTTTAACATTTCAATACGTTACTGCTCAGGTTTACGGACATTCTGAGACTCTATATGTTTGTGACTGACGTTACACATTGTCTTTCTCTCCGCATTAACTTTATCGCTCCACTCATTCGGATACCTAAGCCACAAAAATTCTGTGCCCGGTAACTCTGTAACGGATCAACCAATTTGCTCCTTACTGTGCAGATCGTAATATTTCCCCAAAAGTTCAGTTAAATCACATGTCTTGGACCATCTTGAAATTACGGCTGCAAAATTTCTTCGGGGACAAACCCAAAATTTCTGAGATAATGGTCCAAAAATCTAATCACACTGGTAGCATTAACTAAAATGGCTAATGAGTAATCCCACTATAATGAGGCATACAGCTCCTCTACAAGACTTTGATATATAAGACTGTAAGTTTTTTTTCTACGCCATTTTCAACTGAAATTCAGAAAATAGCAGTTGTAATTCAGAAATTCCATTTGAAATTCTGATATTTTATTTTTAATTCAGAAATTCCATTTGAAATTCAGAAATTCCATTTGAAATTCAGATATTCCATTTCAAATTCAGAATATATCATTTGAATTCTGAATTACAAATAAAATATATGAACTTCAAATGGAATATCTGAATTATAAATACAATATCTGAATTTCAAATAGAATTTCTGAATTACAAATAAAATATCTGAATTTGAAATGGAAATTCTGAATTACAAATAAAATATCTGAATTTCAAATGGAATTTCTGAATTACAACTGCTATTTTCTGAATTACAGTTGAAAATGGTGTAGAAGACCGAAATGTTTCTGTAAGAAAGAATTGTAGTCTTATTTATGATGAAATTGTAGTCTTCTCTAGGAAGACATTGTCTTCATTTATAGGAAGTTCTTGTGGATTTCTAAAGGAAGACAACTATGGTCTTCCTTCTGAAGATCTTGTAGATCTAGTTCTATGCAAAGACCTTGAAGTCGTCTATAAGAAGATTTTGTGATCAACTTATAGGAATATATTCCATAAGAAAATATGGTTGTCTTCTATAAGAACTCCTTGTGAAATTTCTTAAGGAAGACGAAATGTTTCTGTAAGAAGAAATTGCAGACTTATTTAAGAATATTTTTTGCTCTTCCATAAAAATACCTTGTAGTCTTCTATTAAATGACATTCTTACGGAGATTTTCCTGTAGTAATTTCATAGACCTTTTTTTAGAAGACCACTTGCTCTTTTTTAAGGAGACACAAGGTCTTCATATCAGAGACCAGGGGGCCTATTCTGTAACTTTTTAACAACTTTACTCATTGCTTACTTTACAACATTTTTTTTTTGTTTGTTTTATTGTTGTTACAAAAACAAAAGAAATTTAAACAATATCGAAAGTTGTTAAAAGTTACAGAGTAGGCCTACAGGAGGTCTTGCAAATGAAGAATGAATGAAAAAAGTCTCCTTCGAGAAGATAATACGGTTTTCTTTGAGGAACACACGGTCTTCTTTTGAATGAACACAAAAAGTAAGCAAAGGCTATAGTCGGGACAGGGCCGACTTTGTGATACCCTACACCACTACCCTATGCGTAACCTTTGTACTGGTAAACATTTTTTAGGGCGAACCAAAATATAAAAAAACCAGTGCCGCTCTGGCTACGTCGGTGCTGGAATATACATCATTACAATTCAAATCAAAAGATAGACAAGTAAGGAAGACGTTAAATTTGGCCCGGCCGAACTTGGGTACCGTGGATCTGCACGGAGAAATTTCGGGCGGAAAGCTTTATACCACCAACGAAGACTATGGGGGCAATATGAAGGCGTAAACCTATGCCTACAAATTTCAGGTGGAAAGTTTTGCACCCCGAACGAAGACTAAATACCAAATTTCAGCCATTTCGGAGGAATATTGAGGCCACAACCTTCAAAATACCGAAAACTGGGATGTACCGTTCTATGGGGGCTATATGAAGGCGTGGACCTAAGACTAAGTACCAAACTTCAGCCATTTCGGTGTGATAATGAAGCTAAAACCTTCAAAATACCGAAAATCGGGTAGTACCGTTCTATGGGGGCTATATCAAAACGTGGACCGGTATAGCCCATTTACAAAATCAAAACATCCTAGGGGTAATAGAAACTTCTATACCAAATTACAAAGCTCTATCTTAAAAAGTGCGAGCTGTATCTTGATTTCAACAGAGGGACAGACGGACGAACAGACGGACATGGTTATATCGACTTAGAATTTTATAATACCTTATAGGGTTTCCTATGAATATTTCGATGTGTTACAATTATGGTGGAGGGTATAAAAATGGGATGCGTTACAGTCTGTTGCAATACCTCCGTTGTTTGACATACGTCAACCTATTTTGCATCAATGTAAAGATGATATTTTCTTCTTCCATTGACGGGCTTTCCTTTTGGTATACCCCTACAAGAAGCGAAGATATTCGCATAAGAATAAAACGTTGAAATTTCTCCACATACGTTTTTTGCCCATTCCGACCCATGATTGTTATTCGACCATCACCAAACTCAATAGGCTTCTTCCTCTCTGGGACCCCCATTAACCCCCAAAGTTTCGTGACGATCCGATCTAAATTGCAATCTGTAGCGTGATTACAAAAAAATGGAAAAATGGGATATATTACCGATTATTGCGATTCTTTGCATTATTGTAAGGGTCAGACTTTCTACTTTCATAATCAGACTTTACTTTTGGAAGGTCCAATCGCAGCTCTGATATCCGTCATTACAATTTAAATCGCAAAAATGAAAAGTTGGGTTGGATTGGCGACTATTGCAATATCTCCGTTGTTAGACTACATACGACAACCCACTTTACATCGTTGTAAAGGTGACATTTTCTACTTTCGTTGTCAGGTCAGGACGTAAAATTTTTGTAAAAATAAGTTGTTTGCCCATTCCAAACCCAGAATATTATCAACAAAATCAATAGGCTTCTTCCCCTACGGAATCCGCATCATCACCCAAAATTTAGTGACGATCCGATCAAAATTGCGATCTGTTGTGTGATTACAAAATTAAGATGGACAGACGGATGGACGGAGGGACACACATAGTCAGATCGAATCAGCTCGTCGAGTCATTCATTTTGGTATATACTCGTAGAAGAATAGGTCTACGAACATTATTTCGATGTGTTACAAACTTTTTGTCCAGAACCAACTTCCTGAAATTTAATTGCAAACGTCTCCGCAAAAAAATCAGCTAAGTTGTAGATTTTTTGAGGTGGAGAAATATCATAGTCTAAGCGGTCCAAGAAACAACGCTCACCACCACTGAAACTTGCAATTTTGCTATGGTTACGTCGTTTTGCGAAAGTATCCTACAAGAAGAGGAGGAGAAAGAATTGGCTTTCCAAAATCACCAATCTGTCCAATACCGACGTATCTGCCTTGAGATTGTCTCTAGTAACCCATACACGGAATGTATGGGGATAGCAGTGAAGTGAGGGACTGCCGAGCTAGAGGTGCATAATGTGTACATACAGCCATTGAATAGTTGTGTCCTGTGTTATTTGCCTGATATTAGTTTTTTCTTTGGAGAACAATAATCATCCGGTGCTAGGGGAACTCAATGCTAAACATGAGCTTTGGCACTCCGTCCAGGCAATGACCAGAAATATTATAGCTCTACATTTTGAACGGTGAACGAAGATGCTCCTACGAAGATAAGAAGAGATTTTCACAGCTCGCCAGACACCACAATTGTGGCACTCGGTATGATAAATGACGTGTTCTATATAAACGTCATTTCGCTCGGCTACAGACGATGGTAGTTAGGCGGCCCTCCTATCATCGTCTCGAACAGACCACCCGACTTCATAGCCTGTGACCACTGATTTTTTTTATTTTTATTTTTATTTATTTGTTTTTTTTTTATTTGTTTGTTTTTTTTTTAGGCAAGGGTTCAGAGAATTTTCTAATCACTGCTTCAGATCCTCGAGCAGCTTAGAGAATTTTCCGAGACATATTCACAACTGCAGCCACTCGCTACATTCCTGTCTTTTGAATACCCAAAATTTAACTAAATTTCCCAGCATAGACGACGTGACTAGCAACTGAGCGTGATAGCTTTCCTGAAACCGCAAGAGTTAAGGAACTTACTTTTGAAGTCATCAGGCTAGTAGGTGAGAATAAGCGGACAATGTAGCTAGAGCACCTGAAGCAATACAATATGGGTATAGGATTAAATAAATTGTGGGGGACGATTAAATCACTCTCCAATCCGGGAAAGAAGGATTATAGAATGGCTGTTACTTTTAACGGCATGAAAGTAATTGACCCAAAGAGGTGCGCATGTTATAGAGCACCCCGAGAGTGGTAGGGCGAAGAGTGTGCTACGGCGTATAAGAAGAGCCCTCCCAGCCGAAGAGGGTGCGCCACTGCGTAATTTTCTTGACCACTGCGTAAACCAATTAGCCATCACCTAACCAAATCCGGTCAGCTAACATTTTGTACAATACTTGAAATTGGGCGACATCGCTGTTTAAGGGCTATACCAAAACGTGGACATATGTCCACAATTATTAATCCGGAAAAAATTTATCGATGTAAAAGGTTCACGGTCCCTTCTGAAAAAATCAAATAGATCCCTGACGAATCCTCAAACTACACTTTTATAAAATTTTAATAATAAGGCAAATTTTAGACCAAATCGATTGCTCCTTTCGAGAGTTATGGTTCACACCATTTTAGAGAATATATTCCGAAACAAGCGAAATATACAGCTGATGACATTGGAAGCACATCCTCTTGTTGTTCGAGTATAGTAATTTCTTAATTACACCTGGGAAGTTTTTGCGGATTTTGAAACTACAATGTTTATAGATAAGAAAAAAAAAAACAAAAAATCGCCAGAGGGTCAAAGTTCACAATTTTAGGTTTATCTTAGGTTTTCAGGATTTTGTTTGGAAGCGGCAAATCCTATCGAAATGGGACTAAAGAAAATTTTATAGAGGTCTTTCACTGCTACAACATTTTCTTTTGTGCCATTTCGGTAGGACTTGCTGATTCCAAGCAAAATCCTGAAAACCTAAGATAAACCTAAAATTGTGAACTTTGACCGCAATTTATTAAAAGCGATTTTTTCTTGTTTTTGGATTTTTCTCATCAATGAACATTGCTGTTTTAGAATCTGCAAAAACTTCCCAGGGGTAAGCGCTTTTCATTCAATGTTAGTTAAGGGCCACCGTACTTGACATTGTTTTATATAGGCGATATAATCAGTGCATTGTCCAAATTTGAATTTCTATATCTCAAAAACGGTAAAACCGTTACGGCCAATCTTGTAGAGAAATTTCACTGCTATAGCATTTTCTTGTGTCCGTTTACGATAGGACTTACGGTTTCCAAGCATAATCGTAAAAACCTTAAAAAACCGTAAAAATGTGAACTTTGACCTCGATTTATTTGAAAATCCCACTGGCGATTTCTTTGTTTTTTTTTTTTATTTTTCAAAATCCGCAAAAACTTCCCGGTTGTAAATACCTTTCATTTAAAATTAGTTAAAGCCCACCGTGAGATGATTTCAGTTATTTTCAAGATATTATCGACAGCTATAGTTGCTTTAATTTTGAATTTAGGGTTAAGGTATTTGGATGTTTTTACCCACATTTACGACGTAAATTTGCTGAAATTTGGCATTCTAAGTTTCAGGTGGTTAAAAAATGTATCCACCGAATTATAGACAATAGCCCGCTCCAAATTACGAACATGGCATTTTTATACCCTTAGCCTTTAGGCTAACGAGGTTATATACACTTTCATACGATCAAAATGTGCCTTATCGACATAATTATTTTAGACCCCAATTAAGTTTGAACGAAATCTGTTTCAGACAATTTGGAGTCGTTTTAGCCATGAACTTCCGTCTGGCTGGCTGGACGCACAACAACTCTCGAACGAATCAACCGATTCGATCAAAAATTTTGCCTTCGAAATATTTTGTCCAAACTTAGTTTAAGTTCGAAGATAAACCATATCGGTCCACTCCTTCAGCTACCTACCTTTTCGCTAAAATGACTCGCACCACAACTCTGGTCCATGCTTTGCACATCGTAATATTTTGACGAGACATAGATTGTCCAAACATACCCTAAAGAATTTCACCTATGCGTTCTTGAATAAAACCGTTTTCAATTATTAAACCAAAATACCTATTTAAAAGTGGTACAACACATTTTGACATCACAAATAATAAAGAGGTGGGCCGATATGGTCCTCTTCGAACAAAAACTAAGTTTGACCGATATAAGGAAACTCCTATACCAAATTATAAAGCTCTATCTTAAAAATTTAAAGCTGTATCTTGGTTTCGACCGACTGACTGTCATGACTATATGGACTCAGAATTTTATCCTGATCAAAAATATGGATTTAAGGCGTTACAAACGGAAAAACAAACTAATATACCCTCCATACTATGGTAGCGGGTATAAAAATTGCATATCTCATCAATTTTTCAACCGAATTCATTGGTTTTTCCATTTTTGTTTAATAAATTAAACATTATAAAAGAAGAAATAAATTATACCGTTTGGTATCTTCTAAGCAGCCTTGAGCACGGGGAATAGCATTTTCCTGTTTTTAATGCGTTTTTTACACTTCAACCACTATAACCAATCCATTTGTTAACCGCTTTTAAGAAAATATATCTTATTCGAAAGATATTAGTCGCCAATTTGCCGTTATAAAATAAAAAAATAGTATATAAGAACACCTTCATTTTTTTCAACTTTTGTATCACATAATAAATTTCCAAAACTTTTTTGAAGGCTCTATGGTGGGCAGCTACACCCATGGATAGGTTAAATGTCTACATAGCTGACCTTGTGAACTACAGAAATCTACTGTCACACTGTTCACCACTTGGACACCTGAAATGAGGCTTCCACTGAAAATAGTAATCGATGGTGCACTGATTCCGACCACTAACTACCACCAAATGTTGGTTGTAATGTTCGATAGCATGTTTAAGTCGTTCGCGCAAGCCACATCTATTTGCGATAAGATCTGAAGAAGGAACAAGATCCTTAAATCGCTGACCAGCAGTACTTAGAGTGCTGACAAAGAAACCTTGTTAACCTCTTACAAAGCAATAGGCCATTCTGTGTAACCTACATATGTAACGTCAGAGTGGTATGCAAATATTAACGCTACGTAGTGGAAGAATATTTAAACCTGCCAGCATGCCGCCCTGAGAACTGCAACAGGTTGCCTCCTCGTGACACCAGTAGTCATTTTCATGAGGAGGCGAAGATTTTACCGGTGCATCAGCACAACAAGATGGTGTCGTTGTAGACTTGCTTGGGTGTTATCGCCATGGGCATCCCAGGCACAATGCTGTGGAAAGGCTTCCCCCACCCAGGCACGTCAGACGAGATCTTCACGATCTAGAAAGATATGTCCAAAGGTACAAACGGGAACCTCTAGATCGACGAGCATATTAGGCAGGCTTGGGTAACATTCACTCTGATGGAGTTACACATGCATAAGATGAATACCGTACTTGGAGACCACCTCATCCATTGCAGCAGAAGAACGCCAGTTGCCAAGGCCAAAACGACTGGAAATTCGATTCGATAAGTTTTCGATGAATTGGTGAAAAGAATGTGTGATTCGCCATTTTACTGGGTATGATTGACGGATGAGTGCTAATACCAACGAATACGAATTTTTGCCAAATTATAGAATATTTTTGATTTTATTTAATTATGAGCCTGTAAATATTTTGCCATTCAACGTAAAATTGTATTTTGCAGATCAAAGAACATAATCATAATAATCTAGAACTTTTGCATTTAGTTTAGAACATAACGAATTAAAAACAAACCGGTCGAAAACAATCGGCAGTTCCAAATCATTAGTGATCAACTAATAATGACGATCAACAAAAAAACGTTTATGCCTAAAAACAAATGGTTAAAAAAAACAACAAGAAAAGCATAGCAAACGTCATACACACTTTGTTACCATTAATAATTTGAACTCCCAGAGCAGAGCCATAAAATACCTAATTAACTTTTCACACCCATAACAAAAGCGCATAAACTGGTTACGGAGTAAAGGTAGAGAAAAAACGGAAGTCATCTACAAACTAACATTTGAAACTAAAAATAACAACAAAAATAGCTTGTTATGGAGAATTTACAATGGTAGAAAAAATATGCAAATGAGGACCTTATGACCCCAAGAGCTAGCGCTGACTACAGTTCAATCGTGAAAAAAAACTTGTTTTAAGGTCATTGATATTGGGGAGATGCTTCTTTGTGTCGATCAAACAGAACAGAGCTAAAGAAAATTTTAACAAATTGAAATAAATAGCCATTGATAGACGAGATTTAGCATCAAAAACTTCTCACTCTTTTGCAAAGCATCAAGTGTCAACTAACAAAAAAGCAATATGGTAAGTTTCGAAGTTCCCAAAAAGAATATAGAACAGATTGAACTTTATCTCAAAAAATAAAAAAAAAAAATAAACTAACAAAAAAAGTATTCCACTATCCTTTTTGCAGAAATTCATCATTGTCGCCTTGGCTTTTGTGGCTTGTGCCTACGCCGATGTTTCTGAATTGGGTTACAACTATCCCCATCCAGCTCCAGTTGCTCCTGTTGCCCCCGTTAATGTACAACAACCCAAGACCACCTATATTCCACCTGCCCCAGTAGCTCCTGTAGCCCCCGTTCAAGTACAACAACCCAAGAACACCTATATTCCACCTGCCCCAGTTGCTCCCGTCCAAGTTTCAGAACCCAAAATCGACTACATTCCCCCTGCCCCAGTAGCTCCTGTAGCCCCCGTTCAAGTACAACAACCCACAAACACCTACATTCCCCCTGCCCCAGTTGCTCCTGTTCATGTTGAAGAACCCACAAACACTTATATTCCTCCAGCTGCTGTAAGCTCTGAAGAGGGTTACCGTTACAAGACTGTTCGTCGTGTTGTCTACAAGCACCGCGCCTAAGAACTTAGTTTGCTATTTTTTTGTTATTTAAAGAAAAATGAAAATGTTATTGTTTCCGATTAATAAAAAATCGTAAAAAATTGACTATTTGAAATCTGTAATATGCACATGGATGGATGTCACGATTTAGGGAGTGTTTGGTCACATTTTGTCCAGTGGGTGAATTTGTTCATTGTCATTGACACCGACGTAGCCCCGAAATGATTTTCGTTCCCATTGGATATTAGCTTATGTTACACATTTTTTTAATATTTGAGTACAATTTTAATCTGTTTTACATTTTTCTAGAACTATGTAAAATATTTGGAGGAAGTATTACAAAGAATTATTTAACTACATTGGTATACTTATTGTCCAACATATTTGAAAGTATAATAATAATGAACAGAAAATTTTAGGTACGACTCTCAATGACAACTTTGTCGATTTTGTCGCGTTTTCATTGACATTTACACTGTTTTGGCTCAGCAAAAACTATGTTTTTTGATTTTGTATATTCTGTAAATTCGAACAACCAATAAATAACGAATATACAAAAAACAAAGTATAGTCTTTTTCTGAACAAAACCGGGTAAATGTCAAAAATGACCATGGAAACGCGACAAAACCGTCGCGTTTTCATTGACATTTACACTGTTTTGGCTCAGAAAAAACTATGTTTTTTGTTTTTGTATATTCTGTAAATTCGAACAACCAACAAATAAAGAATATACAAAAAACAAAATATAGTCTTTTTCTGAACAAAACCGGGTAAATGTCAAAAAAGACCATGGAAACGCGACAAAATCGATTAGTTGTCAATGAGAGTCGTTCCTAAAATGTTCTGAGTGACATTATTGCAGAACATTTCGAAGCTGAAAAACGTAATCCTGTGATATTTTTATAGCGGTTCTTAAAATAAGGGACGAAAAGGACATCGAAGGAAGCGAGTTAGAAGGTCGAAATGCTCTACGAAATGATCCTCATTCGATTTGAATGAAGACATGTCATCTCATAAATAAGCTAAAACAATAGTTAACAAAGATATAACGCTAATTTCAGATGCCTACAGGGTCTTCAGCAGAAACTTCATCACATCATAACTCGGAAATTCGACTCGCGCGGATCTGTCCTTCGGGATTCTTAATATACTCATTATATATATATATATATATATATATATATATATATATATATATATATATATATATTATCTAAAAACTACAATAAAATATATTTTGTGACCGCATATAACGAAATGTGAATAAAAACGGTAGACTATGGTCCTAAATCATATATAAAAAGTGAAAGCTTCTGGAGATGTTAAATATTATAGCTACAAATTTCTTTTGTCCAAAGACTCATAATGAAATTTGATTTGGAACATTTCTTCTTTTGGCACAACCCCCAAAAAGTGATGTGTTTTAGGAGATTTTGACTTAGTATGGAATAAATTTTAATTAATAGTCTAAAAGTTTAACAAATAATTTCTACCTATAATTTTGTAACGTCATTTTATTAACAAAGTATTTTACTTAGACATCTAGTTTGTTCTAGGACATACAATGAAATTTTGTGTAGAATATTTCTTCTTTTAACACCTTTCGTCTACAACTAAATTTCATGTTACTTTCATGCATCAACTCGAAGAAAGAACAAAACAAATGTATTCAAAAAATATTTGGATGTTTTGTTGGCAAATTTGATGTATATATTTTCTTGATATATATTGCGAATACATATTTCATTTATTCGGCGACTTATATTGAAATTTGATGGAGATTATTTTTGTCTTTGACGTCTTCTATCTAGAATGCAGTTTTGTGGGACAAAACTTAATAAACTGAGATAAAGTACAAACGTGATTTTACTTTTGGCAGATTCCTGGCGTTTATGTACGATTTAGAGTTTTGGTGTATTCGGGGACCTATAGTAAAATTTTATGACAAATATTTTTGTAGAATATTTTGATCTGATATGACCACATTTTAAAGGAGTTTTTAAACGTTTTTGAAAAAGGGACAAAAAAGACCCCTTTAGTGACTCGCATGAGGGTTAATTTTTTTCATAAAAAGATACCCCGCATTGTTGTCAGTAATATTGGCAAAGACACTTTATACCTAAAATGCAAGGATTCTAAGGAATCTGATGTCGAATAGTTCAAAACCAGTAGAAATGGGCGGAACTTGCCACGCCTATTTAGGTTAGTTCCCGACGTGAACTTTCAAAACGCCGATACACGTGTTTTCTTTTTTTCGGTCCTCTTTCATAATGTGGCCGAATTATCTTGTAATTATTTTTTGTGCTGTACAGTGTTATTAGCATAAAGGAAGTGAAGCCATGACTACTGAGGTCTTAAGAGGGCTATATCAAAACGTGGACCGATATAGCCCATTTGCAATACCAAACATCCTAGGAGTAGGAGAAACTTCTATACCAAATTATAAAGCCCTATCTTAAAAATTGCTAGCTATATCTTGATTTCAACAAATGGACGGATAGACGGACATGATTATATCGACTTAGAATTTTCCCCTGATCAAGAATATATATACCTTATAGGATCGCCGATGAATATTTCGATGTGTTACATTTATGGTGGAGGGTATACAAATGGGATGCATTACAGACTGTTGCAATACCTCCGTCGTTTGACCTACGCCAACCTACTTTGCATCAGTGTAAAGGTGATCTTTTCTTCTTTCCTGGACGGGCTTTCCTTTTGGAATACCCCTACTAGAAACAGAGGTATTCGCATAACGCAAATAGGATTCTTCCTCTCTGGGACCCTCTTTAACCACCAAGATTTCGTGACGAGCCGATCTAAATTGCAATCTGTAGCGTGATTACAAAAAAATGAAAAATGGGATATATTACCGACTATTGCGATATCTTCTTTGCTTAACCACCTAGCCAACCTTCTTTGCATTATTGTAAAGGTGAGACTTTCTACTTTCATAATCAGACTTTACTTTTGGAAGGTCTAATCGCACCCCTGATATCCGTAATTACAATCTAAATCGCAAAAATGAAAAGTTGTGTTGGATTGGCGACTATTGCAATATCTCCGTTGTTTAACCACCTACGACAACGTACTTTACATCGTTGTAAAGGTGATATTTCCCACTTTCATTATCAGGTTTGGTATACCCCTTATAGAAGGGGAGATACTCGAATATTATCCGACCATCAACAAACTCAATAGGCTTCTTCCCCTACGGGATCCGCACCATCACCAAAAATTTGGTGACGATCCGATCAAAATTGCAATCTGTTGCATGATTACAAGATTTAGATGGACAGACGGATGGACGGAGGGACACACATAGCTAGATCGACTTAGCTCGTCGAGTCATTATGGTATATAGAAGTATAGGTCTACGAACATTTTTTCGATGTGATACTTCCTAAAATTTAATTGCAACAGTCTCCGCAACAAAATCAGCGAAGTTGTAGATTTTTTGAGTCGGAGAAATATAATGGTATCAGGAAACAAAGCTCAATGTGTACATACCGCCAATGAACAGTTGTGCCCTGCCTTATTTACCTGATATTAGTTGTTTTAGAACAATAATCATCGGGTGCTAGGGGAACTCCATGCTTAACATGAGCTTTGCCACTCCGTTCTAGGCAATGATCAGAAATATTAGAGCTCTACATTTTGAACGGTGAACGAAGACGCTCATGCAGACGTTGATAGGAAGACGGCCCTCCTATCATCGTCTCGAACAGACCACCCGATTTCATAGCCTGTGACCACTTATTTTTTATTTATTTTTTTTTTTTTTGATGCATGGAATTTTCTAATCACTGCTTCAGATCCTCGAGCAGCTTAGAGAATTATCCGAGACATATTCCCAACTGCAGCCACTCGCTACATTCCTGTCTTTTGAATACCCAAAATTTAACTAAATTTCCCAGCATAGACGATGTGACTAGCAACTCAGCGTGATAGCTTTCCTGAAACCGCAAGAGTTAGGGAACTTACTTTTGAAGTCATCAGGCTAGTAGGTGAGAATAAGCGAACAATGTAGCTAGAGCACCTGAAGCAATACAATATGGGTATAGGATTAAGTAAATTGTCGGGGGACGATTAAATCACTCTCCAATCGGGGAAAGAAGTATTATAGAATGGTTGTTTCTTTTAACGGCATGAAAGTAACTGACCCAAAGAGGTGCGCATGTTTTATAACCGGCAGTTTATAGAGCAACCCGAGAGTGATAGAGCGAAGAGTGTGCTACGCCGTATAAGAAGAGCCCTACCAGCCGAATGCATAGTACTACAACAGCATTACACGCCATATATCAGTAGAGGACTGAAGCAGAACAGGCCGTACGACAGAACAGTAATGTTAGATCTTGACCTACGAAGACCTTCGATACGGCCAACCATGCCAACCGTGTTTGAAACGTTGAATAAGTCGGACGCCAGTCGTTAATGGAATTCAGAAACAAGAAGTCCTTTCGGAAATTTCACCCACATCCAGATGACATAGAGATCGTAATGTATGCATATGATAGTACGATTTTGATGTCGGGTCCTATCGTCGATGACAGGTTAAATGTCTACATAGCTGACCTAGTGAACTACAGAAATCTACTGTCACACTGTTCACCACTTGGAAGCCTGAAATGAGGCTTTCACTGAAAATAGTAGTCGATGGTGCACTGATTCCGACCACTAACTACCGCCAAATTTTGGGTGTAATGTTCGATAGCATGTTTAAGTCGTCCGCGCAAGCCACAGCTATTTGCGATAAGGAACAAGATCCTCAAATCGCTTACCAGCAGTACTTAGAGTGCTGACAAAGAAACCTTGTTAACCTCTTACAAAGCAATAGGTCATTCTGTGGTAACCTATGCAACGTCAGTGTGGTATGCAAATATTAGCGCTACGTAGTGAATGAATATTTAAACCTGCCAGTATGCCAACCTGAGAACTGCAACAGGTTGCCTCCTCGTGACACCAGTAGTCATTTTCATGACGAGGCGAAGATTTTACCGGTGCATCAGCACAACAAGATGGTGTCGTTGTAGACTTGCTTGGGTGTTATCGCCGTGGGCATCCCAGGCACAATGCTGTGCAAAGGCTTCCCCCACCCAGGCACGTCAGACGAGATCTTCACGATCTAGAAAATTATGTCCAAAGGTACAAACGGGAACCTCTAGATCAACGAGCCTATTAGGCAGGCTTGGGTAACATTCACTCTGATGGAGTTACACATGCATAAGATGAATACCGTACTTGGAGACCACCTCATCGATTGCAGCAAAAGAACGCCAGTTGCCAAGGCAAAAACGAGTGGAAATTCGATTCGATAAGTTTTCGATGAATTGGTGAAAAGAATGTGTGATTCGCCTAAACACAAATCACTCGAGCCGATGACATTTTTCGTCACGTAACATTTTACTGGGTATGATTGATGGATGAGTGCTAATACCAACGAATACGATTTTTTGTCAAATTATAGAATATTTTTGATTTTTATTTAATTATGAGCCTGTAAATATTTTGCCATTCAACGTAAAATTTTATTTTGCAGATCAAAGAACATAATCATAATAATCTAGAACTTTTGCATTTAGTTTAGAACATAACGAATTAAAAACAAACCGGTCGAAAACAATCGGCAGTTCCAAATCAAAAAACGTTTATGCCTAAAAACAAATGGTTAAGAAAAACAACAACAACAACAACAAGAAAAGCATAGCAAACGTCATACACACTTTGTTACCATTAATAATTTGAACTGCCAGAGCAGAGCCATAAAATACCTAATTAACTTTTCACACTCATAACAAAAGCGCATAAACTGGTTGCAGAGAAAAAACGGAAGTCATCTACAAACTAACATTTGAAACTAAATATAACAACAAAAATAGCTTGTTATGGAGAATTTACAATGGTAGAAAAAAATTATGCAAATGAGAACCTCATGACCCCAAGAGCTAGCGCTGACAACAGTTCAATCGTGAAAAAAACTAGTTTTTAGGTCATTGATATTGGGGAGATGCTTCTTTGTGTCGATCAAACAGAACAGAGCTAAAGAAAATTTTAACAAATTGAAATAAAAAGCCATTGATAGACAAGATTAAGCATCAAAAACTTCTCACTCTTTTGCAAAGCATCAAGTGTCAACTAACCAAAAAGCAATATGGTAAGTTTCGAAGTTCCCAAAAAGAATATAGAACAGATTGAACTTTATCTCAAAAAATAAAAAACGAAATAAACTAAGAAAATAAGTATTCCACTATCCTTTTTGCAGAAATTCATCATTGTCGCCTTAGCTTTTGTGGCTTGTGCCTACGCCGATGTTTCTGAATTGGGTTACAACTATCCCCATCCAGCTCCAGTTGCTCCTGTTGCCCCCGTTAATGTACAACAACCCACGAACACCTATATTCCACCTGCCCCAGTAGCTCCTGTAGCCCCCGTTCAAGTACAACAACCCAAGAACACCTATATTCCACCTGCCCCAGTTGCCCCCGTCCAAGTTTCAGAACCCAAAATTGATTACATTCCCCCTGCCCCAGTAGCTCCTGTAGCCCCCGTTCAAGTACAACAACCCAAAAACACCTACATTCCTCCTGCACCAGTTGCTCCCGTTTATGTTGAAGAGCCCACAAACACTTATATTCCTCCAGCTGCTGAAAGCTCTGAAGAGGGTTACCGTTACAAGACTGTTCGTCGTGTTGTCTACAAGCACCGCGCCTAAGAACTTAGTTTGCTATTTTTTTGTTATTTAAAGAAAAATGAAAATGTTATTGTTTCCGATTAATAAAAAATCGTAAAAAATTGAATATTTGAAATCTGTAATATGCACATGGATGGATGTCACGATTTAGGGAGTGTTTGGTCACATTTTGTCCAGTGGGTGAATTTGTTCATTGTCATTGACACCGACATAGCCCCGAAATGATTTTCGTTCCCATTGAATATTAGCTTATGTTACACATTTTTTTTAAATATTTGAGTACAATTTTAAACTGTTTTACATTTTTCTAGAAATATGTAAAGTATTTGGAGGAAGTATTACAAAGAATTATTTAACTACATTGGTATACTTATTGTCCAACATATTTGAAAGTATAATAATAATGAACATATGTCGCTCAGAAAATTTTAGGTACGACTCTCAATGACAACTAATCGATTTTGTCGCGTTTTCATTGACATTTACACTGTTTTGGCTCAGAAAAAACTATGTTTTTTGTTTTTGTATATTCTGTAAATTCAAACAACCAATAAATAACGAATATACAAAAAACAAAGTATAGTCTTTTTCTGAACAAAACCGGGTAAATGTCAAAAATGACATTGGAAACGCGACAAAATCGATTAGTTGTCAATGAGAGTCGTTCCTAAAATGTTCTGAGTGACATTATTGCAGAACATTTCGAAGATGAAAAACGTCATCCTGTGATATTTTTATATCGGTTCTTAAAATAAGAGACGAAAAGGACATCGAAGGAAGCGAGTTAGAAGGTCGAAATGCTCTACGAAAATGATCCTCATTCGATTTAAATGAAGACATGTCATCTCATAAATAAGCTAAAACAATAGTTAACAAAGATATAACGCTAATTTCAGATGCCTTACAAGGTCTTCAGCAGAAACTTCATCACATCATAACTCGGAAATTCGACTCGCGCGGATCTGTCCTTCGGGATTATTAATATACCCATTATATATATATATATATATATATATATATATATATATATATATATATATATATATATATATATAAATATATATATATATATATTATGAAAAAACTTCAATAAAATATATTTTGTGACCGCAGATAACGAAAATGTGAATAAAAACGGTAGACTATGGTCCTAAATCATATATAAAAAGCGAAAGCATCTGGATATGTTAAATATTATAGCTACAAATTTCTTTTGTCCAAAGACTCATAATGAAATTTGATTTGGAACATTTCTTCTTTTGGCACAAACCCCAAAAAGTGAGGTACTTTAGGAGGTTTTGACTCAGTATGGAATAAATTTTAATTAAGAGTCTAAAAGTTTAACAAATAATTTCTACCTATAATATCTAATTATGTAAGGTCATTTTATTAACAAAGTATTTTACTTAGATATCTAGTTTGTTCTAGGAATTGAAATTTTGTTTAGAATATTTCTTCTTTTAACACCTTTCGTCTAGAACTAAATTTCATGTTACTTTCATGCATCAACTCGAAGAAAGAACAAAACAAATGCATTCAGAAAATATTTGGATGTTTTGTTGGGAAACTTGATGTATATACAGTCGAAATCGCTTATAACGTCGGTCAAGGGACCGACCAAAATCGAACGCTATAAGCGATAGTCGTTATAAACGATATTTATAAAATAGGTGAAATTATATTATGTATAGTAACTTTTGGCTAGAAATACATTGCTTTATTAAGTAAATAAATAAAATTCAATTCAATTTTTCCTTTTTCATTCTGCATACATTAGTAGACATTATACTTAAAAACAAAATATTAAAAAATAACGATATTAAATTCATTCTTCAGCAGATATATTACGTAAATATAGGATATGGTTCTATTTAAAACAGTCTGTTATTCTAGTTTGAGCTTTTGAATTCCAACATAAGTTTTAAATGTATCTCAAATCAGAGTTTTGAAAGGGTTTCCAAAACACATTCTTGGCTTGTAACATCTTCTGAGTAAATAACTTTTTGAAGAGTTTATACAGCTAAACACGCCTCTGACACTTCATCTAACAATAACACGACATTCAACACATTTAATTTCGTACTTTGATCCTTTTCTATTCTTACCAGGATAGTGGATATTTGCCGACACCATGGTCCATGGGTTGTAAAACAGATAAGACATTGAGTGGCAAAAATTCTAGCTTAATTGACTTGAACCCGCCCACATGCGAGTAGTAATTCAGTTGTCCAACCCCGTCTTCGAACATCTTATACATATGCTTGATATTTTGTAGTTGTTTCGGCTTGAAAAAATTTTCGTACAACAAAATATTGAAAGACATTTTTCTTCTTCGTATGGTTCGACGTTATAACCGGTAGCAAAATTCAAATATTTCACAAAAAACCGACGTTACAACCGATATGACGTTATAAACGATAACGTTATAAGCGATATTCATTTGTGTGAAATATAAAGAGCAGAAATTCGGGACTTAAGGATTTCGTCGTTATAAGCGATATGACGTTATAAACGACGACGTTATAAGCGATTTCGACTGTATTTTCTTGATATATATTGCGAATACATAATAAAGAAAAATGAAGCAGCAAAAGCTTGATTAAATGCTACATGGAAGAGTTTCATAGGAAAACCGAACATATCTTTGGACGCGAAGTTGAAAATGTTTCTGGCGGTATGCCGCTCTATACAAAGTTATGGATCTCAAGTGTGGGGGAATCACTACTTTGAGGATATTGAAAAGTTATTCAGATACTTTATCAAACGTATTCTAAAGTTGCCAAGTAACACCCCCAACTATATTTTAACTTTAGAGACCGGGTATGAACCAGGATACATTTATACATATGGCGAATAACAAAATTCCTTTACAATTCCATTTGAAAAAAATTAAAAAATTTTTTTGCGAGCACGTCTACGATTTTTGGTACAGAGGTAAAGGAAAAAAATCCGGTTTCAAATCTGCTCGCGTTCACGAAATTGGCCAATGCGCGCAAAATTTATAGCGGTTTTTATTCTCATATAAAGAAAAAATATTTAAAAATATATTTTTTGTTGTTATGAGAAAATGTATGCATAAATCGTTAACAGCATTCCATATCTATTCGTAGATGTTTAAATAGTTATTAAATTTATTATTATTTTCGCGGAAAATCAGCAAATAATAAAAAAATTTTGAAGTACATCCAAATTATCCTGTCCCAGAATCCGTACAAACCCTCAAAAAATAAATTAAAGAATATATGCGGAATCTAGACAATGCGTAGAAAAATATGATACCAAATTTATAGAGATTGGGTACATAAATTGCATATTATAGCAACAACAAAAGAGAAAAGCTTATTGTTGGAAAATATTGATGCAAATATTTTTTTGGTTTGATTCTAAAAATTAGAAAAAAATATTTTGGAGTTCTCCAACTATTTTGCTAAAATCCCATAGAATAATGAATGTATACTGTTAAAACTTCATCAAAAAATATGGTTTACCATCGCGAGAGTTTAACTGATTACTGTGATAACTTATAAGGGTAGGAAATTAAGAGTAATATTGAAATTACAATCATTCAATTAATATTAAAATTAAAAAGCCCGTTATTCGCGAATTAGTTAAAGTCGGTTGATGCGCATCCGTTTTTGGATAAAGCGAATCAATCTCTTTCAAAATTTATGCATATTTCGATGTTTCACTCAGGGTCCATTCTGTGCCGCCAGTTGCATTATACACTGCAAAAAACCTTAAAGTTGGTAAATGTCGCGCAATGTGCATACGATTTTAATGCGCATCCGGTTTCATCAGCGCCTATCAAAAATACGTCAAAATATACCAATTTTAATTAGATTCTTCAAGAACCGCGGATGTGCCTCCACATTCAATTTTTTGTGAAAGACCCATATTACTCGCGTATCTATTTTCTTTTATGACACGCGTTTTCGCAAATATTATAATCGCCAGTAAAGGATTCCATTTATGTATAAAATTTTAAAGAAAATCGCGATTTAGTACGCGGATTTGTCAAAATATATTTTTGCTGATTTTCCGATTTTCAAGGTATCTATATCCGCGGTTTTAGTAGATGGATACGATCGCGGAAAGCTTCATTAGAACCGTCGTGTAAAAAAACTTAATTCACGCGGGTTTCAAAGGAAATGGAATGACAGTTGTAAATTTTAGACGCAAAAAATATGTTTTGTAAGAATATTCACGCATCAAATTTTGGCCTTTCGACTCCAATTACTAGGATGCTGTAAGGAGCACACTCATGAGATATGCATCAAACGACGTAAAATCACGAGTTCTATAATCGTGTTAAGAGTTTGGAATACTATCTTCTTGCGCGTCCGGATTATTAAAAAAATTCAAAAAACCCCGAAATTCCGGCTTCAAAGTGTCAGCATCAATTTTAGGTGGATGCAGTGGATATATTGAAAAATCATACACTACAATCTTGTTGCCCATGGAGTATTCTGTAATTCTTTCTTTGGGGATAGGTCTAGCAAATGTAAGGTTAAGCCAGAAATCGTATGGGAACATAAAAAAACTTGTTGGCTTTACCATTTTTACTCATTTTTCTACATTGATGCCAACACAGCTTCCACAAAAATTAATTTTATGGTCGACATTATGGGATCCCTCCTAAAACACTTCATTTTGAAGAATTGTAGTCATACTTTAAAGAATATGTTAACAGTTCGCGAATTTTGATAGGGTGAAACTCGGATTCATCGATTGCAAAACATTTTTGTTATTTACCATATACCCTTCATTTTAAATATGTGGCAAAAGTGCTTTTTCATTATGACTCTAACAGACTTCCTCATATTCTTGCAAAGAAAATAATTGAACATAATATTTCATGGTATAAAGATTGAATTGTTACAATATTGAACATCAAAATGTTACTATGTCCAAGGAACAATTTTTTAACACTTGCCAGAAATTAATATTTGAAATTAAAAATAACAACTATTACCGGAATATTCAAATGTCGCGCGAAAGTGAACATCGAATCTACAAATACCTTAATCCAGGGATGGGAGCATCATATTGCAACAACAGGCATAACCAAACTCAAATAACGAGTATAATGAAGGCGAGATCTGGGCTGCTTGGATTAAATTCTAACACTTATAGATCAGGACAATTAAATCTCTGTTCCATATGTAATCTTCATGAGTTAGATAATACATAACATTTTATAGGAAGGTGTCCTATTTTTAACAACATCCGCTATCGCTATTTCAACAAGAATGTATTATCTGATAGTGATGTCATCATTGTACTAAACGGTGGTGGAAATAATGGTTGGCTAGGCCTATATAATTATGTAAAAGAAGCCAGTAAATGCGGGCATTTGCCCCTTTTAATATTTCGTCCAACTTTAGATCAAGTTGGCATATGTTCTAAATTTTTCGCTTATATGAAAAATTAAGAATTTCCTTTCAAATTTTTTGAGCAGCACTGCATGTATGTATTTCGAAGAAATAGTTTCCACTGACATTATGTGTGTTCGTTTACTCAAAATTTGTACAAATTGTTACTGGATGTTGTTCGTTTACTCTACAGTACAATGTAAAAGACCTTAGCCGATTACAAGAAGTAACTGAACTTGTACACATTTGTACATGACTGGAATACTTTGTCAAAATGAGTGTCAGCCATTTCACGAACCCCGCTGTTTCCATTTCACGAACCCCGCTTTTTCCCTATTTTACCCAGTTTTTTTCCCTATTATAAACGAACACACCAATTGCCAATCACAATAGCTCAGACCATGCGTTCCATTCAGTATATTTCAAAAGACAATTAGATCAAAGACCACAACCAATTTTACGATCATTACAATGGTTTAAATATTCGCTTAAAATTTCATTCCACACCGTCCACACATAATATGATGGTTGGTAACACTTTAATCCTTAAAGTATGTGCCATTACATGACAAATTATGTTCAATTACACTAAAACAAGAATGGTTGGAATCCAGGGATGGAAAATTCAATTCTTTACAACTTTTATTAATCGTTCAAGTATTTCGCGCAAAAATATCGTTTGTAACGCATCGAAATAATGGTCGTAGACTATTAAATGAATGTCTCGACGAGCTGAGCTGAACTGTCTATGTGTGTACCCGTCTGTCCATCTAAACCTTGTAATCACACTACAGGTCGCAATTTTGATCGGATCGTCACCAAATTTTGGTTGGTGATGAGGTCCCGGAGGGGAAAAAGCCTATTGATTTTGGATATGGTCGAATAATATTCTGGGGTCTGAATGAGAAAAACTTATTTGGAGGAAAAGTCAATATCTTATTACAAAGCGAATATCTCCGCTTCTATAAGTGGTATACCAAAAGCAAAATCTGACAATGAAAGTAGAAAACCTTTACAAAGATGTAAAGTAAGTTTTCGTAGGTGGTCAAATAATTGATATGTCGCAATAGTCGCTAATCCAACCCAAATTTTCATGTTTGCGATTTTAATTGTTATAACGAATATCACATCTTTGGAAGGTCCCCATCCAAAAGCAAAGCCTGGCTATGAAAGTAGAAAATTCCACCTTTACAATGACGCAAAGTAGGTTGGCATAGGTGATCAAACAACAGAGATATCGCAATAGTCGGTAATGCATCAATTTGTAATCACGCTTCAGGCTGCACTTTTGATCAGATCGTCACGAAATTTTAGTGGTGAATGGGGGTCCAAGAGATGAAGAAACCTATTGAATTTGGTGATGGTCGGATAATATTCAGGAGTGGAATGGGGAAAAACTTATGAATAAAAAATTCAACGTTTTATTCTTATGTCAATATCTCCGCTTCTAGTAGGAGTATTCCAAAAAGAAAGCCCGTCAATGGAAGAAGAAAAGATGCCCTTTACAATGATGAAACGTAGGTGGTCAAATATCGGATATATGGCAATATCCGGTAATACAATCATTATTCGATTATTTTGATTTGAATTGTAATGACGAATATCTCAGCTTTGGTTGAAAGCATTTCAACAAAAGTGTCAATATTAAAGAAGATATTCTGAGCTTCGAAAGCGTTCGAAAATATGCATTAAGGTACCGTACAATAACGTTTTGTACCGTACCTAGCATGAAAAAATACACTACGACAAGGTACCGTGCATTTACACAAACTTTAAAAAATGTTTGGTACGTCCCGGTCCACACTAGAGTGATTTCATTGAAAAAATTGCATGAAATTATGCGTCTCTAGATCGACTTCCATAGTAGAGTAAAATCATAATATTGCTGTAGTGGGGAATTCGATTTAAGAACACCTAATTTCATGAAATTTTTTAATGGAATTCAGGCTAGTGTGGACCGGGACTACGCAACCACCATTGTAAAGTAACAACCTCGCTTCCACATTTCGGTTGGGTAACGTACGTAAAGGTTGCGTGTACATTAAAAAACCACATAGCGTACATCATTATGTACCCTAAAAACAAATAGAGGTTGGTGATTATAAAGAAATATTAAATATGAATGGTATGAGGAAAAATACAACCATAAAAATAAAAGTGAATATCGTATAAATAAAATACAAAAGTAGCTACATCTATATTTAACCAGTAAATATGAAAATATTTATTTATTTTATAAACACTTAACGAATATATAAAAGTTTCTTATGTGAAAACATATGTAACAGATTATATAAAATACTAAAGAATTTAGAATTTGACAGGAGAAAGCTCAACTTTCATAATTGAAATCCCTATTGAACATACATCAATATGTTCAAGATTTATTGCTGACATACGGTTACGCTGATCAGATAAAATGTACTTCATATCAGAAAATAAACGTTCCACGCTTACTTGGGTTGACGGTATTGCCTGTACAATATTAGCAATCTCGTTGATGATGGTTTTCCGAGAGTTCCAAAAAGATTTGATTGCATGCGGTCTGCTGGTTGATGGAGTTTCCTCTTATGATTTCAGATAAAAACGATCAGGTACTTTATAGTTTTAGTGGGAATTGTTACTTATACAAATATATTCACCCAAGGCACATTTATATGTGGTAGATGCATGAATTACAACGACTGCTAACATTAAGTCTGTCTGGTTACTTTCCCAGCAAGAATTGTCCAGCAAGAACTTTCTCAGAGAGTAAGGGGTTTTTATTCTCTTTTGCTAGAAAATTGTAAAAAGTAAACAGACACCTTCCCAGCAAAAACCAGCAAGCAATCAGCTGACTTGCCAAAACAGAACAATTTGTCCGCCAACAAAGGAAGCAAACACGTTGTATTTTATTAAAAATAAAAACAAAATGAAACAAAAAAGTATTTTTCCACTTTACAAATTTGTTCTCCATAAAACAATACAATTAGACTATGCTATTTCCACAAATAACTAAAAATAGCTGATTGATTGTTTTCAGGAGGAAGAAGAGCTTGCAAGTGCTTGCTAGAAGAAATTTGTCCAGCAAGAATTTGTAAGCTCTCAGTGAAAGAACTGTCAAAATGTCTCTCTCGAATCGCTCTCTTTTGCTGGTTTTTTGTGTTAACAGACGACTTCCAGCAACAATTGGTACAAATTGTTACAAATTTTAGGGTAACCAGACACAGCTATTATTGTTGTTTTTGAACATTAAATGTAAAAGAAAATATTGAATAATAGGGTCGCTCTAAAAATTTTCTTAGGAATAACATAAATATATTTTGAAAATCCTTTATGATAGAACAAATTTGAACCAAAATGTATATATCGGCCTTTTTGTAGAAAATTTACTTATGTTGAAACTGAGGTATGGGGTATTTTAGCTCGCGAATTGTTGTAATATATCATAACTTTTGAACGCATTTAGGTAAAATGAACTGTTTTAGCACGATTCACCGATGGATTTCTTAAAATTATAATTTGAGCGGAAGCTGTGGTCAATTAGTGGCTTTACAATACAATGTAGAGTATAATGTTCAAAGAAGAAGTTAAAGAATACACTTGAGAGATGAAGTTTCTAATGTATGATTTTTTAATATAACCACTGCATCAATCTCAAACGGATGCTGACATTTTGAAAACTGAAAAATTGTTTTTTTTTTTTAATTTAATCGGGACTCGCAACTGTACTCGTTTAAAAACTGTTTATGAGATTGTAGTACTCGATTACGCATTTTTTGATGTATAACTCGGGCGTGTAGCCTTCAAAGGTTCACAACAATCTCAGCTTAAAGTCGAAATTTTTGTGCGTAAATTTTTATAAAAGACCTGTTTTTTTGATTCAAAATTTGCAACTGCCATTTAATTGTCCGTGAAACCCGCGTGAACTTAGTTTTTTTACGTTCTGAATCTAATAAGCCATGATGCTTCCAAATCCGTCCACTAGATCGGCGGATATGATACCCCTCAAATTTCGAAAATCTGCAAAAAATGTTTTTGAAAATTGCGCGCATTGAAACGCGTTTTGGAAGTGTAATTTTTACTGATATAAATAGAGCTATATGCCTGTTTAAAATGTGCGAAAACATGTATTTCAAAACTATCGCTAATCCGGAGATACAATTGATTTTTTCTAAAAATTAAGTACGATGCTACATCCACGGTTCTTGATGGATCGCAATGAAACGACATCAAATGATGTATTTTTTATAGGTTATCATCAAAATCGGATGCGCATAAAATGTAAATGATTATTTTAATGTTATGCCACAATTGGTATTTCTTCTGATTTAATATCTTAAAATCTTCTAAAAATATTTGCAAATTAGCGAAAAATTTGTTGCAACGGAATATCTTCATTATGGCGTGAAATTTGGACGAAAATGAAGAAGAACTCAAACATTTTTTCTTCAACCTTTCCTATAAAACCATAAATTAAATTAAATTAGAATAACATGGTTTTTATTTTTTTTCGTCATATTTTCTTTGTATTTTTGCAAATAACATGAATACTGTAGCTCCAAACTTCACGACTTAGGTTTCATTTTATTCCTCACAATGTTTGGATGCTGCTATAATTTTTTTATATATATTTTTTGTAAGTATAAGCGCTATTGTTTCAAAAATATGTTTGTAAATATGTGAAATTATTTAACAAATTTAATTTTTCGCGAATCCATTGAGACTTTTCAAATTCATTTTTGCATCATCGCAAAGGGTACGAATTCAGTTAGCGATAATTGGATATAACAGCTTACTATATTAAGCCGCGATTTTTTTTTTAATTTTTTCTAATTAGCATAATTAAAACGGTCATATCTTTTGCGCGCAACGATCAAAGTTGGTAACGAAAACAGATTTGGAATGACGATTTTTTTCTTAATCTATGTACCAAAAATCATTGATGTAGTATCAAAAATTTTTTTTGATTTTTTGAAATGGAAAAGACGATTTTAGACTTTTTTGCTGATATATAAAGCATTCAGAACTGTCGTAGTCATTTTATTACACGTTAAGGACGGAAAGAATTTTTTATGGTAGCAAATTTCGAAGTTTCAAATTTCATGAGTAGAACCTATTACATTTTGAAACCATAATTTACAAAAAAAAAGTAAAAATACAACTGATTGTCACTTCTACCTTCTATAAATGTGCCTTGCTTCTACCTACTTTTCGATTATTTTCTGATTTTAAACTATACCTATACAATAAACTGTAAAAACAGAGCAGACCCAAAGAACGGATGTTGAATTCATCGCTAGGTATCAGTCCTTGAGTACATCAACGGCAATTCATAATTTGAAAAAACACAAAAAAGTAATTCGTATAGTGATTTAGAATTTATTTTTATTCTGAAATCATAAAACGACAAGATATTTTATTATATTAGTGTATTAGTATCAAACTCAAAATAAATTATTTCCAACTGTTTGTTTTAAAGTTGCTAAAAAATATTTAAAATAACTAAATAATTACCAATTGGAATATTTTTAAGAATATTTTGTAATTATGGTTCTACTTGTTTTCACAATACAAATGGAAGAATTTTAATACTCTTCGTACCCTTAAAGTTCAAATCGTCAAAAATATACCTCTATCACCCATAGCAACCCTTTTACAAATTGTCAAGAAATTAGATAGCAGCGTTTTTCTTAGGCATTACTCAATTCTTGAATATGTATCTATGACATTTAAATAATGTCATATTTAATTATATTTTATTTGTATTTATTTATTAACCAAACAAATGTAAGTGTACCCTACCACCACTTCCTTTCTAAAGGTACATTATGGTGTACACTACGTGGTTTTTTAATGTACGCGCTTCTGTACGCAACCATTTCGGTTGGGTACGTGGTTGTTACATTACGATGGTGGTTGCGACCAAATATGTGTGTTTGACGAACTTTTTGATTCTCGTTGGGTACATGTACATAAACGCTAAAATGGATTTTTAAAGTTTGTGTACGCGTACATAAACTTTATACATATTTTAGTGTTTGTGTAACATGTACGGTACCTTATGATAAGGTACTGTTTGTTTCCGAACACTGCTTTTTGCGTCCGCACCAGCAAAAATGCAGCGAAATTTCGTCTTCAATTTATAATGTCAGCCAAAAAGTATGCAATACTTTGTCGTAAAATTTTTACGACACATGTGTTGCCACATTGTAAAATAATCTTCATTTAGGAATTATCCCAACATTTTAGAAGGTTGGTGTATTTTTCACATAGAGATATGAGAGATATGAATTGAAATGATGCAAAATGAATATAATCTGACACAGCGTCCCCTCACATTTTTAAAGTTTATAAGTAAAATTAATGTTTTCTTTTTCAAAAGTTTCATTGCATGCATTCCCAGCCAAATAAACCAAATGAAATGTAAAGTTTACTTTATTTATTAGATTTTCTTATAAAAAAGAAAGAAAAATTACCCAAAAACTTTCGAATCTTATGATGAGTTTTGTAGGAGAATACCTTCTTGTATACCTTCAAGCAAAGCATTTCCAATCTTAAAAAACTCATAATGATATTGTTGTGTTGCCAACAAGTTTATGTAGATGGATGAATATTTTTAGAAATGCTGACGAGGTAAATGTTGAATGGGAACAAACAACAATGGCACAATGCACATGGTTGATGTACTAATGCAGCAGCGCAAATATGCAAATCGCCAAATTTTTCCATGCCACCCAAAAAGTTATTTAATGTACGTTCCCTTTTTTCTCTACTTTACAAAAACTAAAAGTTTTTTAGATTTTTTAAGTAAGTTCTTTTTTTCTGGGGTAAACTTGAGTAAGTTATATTATAAAATGATTACACGGAGTTATGTATGCTAGTTTTAGAGCAGGGAAACTTTTATTGTTATAAATTGTAAAAAAATTAAAAAAAATAAATTGAGAAAAAATAAAAAATACAACTTGGCAGCGGTGGGATTCGAACCCACGCCTCCGAAGAGACTGGTGCCTTAAACCAGCGCCTTAGACCGCTCGGCCACGCTACCGTTATGCGGACAGGGTTGCCAATTTTAAAATAAAAAATAATAATGAGTGCATTTGTGGTGTGTGCATGCCAATGATGTTTTTATAAAAATAGCGATGATTTAATTGGTGCCAATAGTTTTTTGTTCATTTTTTATTGTTTTCTATTAGTTTCAATTGGGCCTTAAAATATGTGTGTAAATTTTCTTCTAGTACTCCAAAGTCGACTTAAGTATATTTATTTTATACATTTTCAGTGCACCTTTTTTAAATGATTTTGAAGTTTTGACAAATTTTCTTCAAGAAATTGTGTTTCACATTCCAAACATTTTGTGAAATACGCTGCACCACATACGAATATTTTTTTAATGTGTACTTTCCTTTTTATGACAGATCACGTTTTAGAAACTTCACAATTTCCAAAAAACACTTCTAACAATTGTCAATTATATAATTTGCCAAAATAGCCAGTGTCCTTTTTCAAAGCAACAGCAAAATATCCACCATTTCTAAACTTGTTTCGAGGACTTTTGTCCTCGACAGAAATTTTATAATGAACTTTTCTCTGAAAAGCGAAACGAAACTTTTTCAAATACTTTACATTGTTTTTGCCACCTTTTCTGGTGAAATCTCACGTATGAATGTCCTTTTTCATTGAAAAGTTTTTTCTCTCATTTTTATTTCTATGTAACCAATTTTTCATGTCCTTGCGTTTGTTCATGTTCGCCATATACACTCCACTCATTCGCTTTATTGTAGGAAAAGTGAAACGTGATGAGAAAAAATTAAAAAAAATCCACTATTTCCTTGTTATGCTTGGGTGGTTGAGTAAGGATGTTGTCACACACACACCTTCCTTTAACAAGCAAAAGGATAATCCACTTAAGGTATAGTGCATAAAATTAATTAATTAACAGGGAAATAAGAGAGAACAACACATAATTTTGTTCTTCTTTGTTCATGAAAATATTTTTTGTAGTTGTGAATTAATTTAATTATGAAATGAGTTATTATTATCTCTGTGTGGAAAATATAATTTTGTTGAAACTTAAGACAATAAGGTGAAAAACATGTTTTACGTGAAAAGATAGAAATAAATAAAGTGGAAATGGAATAAAAACAAGTAAAAGGAATTCGTCGCTTTTTCGACAGCTAAATACATACACATACTAGATTTATTCGTCACCCTGGCTTTTATATGTACCTAGAATCAAAATAATTACAGTCACACTATCGACGTTTTATAAATGTAGATACATCGATTACAGACCATATAGGCAAAAACCCTCTTTGGGTTTTGGATTGTTAGATCGGGTTTGGATTTTATGGCCCTATCTAAACATGGTTAAATATTGACTTTTTAAAGCAAACCAATACGAATTTGTCCATGACATACGCCGCAAATTTGTAGATAAGAACAAGAGCAACATACTTGGAGGAATAATGAACTCGAATAACTGCATTTATTGCCTCAAATTTAATAATATATATAAAAATTCCATAATTTGTATATATTTCGCACCATATCTCCTAAATCGCTAAATTTTCTTTGCGTTATCTTTGAGAAATATATTCGCTGGAAAGTAGTACACAACTTTTAAGAACATTCTATTGTTGTAAAATGTGTCTATTGCTTTATTTCTAGCATATTTTTCAACGACAATTTGATAAATATATCAACAATTCATTGAAATCTAAAATATGGGAATTAACAGCCTGTGTGAACATTGTTGAAATATGTTTTGTACAAAGTATGATATGAAATGCCGCCTAAACAACATAAAATATATACATACATTTGCATTTCATGCGCATCCGTGTTCAATGGTCACCATTAAAGAATACTTCATTCTATGCCACTCAGTTTTTAGAAAAAAATCTATTATATCTCCGGATACGCGAACGTTTTTAAATATCTGTTTTCGTGCATTGTAAACAGGCGTTTCGCTCTATATATCTAATTAGGAATGAAACATTCAAAACGCGAATAAATTTTCGAAATTTGAGGGATATGATTTCCGTCGATTCAGTGGATGGATTTAGATGCGCAATGGCTCGTTAGATTCAGAACGTAAAAAAACTAAATTTATGCGGGTTTCCACGGAAATCGAATGGCATTTGTAAATTTCGAATTAAAAAACAGGTTTTTTAGAAAAATTTACGTACAAAAAATTCGACTTTGAGAGCAGATTGCCGTGATCCTTTGAAGGTTACACGCGCAAGTTATACATTAAAAAATGCGAAATTACGAGTACTACAATCACATAATAAGTTTTTAGAGAAATCCGGCTGCGCGTCCCGATTAGAGCAAAAATACAAAAACCCTATTTTTATACCCTCCACCATAGTATGGAGGGTATATTAAGTTTGTTTTTCCGTTTGTAACGCATTGAAATACTCATTAGCGACCCTATAAAGTATATATATTCTTGATCAGGGTAAAATTCTAAGTCGATCTGAGCACGTCCTTCCGTCCGTCCGTCCGTCTGTGGTAATCACTCTAGCATCCACAAAAATAGAGATAGGACGCTGAAATTTTGGGAAAATGCGTCTTTTGTTTGCAGGCAGGTCAAGATCGATGATGGGCTATATCGGTCCACGTTTTGGTATAGCCCCCATATAACGGTACCCCCCGATTTACGGTATTTTGACGTTTTTAGCTACATTTTCAGATCGATTTGGCTATAATTTGACATTTAGGGTTCTTAAGTGTCAATAAACATATCTAACTAAACTTGTGGACATAGGTCCACGTTTTGGTATAGCCCCCATATAACGGTACCCCCCGATTTGCGGTATTTTGACGTTTTTAGCTACATTTTTAGACCGATTTAGCTATAATTTGACATTTAGGGTTCTTATGTATCAAAAAACTTATATAACAAAAGTTGTGGACATAGGTCCACGTTTTGGTATAGCCCCCATATAACGGTACCCCCCGATATACGGTATTTTGACGTTTTTAGCTACATTATCAGACCGATGTAGCTATAATTTAACATTTAGGGTTCTTAAGTGTTGATAAACTTATATATTAGAAGTTGTGGACATAGGTCCACGTTTTGGTATAGCCCCCATATAACGGTACCCCCCGATTTGCGGTATTTTCACGTTTTTAGCTACATTTTCAGACCGATGTAGCTATAATTTGACATTTAGGGTTCTTAAATGTCAATAAACTTATATAACAAAAGGTGTGGACATAGGTCCACGTTTTGGTATAGCCCCCATATATTTAGGGTTCTTAAGTGTTGATAAACTTATATATTACAAGTTGTGGACATAGGTCCACGTTTTGGTATAGCCCCCATATAACGGTACCCCCCGATATACGGTATTTTGACGTTTTTAGCTACATTATCAGACCGATGTAGCTATAATTTAACATTTAGGGTTCTTAAGTGTTGATAAACTTATATATTAGAAGTTGTGGACATAGGTCCACGTTTTGGTATAGCCCCCATATAACGGTACCCCCCGATATACGGTATTTTGACGTTTTTAGCTACATTATCAGACCGATGTAGCTATAATTTGACATTTAGGGTTCTTAAATGTCAATAAACTTATATAACAAAAGGTGTGGACATAGGTCCACGTTTTGGTATAGCCCCCATATATTTAGGGTTCTTAAGTGTTGATAAACTTATATATTACAAGTTGTGGACATAGGTCCACGTTTTGGTATAGCCCCCATATAACGGTACCCCCCGATTTACGGTATTTTGACGGTTTTAGCTACATTTTCAGACCGATATGGCTATAATTTGACATTTAGGGTTCTTAAGTGTCAATAAACATATATAACACAAGTTGTGGACATAGGACCACGTTTTGGTATAGCCCCCATATAACGGTACCCCCCCCCCCCCATTTGCGGTATTTTGACGTTATTAGCTAAATTTTTAGACCGATTTAGCTATAATTTGACATTTAGGGTTCTTAAGTATCAATAAACATATAACACAAGTTGTGGACATAGGTCCACGTTTTGGTATAGCCCCCATATAACGGTACCCCCGATATACCGTATTTTGACGTTTTTAGCTACATTATCAGACCGATGTAGCTATAATTTGACATTTAGGGTTCTTAAGTGTTAATAAACTTATATATTAGAAGTTGTGGACATTGGTCTGCGTTTTGGTATAACCCCCATATAACGGTACCCCCGATTTACGGTATTTTGACGTTTTTAGCTACATTTTCAGACCGATTTGGCTATAATTTGACATTTAGGGTTCTTAAGTGTCAATAAACATATATAACAAAACTTGTTGACATAGGTCCACGTTTTGGTATAGCCCCCATATAACGGTAACCCCCGATTTGCGGTATTTTGACGTTTTTAGCTACATTTTTAGACCGATTTAGCTATAATTTGACATTTAGGGTTCTAATGTATCAAAAAACTTATATAACAAAAGTTGTGGACATAGGTCCACGTTTTGGTATAGCCCCCATATAACGGTACCCCCCGATACACGGTATTTTGACGTTTTTAGCTACATTATCAGACCGATGTAGCTATAATTTAACATTTAGGGTTCTTAAGTGTTGATAAGCTTATATATTAGAAGTTGTGGACATAGGTCCACGTTTTGGTATAGCCCCCATATAACGGTACCCCCCGATTTGCGGTATTTTCACGTTTTTACCTACATTTTCAGACCGATGTAGCTATAATTTGACATTTAGGGTTCTTAAATGTCAATAAACTTATAAAACAAAAGTTGTAGACATAGGTCCACGTTTTGGTATAGCCCCCATATAACGGTACCCCCTGATTTGCGGTATTTTGACGTTTTTAGCTACATGTTTAAACCGATTTAGCTATAATTTGACATTTAGGGTTCTTAAGTATCAAAAAACTTATATAACAAAAGTTGTGGACATAGGTCCACGTTTTGGTATAGCCCCCATATAACGGTACACCCCGATATACGATATTTTGACGTTTTTAGCTACATTATCAGACCGATGTAGCTATAATTTAACATTTAGGGTTCTTAAGTGTTGATAAACTTATATATTAGAAGTTGTGGACATAGGTCCACGTTTTGGTATAGCCCCCATATAACGGTACCCCCCGATTTACGGTATTTTGACGGTTTTAGCTACATTTTCAGACCGATATGGCTATAATTTGACATTTAGGGTTCTTAAGTGTCAATAAACATATATAACACAAGTTGTGGACATAGTTCCACGTTTTGGTATAGCCCCCATATAACGGTACCCCCCCCCCCCCCCCATTTACGGTATTTTGACGTTATTACCTAAATTTTTAGACCGATTTTCTATAATTTGACATTTAGGGTTCTTAAGTATCAATAAACATATAACACAGGTTGTGGACATAGGTCCACGTTTTGGTATAGCCCCCAGATAACGGTACCCCCGATATACCGTATTTTGACGTTTTTAGCTACATTATCAGACCGATGTAGCTATAATTTGACATTTAGGGTTCTTAAGTGTTAATAAACTTATATATTAGAAGTTGTGGACATAGGTCTGCGTTTTGGTATAACCCCCATATAACGGTACCCCCGATTTGCGGTATTTTGACGTTTTTAGCTACATTTTCAGACCGATGTAGCTATAATTTGACATTTAGGGTTTTTAAATGTCAATAAACTTATATAACAAAAGTTGTGGGCATAGGTCCACGTTTTGGTATAGCCCCCATATAACGGTACCCCCCGATTTACGGTATTTTGACGGTTTTAGCTACATTTTCAGACCGACTTAGCTATATTTTGACATTTAGGGTTCTTAAGTGTCATTAAACTTATTTAACAATACTTGTGGACATAGGTCCACGTTTTGGTATAGCCCCCATATAACGGTACCCCCCTATTTGCGGTATTTTGACGTTTGTAGCTACATTTTCAGACCGATTTAGCTATAATTTGACATTTAGGGTTCTTAAGTGTCAATAAACTTATATAACAAAAATTTTGGACATAGGTCCACGTTTTGGTATAGCCCCCATATAACGGTAACCCCCGATTTACGGTATTTTGACGTTTTTAGCTACATTTTCAGACCGATGTAGCTATAATTTGACATTTAGGGTTCATAAATGTCAATAAACTTATATAACAAAAGTTGTGGACATAGGTCCACGTTTTGGTATAGCCCCCATATAACGGTACCCCCCGATTTACGGTATTTTGACGTTTTTATCTACATTTTCAGACCGATTTAGCTATAATTTGACATTTAGGGTTCTTAGGTGTAACTAAACTTATATAACTAAAGTTGTGGACCTAGGTCCACGTTTTGGTATAGGCCCCATATAACGGTACCCCCGATTTACGGCATTTTGACGTTTTTATCTACATTTTCAGACCGATTTAGCTATCAATTGGCATTTAGGGTTCTTAAATGTCAATAAACTTATATAACTAGTGGACATTGTTTTTTTAATAGCCCCCATATAACGTTACCGCCCGATTTCAGGTATTTTGAAAATTTTACCAACAAGTTTTAACCGAATTATCTGTAATTTGAACATTTGACATTTGAAATTCTTAGTGGTCACCACACCTCTCCACCAAAAATTGTCAAGAAAGCCCCCATATAACAGTACCTCCCGATGTTCAGTAATTTTATGATTTTAGCTACAATATTAAACCGAACTAGCAGTAATTTGACATTTGAAGTTCTTAGTGGTCACAACACATCTCCATCAAAAATTGTCAACATAGGTCCATGTTCGGATATAGCTCGCATGTAACGGTACCTCCCTATTTTCAGTAATTTGGCAATTTTAGCTACAATTTTTAACAGAACTAACTGTAATTTGACATTTGAAGGTTGTAGTGGTCACCACGCATCTGCATCAACAATTTTCAACATAGCCTCAATATAACGATACTTCCCGGATACTTTGAGAATTTTACTTAAAATGTTTAACCGGACGTAGGTCCATGTTTTTATATAGCCCCAAAACAAACCTCCCGATTTTCCGTACCTTAGCTTTATTTTTTGGACGAACTTTCTGTAATTTGAAATTTAAAAGTCAACAGAAATTCTGCAACAAAAATTGTTCATTTAAGTTCATATTTTCGTATAGCCCACATATCTCCGAAATAGCTGTTAATGATATTTGAAGTTCCCATGTTATGTACCAATATTCGGTATTTTGAGGATTCTAGCTGCAATTTTTAACCGAATTAGGAGTTATTTGACATTAAAGGCTCCCTTCAAAAACTGTCAACATAGGCCCATGTTTTATTATAACCCCTATATAACAGTACCTCCCAATTTCTAGCCCACCAAAAATTGTCAACAGTTAGATATAGGCACCATAAAAAAGGGCCTCCCGAATGAAGCATTTTATGTACATTATCTGACATTTTACTTAAAGTTGGGGACAGGAATGAATATTTTATGGTGGAGGGTATGAAAAGTTCGGCCCGGCCGAACTTAATGCTTTTTTACTTGTTCAGTCTTCAAAATGTCAGCGTCCGTTTGAGTTATATACAGTGGTTATATTAAAACATCATACATTAGAAACCTCATCTCTGAAGTGTATTCTTTAACATCTTCTTTTAGCATTAAGTTCTACATTGTGTTGTAAAGCAGGGCTGAGCAAAATCGAGAGAGAGGGAAATTTAAGGGAAAATTATTATTTAATTTTTCTTGATGTTTCATTACTTATTTCAACATTTTTTAAACATTAATGCTGTCTAAAATCGTCCACAATGCAAATTTACACAATGGAAATTTACACAAAAAACTCGTTTCCTTCAACGCTTTTTTCCTATTTTTTACATTAATACGACCATAGCTTTCGCTCAAATTATTATTTTAAGAAACCCATCGGTGAATCGGGCTAAAACAGTTTATTTTACCGAAATGCGAGTTACAATACCCCATACCTCAGTTTCAACATAATTTTCTACAAAAGGTCGATATACATACATACATACATATCGCTTATTTACTCAAAGAGTGGCATAACTCAGAAAATGCGTTTTCTGAGTTAGCAATTTCTATTTTTTCTACGACTTCCACTTTTACGACGAGTTTGGAAGAAATCAAAAAAAAATTTTTGAATTTATGAAGCACTAAAACTCATCAAATCATGAGTGATCTTGCACAGAAATTAAGAACTGGGCAGCTCTTTGTAAAATATGGTTCAAGCAGTTATATTAGTTTTTGTGTAATAATCTTTTTATGCTGGGAAATCAAATTTCTCGAAACTGAATTTTTTGAGATGTGTCACTCTTTGAGTAAATAAGCGATATCGTCGGTATCATGCTTAAGTGTTCCATACGCCATTTTTGACATTTTGAGTAAAAGGTACCTTTCAAGGTTTTGAACCCTGCTCTTTCCGAATTTCTAGACGGTTTTCTACTATCTCTTATAGTTTTCGAGATACTCAAATGTCAATATGTTCCATATCCACATTCGACGCAAAAAATCTGTTTTTTTTTTTTTTTGTTCCATATCAATAGACAGCGGAATGTTATGCAACCCCTATTTTTGGTCAGATTTATGTCAAATTTTGGGACTGGGCATATTTTTGGCTTCTGATTACATTGCAATCGAAACATATGACATATGCAAAATTATGCAACAAATATTTCAATAATAGGTACAAAAATGTTTGTGTGTAAAATTTTTCTGTTTAAAATTCTCTTCAGACAAGTCAATAAAATATAGAAATGTATAACCACAACCACAACCTTCAAAAAAGCGAAAATCGGGAGGTATCGCCTATGGGGGCTATATCAAGGCCTGAACTAAAACCGACAAATTTTAGGTGGAAAGTTTTTTACCCCCAAGGAAGACTTAATACCAAATTTCAGCCATTTCGGAGGGATATTGAGGCCACAACCTTTAAAATACCGAAAATCGGGAGGTACCGTTCTATGGGGGCTATATGAAGACGTGGACCTATACCGACAAATTTCATGTGGAAATTTTTATACCCACATCGAAGACAAAATGCCAAATTTCAGTCATTTCTGTGGGATATTGAGGCCACAACCTTCAAAATACCGAAAATCGGGAGGTAAAATTCTATGGGGGCTATATGAAAACGTGGACCTATACCGAATATCGGTAGGTACCGTTCTATGGAGGCTATTTGAAGACGTGGACCTATGCGGACAGATTTCAGTTGTAAAGTTGCATACCCCTAACGAAGACTTACTACCAAATTTCAGCCATTTCGGTGGGATATTTAGACCACAAATCCTTGAATATATTTTTGCATATGGTTTTGCATATGCTCATTTTATGCAGATATGTACAAATATGTCAAAATATGCACGATATGCAGAATATGCAAAATATGCAAAAATTTCTGGGCCTAATTTGTTTTATTTTGTAATGAAACGAGTTTCTGTCTAATCAGATTTTCTCTACGACCATCCTAACCATATATGCATTTGCATAGGATTCCGCTGTCTACATATCAATAAAGCCTGGCGTATGGAACAAAATAACTTTGAACTTTTTTGTTCCATATCCATACCGTTTGGCGTATGTAACAAAAAAGACAAAAACAAATTGTTCCTCATGAAAAATGATGGCGTTTGGATCAAAAAATTGGCCAATTTTTTCAAGTTACGAACAATTTGGCGTATGGAACAAACTGTAGGTTTAAAAACTGGAGAAGAATAGTTTTTAAATATAAATATTTTTAAATGTTGTATTGTTATATGAAACTAAAATTTATTTTTGCTTAAGATTAACGCCTCCCGCTTAATAAATGATATGTAAGATAATAAAAATGTCAGAAAATGAATAAAAATACAATTCCATAGCCACTACCATTAGTTTAGAGAACGATTATTAAATTTGTTTATCAGATATATAGCCTTCTTAACATTATCATTTAATTTATCTTTATTTTAAAGCCTCCAAATTTGTTTATTTTGCATTAAGGAGTTAACCCCAGTCGTACAGACCTAAAACCCAATTTTAATGAATTTTTCCAAGAAAACTCCTAATAATTTTTAGCTACTTTCGGTAATTTTGTAATCGTATGGATCGATCATATACTTACTAATTCTAATCAAACGATGAAATAAGACAATAAAAATAAGGTAATACAAATTATATTATTCGAAGGTAACAAGTGGGGAAGTTCACTCCTTAAATAAATTTAAAGGGAACATATTACAATGGTCCCCAAAGCATTTATTTTCTACTGCAACTGTTTCATTTAAGCCCCTGATTTTTCAGCTCAGAGCAGCACTTCTCATAACGGAGGTGGAACACAATTGATCAAAAGTTTGTCTGTTCAAATGTGATATAATGTGTTCCATGTAACACAAATTGCCAAAAACATGGAAAAAAGATCCTATGGAACAAATCAACAACTTTTGCATTTATGAAAATTGGCCATAACTTCTAGACTATAACAGATATCTGACTAAAATAAACTCCTGATATATTCTTTGAGTTTAGTTAAATAGAACGGAGCTCTTAAAGAATTGGATTTTTGCACCACATCTAGCCTGTATGGACTCAAACATTAACTTGAGTTTTTCTCGAATCAGGCAAATGGCGTATGGAACACTTAAGCATGACACCGACGATATGTCGACAAGTTTTAATAACAAGTTTCCTGTCCAATCAGAATCCTAATTACAAAATTAGAAAAATAAACACCTAAAATCGTAAGGTACCCTGTAGGAAATGTCAATAGTGAATCTATACTGACTTACTACTGGCATTGTCAACAGTACTACTGACAAACTGTAGACAACTAATGTAATTTCCTATAGACATTTTGTATGAACGTGTCATTCGAAAGTCAGTACTGACAATGGAACTAGTATGTCAATAGTAAGTCAGTAGTTCCTGAGGAACCATGTGTTGACATTGGAGGTAGTGAGTCAGTATAGACATTGGAGGTAGTAAGTCAGTATAGACATTGGAGGTAGTAAGTCAGTATAGACATTGGAGGTAGTAAGTCAGTATAGACAATGGAGGTAGTGAGTCAGTATAGACATTGGAGGTAGTGATTTCAATACTAAATTTTTTAGCTTATTTGGAACTTTTCATAGATAAAACAGCTATATAGTACGTTTAATAAGGATATGAAGCTACACATTTGTTTAAATACTATATTTCATTAAAGAATAAAACTAATAATATTGAAAATGCTAAAAATGTACAAATTGCGTATTACAGTATTTTTATGTTTTTAAATGGCTAAGCCAAAGATTCCACATAAGTAAAAATTAGTAAATAAAGACAATGTTTTCAAGGCTGCTTAAACATTTTAACATATAAATAATAAAAAACGTTTTCGTTTTATTTTCTTGGCCAAGTCGCACCAATGACTTGTCTGCTTCAAATAGTTCTTCTTCTGTTGCACTTAACGTTTTATCAGGCGATTCGCTGAATGTTGATATAACATCTAGGAATTGGAAAGAATAAACATGTATAAATAAACATAAATAAAAAATATGTCCTTAAATTTGCTTGCCTATTACAGCTGTATAACATTGGCAAAATCTCACAATAGATTTTTGCCAAATAATTCTTCAACATTGTAATTCATTATTATGTTTAGTTGCATTCAGTATTTCCAGCGAGACGGGACAATATATACATCAGGCTCCACAATCTTCTCTAAAGGTTCCACATAATGTCTAATTGTCGAAATTTCACCACAAATGTTGTTAGTCGCCTCAGAATTCGTGCTATAGAATTGTTTAATTTTCACATGTCTTTTATATTTTCTTTTGCTCATACTTGTTATTGAAATTATATGCTTTAAGTTTTCACGATATTTTATTGATTTTTACAAAAACACTTTTTTCACCAACCGCAAAAATTATTTTACGACAAAAAATTAAGAAAATTAAAAAAAAGATGCTTCGGTGGGCTATCATCGGTCAATATACACAATGCTTCTTCTTATTAAGGTAAAGGTATCAATATTAGTAGACAAAGTGGCGACATGTCAACACATGACCCCACACTTCCTACAGGGTATCTTTGTTTATCTCAAGTTTATTCTTATTACAAAATTATCATCTCTATACAAATATTTATATATATGTATATAACTTTAAACACTCGTATATTGTTTTAGATTTTTTATAATAATCATATACAATTATTTAAATTAAAAAAAAAATAAAAGAACTACTTGGCAGCGGTGGGATTCGAACCCACGCCTCCGAAGAGACTGGTGCCTTAAACCAGCGCCTTAGACCGCTCGGCCACGCTACCGATGTTCACAGCGATGTCAAATGAGTTTTAAAAGCCACACAGCAAGCACGTAGCACAACAAGTAGCAATGAATGATTTTGTTGGTTATAAAGCTTTTTGCTTACTACTATGTGTGTTTGTGTACAATAAGAGAAAATGTTTGATAGCGTTATTATAGCCTGTGGGGTTCCATAGTGTAGCGGTTATCACGTCTGCTTTACACGCAGAAGGTCTCCAGTTCGATCCTGGATGGAACCATTTTTGTAAAACTTATACGATCAAATTTTACTAGGAGTTATAATGAATTTTAAACTTGGAGTTAGAATTGCGTGTGATGAAAGTGAATTGTGTTGGGTATACAAGAGTAAGTTGTTTCCCAAATTAGAAAGCAGCAGAAATAATGGCCAAATGCAGTTAGTTTTTGCGAAATTAAGTTGCTGATATGACAAACGTGTTTTGGTTCTTTAGGTGGTTTATATAAATATTTATAAAAGCTCAAATTAGTGATGAACACAACCAGTAAAATAAAATCTGTTCAGTCCTCTATTTAGATGACAATTATTTAAACACCTACTGGTACATACATACAGATGTACATGTTCATGAGTTTTTATTTATTTATTTAAAATATTTATTATAATAACAAATTATAATAAAATTATAGTAATAAAGCACTAGCAACACAGGCTATCGGCTTCAGAGTTTTTAAAACCCAGTGAGGAAGATAAGCGCCGTCTACTCTTACTTAAATGCTGCAAATGTCACTTCAAATGTCAATTCCATTTTTCAAGACCTATCATTGTATGACCGCGGATTTAAGCTTTTTAAGCGAGGGAAAGTCTGCAAAGAAAAACGTAAGCCTGATTTTCCTCAAGTAGTTTCTTTGTTGAAACCTGGTTTCAGCGTCCATTGCGTACATGTACCGTTATGTGGTTCCATAGTGTAGCGGTTATCACGTCTGCTTTACACGCAGAAGGTCTCCAGTTCGATCCTGGATGGAACCAAGTGAAATTTTTTATTGCAAAACTGAATAAGGAAATTCATATCCTACGGCTTCATATGGTAAATAAAGAAATAAATTGGCTTAAATCTAGATTTGAATGTACAATGTTACGAAATTTTATTGTGTATTTTACAATAGGCATGTCCCGGTCCACACTAGAATGATTTCATTTAAAAAATTGCATGAAATTATGCGTCTCTAGATTGACCTCCATAATAGAGTAAAATCATAAAATTGCTATAGTGGGGAATTCGATTTAAGAACACCTAATTTCATGAAATTTTTTAATGAAATTCACGCTAGTGTGGACCGTGACCATATAAACATATTATAGTTTCAAAACAGAGTTGCCAAGTGGTTCCATAGTGTAGCGGTTATCACGTCTGCTTTACACGCAGAAGGTCTCCAGTTCGATCCTGGATGGAACCAATTGCAATTTTTTATTGCAAAACTGAATAAAGGAACATTTTAAGAGATTCATATCCTACGGCTTCATATAGTAAAGAAAGAAAAAAAGACAAATCTGGATTTGGATGTACAATGTTACGACATTTACATATGTATATTTTACAGTAAGCATATGAACATACTATAGTTTCAAAGCAGAGTTGCCAAGTGGTTCCATAGTGTAGCGGTTATCACGTCTGCTTTACACGCAGAAGGTCTCCAGTTCGATCCTGGATGGAACCAAGGATACACCATTTTTATTTGATGAATATCAGATATCTATGGTATTTGGATACTTTGAGTCTGACTAGTGGGTGGAACTCCATATTTTTCTTTTGCCTTTGAATATATTGATTTAGACTCATTTTTTCCTATCACAAAGTCTTCTCTTTTTTAAAGTCACTGAGAACAGGGTTGCCACGTGGTTCCATAGTGTAGCGGTTATCACGTCTGCTTTACACGCAGAAGGTCTCCAGTTCGATCCTGGATGGAACCAGTTGACTTTTTATACCCTTCACCATAACATGGAGAGTATACTATGTCAAGAAGTTTGTAACATATCGAAATATTCGTTGGAGACCCTATAAAGTAGAAACATATGGGGATTTCTGACTGAAATCGGATACTTTTTCGAAATGAGTTTTTTGATTTCCATTATTTTTTGCTAAGTTGATGCTGCTCGTCAGCAAAACATATCAGTATATTTTCAGATTTTTTTTTTACTAACGCGCCTTGAAAAAGTCGAATTCTGTAAAAACGATATGCAAAGAAATACTCATAACTTCTTTAATATTGGTCCAATTTGAAACAATTTAAATTGTTTTATTGCTATTCAGGAATATTTTGCACGGTGGGCTTTGATGCAATTTTTTCCATTTAATATTTAAAATCAATTTTTAATAATGATTGTACTCTTCGATTTTCCTAATTTTTTATATTAAACTATTTTGTATTAAATAATTGGATTAGCAATCAAAAAATCGCACAATGACGCAATTTTTAAGATGTTTAAGATAAATCCTAAATTGAACAACTAGACAAATGTTCAAAAAGTAATTTTGTATTTCATTTTTATAAAATGTTTGTTTTGTTATTGTTGCCTTCGCTGTTTTCTCACATGATTGCCTGGAGTATTCCCCCATTGGCAAAATTTACTGATCGCTACCAATGTCAGTGCGTTTTGTAAACTTTACTCTCTGTAAAGAAAATAATGATGAAGTTAAGCCAATGTGGGAATACTCCAGACTTAAGAAATCACATGATTGAATCTTCAACAATAACAAATCGAAGTTTAATACAAATCATTTCAACAAAATCCATGAATCATTATTCAAAATTGATTTAAATCAGCCAAGATCACCCATATACGTTAAAGTGACTGCAACAACAACATATGTACGTACGCTTTCTTCTCATCTGTCGTGGTTTTGCAAAGGAAACCCGCTGGCAAGATGAACTAGTTCGGCATCAGTAACTCTTCGATTCTTAGGGTTACAGTAAGTAGCTCCACTTTAGACCCCTCACAGTGCAATAAACTGTAAACTTTAACATGGGGACATATACCAGTATGTTTATCATTTCTCTCTTCTGTTGTTGTTCAAAAAAGTGGTGGATTTAATATAAGAGCAAATAGTCGCAACTGACGCCTCGTCGTTTACTTGGGGATAAAAAGGGGACAATTGGTTCCCTTTGCATTACTTTGTGACGATTTGGTACTAGTTCGGCCTAGAATTATTTCTGAACTAATTCTGACAATTGGAATTTTCATTGGTAGCGGACAGAGAGGGGAAGATGGCAAATTGTATATTTCCTTCGTATTCCTTTTTTATAGCAGAACAATATGAATAATAGTTACAAATATGTTCAGTCCATCAGCACTAGCTTCTGTTATTGCATGCTGCATTTATATGTAAATTATTAAATTCACTTTTGGCCGTTTTGTTGTAATTTATTAAGAAAATGCAAATGTGAATTATTTGTACAAATCGTCGTTTACGAAGAAAAAGGTGGATTTAATTTAAGAGTGATTAATCGCAACTGACGTCTCGTCGTTTAGTTGGGTCAATTGGGTCCCTTTGCATTACTAAGTGGTCATTTGTGTACTAGTACCGCTTAGAACTAGTTCTGGACTACTTAAATTACAGCAATTGGAATTTTCATTGCAAGCGGGTAAAGACACTCTCAGAGAGGCTAATGAGCAAAATATTTTGAGCATCAATGTTTTAAGTATTAACACGCGAAAATTGCATCCAAGCCCACTATTTTTTATTAAATAGCTGATAAAACAACAAAACATACAAAAAAAGATTTGTTCAAATTGGTCCAATATTAAAGAAGTTGTGAGGGTTTCTCTGCGTATAGTTTTTACATAATTCGATTTTTTCAAGGCGCTACACAGAAAAAAACAAAAGTATGAATTTTTTACTAATTCCGTTCATAATTTGAACGCACCTCTTTTAAAGTGAATGGACAATTTTTTTTGTATTCAGTAACACAATACTATTTTTGCCAAAGTATGAATGCTTTTCTTAAATACAAAAATAAATTTTTTAGTTTCCCCTACATTAACCGTTATTTTTTTTTTTTTTTTGCAAAACCCGGTTTTTGTGCTTTGCCTATAAAGATGTTGTGGTTTTGCTTCTACTGTTTTTGTCCTTCCTCTCCTCCATCGTATCTACACGCACATTGACTCCGTGCCAACAAAGCACAACAGCCTAAACCAGGGGTGCTCACAACTGTATTTAAGATAAATTTATATTTTCGTTTTTCTTGAGTTTTCATTAGATGATTTACAATTTTTAAATATAATTGTAATTCTAACAATTTTCTAAGATGAATTAATTCAAAAAAAAAAAAAAAAAAAAAAAAAATACAACAAACATCGATGTGTTGTTGGATTAACAACATTTAAGGGAATCTTGCATTTACGGTAGCGTATAGACGCGAGCACCAATAGCCTAAACAACCGCCACGCACACTAACAAACCACACGTATAGATTTCGTTCCGAAAACGCTCACTATATCAATGCCATTATTTCGCATATAAAGGGTGGTTAAATTGTAAGGGCCGATGTTGAATGTGAACCACACCTAAACGCCAAGTTTTTTTCCGAGTTTTATTTGACATTTCTCTATTTCAGACTTACTCAATTTGAACCATGGAGAGATACACAATCCAACAACGTGTTAAAGTTATCCAGACTTATTATGAAAATGAGCGTTCAAATCAAAATGCATATCGTGCACTTCGTGATTTTTTTGGTCAATTTGATCGTCCAAATGTGCGTACAATCGCAAAAATCGTGAAAAAAATCGAGCAAACCGGGTCTGTAGAAGAAGTGAGAACACCAGTGCATGCTCATACAGCTCGTACTGCAGAAAATATTGCTGCTGTTCGCGATAGTGTGGCTGAAGAGCCGTCCACCTCAACTCGTCGTCGTGCCCAACAATTGCACCTCTCACGCTCGTCGTTGATGAACATTATGCATAAAGACTTACAAGGTGCAATTGGCTCAAGAACTAAAGCCTTTTGACCATTCCAAACGTCGTGAATCGGCACATTAACGGCATAGAATCTCCATTATGCCTCAGGGTCATCGAAAATTTGGACCATCGGATGGAGGTGTGCCGCCGTGGTCGCGGCGCCAATTTGGCCGATATTTTGTTCCATACATAATTGAGTAATACCAATATATCATAATAAAATAAAATTACAATAATTTCCTAAATAGTTTGTGTTTTATTCAAAATCAACATCGGCCCTTACAATTTAACCACCCGTTACAATTTTTGAATTTCTTTAATATAAATGCGACATCTAATAACTCAATGTAATGCTGATGGACTGAATATGTATGCATGTACATATGGTTTACATTGTTCTGACTTACAAGATACATAATTCATTAGGAAAAATGAAGTAGAAGAGAAACGTTTAAAGAACAATAATTTCAAAATTAATTAATTATATTTATAAAAGAAACTAATTTCGATTGCTTGAGTGGAGTATTCCCCCATTGGCTCAACTTCATTTATTACCCTCTACTACAGAGAGTAATGTTTTTCAAAACGAACCGAACAGTGTTGTAAACTTTTACTGATCGCTACCAATATCATGATTTCATCCCGGCGAAGGGAATTATCAATTGGCTTCTCAGTTTTTGAAATGATGCCTTTTTAGTGAAAAACCGAACTCTTTAAGTGTCTAGTATTCCCAAATGAATGAGAATCACACTCACTTTTCAGCTTTTCCAAAGAAACACCAAAATCAAAATATTCTGCAACATGTCAGCACGTATCAACTAAGAATTCGTCGAATTCTGTGAGTTGAAAATAACATCACCACAGTTACCTGTGAGGTTGTAATTGGAATTTTGTTTTTAACAAAGCTCCATTTGCCCGTGCCTCGGCTGTTTTTTGTTTGTTTTGTTTATTGTTGAAGATTCAATCTCATTTCGATTGGAGTGGAGTATTCCCCCATTAGCTCAACTTCTGTAACAGAGGGTAATAAATGAAGTTGAGCCAATGGGGGAATACTCCACTCAAGCAATCGAAATGAGATTGAATCTTCAACAATAAACAAAACAAACAAAAAACAGCCGAGGCACGGGCAAAAACCGAACTCTTTAAGTGTCTAGTATTCCCAAATGAATGAGAATCACACTCACTTTTCAGCTTTTCCAAAGAAACACCAAAATCAAAATATTCTGCAACATGTCAGCACGTATCAACTAAGAATTCGTCGAATTCTGTGAGTTGAAAATAACATCACCACAGTTACCTGTGAGGTTGTAATTGGAATTTTGTTTTTAACAAAGCTCCATTTGCCCGTGCCTCGGCTGTTTTTTGTTTGTTTTGTTTATTGTTGAAGATTCAATCTCATTTCGATTGCTTGAGTGGAGTATTGCCCCATTGGCTCAACTTCTGTAACAGAGGATAATAAATGAAGTTGAGCCAATGGGGGAATACTACACTCAAGCAATCGAAATGAGATTGAATCTTCAACAATAAACAAAACAAACAAAAAACAGCCGAGGCACGGGCAAATGGAGCTTTGTTAAAAACAAAATTCCAATAACAACCTCACAGGCAACTGTGGTGATGTCATTTTCAACTCACAGAATTCGACGAATTCTTAATTGATACGTGCTGACATGTTGCAGAATATTTTGATTTTGGTGGTTCTTTGGAAAAGCCGAAAAGTGAGTGTGATTCTCATTCATTTGGGAATACTAGACACTTAAAGAGTTCGGTTTTTCACTAAAAAGGCATCATTTCAAAAACTGAGAAGCCAATTGATAGTTCCCTTAGCCGGGATGAAATCATGATATTGGTAGCGATCAGTAAAATTTTGCAACACTGTCAGTTCGTGTTGAAAAGCATTACTCTCTGTAATAGAGGGTAATAAATGAAGTTGAGCCAATGGGGGAATACTCCACTCAAGCAATCGAAATGAGATTGAATCTTCAACAATAAACAAAACAAACAAAAGAAACTAATTTCAAAATAAAATATAAAGACAATACTTGTATAGAAAAAATAAATTTATAAAAAATATAAACAGAGTTTTGAATATAAGTAACCTTTTCTTGCTTTAAAGAAGATTATTTTGAAATGAATTAATTGGTTCATATTTTTCAAAAGAGAATAGACATACATACATATATCCCATGTTTATGCTTCATTCAAAAAAGAAACCAGTATTTATTGTTTTATGAATTAGGTTCATACAATATAAAAATCTGAACATTGGAAACAAATTTTGAACACTACTCATAAATTGAATGAATTTGTTTTTTCTGTGTATATCTCTGGAACCGTTAGTCAAAAAACAAACAAAAAATCTGAAAATACATATACTGAAATGGTTTGCTGATGAGCAGCACAGCAAAAATAATGGAAAGCAAAAACCTAATTTCGAACAAGTAACCGATTTCACTCAGAAATCCCCATATATTCTTGATCCAAATAAAATACTATGTTTATATAACGATGCTTGTCCGTCCGTCTGCCTGTGGAAATCAATATAAAGCTCGCACTATGTAATATAGAACCATATAAATTGATTCAGTAGTTTCTATTACTCTTTGGATATTTGGTATTGACATTGGATTATAACGGTCTACGTCTTGACTTAGCCCCCATGATGCAGTTCCATGGGTCCCTTTTTGTTATTTTTCAGGTTTTAGGTTTACAATATTCCTATACAGAATTGTCAGCATAGGTTCACGGTTTGATACAGCCCTCTTCGCAAACACATTCCTACATGTACAAAACAAATTATAAATGGTGTATTTACCTGAAGCTCAGGGCTTTGAAGTTTTTGTGCTAATGGATGTAATAGGGTGGTGTCGTATATAAAGGTAGAAGTTATTACGAAGTTATTTTCAGGCCTTGGAATGTTCGAATTTTTGTCAAGACAAAGTTTCGCACATCTCGCATAGCAATAACAAGAATGGTATAAAAAATGGAGTTCAAATTTTTATATGGAAACAGAGTTGCCATGTGGTTCCATAGTGTAGCGGTTATCACGTCTGCTTTACACGCAGAAGGTCTCCAGTTCGATCCTGGATGGAACCAGTTAATGTTTTTTTATTTGCTAAATAATTGAGGTTAATGATGGTGTTGGAGGTTGCGTGAGATTATTCTCCTAAAAATTCCCATTGCGTATTTTGAGAAATATGCCACATTCAGGCGAAACCGTTAAAAAACCACAACATGTGTTAGGTATTCCCATTAGATTTGAAATGATACCCACTTCGTAGTAATCAGGTCAGAAGAACCGGGTCCAAATCGGTTTTTGTATCCTGACTTTCGGATCAAATAACCAGGTCCGTCCCCAATAGATTAATACATTCTCGGAATCAGCATAAAAATCAGTTGATATCTTCAGAATGGTAGATTTTAAGAAGAAAATTCATAAAAATCATTCTCGTACATTTTTTTTGGATTTTTTTGGGACTTCTACGACTTTGCTTTTAAAGGCATAGCCTAGTTCAATGTTTGCTATTTTCATGCACATTTGGACAGAACTAATAATAATTTCAGTGTTGAAAGAAGCATATAAATATATAAGCCCGAAAATTTGGGAGCATGTGAAGATGTAAGAAAGTATTAGTCAGCTGTACCGACAGAGATATACCCTCAGCATCGGACATAAAAAAGACGTAAATAAAATACTTCTGTCGTCTATAGGTCTTTTTTTAGTTTTTGGCCGAATTTCTCAGGGACAAAAATTGTAACGTCGTAACTAGGGTGTTGCCAAAAATTTAAAAATTATCCCAGACAAGTCATTAAACTGCACTGTTTCCACACTTTGTGTGGGAGGTACCCGAAAGAGTGGTCCAATGTTGTAAATTTTCGGACATAAACCGAGTCCGTAAGAAATAATACGATGTACAACGCTTGGACCAAAAATAACCCTTCGAGGGTTATGTGAATCGGCACATTAACGGCATAGAATCTCCATTATGCCTCAGGGTCATCGAAAATTTGGACCATCGGATGGAGGTGTGCCGCCGTGGTCGCGGCGCCAATTTGGCCGATATTTTGTTCCATACATAATTGAGTAATACCAATATATCATAATAAAATAAAATTACAATAATTTCCTAAATAGTTTGTGTTTTATTCAAAATCAACATCGGCCCTTACAATTTAACCACCCGTTACAATTTTTGAATTTCTTTAATATAAATGCGACATCTAATAACTCAATGTAATGCTGATGGACTGAATATGTATGCATGTACATATGGTTTACATTGTTCTGACTTACAAGATACATAATTCATTAGGAAAAATGAAGTAGAAGAGAAACGTTTAAAGAACAATAATTTCAAAATTAATTAATTATATTTATAAAAGAAACTAATTTCGATTGCTTGAGTGGAGTATTCCCCCATTGGCTCAACTTCATTTATTACCCTCTACTACAGAGAGTAATGTTTTTCAAAACGAACCGAACAGTGTTGTAAACTTTTACTGATCGCTACCAATATCATGATTTCATCCCGGCGAAGGGAATTATCAATTGGCTTCTCAGTTTTTGAAATGATGCCTTTTTAGTGAAAAACCGAACTCTTTAAGTGTCTAGTATTCCCAAATGAATGAGAATCACACTCACTTTTCAGCTTTTCCAAAGAAACACCAAAATCAAAATATTCTGCAACATGTCAGCACGTATCAACTAAGAATTCGTCGAATTCTGTGAGTTGAAAATAACATCACCACAGTTACCTGTGAGGTTGTAATTGGAATTTTGTTTTTAACAAAGCTCCATTTGCCCGTGCCTCGGCTGTTTTTTGTTTGTTTTGTTTATTGTTGAAGATTCAATCTCATTTCGATTGGAGTGGAGTATTCCCCCATTGGCTCAACTTCTGTAACAGAGGGTAATAAATGAAGTTGAGCCAATGGGGGAATACTCCACTCAAGCAATCGAAATGAGATTGAATCTTCAACAATAAACAAAACAAACAAAAAACAGCCGAGGCACGGGCAAAAACCGAACTCTTTAAGTGTCTAGTATTCCCAAATGAATGAGAATCACACTCACTTTTCAGCTTTTCCAAAGAAACACCAAAATCAAAATATTCTGCAACATGTCAGCACGTATCAACTAAGAATTCGTCGAATTCTGTGAGTTGAAAATAACATCACCACAGTTACCTGTGAGGTTGTAATTGGAATTTTGTTTTTAACAAAGCTCCATTTGCCCGTGCCTCGGCTGTTTTTTGTTTGTTTTGTTTATTGTTGAAGATTCAATCTCATTTCGATTGCTTGAGTGGAGTATTGCCCCATTGGCTCAACTTCTGTAACAGAGGATAATAAATGAAGTTGAGCCAATGGGGGAATACTACACTCAAGCAATCGAAATGAGATTGAATCTTCAACAATAAACAAAACAAACAAAAAACAGCCGAGGCACGGGCAAATGGAGCTTTGTTAAAAACAAAATTCCAATAACAACCTCACAGGCAACTGTGGTGATGTCATTTTCAACTCACAGAATTCGACGAATTCTTAATTGATACGTGCTGACATGTTGCAGAATATTTTGATTTTGGTGGTTCTTTGGAAAAGCCGAAAAGTGAGTGTGATTCTCATTCATTTGGGAATACTAGACACTTAAAGAGTTCGGTTTTTCACTAAAAAGGCATCATTTCAAAAACTGAGAAGCCAATTGATAGTTCCCTTAGCCGGGATGAAATCATGATATTGGTAGCGATCAGTAAAATTTTGCAACACTGTCAGTTCGTGTTGAAAAACATTACTCTCTGTAATAGAGGGTAATAAATGAAGTTGAGCCAATGGGGGAATACTCCACTCAAGCAATCGAAATGAGATTGAATCTTCAACAATAAACAAAACAAACAAAAGAAACTAATTTCAAAATAAAATATAAAGACAATACTTGTATAGAAAAAATAAATTTATAAAAAATATAAACAGAGTTTTGAATATAAGTAACCTTTTCTTGCTTTAAAGAAGATTATTTTGAAATGAATTAATTGGTTCATATTTTTCAAAAGAGAATAGACATACATACATATATCCCATGTTTATGCTTCATTCAAAAAAGAAACCAGTATTTATTGTTTTATGAATTAGGTTCATACAATATAAAAATCTGAACATTGGAAACAAATTTTGAACACTACTCATAAATTGAATGAATTTGTTTTTTCTGTGTATATCTCTGGAACCGTTAGTCAAAAAACAAACAAAAAATCTGAAAATACATATACTGAAATGGTTTGCTGATGAGCAGCACAGCAAAAATAATGGAAAGCAAAAACCTAATTTCGAACAAGTAACCGATTTCACTCAGAAATCCCCATATATTCTTGATCCAAATAAAATACTATGTTTATATAACGATGCTTGTCCGTCCGTCTGCCTGTGGAAATCAATATAAAGCTCGCACTATGTAATATAGAACCATATAAATTGATTCAGTAGTTTCTATTACTCTTTGGATATTTGGTATTGACATTGGATTATAACGGTCTACGTCTTGACTTAGCCCCCATGATGCAGTTCCATGGGTCCCTTTTTGTTATTTTTCAGGTTTTAAGTTTACAATATTCCTATACAGAATTGTCAGCATAGGTTCACGGTTTGATACAGCCCTCTTCGCAAACACATTCCTACATGTACAAAACAAATTATAAATGGTGTATTTACCTGAAGCTCAGGGCTTTGAAGTTTTTGTGCTAATGGATGTAATAGGGTGGTGTCGTATATAAAGGTAGAAGTTATTACGAAGTTATTTTCAGGCCTTGGAATGTTCGAATTTTTGTCAAGACAAAGTTTCGCACATCTCGCATAGCAATAACAAGAATGGTATAAAAAATGGAGTTCAAATTTTTATATGGAAACAGAGTTGCCATGTGGTTCCATAGTGTAGCGGTTATCACGTCTGCTTTACACGCAGAAGGTCTCCAGTTCGATCCTGGATGGAACCAGTTAATGTTTTTTTATTTGCTAAATAATTGAGGTTAATGATGGTGTTGGAGGTTGCGTGAGATTATTCTCCTAAAAATTCCCATTGCGTATTTTGAGAAATATGCCACATTCAGGCGAAACCGTTAAAAAACCACAACATGTGTTAGGTATTCCCATTAGATTTGAAATGATACCCACTTCGTAGTAATCAGGTCAGAAGAACCGGGTCCAAATCGGTTTTTGTATCCTGACTTTCGGATCAAATAACCAGGTCCGTCCCCAATAGATTAATACATTCTCGGAATCAGCATAAAAATCAGTTGATATCTCCAGAATGGTAGATTTTAAGAAGAAAATTCATAAAAATCATTCTCGTACATTTTTTTTTGGATTTTTTTGGGACTTCTACGACTTTGCTTTTAAAGGCATAGCCTAGTTCAATGTTTGCTATTTTCATGCACATTTGGACAGAACTAATAATAATTTCAGTGTTGAAAGAAGCATATAAATATATAAGCCCGAAAATTTGGGAGCATGTGAAGATGTAAGAAAGTATTAGTCAGCTGTACCGACAGAGATATACCCTCAGCATCGGACATAAAAAAGACGTAAATAAAATACTTCTGTCGTCTATAGGTCTTTTTTTAGTTTTTGGCCGAATTTCTCAGGGACAAAAATTGTAACGTCGTAACTAGGGTGTTGCCAAAAATTTAAAAATTATCCCAGACAAGTCATTAAACTGCACTGTTTCCACACTTTGTGTGGGAGGTACCCGAAAGAGTGGTCCAATGTTGTAAATTTTCGGACATAAACCGAGTCCGTAAGAAATAATACGATGTACAACGCTTGGACCAAAAATAACCCTTCGAGGGTTATCTTATGTACCATATGCAAAGATATGACCATTTTAGCGAACATTTTTGAACTCTTTTAGGTGAGGTACCGGAAGGAGTGAACCGATATGGTCTATCTTCGAACTTAGTATAAGTTTTAACAAAATATTACGATACCCGAAATTTGAACGTAATCTGTAGTTCGGTTCGAGAGTTACAGTGCGCCCCAGCCAGCCAGATAGACGGACGGACATGGCTAAATCAACTACAAATTGTCTGAAACGGAATTCGTGCAAACATACTGGGGTCTTGAGCCTATAACGAAAGAGAGGATTTTATAAAACATTTTATAATAATTTTGGTTGAATTATTGTTGACCTTTGGACTTTATTAACTTTTGATTTTGTTTGGCTTTAGGTCAGAAAGAAAAACAATAAGATTTTGTTTTTTTTTATTTTGGTTTTATTATTCCAATATTTCGACCCTCTCCGAAGGTCATCATCAGGGAAATTGACTTTAAAAGAAACAATTAACAATTATTTTATAAATATTAAACAAAAATGTTTTTAACAATAATTACATTTTGTTTTCTTAGTGACTGTCAAATATGCACATCTTGTATTATGCACGAGTATTTTACAACTAAACTAAAGCTTTTTTATGTTTCCTATTGCATTCCTATAAATTTGTGCACAGTGTTCCGTATCCATTTTGTAGTTTATACGATTTTCCACTGGCACATTTATGATGTGAAGCATCTCTAGCATATATCTTCGTTTATAGTTTCTTTCCTGTGCTAATATTTCAACGTCTTTAAAATTAGGCGTGTATCCTGTGGTTGCACAGTGTGCTGCAAGGGCAGTTTTTTGTTCTGGTGGTTTGCCTTTATTCTTCTGGTCCGACTTGTGACCACTTATTGTAGTCTTCAGCTTATTTTTTGTTGTGCCAACATATACCTGAGGGCATATGTTGGACGAGTCCCCGTTGCATTTTATTTTATATACGACGTTTGATTTTTCGTCGTTTGGAACCTTCGTTTTGGTCTTGCTAAAGAAATTATTGTTTGTGTTGTGGCTTTTTAAGGCTAATTGGTATTGTTTGTTATTGTATAGGTTTGAGTGAGAAAATCTCTCTGAAAAACCAGGCACATACGTGAATCTCTTATATATTTTGGCTTCTTTTTGATCTTTGCTCTCATTTCTTGTGTTTGTTACATACATAGATGGGCAAAATGTCTCTTAAATAGAATTTAAGGGAAAATTAGAACGGGGTTTTTGTTAAAATTTGTTTGCTTTTTTAATATTTTTTAAACACAGACGGTATCTTAACAAGTCCAAAAAACTGTTATATTAAAAAAAATGTGCAAAATTACCCGTAAATGTTTATTTATGTTGTAACAACGAAAAAGAGAAACAAAACATAGCAACGCTGGCGTGCAAGAAAGCCCATCTATGGTTACATGTTTGATTAGTTCGTGGATCGTGTTGGGAGGGAAATCATTCATTTTTAAGATATTTTTAATTTTGGTTTTGTTTTTGGCATGAAATTGTTGGTCGCTTATGTTCAAAACTCTTCTTATAAAGTTTGTTGCAGTATTGATTTTTATCCCTCGGGGGTGTTTAGAATAGTAATTTATAAGTCTGCCCGAGGCTGTTGGCTTCTGATACCAATCTAGGAAAAGCGTGTTACCTTTTCTATGTACAATGGAATCCAGGTATGGTAAGCAATTGTCGGTTTCACTCTCTATTGTGAACTGTATTTGTTTATTATATACTAGCAAAATGCCCGCTACTTCGTAAGCGGAAAAGAAATAATATATAAATAAACAATATTTAAAATCAAGGACCTTAGCTCAAATTTTACAGTTTTAGCTCTACTTGTTCACCCAATGTCAATGGTATTACATGTAGAAACCTTTCTTAGCTCTTTCTTTTAGCTCTACTTGTTCACCCAATGTCAATGGTATTACATGTAGAAACCTTTCTTACATTGAAAGGCGGATTTAAATAAACATTCTGATCCTATCTCAACAATTATCCTCATACCAAATTCATTTATCGATTCACCCAATACCAGTGCTTCAATATTTAGTATTATTTAATACTTCTAGTACACTTATTGTACGACCACCTCTAACAATGAACCTGAAAAATGAATAATATATCAGAATTTCACTTCTATTCCTTAGCCCAATACCAAATTTATTGCAATTTTGTACTTTTCACTAATTCATTGCTACATCCAACGTCAAATTTAATAGCATTTAGCACATTTCGTATTTCTCAATAAATCATCCAGCCCTCAGCCTAATTTTGGAATTTGTATGCATTTTAAAAAATCCGTATCTAAACACCAACACAATCCCTCATACAACAATTCGAAATTCCACCTATATCCCATCATGCAACACCAAACTGGTACCAAAGTTAGTACATATAGTATGTATAAGTTTCAAAAATTACTTCCTTTTATCCAAAACTATATCCCAACCGCGATTTAGTGTTTTTCGTATACATTAGTACGAATTTCCAAAACTTCCTCTCTATCTCCACTCTAAACGTCAACTGCTATACTAATACCGAATTTCACAATTTCAACTCTACCCCTTTACACAATAACAATTTGGACCGCATTCTGTGCCATTTAGTAATTTTCGTACACTTATTGCACGCATATCCACAACCACATCCATATCTCAACCCTACACACTAACAGCGGCTATAATACCAAATTTCCGAATTTCACCTCTATTCATATGAAAGTACGAATTTCAACAACTATCTCCAACAGGAATAACGAATTTCAGGATTCCACCTCTATCCATCCACCCAAGTCTAAATTGTAGCAAATTTAGTACCATTTATTACTTTTCGTACATATAAGTACGAATTTCCAAAACTTCCTCAATCCCACACTCCAACAGAAACCTTAACTCGAAATTTCAGGATTCCAGCTCTATTCGTTCACCCAAATATAAATTGTACCAAATTTAGTACCATTTAGTACTTTCCGTACCCATAAGTACGAACTTCCAAAACTACCTCAATGCTACACTCCATAAGTAATCTTAATTATAAATTTCAGGATTCCAGCTCTATCTGTTCACCCAAATCAAAATGTACCAAACTTAGTACCATTCCGTACGCATAAGTACGAATTTCCGAAACTTCCTCAATCCTACACTCCATAAGTAATCTTAATTCCAAATTTCAGGATTCCAGCTCTCTCCGTCCACCTAAATTTAAATTGTACCATATTAAGTACCATTTAGTACTTTCCGTACCCATAAGTACGAATTTCCAAAACTAAGTCAATCCTACAGTCCAACAGTAACCTTAATTCGAAATTTCAGGATTCAAACTCTATCCGTTCAACTAAATTTAAATTGTACCAAATTGAGTACCATTTAGTACTTTCCGTACCCATAAGTACGAATTTCCAAGACTAACTCAATCCTACACTTCAAAAGTATATAAATTCCAAATTTCAGGATTCCAGCTCTATTCGTTCACCCAAATCCAATTTGTACCAAATTTAGTACCGTTTACTACTCTTCGTACCCATAAGTAAGAATTTTCAAAACTACCTCAATCCTTCACTCCATCAGTAATCTTAATCCCAAATTTCAGGTTTCCATGCCTATCTAAATCCAAATTGTACCAAATTTAGTACCATTTAGTACTACTCGTACACATAAGTACGAACTTCCAAAATCATTTCCTTATATCAACACCACTTCCCAACCTTGATTCCCATACCAAATATGAAGATTGTAGCTATATCTGCTCAAAATATACAATTGGTACCAAATTTAGTAACTTTTCGTACACTTATAGGTCGAATTTCCAAAAACCCTTTTGTACATCTTTCTAACTCTCCATCAGTTACCCTTATACCAAATTTCAGGATTCCAGCTCTATTCGTTCACCCAAATATAAATTGTACCAAATTTAGTACCATTTAGTACTTTCCGTACCCAAAAGTACGAACTTCCAAAACTACCTCAATGCTACACTCCATAAGTAATCTTAATTATAAATTTCAGGATTCCAGCTCTATCTGTTCACCCAAATCAAAATGTACCAAACTTAGTACCATTCCGTACGCATAAGTACGAATTTCCGAAACTTCCTCAATCCTACACTCCATAAGTAATCTTAATTCCAAATTTCAGGATTCCAGCTCTCTCCGTCCACCTAAATTTAAATTGTACCATATTAAGTACCATTTAGTACTTTCCGTACCCATAAGTACGAATTTCCAAAACTAAGTCAATCCTACAGTCCAACAGTAACCTTAATTCGAAATTTCAGGATTCAAACTCTATCCGTTCAACTAAATTTAAATTGTACCAAATTTAGTACCATTTAGTACTTTCCGTACCCATAAGTACGAATTTCCAAGACTAACTCAATCCTACACTTCAAAAGTATATAAATTCCAAATTTCAGGATTCCAGCTCTATTCGTTCACCCAAATCCAATTTGTACCAAATTTAGTACCGTTTACTACTCTTCGTACCCATAAGTAAGAATTTTCAAAACTACCTCAATCCTTCACTCCATCAGTAATCTTAATCCCAAATTTCAGGTTTCCATGCCTATCTAAATCCAAATTGTACCAAATTTGGTACCATTTAGTACTTTTCGTACACATAAGTATGAATTTCCAAAACTACCCACATATCTCAATTGTACACTTCAACGGTAATCTAAATTCCAAATTTCAGGTTTTCAGCTCTATCCGTTCACCCAAATCCAAATTGTACCAAATTTAGTACCATTTAGTACTACTCGTACACATAAGTACGAACTTCCAAAATCATTTCCTTATATCAACACCACTTCCCAACCTTCAGAATTCTAGCTCTTCCCGTTTGCCTAATACAAAGGGTACCATATTTAGTACCTTTTAGTACTTTTCGTACCCTTCTAGGTCGAATTTCCAAAAACCCAGCCTTATCTCACCCCTACACACCGACAGCAACCCACAGTCAAAATTTCAGCTTTCTAGCTTCAGCGGTTTCGTCTGGGCGATGATATGTCACTCACTCACTCACTCACTCACTCACTAAGCTCTTTTATATATATAGATAAGTTTAAGTTGGGAAATTGCAGTAATGACATTGTTGTATAAGGAGACGTTACAATCAGTTCATTGTCCCAATTTGAACTTCTATATCTCAAAAATGGTAAAACCTACGAAAATATCATTAAGGACAATCTTGTACAGCTACAACATTTTCTTTAGTTCCATTTTGATAGGGCTTGCGGTTTCCCAACAAAATCGTGGAAACCTAAAAAACCATAAAATATGAACTTTGATCACGATTTATTTAAAAAGCACTCCGGCACTTGTTTTTTATACCCTAACGAGGGTATATCACCAATATTTTTAAAAATTTAACATAGTTGAAGCCAAGGTTTACCCTTTTAGAACATGCGACTTGTGATTGTATATTATACAAATTAAATGTTTTTGGCTAAAATGAGATGTTTTTGGACGTGGCTAAAAATATTGGCATCAATAATTAATTTGCGTGGAAGCTGTGGCTATATTTATGTTAAAAAATAGGTAAAATGGGTTGAAGCCAACGCGTCTTTTTTATTTTCTCTTGATTTGTGAATAAACCAAACATTTCCCGATTTTCCTGTCAAAGTAAAAGCAGAAGCAAACTAAATACGGATCATCTCACTAATGTATTACTTTTCAAAATTTGATCTCCATCTACCATTAAATGATGCTGACATTTTGAAGCCAGATTTACAGTGTTTTTTGACATTTTCTTCTAAAAATCGTACATAGGATTGTAGAGCTCGCTATTCTGAGTTGTTTGAAATATGTGTCGTGAATGTAGTCTACACAGCTATATAGAAATCTGCATCCAAAAGCGGAAATTTTGTGCGAACATTTTTCTAAAAATCATATTTTTCGGGCCTAATATTTGCAATTGTCATTGGAATACCTCGTACTCCATTGCACATTTTGTTTTTTTACGTTACAGATCCAATAAATCATTCCCCGTGAAAATTCATCTACTAAAACGCGAGTTACAAGATATTCCAAAGTAGAAAAATCACCTAAAAATGTTTTTGAAAATATCGCGTATTATATCGCGTTTTCTGCGGTTCGTTTCCAATGCAATGAAACAACTAGTACAGCATCTTCGTTTTAGCGGAAACAGAGATTTGAAAACTTCAATGATAAGGGAACTACATTCATTTTATCCCAAAAAAAAGTGTGGGATGCTACATCCACGGTTCTTGATTGATCGCCTTGAAATAGATATATATCGATGTAGATTTTTATGGTAGACATTGAAATCGGATGCGGACAAAAATTATATTCACTTTGCGCAAATTAGCGATATTTTATAGGTTTTTTAGTGCTAAGATGCAGCCGATGCTACATCTTAGCCTCCAAATTAAATTTCGAAAAATATAAACAAATTAAAAGATATGGTCTTTCTGTACATGAAAATCACATGCGGACAAAATGATTTTGATAATTACGCGATTTACACGTATTTTAAAATGCATATAAATTAAAATGGGTTATGTGACCTCTATTTCCATTTCAGAAGCCTTGATATATATCCTCAGCAACCCAATTATCTTCCTCAATAGGAAAGCTTTTATATGAATGTCTATAAAACAAAATCCGTATATTTTAATCGAAGATTTAAGCAAAATGAAGGAAGTATTCCTATAGATTTTTCCAAAATTTTATTTTTTCAAACAAAAAATTATTTTTTTAACCAAAATATGTGTTTATTTTGGCTGTGACATCGAAACTACCAATCTGTATGATTTTAGTCTCATTTGATTCGCCGTGAAGTTTTGCTTTCATACGAATTTTTTCGTAATTTTATAGCGGGTAAATGGACCTTTATTTTGAAAAAAGTAGACTTACATTCAATAATTTATCAATTTATTATACATTTTGCGAGTACTGAGTAACATTTAACAAATATTATGCAATCTACTAACTAAAGCCACTTCCAGATAACTTTTTAGTAGCAATTGCTCGCGGTAAAATAATTAGCGTTTTAATAATAATTTTTTCTTTAAAACGAAAATAAAACCGCCATAACTTTTGTCCGCATCAACAAAAAACTGGCTCCCGAGCGGATTCGTACTGGGAATTTGTTTCTTGACCTATGTACAAAAAATCTTTGATGTAGCGCGAAAAAAAATTAAAATTTTTTTTGGAATGGAATATGCAATATTTGACAACATTTGTGATATACACTTTCATACGGGCAAAATGTGCCTCGTCGAAATAATGGTTTTAGACCCCAAGTATGTTTGGACGAAATGTGTTTCAGAGAATTTGGAGTTGATTTAGCCATGTCCGTCCGTCTGTCTGGCTGGAGCGTACGATAACTCTCGAACGGATCAACCGATGCGGTCCAAAATTTGGCTTTCGTAATATTTTGTCCAAACTTAGTTTAAGTCCGAAGATAAGACATATCTGGCCAATCCTTCAGGTACCTCCCCCATAAATGTTCAAAAATGTTCGGAAAAATTGTGCGCACGATAACTCATGAAGGGAGTGACCGATTTTGGTCCATACTTTACACATCCTCATATATCTACCATATGTATATCAGGTCTGAATATGGACTATATTTGTCCACTCCTTCGGTACCTCCCACAAAGAATTTCGGATAAGTTCACCTTAAGACCTGCTCTCGCATCACTTTTGTTGAAGCAACTTGCATTCGCTGCCTTAATTACAACGGTAAATGCTTTTTCAGGGACAAGTCCATACTTCTTGAGAAAACAGCCCAAAAGGTGTCCAAACTTAGTTTCAGTTTGAAGATTGGCAACAAAATGTCACTAAAATATGCAAACAAATCTCACTAAAATATGCACGATATCTCTTGAACGGGGCAACCAAATTAGTCCAAACGTTGAATTTTGAATTTTTTTATTCATTTAAAGTTAGTTCAAGAGCACCGTACTCGTTGTTTGAGGGTATAAAAAGTCCGGCCCTACCAAAATTTACGGATTTTTTAATTGCTTTATTGTATGATGTAGTTCCCATATAAAAGTACCTACCAAGTCCACGTCCTCAACCGATATTGTGTGTGTGGTGGAAAATTTCAAATGGAGGTGACCTAAAACCGGTCAGAAGAGCCAACCCTCAAAGCGGTTTAGAATTGTCTGGCCAATTTTTGTTATGATTAAGTCCCCATATTGCGGTACCTACCAAGTTCACGTTTCCAATCGATATTGTCTGCGTGGTGAAAAAATTGCAAAACGTAGACTTTTATTGATATTTTTTTGCAAGGTTCTTCTTAAAAAGATCTCAAAATACCAAAAATTGAGCAATAATTTTGTGTGGACTGTAAATGTCAAAGTTTCAATTTTTCAGCAAAAAAGGGACAGGTTTTTGGATCAAAAAAGGGTAAGAAATAATAATCAAAAAGACAAGATTTTAATGTACTTGATAAGCTCACAAATATATATGATGATCGGTATAGACATTTTCAAGCTATTTCGAGAAAAAAAGAGTTTAAAATTACGATGTTGAAACAAAACACAATGAGTTTTTCTTTCCAACGCTTTTCAACATGAGAAAATAAAAATTGTTTCAATATAAGGACCTTAAAAAATGTTTGGCCTAAGAACCCAAAATCCTTTTGGGGTTTTGATCTGCTAACCGAATATCATGCCCACTTGGAATTTCGCACCGCCCAGACCATGACCCGGAAATTGTTACACAGTGTTATTGATGCTTTGATAAAAAATGTTGTTTCGGTTTTATAATTTATATATGAGCCTGAAGGTATGCAATATTAAATGTGTATTTATTTTGTTGTAATTTTTCGCATTAATTACTAAAATCCCTAAAGTGTGCTTATTCTGAAAATTCGACTCAATTACTACCTATCTATGAAGGATGTTGATTTTTTTTAATTGCGGTTCAGATGTTGGTCTATAGTCCATAACTTAAGGAATTTGCTTTTGTTCCGTATTTTAGAAATATTTCCCATTCAAGGACTATTTCCCATATTTCGGTCCGAAACCAGATAGATCATATTGGGATACGTAAGACTCTCATTCAAGGTGTTAGACATCCGATCGATTAATTCAATGTAGCAGTCAAGTGCGATCTTACACAGGATGGAAACAGGGAGTGGAGTAAGTGAAAAACTACAGATTTCAAAAGCCTAGTTCGCTCAACTTATCCTCTTGATAGAAGACGACATTTCTTTTCCCTATAATAGCTCTGGTCCTTTACGCGCAAGAATCTTCAAGTTTTACCACTTTTTACTCGAAAAGCGTTCCTTTACTTCAGACACCATATAATTCATATGGAAGCAGTTTACAACTTTTAATACTTTTGCCGGTTTTACAATTTTCTAAAGTAAAGGAACAGGCCAAATGTATTACCACAATGTCAAGGAAAATACCACTCCTTTCACACAGGAGCAACATCTATATTTGGGTATTAATTGGATCAGGACTGTCGTCAGGTTACTGAAGGGAAGAACGCTGTATATGATAAAGTGTCGTGGTACTAACCAAATTTTGGAAAAGGCCGCTAACTGTAAACGCATTCATCACAATTAATTTTGCAGAATATTCACATAATTCTGGGAACATAGAGTCCAATTTAAAAAATCTTATGATGGAATTTTTACTATTTGTATATTTTCTTTTCTAAATACTATGGGGTCACACGGTCCACCTCTTCCCTACAAATAGGTCTTTGTTACACGAGCAAAAATGATTCGAACATTGGTTTCAAAAATGGCCCCATCCGGAATTGAACCGGAACCTTCTGCTTGTTGGCAGACGTGACAACCACTACACCATGGAACCGATTTGAATTGATTTCTTGTCAATTTTCTGAAAATCTACACTTTTTTTCAAAATCTTCCTCTAAAAATAAAGCAGATGTAATATCATCTTCATAGCAAAGTGAACAAGAAATTGTCTCAAATATATTCTCTAAAATAGCCAAGTAAATTTAGTCACTATTCTCTCCGTCTGCAACTGAATAGATCATTTAAATTTCAATTAAAAGTATTCGACATGCTATAGATTTCTTTGTATTTATGTGCCACAAGTATCTGGCTATCTATCTATCCCATTCATCGCAATGCAGTGGCATTGGATGACGGACGCTATACGATACGCGGCAGCATCAAATGTTAAATGCCACGCAAAGTGATATAAATAAGATTCTGTTCTAAGAGAAGGTATTGTTTTTCTCAATATTAAGTACGATGGATGTCTAGTAATTAGATATAATGCAAATTGACGTAAGTAATAAAAAATTGGAGTAGATTTTCTGTTGACTTTTCGTGGTAAAAAGATATGAGGATCAGAGATTGGACCTTGTAATATAGACATATAAATTACAAAGGACATATCTTTGGGATGGGGGTTCAGTTTTTTTCTGAAAGGTGTACCAAACTTCTATCCATATGAACAATATGTATAAGGTAATTTAAAGATCATATAATATCCGATCCTAACCGTTCATATAATACCCGTTGATTGTGTTGGCTTAGCTACGCTCTCAATACCTTACCATTGCAACAATGTTTTAAGATGAGTCACGCCCTGAGTCTCTATAAGGACCCATTAAACCATACGGAATGAAAATACCAGCTATCTTCCTTTCAACATCTTTTTGGTGTACTGGGCGTCTTCCCTGCGGATTTCATTGAATTGGTTGTCTTGTTATATCACTAGCATCCTATCCACTTCAATTTCCATTCTATTACATCCAGATAAATTGGCTCTCATAGCCTTTTGTTTAGTATTTTGTTGGGCCCGTACATTTTTAAAAAGCGTCTCAGGTGATCGATATGGTCTGCGCTTTCGTCGGTGTTTGTGATAGCTCCCAAATTCAGATATTGTGTAAAGTGGGCGGATTTCATACATCCTCCGTTATTAAAGCGATGTGAAATATTTATGATGACGACATTGTCACGGAAGCAATCCCAGAATGAGATCAAGATGACAGGTGAAGAAAAGAGGCCAGCCGATTGTCTGGGAGAACTACGCATAGGCAATGTTTGAAACCTGAGGATCGCAAGCCCCGTACACGAAAAGGATATATGTAATACTTTATGTGCAAATTACAGAAGCATAAGTCTACTTCTCGTATGTCACAGAATCAGTCCGTTGGGCGTCGCGTTGACGAATTATTACAACAACCACATTAAAATTTCGTAGTTGGGTGAAGACATAACATAGCCACACGCAGAGAAAAAATATGATTGATCCAACAATATTCGAAGAACAAAATATGTATTCTAAAGATATGTAGGGTATAATTAAATTTGTCATTCCGTTTGCAACACATCGAAATATTCATCACAGACCCTATAAAGTATATATATTCTTGATCAGGGTAAAATTCTAAGTCGATATAACAATGTCCGTCTGTCCGTCTGTTGAAATCAAGATACAGCTCGCAATTTTTAACATAGAGCTTTGTAATTTGGTATAGAAGTTTCTATTACTCCTAGGATGTTTGGTATTGCAAATGGTCCTCGTTTTGATATAGCTCCCATAGAACGGTACCGCACGATTTTCGGTATTTTGAAGGTTTTAGCTTCATTATCACACCGAAATTGCTGAAATTTTGTATTTAGTCTTCGTTGGTGGTATAAAATGTTCCCCCATAAATTTGTCGGTAAAGGTCCACACCTTAATATAGCCACCATAGAACGGTATCTCCCGATTTGCTGTATTTTGAAGGCTGTGGCCTCAATATTTCGCCGAAATGGCTGAAATTTGGTATTTGGTCTTCATTCGGGGTATAAAACTGTCCATATGAAATTTGTCGGTATAGGTCCACGCCTTTATATAGCCCCCATAGAACGGTACCTCCCGATAAAATACAAAAAACGTTAATGACAATTAGTTTGAGCGCATGAAAAAGTGTATAAATCATGCTGGAGACTTCTTAAGAAAACAACAAAACTATTTGTGATGATAAAAATTAGCGTTTTCATTGTTAGACCAGAAACTTCTCTAGTTCTCCTCGTATAAGCAGCATGGCATTCTTGCTTAAGACATTTCTGGTAAAAGAATTAAGAACGGCCGAGCCATAATCGAACTAGGTTGCCCTTTTTATACCCTCAGCATTTATGCTAACGAGGGTGTATACACTTTCATACGGGCAAAATGTGCCTCATCGAAATAATGGTTTTAGACCCCAAGTATGTTTGGACGAAATGTGTTTCAGACAATTTGGAGTCGATTGAGCAATCCGATTGTCCGTCTGTCTGGCTGGCTGGAGCGCACGATAAGTCTCGAACGGATCTGCCGATTCGGTCCAAAATTTGGCCTTAGTAATATTTTTTCCAAACATAGTTTTAGTTTGAAGATAAGCCGATGTCCACTCCTTCAGGTACCTCCCCCACAAAAGTTCAAAAATGTTCGGAAAATGTGTTCATACGGTAACTCTTGAAGGGAGTGGCCGAAATGATCCATACTTTACACATCCTAATATATAAACTAGATATAGGTCAGGTTCAAATATGGACTATATTTGTCCACTCCATCCGGGACCCCCAACACAAAATATCGGATAAGTTCACTTTATGACCTGCTATCGAATCACTTTGATTTTTGTTGAAGAAACTTGCATTCGCTGCCTCAATTACAATGGTCAACGTTTTTTTTTCAGGGGCAAGTCCATACTTCTTTAGCAAACATCCCGAAGGGTGTAAAAACCCCTTATGGCACCATATGTAGTGGCGTCAATCTAGATCCATTTCTTTTAGTATCTCCTCCGCAAAACTTTTGATCTCTAATCCTAATGAATATTTTTGTCGGTTCAAATTCCCAAAATTCTTAAAAACCCCTAAAAAATTGTTTCAATATATACAGGCTGAGGGTATATCTCTGTCGGCAAAGCCGACTCATACTTTTTTACTTGTTTAACCAGAAATGACTTCAGTAATAATAGCAGCCGCTTATGTACCGAGCCCTTTACTCCTTATCACGAGTGTGCGTTGCATTGCCTTGAGAAAAGATGAGGTCAAACATAACGGGCGAAAAGATTTGAGTACTGCGTAACTCGCCCTGCCATGTTTGGGAATGAAAACTACCCTTGCTTATTGACAGACTAAAGCATTGTAAGGCGTTGCAAATTCAAGCCAGCTTTTTCACTACCTTCTGAAGTGGGACCTTTATGTTCCGGACTGGTCCCGCTGCTTTGTACGGCGAAAAACTCATTATGGTTTATTTGACTACGAGTTGTCGATTTTTGGTGCTTCTTTTTGATGCACTGGGCATTCCGTATGGACGGGTATTTCGCTTTGCGGTTTCTTCGATTGTTCCCCTTTTTTTCTCAGTTTAATTAACCATTAATTAGGTTAGTGTATGGGTTTTAGACATTAACAACTTAACGTCAATAGTTTTCAGGAATTTAACTTGTCATAAAACTCAAGAAAATGGATGATGTTAATTATTTTGACAAACACTCTGACATGCCAACATTGTCACTAATTAATTTGCTGATTGATTTCATTTCATCTCTGACTCTGTAAACCACACTGAATCATTACGTCATACACACTCTACGAGGTCTTTGTATCAATGTTCGTCATTATAATTTGTAGTGCTACACGTCGATATGAGTCTTTCACATTTCTTTAGGAATGACTAATACAATGTTGTGTACTAACAACAAAATACATATGTTGCATGCCACTACAACATGCAGCATGCTTGTCTTGTACTTATAAGGGGTGATTAGGATGTACGTTATTCTATAAATAGACAATGAAATTGTGAAAACAATGTATTTGTGTTAATACAACGAACGGTTCCATAGTGTAGCGGTTATCACGTCTGCTTTACACGCAGAAGGTCTCCAGTTCGATCCTGGATGGAACCATCAAAAGGCAAGATTTGGACAATCCTTTTACAAGAGAATAATAAAAAAAACATAAAAATGAAAAAGACTTGGGTCGGATGGGATTTTGATGGATGAATTATGTGAAGGACTGAAGGAAAACCTGAGACGTTTTGTAGGTTTAGTAGGTATGTAGGTTCAAAAAGTTTCTGATTTCATCAGCACCAAAAAGAATACTGCATCCATCAGTGGCATAACCTTAACATCTGAAAGCAATTCTAGAAGTGCAAATATCATATTACCATAATACGAAAACTCAGTTTTATGGTCTGTTCCGTTACTTTTTAAAATGGTAAAGTGGCAAAAGTTTTGAGCTGTTTCATACGAATTGTGTGGTATCTGAAATAAGTGAACATTTTTCGAATAAAACGTGGTAAAACTTGAAGATTCTTGCACGTAAAGAAACAGAGCATTAGTGATAAAATACAGATTTACAATAGATGTCTCATGTTCTGCAATATAAAGTAAACTAACTAATAACAACATATTGATTTAATAAGGTAATGTAATGGTAAGCTTTTCTAAAGTTTTGACAACTGAGAGCAAACATGATGGAAAATAGTTTTCTTTCTTACCGCTTAAATCTCACTAAAGCAAAATACGGTAAATACTTCACAAAGTACGTTTATTATTTTATGAAGTACGATTAGTATTAGACCAAGTACAGCTATATACATATTTAAGTTTATATATGTAAGCCGAATTAGCTCTATACATTACTTTGTTCGCCTGCTTACAACAAATTACCCAAAAAAAAACGTTCAAGAACACGCTGTAATTGATAATGAGCTGAAAGCAGAATGACATGAAAACTGTATGTTTGTCATGTGACGTCAAACGGTTCCATAGTGTAGCGGTTATCACGTCTGCTTTACACGCAGAAGGTCTCCAGTTCGATCCTGGATGGAACCATCAAAAGGCAAGATTTGGACAATCTATTTTGCAAGATGAACAATTAGTAATAATTTAAATGAATTTATGTTTAGTAACTACTTGTGGGAAAATGGACTCAAAGACTTTACAGTGCATTGAACATTTTGATAGCACACCTTGTAGGAATATTTTGCATTTATATAAAGAAATAGTATCGCATAAATAAAATAGATGTTCGAAGCTGTATTAAGCAGGACGGAGTCATGATTGGGCACGCAACAAGGTGTGCAAATTTAAGTTGCCAAAAATTTCGTAACGATCGGACCAAAAATGCAACATGTAGCCTGATTACAAGGTTTAGATTGGCGGACTGGCACACATAGGTCGACTCACTTTAATGTTGGTATGTATATGGGTGAATATTGTGAAATGACTGGGGGTCGAAAACGGCAAAATGCGAAAAATAGGATTAAATATATATATTTCGGCTTATACTGTTTTATAAGACAATTTTATGCATTGATTAGCGGTAGATGGACCATGTATATTTATGGATTTTAAGGATTTTTAAAAAACCACGGGAATGACAGTAGTCCCATGGAAATTACATTTTTTCTTCTGCATTTCTAAAAATGCTTTTAATGGTGCAATGCTGTATTTGATGGTATGTTTAATAACACGGTGCTACAGTGAAAATTTGCAGGGGTTCTAATGCATAAATTCGGTTTTGTGGGAGTCCACAGAAGACGAAAATACCTTTGGTTTCTTTGGGTCACTTCGGTTTTTCATTATATAACGGTAAATGTAGTGAAAAATGGGCTTTCTTGGATTTTCAACTTTAAATGGACATTACTACTTTTTTCCACAACCGATTTGCACACACTGTATTTCATTATAAAGGGGAGATTAATGCCTTTCAAACAAGCCATATATTTTTAAAATTGGTTGACAAATGGCTAATTAATAGTGGTTTTAGTGTGACAAAAACGCATTAAAAAACAGTAAAATGTTTTTCTTTGTGCTCTAGGCTGCGTAAACGACACCTAACAGTACAATTATTTACTGTTAGCAAGTAGGAAATTTAGTTGGCTTTCCAAAATGGGAAAAACCAACAAAATCCGTTGAAAAATGAATGCGTTATGGCATTTTTTGTGTGTCAACTTTTTGGTTTTTTTTATATTTTCCTTTATAAAACATTGACATCTTGTGCGTAACTGTTAAACAGGATAATCACAATTAGAATCATACATGCTAAGATACCCATCTTTTATAAAGGAAAATATGAAAAAATTCAAAAAGTTGAAACACAAAAAATGCCATAACGCATTCATTTTTCAACCGATTTCGTTGGTTTTTCCCATTTTGGAAAGCCAACTAAATTTCCTACTTGTTAACAGTAAATAGTTGTACTGTTAGGTGTCGTTTACGCAGGCTAGAGCACAAGGAAAATCATTTTACTGTTTTTTAATGCGTTTTTGTCACACTTAAACCACTATTACTTAGCCATTTGTTAAGCGATTTTAAAAATCTATGACTTGTTCGAAAGGCATTACTCTCCCCTTTATAATGAAAAACAGTGTGTGCAAATCGGTTGTGGAAAAAAGAAGTAATGTCCGTTTAAATTTGAAAATCCAAGAAAGCCCATTATTCACTACATTTACCGTTATAAAATCAAAACCCGAAGTGACCCAAAGAAACCAAAGGTATTTTCGTCTTCTATGGACTCCCACAAAACCGAATTTGTGCATCAGAAATCCTGCAAAAAAATTTTGTCCACTTTTGTATCACAGTGTAATTATATAATAAATTTATTAAATAATTATCATAGATTGAATAATCTCAAATTTATATAGAAAATATCATTCCCGTGTTCCTTTTGTCATTACCGTGGTTAGAAAATACCCAAGGTAATGAGTACACGACAATGATGGAAACGTCAATATTCTTAGATTTAAATGTGCAAGTCTTATTTTCTATAAAATAATTTAATACCGACTAAAAATTAACAAATTTCAATTAGGAAATTATAACATAAATAACGGAAAAAATAATCACCACCTTAATGACTAAAATTCAGAAACATGCACAAAAAAGTCTAAACACTTCAATCGTTCTCAAACAACTGACGGCATTTTTCACTTCTGTTGATTATTTTTAAAGTAACGGGAATTGTCGTTACATTGACAGATTATATATAAACAAAAAACCCGTTTAAAGCATTTTTTCTTAATAAACACATTGGCCCACGGGAATGACAACAAATAGGGATAGGTATGTGTTTATCATCCAACAATCATTGATCAATTTCGCGAATCAGGAAATCTACAATCCAAGTTCCCGCAGAATCAAAAGTAAAACCTCACCACTATCATGTTGTTTCCATAACATTATCTACATTATACTCTTATTTCATTTAATATTATCCTTATTTTTTAATCCATTTTAATTTTTTAGTTAACTTTTATTGCTCACTTTTGCATATCTCAATTCCAACTTACCCTAAAATCAATCATATCTCTTTAGTTTCCAACACAAGGAGAACAATTTGTTTATTCATATTCTTAATTATACACAATGCTGACTGCTTTATCTCAAGAAAATGTAATTATGATGCAATCGGGTAGATTGCACAATAATTCCACAGACGTCACTAATAACTTAGTTAGAATCCTTGCTAAGCAAAGAAAAGGGTTAAAAATCTGCCATATTAATTCGCAGAGTCTTTTGAATAAGATTGACGAATTCAAATATCTCTTCGAAAACTCGGGAATTGATATAGTGTGCGTATCGGAAACCTGGCTCAGTTCTTCTATTCCTGACTCCTTAGTGAATCTAAAGGGATATTCTATATTTCGATCGGATAGAGAGCAACGTGGCTGGGGTGTTGCAATTTTAACCAAAAACAACATTAATGCTAGATTCCACACCAGATCCATAGTAGGCGATGAAATTGAGCATGTATTCATTGAAGTTAAATCGAACAATAGTAAAATGTTAATCGGTTGTATATATAGACCAAACAATAATATCGATCTTGCTAAACTTCATGACATTCTTGAAGTAGTAACGTTGGGCTATCACGAAGTAGTAATAACCGGTGACTTCAATTCTAACATACTCGTAGATTCCACTCTGTCTGACAATATGCTGTCGTTAGGACTACATACTGTGAATAATACCTTACCCACTCATTTCTCCCCAACCACAAACACACTCTTAAACCTATGCTTTGTAAACAATCAGAACAATATTCTTTTATACGACCAGATCTCTGCGTCTTGTTTTTCCAAACATGACCTTATTTTCCTTACTTATAACTTCAATGTACCACAGCCTGAACAAACCTATTCATTTCGCAATTATAATAGATTGGACTACAGTGCCTTGGAAGAGAAATGGCTGTACATTAACTGGAATGAAATTTACAATTTAAACTCGGTTGACCAACAGTCAGATTTCATCCAGCAAAATATTCTTTTTCTTTATAATGAGACTGTCCCTATAAAAACAAAACGTGTCGATGGTACTAATAAGCCTTGGTTTAACTCAGATATCAAAACGTATATTGCCGATAGAGATAGAGCGTATAACCGGTGGAAACGTTACAAAACACTCGAACTCCATGACGAATTTCGTTCAGCCAGAAGTAGAGTTAACAAACTTATAAATCTCGCTAAAACTGAATATTACACAACTAAATTCAATCAAGCAGTAGACACCAAAAGCAGGTGGAGAGTCATTAATGAAATTGGCGTTGGTAAGCCTAGAGCTGCCGTATCTAAACCATAGCCGACCAAGAAGAGCGAGCGCTTAAATTGTTTATGTGTGGGTAAAATTACACTGACAGAACAGGGTGATGATTTTCATATTGAGTGTGAAATGAAAAATATATTGTTGGCGCGTTCGCTTTGTATGACTTAAATTAAAAATAATATAAATAACTTCATAATTTGAAAAGTATTTTTTTTCTTCATATGTATGTTAATTTTTTTGAGAGAAAAAACAAATTGTGTATAAAAATGATTTTTTAAGACTTTCTAAGCATACATACATTTTTTATTGTTGCATTGCAGACGAGGCATTCTGCGTCATTAAAAATATTAATACAAAACAAAAATCATTTTCAAATTCTTCCCTCCACATATTTGCTGTACAACTGCAAAATCTTTTCTGTGTACCCAAAAATAAACAAATAAAGCGGCATCAACCTGCTTGCATGAAATTCAGTACAAGACTAAAGTAAAAAAATCAAAACATTTGCTCTCTTACATTGCGTTCGGGTCGCGTGTGTGTGATTTGCCGAAAAACTTCGTAACCAAATCAATACCCACGAACGGGTTTGATCTAAACAGGACAATGCGACAACACATTCATTGATACACCATTCATTCCGGCAAGTCCTTCATTTTACGACAATGCTGTAACTAGCGGAGACGAATCTAACGAAGGGGATTTTGAGTTTCGATGCGTCACCCATGATGAAGTCGTTAGAAGTTTTATAAAGGTTAAGTCTAATGCCATCGGTTCTGACGGTATTGATCCAAAATTCATTCGCATTCTACTGCCGCGACTTTTACCCTACCTCACATTTCTCTTCAACAGCATTTTGACCTCGAGCACTTTTCCAACACATTGGAAACACGCAAAAATCCTTCCTGTTCCAAAATCAAACTCTGAGTACCGTCCCATTGCAATTCTACCCTATTTATCGAAAATCTTCGAGAAACTAATTCACATTCAAATGTCAGAATACCTTCACCGGAACTCGATGTTATCTGCAGTGCAGTCGGGATTCCGAGCAGATCATAGCTGCATAAGCGCGTTATTGGAAGTATCTGAATCACTGAGGACTGATATTGACGAGAAAAAGGCATGCTTTCTCGTCCTTTTAGACCATTCAAAAGCGTTTGATACAGTCGATCACGATCAGCTTTATCTAAAGCTCCGGCGATTTTTCAATTTCTCCAACACATCGACAAATCTTATTAAGTCTTACTTGTCCAACCGCTCACAATCAGTGTACGCCCAAAACTCCATATCCAAACCTTTGCCTATATGTAGGGGTGTCCCACAAGGATCAATTATTGGACCTCTACTTTTTAGTATTTATGCAAATGATCTACCCAAACAGCTGATTCACAGTAATGTGCATTTGTACGCCGATGACGTGCAAATCTTCTTAAGCACCAACTTAAACGATTTAGATAGATCCATTCATAAATTAAACGTTGATCCCGACAGAGTTTGTAAGTGGGCTAGTGCAAACGGTCTTCTTTTGAACCCTACTAAATCCAAATGTCTCATTATACAGAAGAAAATAACACTTCAATCCGAAAACATAAATATATTTGTGAACAAGCAAAAAATTGAAATAGTATCGCATGCAAAAAATCTTGGGGTAACTTTTAATTCCACACTTAATTGGTCAAACCATATTAATCAGGTTGTTGGCCAAACCTATTCAAAATTACGCTCTTTATGGCTAACGCACTCTTTCACCCCCTTTAACATGCGACGTTTATTGGCTAAAACATTTCTAGTACCTGGTCTTATATATGGCTGTGAACTTTATAGCAATTGTGATTCCGATAGTAGGCAAAAACTCAATATATGCTTTTATAGTATTACTCGTTATGTTTTTGGACGGAGCAGAACCCACCACATTTCCGAATACTCGCGCCTTCTTTATGGAATTAGTTTTAACTCTTTTCTACATACTAAAGCTATTTTGTATTTGCATAATATTATTTACAAGCGGAAACCACCATATCTGTTTAATAGACTACAATTTTCAAGATCTAAACGTGGAAAGAGGATAAATACTCTCAAACGCCGAAGCAAAGTATCGGATTGGCATTTTTTATCGGAACCGTACGTCTCTGGAACACACTACCTTATGACCTACAAACTGTCAGCAATGTGTATATTTTTAAGAAAAAACTTTATATGTATTTTGTGAAACAGGAATTTTTAAAATAAAATTATATATGTATGTAATTTTGCTATTCTTTCCATCCACAATTGATAAGATAATTATTTTAAAACTTTGCAATTGTAACCATTTAATTATTTTAAAGTTAAACTTTTATATTAAATTAAGATGGATATGTTTTGTATTTGTAGTCCTGCACTTTAAATTATAAGATGTTAATCTTGTTGTGCAGGAATTCATAAATAAATAAATAAACAACTAAAATGCCTCAAAATCATAATTTAAAAAAAAAATATTTTTATGAAATTAAAATAGACTTTGTTTATATTCTTCTAGAATAACTAGGCGTACTTCATTTATATAATATATTTTGAAATATTAATGAATATCAGTGTTTTTAAGCACAAAATGACTGGGGGACACGCTACGGTAATGCGTTTTTGCACCTTGCGACGAATTTTTTTTTTCATATAAATATGTAGAATATTTTATTTTGATTTTCGAGCCTCGAATGGGTCAGGACACAGAAACCAGTTTTTTTCGCAATATTCACCCATATATAAAAGTCCATAGAGAATTATTTCGATGCGTTAAAAGTTTTTGAACAAAAAATCAACAAATAATGTATACCCTCCCAACATAGTGGTGTAGGGTGTAACAACAAGTCTACGGATAGCTGAACAAGAAGACATCAATTTGCAAATTAAAAGAAAATACTGTTGGCTGGGGCATGCCCCGAGAAGACCATACGATGAAATATCTCACGCAACTCTAAATGAACCCCCAAGGATACAAGGGCCTTATATATATATATATATATATGAAATTTTATGGCGATCGTTTAACCCTTGCCAACCTAGCGATCTTTGTTTCCGCAGTAATTTGTATGGGGTCAAATGCGCATTTTCATCAAAATTCTCTAAATGCTACAATTATGGTCCGATCGATGAAAAAAACGTTACCATTTCATTATATTTCTTAAAAAATTAAAAATCGGATCGGATTTTGATATATGTATGCAGCTCCAATATACATATTTGGTCGATTTTGGGTATTTTGGGCCCTATATAGCTATATTAAAATACGATCCGATTTTCAATTTTTTTTGTAGCCACAATCGTAAAGTTTTTTCATCGGGCAGACCATAATTGTTGTTGTGTTTAGATCAAATGGAAAAAATTTAGGGGGTAGGAAATAAAAAAATGTTTTTTTTTTTTTTTTTTTTTTTGAATCACTATGTAACTTTATATTGGGAATATACCAAAATATTAACCAATATTCATCTTTTTCTTCGTGGAACCCGAAATACCAAGTTACAATCACTACAGTAGACTAGACCTTTAAAATACTTCACAGCGGTTTCGTAGTACCTTCCAATCTGAGAACCCGCATGTGGTTAAAACCTTCAAAATACTGAAAGTCCGGAGGTACCTTTTTATAGCGGCTATATCAAAACGTGGTCCTATACAGACAATTCACTGCAGGATTTTTTTATATTCCCTACGAAGACTATACACCAAATTTTATCTATTTCTGTAGGATAATGCGGCAAAAACTTTGAAAATGCCTAAAATCGGAAGGTACAATTCGATGTACCAACAATTCTTTGCAGGAAAGCTATATATCCTCAACGAACAATATATACCGAATTTACCCAATCGTGTAGGACAATGCAACTTAAACCTTGAAAATTCCGGGAGGTACCGTTATATGAGGCCTATGTCAAAACGTGGACCCTCTACCGACAAATTTTTGTGAGAAAGTTTTGTAGCCTCAGAGAAGACTATATACCATATTTCAAACACTTCGATAAGATAATGTGGCTAAAAACTTCGAAATACCGAAAATATAGAGGTACCGTTCTATGGGGCTATATCAAATGGTAGACCTATACTGACAAATTTTAGGAGAAACGTTTGGTGCCCCAAGGAAGACCAGATACCAAATTTCAGCCATATCCAAATAAGCCAAAATCGTAAAAATACCGAAAATCGGGAGGTATTGTCCTAGGGTTGCTATATCAAAACGTAGACCTATACTAATAAATTTCAGGGGGAAGGTTTTGTAGCTTCAAAGAAGACTGACTAAATTTTAGCCATGTTAGTGAGATAATGTGGCTAAAACAAACATCCTAGGAGTAACTTTAAAGCTCCATCGTAAATTTTTCGAGCTAGATCTAGATTTCAATAGGCAGGAGCACATCGTTATATCCACATAGAATTTGATGCTGATCAAGAATATATGTATATAGTTTTTAGGATTTTTGTCGAACATTTCGGTGGAGGGTTTAAAATTGCATTAGCAGACTGACAGGTAACCTTTCAGGACACCTAGAGCTACCAGCGCACCTTTAAAAAATAGGATGGACAGAAAATAGTGAATGCAGAGCATGCGGACGGGACGACGAAACGTTGGAACTCTACCTCTTTCATTGAACTGCCTTTGCGGCCCTAAGAACCAAACTCCTGGGAAACGACATAAGAACTCAGCCAAATTGGGGCAAACGAGTTTAAAAATTTAAGGGATTTCGTCAAGGGCATAACATTTTTACAATGATTTGATAAACAGCGCACAATAGGCCTTCTCAGCATTAAGCCGGGGCGATTTGTATGGAAGAAAAACACCTTAGCGGGCCCTTCGCGTTTCTGATTTCTGGAATTGTACTGAGCAAAACAATCTACTACACCATATGTTTACGGTGAAAATTGAGCCTCCTTGAGTCAAAATCGACTTGAAGTTTTTTTATCCACAAGGCCAAAACTGTCTGAAGGAGCGTTGCAATGCATTTGCGATGTGCTAGAGAGTTCTTAATTGTTATCTTGGTTACAATTTTTGTCTTAGTGTTGGAAATCTGAAAGGTTTGGCTGTTATATGGCAAAATGTCCAAAAACGTGGATAAAAACTTCAAAATTGGGAAACTCGATTTTAACCGTATACATATGGTCTAGTGGACCTTTTTGCTGAGTACAATTCCAGGAATCAGAAACGCGATAAGGTGTTCAAATCGCCCCACCTTATTGTCCATACAGACATGTGGCGATTTTTCATCGCTTTCCATGCATCGCATGACTGTAGATATCAGTATATCAAACAGCACTCACATGATCGTCTCTGCTCCAATGTCCACACACAATATCGTTGCCATTGTCTCGTAGTTATGTGTCAGTGCATTTTATATTCGGTATCCAATTTTTTGTTTACACCCACTATCTGTCTGCACTTCGTGAGTGGGTTATTTTATTTTTAGCTATTTTTTCAAAATAGTTTATGTGCCTTTCTATTTTTCTCTTGAAAACAAAAACAACTCTGAACAATAGATCATGTGAGACGGACAATGAATGACGTATTGTGTGTGGGTGGGTGGACGATGAAATGCAATCATGTGTGAAAAATGAATTTACTGGAATTTTGTGGGGTTCCATAGTGTAGCGGTTATCACGTCTGCTTTACACGCAGAAGGTCTCCAGTTCGATCCTGGATGGAACCATTTTGAAACCAATGTTCGAATCAAATTTTGCTAGCACAGAATGAATTGTAAGACAGGTTATCAATAGAGAATTTGTCAAGATTTATATGTATAAACAAATTCGAACATTATCTAAAAAATTGGTAAGAGGGGTATCACTCAATTGTTGCATAATTTTGAAGGGTGTAGCCTTATTATACAATCCACTATAATATGGAGGGTATAATTAAATTTGTCATTCCGTTTGTAACACATCGAAATATTCTTCGGAGACCCTATAAAGAATATGTATTCTTGACCAGGGTAAAATTCCAAGTCGATATAACCGCGTCCACCTGTCCGTCCGTCAGTCTGTTTTTGAAATAGAGCTCAATAATTTGATATAGAAGTCTCTGTTACTCCTAAGATCTTTGATATTTAAAATGGGTTATATCGGTCCAGGCTTTCATATAGCCCTCATAGAACGGTACCTCCCGATTTTTAGTATCATGGATGTTTTAGCATCATTATAACACCCAAATGGGTGTCGTAGGGGATGAAAGATACCAAGGAACGGTCCTGACCGGCTTTAATAAGGCAAGACTCAGAATTTATTTAGGTCCCTCTTTCATCTCAAGTGGAGACTGACCTCTCCGTGGTGTCACCTGGGGAGCTTTCTTTAACACCCGTTAAAGGTAGTAAGCTAACATGTGCTGCCCGTTCACCCATAAGAACGTTAAATCCTTGGGTTTGGGCGTCGGGTTAGTAACAGCCTACTATGAAAAAACGAAAGAAAATAAAAAAAAACTCCTCTAAAGTGGACGAACCCCGCAAACGTTTTAAGGGCCATGATCTGCGAATCTGCACCTGGAATGTTCGCACTCTTTTTAGAAAAGGTGCAGTTTACGCATTGACAGAGGTACTTGAAAAGTACATAGCCGATATTATTACCAAACAGGAAATACAATGGATTGGGAAAGGCGCCACAACAACACCAAAAAGTGACGCACTTTATTATAGCTGCCATGACACAAAGCATGAGTTTGGTTGCGGATTTGTAGTTGGTCGGAGGTTAAAACATCTGGACTCCAGCTTCACCCCAGTGAATGAAATACTCGCTACAATTCGATTAAAAGCAAAATTCTTCAACATGAGCTTTATTTGCGCTCATGCTTCCACTGAAGACAAGGACGAAGAGACCAAAGATTTATTTTACGAACGCTTAGAAGAAACTTACGACCGTTGCCCTGCCCATTACATTAAAATTATTCTAGGCGACTTTAATGCCAAAATTGGAAAGGAGAATATCTTTGGCCCAACAGTCGGGACATACGGTCTCCACAGTGAAACATCTGACAGTGGTATGAGGCTGGTAGACTTTGCAGCTGCAAAAAACATGGCAGTAAGCAGTACCAGATTTAAGCATCTAGATATTCATAAGGGCACCTTGCTGCCTCCAGATCAAAGAACAAGTAACTAAATTGATTATCTTGTGATAGATGGGAAGACATTCATCGAGCGTGTTGGATGTACGATCGTTCCGAGGAACAATACATAGATTCAGACCACTACCTTGTTGCAGCAAATAAAGCACGAACAGATACAACGCGGTAGTTGGACATCGGTAGGCTGTAAACCAACAGATAATCACAGCATATTCCACTCAACTAGCCCAATTGCTTAATGAAAGCACTCCTCGTCCGGACAACATATCAGCAAGCACATTGCGCACTCCATGCAAACAGCCGCAAAACCAGTACTTGGATACCAGAGACCTCCACCAAGGAATCCATGGTATGCCCAGGAGTGTCGTGCTGCTACCGAAGAGCAAAATGCGGCATATAGGGCTACTTTACAATCAGTAGCAACGCGTAGCGCACGAGAGAGGTATCGGGAAAAAAGGAGAGAGGAGAAACGTCTTTTCCGCAGGAAAAATAGAGAAATGGAGAGGCGGGAGTGTATGAGTGAAATCAAGATATACAGGAGCCAGAATAAAATCCGGAAATTCTACCAAAGAGTGAAATATCAAACTGATGGCTTTGGTACAGGCACATCCTCCTGTAGAGACCAGCAAGTTAATTTGGTAACTGATACAGATAGTGTGATCAGGATATGGAAAGAACATTTTCCAAACAGTTGGTATCCGATAGATCCAATTCCGGAAGATGGTATTGAATGTATTCCGCCCAGCCAAGATGAGATAGAGACAGCAATAAACCGGCTGAAGAATAATAAGGCAGCAGCAGCCGATGGCTTGCCAGCCAAGCTGTTCAAAACAGTAGGCGACACGCTGATAAGGTGTATTCATCAGCTAGTTAGCACCATCTGGCATCGAGAACGAGTACCTGATGATTGGAATGTGAGCATCCTGTGCCCTGTCCACAAGAACGGAGATAAGAATGTACGCTCTAAATATAGGGGCATAAGTCTTCTCCCTATCGCCTACAAGAGAGTGTCAGGGACACTGTGCGAACTAAAGCCTATGGTCAACGAAACAATTGGACCATACCAATGCGGCTTTAGACTTGGTAAATCCACCATTGACCGTTGAGATATTTACCCTGCTTCAAATCCTGGAGAATACCCAAGAGATGCAGATCGACACCTACCACCTTTTTGTCGATTATAAAGCAACCTTCGACAGCCCCTACGTTCAAAGGTATTCCAAACCATGTCTGAATTTGCTATCCCTGCAAAGCTTATTCGGCTTTGTAGAATGACATTAACTGATACTCGGTCCTCAGTTAAAATAGCAATGAACCTCTCCGAAGAGTTTAGTACCAAAAGAGGTTTCAGACAAGGAGACGGCCTCTCGTGTGACTTATTCAACATTCTGCTGGAAAAGATGCGAAGGTCAAAAGATGTGGCACAATATTTACAAATAGCCATGTGATACTTGCTTATGCCGATGACATTGACATCATGGGTCGATCGGTAAAGGATGTAACTGATACCTTTAAGAAGCTCGAAGGAGAATCGACAAAAGTGGGTCTGCCGGTAAACGGCGAGAAGACCAAGTTGATGATGTCGACGCGCAATGCGTCCATAGAGATCGGACCAACTGGCGACGTGGCATGGAGAACAAGTACCTGATGATTGGAACGTGAGCATCCTGTGCCCTGTCCACAAGAACGGAGATATGCTCCAACTATAGGGCATAAGTCTTCTCCCTATCGCCTACAAGATAGTGTCAGGGATATTGTGCGAACGACTAAAGCCCATGGTCAACGAAATAATTGGACCATACCAATGGGGCTTTAGACCTGGCAAGTCTACCATTGACCAGATATTTACCCTGCGGCAAATCCTGGAGAAGACCCAAGAGATGCAGATCGACACCTACAACCTTTTTGTCGACAGCCCGCTGCGTTCAAAGGTATTCCAAGCCATGTCTGAATTTGGTATCCCCGCAAAGCTCATCCGGCTTTGTAGAATGACTCTAACTGACACGAGATCCTCAGTTAAAATAGGAAAGAACCTCCCCGAAGAGTTTTGTACCAAAAGAGGTTTCAGGGAAGGAGGCAGCCTTTCGTGTGATCTCTTCAACATCCTGCTGGAAAAGGCTATACGAGAGGCAAAAGTCAGAAGGAGTGGCACAATCTACACAAATAGCCATATGTTACTTGCTTATTCTGATGATATAGACATCATGGGACGATCAGTAAAAGAAGTAACTGATACCTTTATGAAGGTCGAAGGAGAATCTGCTAAAGTGGGTGTGGTGGTAAACGGCGAGAAGACCAAGTTGATGGTGTTGACGCGCAATGCGCCCATAGAGATCGGAACAACTGTTGACTGTTGGTTCCTATAATTTTGAGGTAGTAAAAGACTTCGTCTATCTCGGCACCGCCGTAAACACAGCAAACAACTTCATTTGTGAAATAAAAAGAGGAATCATATTGGCCAACAGATGCTACTTTGGCTTAAGTAAGCAGTTTAATAACAAAGCCAAATCTCGTCAAACAAAAATAACGCTTTACAAAACACTGATACTACCCGTGCTGATGTATGGCTCCGAAGCCTGGGTACTTGCGCAATCTGCGTTGACGGTGAATATCGTCGTATGAACCACGAGCTGTATCTGCTATACAACGACATCCGTATAGATAAACGTATCGAGATGCAGCGATTGCGTTGGCTATGCCGTGTCAAAAGAATGAGCGACGTGCCCAATGGCGGTGCACGCAGAATTGGCATGGTTAAGCTTATATGGAACAAACAAGTGGAAGAAGAGATGAATAGGCGCGGAATTCCAGAAAGCGAAGCAACAAACAGAGAGAATTGGAGATCTTTTCTTAGTTCGGTCTATGGAACAAATGTTCTGTAATGGGCCAGCTAAGTAAGTAAGTACAACACTGAAATGGCTGAAATTTGGAATTTAGACTACGTTGGGGGTATGAAACTTTCCACGTGAAATTTTTCAGTATAGGCCCACGTCTTCATATAGCCCCCATAGAAAGGTACCTTCCGATTTTTGGTATTTTGAAGGTTGTGGCCTCATTATCCCACCGAAATAGCTAAAATTTGGTATTTGGTCTTCGTTTGGGGAATAAACCTTTCCACCTAAAATTTGTTGGTATAGATCCACTTTTTCAAATATCTCCCATAGAACGGCACCTCCCGATTTTAGTTATTTTGAAGTTTGTGGTCCCAATATCCCACCGAAATGGCTGAAATTTGGTATGTGGCCTTCGTTGGGGGCATTAAGCTTTCCACCCGAAACTTGTCGGTATAGGTGAACGGTACCTCCCGATTTTCGGTATTTTCAAGGTTTTTGCCTCAGTACCCCACCGAAATGGCTGAAATTTGGTATTTAGTCTTCGTTTGGGGAATAAACCTTTCCACCTAAAATTTGTTGGTATAGATCCACGTTTTGAAATAGCTCCCATAGAACGGTACCTCCTCATTTTCGGTATTTTGAAGTTTGTGGAATAAATATCCCACCGAAATGGCTAAAATTTGGTATTTAGTCTTCGTTGTGTGCATCAAATTTCCCACTTGAAATTTATCGTTTTAGGTCCACGCCTTCATTTAGCCCCCATATAACGGTACCTCCCGATTGTCAGTATTTTGAAGTTTGTGGCCTCAATATCCCACCGAAATGGTTCCAATTTGGTTTTAAGCATTCGTTGGGTATATACAATATATACCTTTCCATCTGAAATTTGTCGGGATAAGTCCACGTCTTCAGTTAGCCGCCATAGAACGGCACCTCCCGATTTTCGGTATTTTCAAGGTTTTAGTCCCAGTATCCCACCGAAATGGCTGAAACTTGGTATTTAGTCTTCGTTGGGGGAATAAACATTTCCACCTAAAATTTGTTGGTATAGATCCACGTTTTGAAATAGCTCCCATAGAACGGTACCTCCTCATTTTCGGTATTTTGAAGTTTGTGGAATAAATATCCCACCGAAATGGCTAAAATTTGGTATTTAGTCTTCGTTGTGTGCATCAAATTTCCCACTTGAAATTTATCGTTTTAGGTCCACGTATTCATATAGCCCCCATATAACGGTACCTCCCGATTGTCAGTATTTTGAAGTTTGTGGCCTCAATATCCCACCGATATGGTTCCAATTTGGTTTTAAGCATTCGTTGGGTATATACAATATATACCTTTCCACCCGAAATTTGTTGGTATAGATCCACGTTTTCATATAGCCCCCTTATAGCGGCGCCTCCCGATTGTCAGTATATTGAAGTTTGTGGTCTCAATATCACACCGAAATGGTAGCAATTTGGTATTTAGTATTCGTTGGGGATATAAAATGTTGCACCTGAAATTTATAGGTATAGGTCCACATCTTCATATAGCCCACATAGAACATAAAATTTTCGCTATTTTCAAAGTTATAGTCCCAATATCCCACCGAAACCTTTCCACCTGAAATTTGTCGGATATAGAAGGTTAGGCCCGGCCGAACTAAACACCTTTTTTAATTGATTTTCAATAGAGTGTATAATAATATATAACGAGTGGTTCTGTCTAGGGCTGAGGTAAGCTCAGTCGCTGCCAGGGTCGACCTAAGGACCCACAAATCCTGTTTACAATTCCAATATTTATTATAAAACTCTTATTGTTGGATATACTCGTACAAACAATATGTGTGAGGAATATGGATGAGATGTGTGTGTTGATAACCAGTGACAATCGGGTTGTTGTAATCGGTTCGATAGTGATCGGGTTTTAGATTTGGGCTCGAAGGTAGTCGTGTTGTTGCTGTCGATTCGATGATAATTGTGTATGTTTTCGTCGGCTCTCTGACGTATTCGGATGCTGCCGGCTATTCGGGATGCTGTCGGCTATTCGCCAGTCGTCGGGTATGTGGATCTGCTCTGTGGTGTTTGGGTTGCTGTCGGCTCGTTGGCAATCGTCGTGTGTGTGGCTCGGCTCTGTAGTATTCGGGTTGTTGTCGGCAATCGTCGGGTATGTGGCTCAGCTCTGTGGCATTTGGGTTGCTGTCGGCAGTCGTCGGGTGTGTGACACGGCTCGGGTTGCTGTGAGGGAAGAGATCGGTTAATGGGAGCTGGCTAAGAGCATGGAGCTGGCTATGAGCATGGAGCTAGCTATGAGCTGACTGAGAGCTTGCTAATGCTGGGAGCGTGCTAAGCGCTGAGAGCTTGCTATGAGCTGGGAGCTTGCTAAGAGATGTGAGCATGGTATGAGCCTGATTGAATCGTGGCTGACTAGTATTGTAGACTGCGGACGAGCTACACGTCTATTCGTATTTTGTTCGGCTGGAGATCGACGACTTCGGTGAATAAAGCCAGAATACATGTTCGGGTAGCCACACGAAGTGAATGAGTATTATTATTGAATGATGTTGTCGTTGACTGCATCGGACCTCGCATGATTAGACAATATTTTATATGGGGTATACTTATAAGTTTGATACTGATATTATGTTTGATACTGACGGTATTATAGAAGGTAGGATGTACATTAATGCGGGTCACAATAAACGTAAGGATTGTATGAAACGGTCACGTTACAAATAATTTATACTAAAGTATGTATAATTAATTATAAGTGTAAATCCAACGTCACTGCTCTTTATACCTCAGAAAAGCGTAGCCACAGTTATTCTTTCCTAGCATACGTTTAGCGGAGCTCTTCTAGCCTTACCAAAAATTGCTTTCATTACATCTAATAACATTCAATAATCAAATAATCTAACTGAACAATTGTTAAAGAACCTTTAACTTTTTTATTTTCAGAGCCTAAAAAGCCCTCCTTAGCAACATAAATAAAAAAACAAAATAAGATTAAGGACACATGACTGCCCATACCCCTGATTTTTCTTCTAAGAATTTATATTAAAAAACTTTTGCACTAGCTACCTGTCCTGTCCACTAAGCTATAATAAATCCAAGGCATGAGGACGAATCTAATGCCGTGTTGTTATTGCTGTTGAGCCCAGTTGTACCTACTACCACTATGACAATGACTATGACGCTAACAATAGATTATTTGACAAAGCTTTCAATTACATCTCAATGAAAATGAATGCCCATCAATTGAAATTCAATGCACGTTGGTTGCTCTTATTTCCTCATTCCCCCCACCCCTATAAAGCTTCCAATTTCCAAGTATTGTAAAATGAACTGATAAAAGGACATTCTTTAATGTTGGTTTCTAACTGTCTATCTCATCTGTAAAAGAACAAGCATATCTCCTTTTCTTCTCGGTTGCCATGACCAAAAAATCAATTCTATAGATTTGCTTTGCCTTTTGTTGCTGTTGCTTCTGACTTGTTAAGAATAGAAATTGTTGTCTAAAAATTCATGAGCTCATTATTGTTGTTGGATGGACTATTTATTCTTCCACAGTCCAATATCGATTGTCATTGTCCACCAAAGTTAATGCTGCTGCCTCTCTCTCATCTATCGTTTGTCCATTTATTTTCCAGCTAAAAACTACAGCCGATTGTTTCCATGGAAAACTTTGATGCAGTCGTGCGATAATTACAATGACCCATCACAATGTGGTATTGAAAGTTCCTGGTATGCAAGCATGGCTTTTACCATTGATTACCACGGCTGAAAAGAAAGATGATAAAGACGATAATATACTGGCTCTGCCTCCGTGTAGTTATATCTTCGATAGATAGAGTTTACTTAAATGACAAGTAAATATTGCCATTGTTCTGCTGCCTTTTTAATTAAACAACATCTTTCTTATTGTTGAAAAATTCTTGGACATTGACAATAAACAATACTGGGAGGAAATATTCTACCTTTTCTTAAGTAAATTCCAGGAATTCTGAGAAGAAAATGTTGTTCAGTCTGCGGAATACATAATTATTTCATGTTCGGTTATAGTTTTTAAAGAGGAGAAAGTAGGATATGGAAAAATGAGAATTTTAAAAAAATTAGAAGTACATAAGTCAAAATGTATTAAAACATTTTACAAAATAATAGTGAAATAATAATCTGAAGGCAAATCCTCCTGTAGAGATGAATCTTAGCTTGATATGCCTGCACAGTCCTCAATCACTCAAAGTTCGACAAAGGAATATATACAGCGATACGTTCACTACAAACATCGGGGTTAAACTAGGTTGCCCTTTATACCTACTACTACTTGCGTTTGTGCTTGGCACTGTTATGGTCTAAGATGGTAAGGGAAAGAGGGGAATTTTATGGGGTTTTCAGCGACAACAAAGTAAAAAAGCAACATGTAAGAAATACGTGAGGTTCGGCCGGGCCAACTTTTTATGCCCTCCACCACTACTAAGCTCTTCGTCTATTGAGGCCACGACATTCAAAATACCGTGAATTGGGAGGTACTGTTCTATTGGAGCTATGTGAAGACGTGGACTTGTACAGACAAATTTCAGGTGGAAAGTTTAAAGCCATCGAGGACTAAATACCAAATTTCAGCCATTTCGGTGGGAAAGTCGGGAGGTACCGTTCTATGAAGGCTATATGAAGATCTGGACATATACTGAAAATTTTCAGGTTGATAATTTTACAACACCAACGAAGACTAAATACCAAATTTCAGCCATTTCAGTGCGATAGTGAGGCCACAACATTCAACATACTAAAAATCGGGAGGTACCGTTCTATGGGGTGATTTCAGGTGGAACGCTTTTTACCCCCAATGAAGACTAAATACCAAATTTCAGCCATTTCGGTAGGATATTGAGAACACAACTTTCAAGATACCGAAAATCGGGTGGTACCGCTCTATAGGGGCTATATGAAGGCGTGGACCTATCCCGATAAATTTTAAGTGGAAAGTTTTTTATCTCCAATGAAGACTAAATACCAAATTTCAGCCTTTTCGGTAGTATATTGAGAACACAACCTTCAAGATACCGAAAATCGGGTGGTACCGCTCTATAGGGGCTATATGAAGGCGTGGACCTATCCCGATAAGTTTTAAGTGGAAAGTTTTTTACCTCCAATGAAGACTAAATACCAAATTTCAGCCATTTCGGTAGGATATTGAGAACACAACCTTCAAGATACCGAAAATCGGGTGGTACCGCTCTATAGGGGCGTGGTCCAATCCCGAAAGTTTTTTACCAAATTTCAGCCATTTCGGTAGAATATTGAAGCCACAAACTTTAAAATACTGAAAATCGGGAGGTACCGTTCTATGGGGGCTATATGAAGACGTGGGCCTATACAGACAAGTTTCAGGCGGAATGCTTAATGCTCCCAACTAAGACTAAATACCAAATTTCAGCCATTTCGGTGGGAAATTGAGGCCACAAACTTCAAAATGCTACAAATCGGGAGATATCGGTTCTATGTGGCTATTTCAATGAAGACTAAATACTAAATATCAGCCATTTCGGTAGGATATTGAGAACAAAATACAGAAAATCGAAAGGTACCGCGCTATAGGGGCTGTATGAAGTCGGGGACCTTTTCCTTTTTAGTTGGATAGTTTTATACCACCAACCAAGACTAAATACCTATTTTCAGCCATTTCGGCGGGATATTGAGGTTACAACTTTCAAAATACCGAAAATCTGGAGATACCGTTCTAAGGGACTTATACCGATCAATTTTAGGTGGAAAGTTTTATATACTCAACCAAAACTAAATATCAATTTCAGCCATTTTGGTGTGATAATGAGTCTTAAACCTTCAAAGCACCGAAAATCGGGAGGTGGACCGAGGAGTAATAGAAACTCCGGCATCAAGTTACGAATCTCCTTCTTAAAAATTGCGATCTGTATCTTGATTTCAAACGTGTTGCGGTACCTGAAGAAGTGGACCACATTGTACATTTTGGAAGTAGATCTTATTTTGGGAGTAATTCCATTAGAGCTTTTGGACCATAGTATTTTTCTGAATCAGGAAACATGGATTTGCACACCAAAATCATAATATTGCTGTAAACAGGGCCACAAGGAGTACCTCCGGTAACAATTTGCAAAGGATCCTCGAATGTTGAACTTTTGTGAGGAAGGTTCCCTTAGAAATGAACCAATTTGGCCCGTTTTGCTCCGTTCAAGAGATATTGCCGATACCATTTTATCGACCATAGTATGGAGGGTATATTAAGTTTGTCATTCCGTTTGTAACACATCGAAGTAATCATTTGCGACCCTTTAAAGTATATATATTCTTGATCAGGATAAAATTCTAAGACGATCTAGCCATGTCCGTCTGTCCGTCCGTCTGTCCGTCTGTTGTAATCACTCTAGCGTCCGCAATAAATGAGATAGAGTGCTGAAATTTTGCACACGAGAGTCTTTTTTCCATAGGCAGGTCAAGTTCGAAGATGGGCTATATCGGTCCACTATTTGGTATAGCCCCCATATAACGGTACCTCCGGATTTGAGGTATTTTGACGTTCTTCGCCACATTTGCAGACCGAATTAGCTATAATTTGGCACTTAGGGTTCCTAGTGATCAACAAACTTATATCACAAAGGATATGGGCATAGGTCCATGTTTTGGTATAGTCCCCATATAACGGTACCTCCCGATTTTCGGTATTTTGAGAATTTTAGCAACAAATTTTAACAGAACTAGCTGTAATTTGCCATTTGAGGTTCTCAGTGGCCATGAAACATCTCCACCAAACATAGTCAACATAGGTCCATGTTTTGGTATAGCTCCCATATATCGGTACCTCCCGATTTTCGGTATTTTGAGAATTTTAGCAACAAATTTTAACAGAACTAGCTGTAATTTGCCATTTGAGGTTCTCAGTGGCCATGAAATATCTCCACCAAACATCGTCAACATAGGTCCACGTTGTGGTATAGCCCCCATATAACGGTACCTCCCGATTTTCGGTATTTTGAGAATTTTAGCCACAATTTGTAACCGAATTATCTGCAATTTGACATTTGAGGTTCTCAGTGGTCATGAAACATCTCCACCAAACATCGTCAACATAGGTCCATGTTTCGGTATGGCCCCTTATAACCGTACCTCCCGATTTTCGGTATTTTCAGCATTTTAGTTACAATTTTTAACCGAATTAGCTGTAATTTGAGGTTCTCAGGGGTCATGAAGCATCTCCACGAAACATCTTAAACATAGGTCCATGTTTTGGTATAGCCCCTATATATCGGTACCTCCCGATTTTCGGTATTTTGAGAATTTTAGCTACAATTTTTAACCGAACTAGCTGTAATTTGCCATTTGAGGTTCTCAGTGGTCATGAAACATCTCCACCAAACATCGTCAACATAGGTCCATGTTTTGGTATAGCCCCCATATAACGGTACCTCCCCATTTTCGGTATTTTGAGAATTTTAGCTACAGTTTTTTACCGAGAGAACTGTAATTTGACATTTAAAGTTCTCAGTGGGCATAAAACATCTCCAACGAAACATCGTCAACACAGGTCCATGTTTTGGTATAGCCCCCATATAATGGTATATCTCGATTTTCGGTATTTTGAGAATTTTAGCTGAAATTTTTATCCGAACTAGCTGTAATGATCGGTATTTAGAGAATTTTAGCTACAATTTTGTCTATTCAAAAATAATCGTCAATATAGGTCCATGTTTTGGTATATCCCCCCATATAACTGTACCTCCCGATTTTCGGGAATTTTCAGTGCTCATGAAATTCGTCAACATTGGTCCATTTTTTAGGGTCTACATTGTTTTGATGAAACTACCCTCAATTTGACTCTTGAAGTTCCCTGCAGCTATAAAACTTTTCCGCCAACAAAATTTAAAGATAGGTTGACTCTTTGATATAGTACCTTTCACCTAGTGGTACCTTTCACCTAGCTGAACACATTTTTTAGATTAGATTAGATAAGACTGTGCAACAAAATGGATGTGAAAGTCTGGGGCACGCAAAATTCCTCTTGGGGAAGAAAGGCCTTGGTGAGTATATTATAAACCCCGAAGGACAGATCCGCCGTGAGTCGAACTTCCGCGTTATGGCTTGATGAAATTTTTGTTAGAGACCCTGTGGGCCATCAGGAATTAGCGTTATATCTTTGTTCACTGTTGCTTAAGTGCTCTACAAAAACAACAAACAAAGATGTAATGCTAATTCATGATGGCTTACAGGGTCTCTAGCAAAAACTTCATCACGCCATAACGCGGAAGTTCGACTCACGGCGCATCTGTCCTTCGGGGTTTTTAATATACACACACCAAGGGCTTTCATCTCCAAAAGGAATTATCTCTGCCCCAAAATTTGTGTTCACAGTGTAATTTAAGCAATAGTGGGAGGCAGTAGAAGTCTATCCATTGTCGAAAAGTTGTTCCACCTAAAATTGTGAAAGGACTCTAATTATTCCATTTTATTTAAGACTATTTTATGGTGGAGGGTATAAAAAGTTCGGCCCGGCCGAACTTAACGACTTTTTACTTGTTTTTACTTTTGTGGGAGAGGTACCGGAAGGAATTATAGGTCCATTCCTATGTCATATGTGGTTCGGCCCGTGGACAAAAATCGAAAAATTTATGGCAACAAATTTGATTGCGATTGAAATTAATATTCTTTAAACACATAAAATTCTTAATATCCAGTACATTTTTTGCACCGACGTACGCAGGGGGGGGGGGGGGCACGGGGGGCCCGGGCCCCCCCCGAAATGGTTTGGTCGTACAAAATTTGTTAAGCTGCTGTAACTAGTTATTATATTTTTTTCTCATAAAAATGTTTGTATATTTGAAGATTTCAAATTAAAACTTATATTTTCTTAAGTTTCTGAACAGAAAATGTACATCATTAACAAGTTTTGTAAGAAAATATTTAAAAAATTTTTGTTTGTATGCTGTTTTTGAGAGAAACTACCAATGAAATCTGAATTACTTCTTCATGTCATATCATTCCACTATCAAATGCGAATTTCTTAATGAATATACTCCATTCGAACTATATAGAGCTCTCGAGGCTTAAAACTCATCCTGTAACAACAAAAATAACGAGTTCAGTTTTGTGGGAATGCACACTGGTCCCAACCTGCGACAAAAAAAATCGATATCAGCAAATCTCTGCGACAATTTAGCAAGTTTTCTCTAAACATATTATATTTTAGTATTACAGCACTGTTTTTGTAATTTATAACAGTATTTAACAAAACAATACAGAAAAACTTGACATTTGCGTATAATCTCTTAGAAACTTTAAAAACATCAGTAAGGTTGTGACTTCTTACAAGGCAAGTAACCCAAAATTGAAAGGATAAAATTATTTTTTTCGAAATGAAGTTTTAGTACAAGGTTTTCTAATTACTTTTACATAAAAAACTGTACACATTATTCGCATAAAATCTGCTGGAAATCACATTTTTATAATACTTTCTTATGGGTTTTTTCCAAGTCCTAAAAAAGATTTTTGATCATTGAGAACTCCAAATGGCAAATTACAACCAATTCGGGCCGAAAATTTTGATAATATCTTCAAGATACCTGAAACGGGAGGTATCGTAATATGAGAGCTATACCGAAACCTGGACCTAAGACCACAATTTTTGGCGCAGAAGGTGTTTGACCATTGGGAACCCCAAATACCAAAGTACAGCCAATTAGGGCCGAAAATGTAGATAAAAGCTTCAAAATACCTAAAATCGGGTGGTACCTCTACATGGGGGCTATAGGAAAAACTGGACCCATATTGATGATGTTTTGGCTAAAGTATCTTTTTACTTATTTTTAGCATGTACTGAAAAAATCAGATTGATCCGACGATTATAAATATTTTTGTCGTACCTTCCCATACAAATGGGACCACTGTGGAATGGAAGTATATGAAAAAATGTCTATTGGATACAATGTATGAAGGGTCGGCCCTTAGTGGACTACATCTTGAAAGCGAATTAGAAATTTGTTTTACTGCCATCGCCAAAATTTTGTTATTCTATTTTAGACAAATTTGCTGCTAAACAGTATGAGAAAATAATGAAGACAAATGAATTTTTGTGCGTGACTTGTTTTTTTTTTCATTATCATCACCGAAGTTTAATTGTAGCCTCAGACTTTAAGGTTACGAGATTATATACATTAGAATACGATGCAAATAGGTCTCATCAAAATAATGATTTTAGACTCCACATAAATATGTTTGGAGATGATGGAAGTACTTACCACCGTCCATCCGTCTGTATCTCTGTTGGTCTGGCAGGTTGGAACTCATGATAACTGTCGAACGGATCAACCGATTTGGTCCAAGTTATGGATCTCGTAATGTTTTGTATCAATTAAATGTAAGTCATATCGGTACCTCCGCCATAAAAGTTCAATAATTTACAATAAAATGGTCGAAGGGACTAACCGATTCGGTCTAAAATCGAACCTAATATGGACTATCTCGGTCCACTCGCAAAATTACTTCCAAAAGTACATCAAGTTCCAAGAGAATATGTTTGGACAACATCTTCAGGTCACTCACACAAGTCTAACATAACTGCAGTTTAAAGACTGTTCGAGGATCCTTTGGACATTTGGTAGTCTTGTTTACAGCGATATCCTATTTTTCGTGGACAAGTTCATGCTTCCTGACAAAGCTCTCAATGCTACGGTGACCAACTAAAATAGCTTATGGGCGCGGTAACTATCGAGAGGAGTGTCTCTCAAAATAAGATCCATTTCTAAAATGAATTAGCTTATTATTAGCGAATAATTAAGTGGGGTTCAATAAGGATCGATTGTTATTTGTCAAAACTATATAGAACTAAGTCCATCAAAGTGTTTGTCATCGAGCCAAAAACTTCTAATCGTACAATTAAGAAAAAAATATAATGCTTCTTTTTTAACATTATATTAAAAGTAAAAAAAATTCCTGAATCATACTACGGTTACACTATATTTTTATGCCGGGTTAACCCACTTCGAGAGGATTTATTTGACGTTTGCGTAATGGAATTGACATTTGAAATCCAAACCCACTTGGTTAATCCGGGGTATCAGACTCTATCTCTTCCGGTAAATAACACTATGCAGCATTTTTAAGGTAATCTTGTGCAAACAATTTGAAGTGAGGATTTTTTGAAAGTACAGACCTAAAGTACAAAAGCCCTAGTTGCGTTTTGTTGAGTCAGATCTAGCTTGGATTTTATAGCCCCTCTAAACATTGTTAATTATCGACTTTTTAAAGCAACACGGGGATATGTCCCTGAAACCAATGCAAATCTTCTTCTGACCTCTGACGCAAATTTGTAGATAAGGGTCAGAATAAAATACTTGGACAAATATTGAACTGGAAAAACTACAATTATTACCTCAAATTTTATAATTTTTCTAAAAATTATATAATTTTTATAGATTTCGCACCATATCTCCAAAACTGTTAAATTTTTCTTAATGTTTTCATTTGGAAACATAACAACGACGGCAGCCGATATTCTTAAAAATTAGGCTAAGATCCTAAATATTATAAATTCTTTCTATTGAATTTATATACTTTGTACTAATATTTCATATACAATTCGACAAATCGAACATCTAGAATGGAATATGTGCCAAAATTTTCCTGTCCATCGGACAAAAATTTACGGAGATATTAGCTTTCGAAAGGAAACATTTATTGTGTTCTGTATGTAGCATAGAATCTAAAAGCGTCTTTTCCTCGAAGTGGAACTTTTGAAAGCGGTGTCCACTGTAGCTCGAAAACGGATGCTCCAGTCTTTATATGTTTATATGTTTGGGACTATTATACACATAAACCATGTGCTTAACCGAGAGAGTCTTTAAAAAACTGCTGACGGAGTCCGTTTTTTTAATCGCAATTTTGATTTTATCTGTTCAAAATTTTCAAAAATTGCTTTTTTTTAATTCCGTTTCGATAATGGACACGATTATTAGGTTCGTAATGATCCCACAAAAATATATGCTGATCGGTTTATTCTTTTTCGAACTACAGTGGGTACCGCAAACTGCTTTAGTAAAAACAGTGCTTTATAGGCGGGCATTTGTCAGAAAGATTGTACAAAAAAAAAGTTAGAAGGTGAAATGAATGAAAATGGCTTTTCTGATACTTATAAGTGGCCATAACCCCTTAAAATAGCTTAACCTTACGCTACACAACATTTGAATTTTTCAAGATTTTTGGCCAAGTTGGGCCCCCCCCGAAATGAAATCCTGCGTACGTCCCTGATTTTTTGGCAAATTTACAGCGATAATATGTCAAATTAAGTCGAAAAAGTTGAAATTTGTATGTTGTGCCTTAAAAACGTAAAATATATTCGCAAAGCAATTATAAAAAATTAAAGAGGTGTACAATTATAGTTGATGGCATTGACAATGTTTTTACAAAAAAAAAAAAAAAACATATTCATAAAAAGTTTTCTAACTTCCTTAAAAATAAATTCTTTGTAAATGACTTTTTCTGGTATTTTTAAAATCAGTACTATAAATTTATGTTGAGTTTTACTAATGTTGGGGAATTTGGAGACTCCATATTTTTTAAAAAATACAGGGGAAAGTCTCTAGTTTACGAAAAAAGAAACCCCAGCTGCCCCCATCTGCCTTCCGGTAAGTTATTCCCCTTATACCATGCCTGTAAAATCGTCATAAATCCGAAAATCGGGAGGTACGTTTATGGGAGCTCCACCTAAACTTGGACATATATTCAAAATTTTTTGCAAGGAAAGATTTTATGTATTGAGAACTCAAAATCCAAAATTACAGCCAAATCGGTTGGAAAATTTGTAAAAATAGTTCCAAATTCCGAAAATTGGGAGGTACGTTTATATGGGGGCTATATCTAAACGTAGGCCTGTATTGAATATTTTTTGCAAAGAGGTATTTCTTTCACTTAGAACTCAAAATGCAAAATTACAACTAAATCGGTTGGAAAATTTGGCTAAAATCGTCAAAATGCCGAAAATCGTGCGGTACCTTTATATGGGGGCTATACCTAAACGTGGACCTATATTGAACATTTTTTGCGATGATGTATTTTGTTCACTCAGAACTCAAAATGCAAAATTTCGACCAAATCGGTTGGAAAATATGTCTAAATTCGGTACCTTTATATATGGGCTATATGTACAGTGACCAACCGTATTCTATTATAGAGTACAGTACTCTATTTTTTTAACGTACTCTATTTGTCCACTATTTTCATCGCACATACTCTATGTCCTCCATTTTTGATTTGTTTTACAAATACATGTGAATGCAAAGGTAATCCAATTAAATCAGAGAACCATAGGGAGAAATTAAACCAAATATTGGCTTTGTTAAAATGAAATCAGTGGTTTTTCTGTTGGTTTGAAAACTTTGGAAGGGTTTCTGGCATGATAATGAAAACGCGAACATTTAACATCATCAAAAGTTTAATTGCTTTCTAAAGTATTCCTTAGCACGATTTATACACTTCTGCATGCGCTCAAACAAATTGTTGAATCACTTGTTCCACTCGTATTGAAACACCTCCAGATAGATCCATGATTCGTCACCTGCGATGTCTTCTGAAGCCACGCGATCGTATTTTTTTAAATTTCGTGCACCAACATACACGTGAATGCAAAGGTAATCCAATTAAATCAGAGAACCATAGGGAGAAATTAAACCAAATATTGGCTTTGTTAAAATGAAATCAGTGATTTCAAATCACTGGTTTTTCTGTTGGTTTGAAAACTTTGGAAGGGTTTCTGGCATGATAATGAAAACGCGAACATTTAACATCATCAAAAGTTCAATTGCTTTCTAAAGTATTCCTTAGCACGATTTAAACACTTCTGCATGCGCTCAAACAAATTGTTGAATCACTTGTTCCACTCCTACTGAAACACCTCCAGATCCATGATTCGTCACCTGCGATGTCTTCTGAAGCCACGCGATCGTATTTTTTGAAATTTCGTGCACCAATTTACACGGAATCGAACGATAACAAACCTTTTTTACGGCCAGGTTTTATTGCAATATGGTATGTAAGCTGGTGGAAGAAATTTCCATGGATGTTTTCTGTCACAACGGCCGTTTTTGAACGAGCATGACCACGATTGAATTAATTTAACCAGTTTTTCACAGTGTTATGCCAGTAGTCACACGTACACATTTTTCGGTAAAGTAAATTGAATTTTTGGGGGAGAGCTGAGAGGAAAGAGCTCCTATATACTCATTCCTACACCCTATTTCCCAAACAGATTAATAGCTCTACGCCTGGTACGGTCAATGAGGACGCCCCTAACAGAATTAGCGGCAAGTGTTACAGTTCGCGAGACGTAATTCTTTTGGTCGTACAAAGTTTGCCGTAAAGTAAGTAAAGTTTTTGGTACCCCCTACCCAAAAACTCAATTTACTTTACGGCAAATTTTGTATGTGTGACTACTGTTGTGAGAAGTGATAGGACGAAAATGTTCACAAGTAAATTCCATTTTTTTGTAAATTAATTCTTCAAGTCGCTGTAGAAAACTCAACACGGTGGTAAGTCAAATCGCACTGAGTACGCTTAGCAAAAAATGTAAAACTTTCCAATGGAAATAGTAAATGGCGCCTGGCCTTGTTGTCTAGGTCAAAAACTTATGTAGTAACCCTCGTATATGTACTCTATTTTCATCCAAAAATCTTGGTCACCGTAGCTATACGTAGATGTGGACCTACATCCACTAAAATTTTTTTCTATCTTTTTGCCTCGTTATAAACCTATGTTTAAAATTTCGGCGCGGTAGCTCGATTAGAAATATTTTTGGCACTCCTTTCCATACAAGTGGGGCCACTGTGATACGGTTCAAAATTTCTCAAGCGCACCATTTTTTCAAGAAGGATGGACTTGCTCCTGAAAAAACTTGTGCCATCTAGAGTTGAGTAATCTCGTTCAAGTGAACGATCCGGATCACTGTCCCCGTTCAAAGACGAATGAGTAACATCATAAAAACCAACGTGTGAAATTAAGTATACGCAGTTTTGTCAAAGAAATTACCGGTGTCCATTGAACGAGATAGTGATCCGGATCGTTCACTTGAACGAGATTGCCCAACTCTAGTGCCATCGTACGAGGGCAGTTCGGAAACTTCTTAGCCTTGCACAAAAAGCGCGGTATAAACAGAAAAAAGTCAAGTGTTTTGGAAACTTCCATCTCTGTTATGAACACATGTTAAATTTTGTTTCGATCTGACAACTCCTTCATGTAAAAACAGGTGTTCAAAAAAGACGCATCCGAAATTTTTTTTACAATGGAAAAATTTGAAATTCGTGTTGTCATTAAATATTTACATAAAAAAGGTTTATCGGGACAAGAATTCATAATGATATGGTGAATGTGTTCGGTGAAAGTGCTCCTTCATATGCAACAGTAAAAAATTGGGTTGCTGAATTTAAACGTGGTCGTACAAGCATTGAAGATGAACAACAACAGAAATTGTAGCCAAAGTGCATGATATGGTATTAAATGATCGACGAATAAAAGTGCGTGAAATTGCTAATATCATGGGCATCTCAAATGATCGAGTCCATTTAATTTTGCATGAAGAACTACAGATGAAAAAGCTTTCTGCAAGATGGGTGCCGCATTTGTTAACAGTCGATCAAAAACGCATAAGAATGAACATTTCTCAAGCTTGTTTGAATCGTTTTAAGCGAAATAAAATGGATTTTAAGCGTCGTTTCATAACTGTTGATGAGACATGGATCCACCACTATACTCCAGAGACAAAAGAACAATCCAAACAATGGACTGAAGCTGGAGGAAGTGCCCCAAAGAAGGCAAAAACAATTCAATCGGCTGGTCAGGTTATGGCAACGGTTTTTTGGGACCTCAAAGGTATTTTATTGATTGACTATCTGCAAAAGGGTAAAACAAAATAAATTCAGAGTACTATTGAAAGTTTTGGATTAATTACATGTACAAATTCGAGAAAAACGTCCTGGCTTACAACACAAAAAAATAATTTTTCATCAAGACAACGTACCAGCGCACAAGAGTGTTTTAACAATGGCTAAAATCAAAGAAATAAAGTACGAGTTGCTTGACCACCCACCTTATTCTCCTGATTTAGCTCCCAGTGACTATTTTGAAGACCTTGAGGAAAACTATTTTAATCAAGGGATAGAATTGCTAGAAAAGCGTTGGACTAAGTGTATTGAAGTTTCAGGAGATTATATTGAACAATAAAAATATTTTTGAAAAACTAACTATTCTCTTTCATTGATAGGCTAAGAAGTTCCCGAACCGCCCTCGTATACCTAAACGTAGACCTATATTGAACATTTTTTGCGATGAGGTATTTTGTTCCCTTAGAACTCAAAATGCAAAATTACAACTAAATCGCTTGGAACATTTGGCTAAAATCGTCAAAATACCGAAAATCGGGCGGCACCCTTATATGGGGGCTATACCTAAACATGGACCTACATTGAACATTTTTTGCGAGGATGTATTTTGTTCACTCAGAACTCAAAATGCAAAATTTCAACTAAACTTTTGTTCATGTTAGCGAAATATTTTTATTTAATCTTGATTTAGGCTTATATTACTGATGAAGTAATTTTCATTGCCATTTATTCATTTAATTGCCGTAGGAGTTCTTGACCAATTCCCCCTTGTTTTTAGAGCACTTTTCATAATAAATTGGAGTTAATATATTTTCAATACAATGGATCTATTAATAATCGCATACTTTTTGGGAGTGCAAAATTGGAGAACCTCATCAGAATACTTCAGAAGTAGACTATAACTGACAATAAATTTCATTCAATTCAATAACATGATATCACTTCGGTAAGACCAATGTAGTTAAATGACCAAAAGAAAGACACGGTGCTCTTGAAACAAATTTAAATGGAAGTTTTTGCGGATTCTGAAACTACAATGTTCATAGATGAGAAAAATCAAAAAACAAAAAAAAATCGCCGGAGCGCTTTTTAAATAAATCGCGATTCAAGTTGACATTTTTAAAGGTTTTTTAGGTTTTCACGATTTTGCTTGGAAACCGCAAGTCTTATCGAAATTGGACGAAAGCAAATCTCGTAGCTATGAAAATTCTTTACAAGAGTGACCTTTATGTTATTATCGTAGATTTTACCGTTTTTGAGATATAGAAGTTCAAATTGGGACAATTCACTGACTATATCGCCCCCTTATAAAACGATGTCATGAAGGGTGCGCCTTAACTAACTTTTAATGGAAACCGCTTACACAGGGGTAGTTTTTCCGAATTCTGAAACAGCATTGTTCATAGATGAGAAAAATCCAAAAACAAGAAAAAATCGCTGTAGGGATTTTTAAATAAATCGCGGTCAAAATTCACATTTTTAGGCGTTTTTTAGGTTTTCACGATTTTGCTTGGAAACCGCAAGTCCAATCGAAATGGAGCTGAAGAAAATGTTGTAGCTGTGAAAATTCTCTACAGGATTGAAGTTTATGATTTCTTCTCAGGCTGTTCCATTTTTGAGATAAAGAAGCTCAGTTCACATTTTTAAGTTTTTTCTGTCCATCTAAACCTTGTAATCACGCTACAGGTCGCAATTTTGATCGGATCGTCACGAAATTTTGGATGTTGATGGGGATCCCGGAGGGGAAGAAGCCTATTGATTTTGGTGATGGTCGGATAATATTTAGAGGTAATGGGCAAAAAACTTATTTGGATAAAAAGACAACGTTTTTTCAAAGCGAATACCTCAGCTTCTATATGGGGTATACCAAAAGCAAACCCTGAGCATGAAAGTAGAAAATATCGCCTTTCCAATGATCCAAAGTAGGTTATCGTAGGTGATCAAACAACGAAGATATCACAATAGTCGCAAATAAACCCCAACTTTTCATTTTTGCGATTTTAATTATAATGACGAATATCACAGCTTTGGTTGGGGACTTTCCAAAAGCAAAGCCTGACTATGAAACTAGAAGATCCCATCTTTACAATAATGCAAACAAGTCGGCGTAGGTGACCAACTAACGGAGATATCGCAATAGTCGGTAATACATCCAATTTTTCCATTTTTTGGAAATCACGCCACAGGTCGCAATTTTGATCGGATCTTCACACAATTTCGAGGGTTAGTGGGGGTCTCACAGAGGAAGAAGCTTATTGATTTTGGTGATGGTCGGATGCATCCCTTTTTTCCACTTTTTCTGCAATCACACTACAGGTCGAAATTTTGATCGGATCATCACGAAATTTTCTCACAGAGATAGAAGCCTATTGACGTTGGTGATGTCGATAGTAAATTAAATATTAATTATTTTGGTTCAGTTCGCCTTAAGTCATTTGGTATAAAAGACAGATAGGTGAAAACTTTCGTATCTCCCTAAAAGAAATGTTTTCGAGTGAAAAAATTATGCACAGCGGTAGTTGTGTAGGGTATCAAATAGTCGGCCCCGTACCGACTATAGCCTTTTCTCACTTGTTTTAGATGTATAAGTTTAAGTTGGGAAATTGCAGTCATGACATTGTTTTATAAGGAGACAATACAGAATTGAATTGAATTTGAATTGTCTCAATTTCAACTTCTAAATATATCTCAAAATTTATAAAACCTACGAAAATATCATTAAGGTCAATCTTGTAGAGAATTTTGATAGCTACAACATTCTGGAGCCCAATCGTGGGTATGTGAATATTAATAAAGATATTTTGGTACGCTTTTCTGTATATTATCATAATGACATTTGGGTGACTAATCGTGGATCTTCTCAAAAAGAATTTCTCTTATCACAAAGAATTTCTGAATAACAAAAGGGGTTTTGTTGATAGAGAACTAATGTTAAGTAATAGCGGGTCTATCCATCATGAAATTCTGGCGCCCAATCGTGGGTTTGTTAATGACAAAATCTGTCGTCCCGTCGTGCATCTGTCAATAGACCAATTTTAACGTCCAATTGGTCTTCTCTTAGATTGGTCCTCGGCTTTAGGCTAAGAGTGTATGGTGACACTTGTATACGACCAAAATCTGCATCATCGAAATAATGATTTTAGGCCCGAAATAGATTCGGATAAAATCCGTTTCAGATAATTTTATGTCGATTTTGTCATGTCCGTCCGTCCGCCTATCTGTCTCGAATAGATCCACCGATTCTCTCCAAAGTTTTGGCCCTCGTAACATTTTATCCATTTTTATCGGGTACTTTCAAGGGAAAATTCATACTTTCAAATGAACCGAAAGCTGTAAAAGACCCCTACGGCGGCACAACTTTCGAAACGGATACTGCGGTGTTCCAAACTTTTCGCGAATCTATGATAAAGTTCGGAAATGGTGCTCATCGGTCCACTCCTTCCGGGACATTCACCACAAATGTTAAAACTGTTCGCTAAAATGGTACGCGCCATATTTCTTGAATCGATTTGGTCCAAATTATGAATTTAGTAATAATTTGTCCACACCTAGTGGGCTATATCGGTCCGCTCCTTAGGATACCTCCCTAAGTTTAAGGTCTGAATGAGGATATGTTTCCACATAATGGCCCAAAAGATCTAAATATACGATGATCAACTGAAAAGACTGGTGGGCGCGAAATCTATTGAAAAGAATGACTACCAAAATAAGATCCACTTCTAAAATGGACTATGTCGGTCCGGCCCATTCCTTAAGGTACATCCTCCGCAGCACACAGAAAGTTCATTTGTTCAAAAATACCCCCAGAATTCTGAAAAGTCCCTAAATACATAGTTTTGGGAAAAGAATTTTGGTTGTGTAGCCGGTGTTCGATCTCTTCTGCTTTTGTTCAAAGATTAATCGGCAGAAAACCCACTTTTTGTCCAACAGACATCTTTGTAAATATAGTGCAAAATACGGCTTATTTCGGAAACTTATACGAAGTAAGCAATGATTTTATCTTCAGAAATGTTCCAAAATTGATGAATTGCTCTTATCGAAAATTTCAAAAATTTCGTAAGCCTAAAATAACGAAAAAACCCTTCAAAACAACTTACAAATACTTTACTAACTTCTTGAACAATTTAAAACAGTTTAAAAATTTTCTTTGAGGTAAAAAAACGTGTAGCATAAGCTGATATCCCCCTGGCTTCGTCTGGCTTGAAACTACCCTTATATTAACGTTTTAAAAATAAATATTCCGCCGAGTGTTATCACTAACATACCTAAAATTCAAGGATTAGGCGGAATCTTACTCCTAATATTCCATAAAAAAAGTCCATGACTAGCGCAAAACGGGGAAACACGTGTCTTTTTGGTCTTCTACACATATTGGTGTCCAATATGTGAGGTTATAATCTTTTGTGTTGTATTGTGTAATTATATTCTAACCCACAAATCAAAATTGATTGATAGAAATTTTATAATCTTAGCACAATCCTTCATACAAATCTCATAGCAATATGTCCTGAATAATCAAAACTGCCAATTTTTATTACACTTGTTTGTCATTTTCCGCATATGCGATTTTATCTTAATTAACTCAAATTCAAAAACTTATTTCAAATATGTGTGTGTGTATTTATTTAGTCAATATGTGATCGATGATGTTCCCAGGCTTTATATGCTATTCACGCTGTCACATGATGTCACTTAGCTTGTCACGTCTAAATTATTTCCCTATCGCTAGAAACAAGCTAACAAGTTTTTTGTTTAAAATAAAATTTTTGTACAAAATTATATTTTCTTGGCCACGTTTTTTCTGCAAATTTTTAGCAAAACATGGTCGCAGTAGCATCACAGGATTCTCATAAGCAAGAAGAAGAAGAAGATGAATTCTTCTGCTGACAACATCTATATTAAATTATAGCGTTATGCAATTTTAAAAAACGTGTCTAGAATTTTCACTTAGGGCTTTTTGTTGCTTCATAGACACACCAGAGTGTAACCCCCAACTTTCCGCCTAACAAAAAGCATACATCTGACAAGGAAAGAAGACAACAAGTTTTATTTATTTTCAAACATTTTCATATTTTCCTTGTTATCAGGGACAACACACACGCACAACATACGTCGAACATTGTTCACTTTACACATAATCTCAGGCCCTCGGCCCAATGTTTTTTATTCCTCCCACTCTCACTGCACCGCTAACAAAAAGTTCTTACCTATCAAACAGCCAGTCAACCAACCATGCATGCCAAATGTGAACTTTTTTAAGTTTATCACAGGGAGTGCAAACAGAAAACGTAGAGTTTTTTCTTCAGCTTCTAGGTCTTCTATTTGTTTGTCAAGATGGGCCAAAGGACAAAATAAAAAAGAAGTAGCTCGCTACGCGAAAACTTGTACCAAAATTATATTAAAGCAAGTAGCATACAAGCAGCAGTAGCATATTCCATGGTCCATGTTCCCATATAATATAATGTGAAGAAATGCAGAGGAAAAAATGCTTCTTCAAAGAAAAACTTTACAAATTTATGGAAATTTTCGCACGCTCCAAGACATGCAGCATGCAGACATCCACCTATTCACGTGTCGTGAAATTTGGCGCTGCAACCCCAATAATATGTAGTGAGGAATATGTTGAGCGTTCTTCCACATACATATAAGGGTTGTAACAAATGTATGAGAAGTTTGTAATTATCACTGCGATATTATATAAAATTGTTTTAAAAAATTCAAATGTTCAAAAACGCTGCTTATTTTAATCATAGAAATGGATATCAGAAAGATACAGTCGTACACGGAGGAAAAAAGGCCTCTCTAACATATGTCCCAAACATATTTTGCAGCAAAAATATATTTCTTTGCAATCATTCCCAAACATAACATATATTTGGGTCCTGCAAACAAATAAATGTTTGGGTGCAAACAAATTATATGTTTGGGTGCAAACAAATACAAACCCATAAGCGACAAAAAACAAACACAAGAACCAGTGGGCGCTTACTGAGAGCAAGGGAGCGTAAATTTTAATGTAAAACACATTGGAATGTATGCTCACTTACTCTCAGTAAGCGCTCACTGCCTATCTCTCTGGTGGTGGCTTATTGAAACTCATGGAAATAGACAACAACAGACACATAGTTACATAAAAAATTCCAAAGAAATACATAACATACTTTAATAAAATAACAACGGAATGAAATAATTTAGAAAAAGTTACACTTTTAAAAAGAAATAAATATATAGAAACATCGATGAACGCTTCTCGTTAGTTGTTAAATAAAACACATTTTCCTGAAATAAAACACATCTGGAATTAAATGATTATATAATGTAATAAATAGGTACATCCATATTACATACATATATATGTATATGAAAAATGTATTGATGTAATTACCAATATTAAAAGCGATTTCTTCCTTGTCCAATAAAATATTTCCATTCACCTTTTTGATTCAATTATGATTAAATCTGGTACTGCTAACTACCATGTTTTTTGCAGCTGCAAAGTCTATCAGCCTCATACCATTGTCAGATGTTTCACTGTGGAGACTGAATTTCCCGACTGTTGGGCCAAAGATATTCTCCTTTCCAATTTTGGCATTAAAATCGCCTAGAATGATTTTAATGTCATGGGCAGGGCAACTGTCATATGTTTCTTCTAAGAGCTCGTAAAATATATCTTTGGTCTGTTCATCCTTTTCTTCAGTGGGAGCATGAGCACAAATAAAGCTGATGTTGAAGAATTTAGCTTTTATTCGAATTGCAGCAAGTCTTTCATTCACTGGGGTGAAGCTGGATACCAGATGTTTTAGTCTCCGACTAACTACGAATCCGCAACCAAACTCATGCTTTACGTCGTGGCAGCTAGAGATGGGCGCGTGCCTGAAAAACTAGGCACGAACATGCACGAACACGGACCAAAATTTTTATGCACATTCACGCACAAACACGGCGTTTTTCGAGAAGGCACGAACACGCACACTCACGCACGATATTACAAAAAAAAGAGAAATCGATATAGGTGTACACTTTTTGTTCAAAAATATTCATATGTGGTTTCTGAGTGAAATCGGACACTTTTTCAATATGAGCTTTTTGATTTCCTTTATTATTTGCTGTGGTGTTGCTGCTCATCAACAAAATATTTCAGTATATTTTCTCATTTTTTCGACCACCGGCTCCAGAACTCGTTAGAACTCGCGCCTTCTATGAAAACTATATGAAAAACTATATGCAAATAAATACTCATAACTTCTTTAATATTGGTACAATTTGAAAAAATCTTTCTTGCATGTTTTGTTGTATTTAATAAAAAATAGAAAACAATTTAGCACAGTGTAATTGGATTAATTTTTCGCGATTTAATATTTAAAATCAATTTATAACAATGACCCCTTCGATTTTCTTGACATTTTTTGTATAAAACTACGATCAATTACAAGAATTGTATGTCCTATTTGGTAGTGGGATTCGAATGATTACAATTTTTCTTAATTTTTTAGAGTTTGTCAACATATTTTTTCCGAAAATTTTGCCTTTTTTATGCGAAGATCATTTTTAGTATTAATTTTTTGATTAATTTGTCGTCGAATTCGAGCTTGATGATAAATAATGCAAGTGAAAAAGGACGGCCGACGATTCGAACCCATGACATGGCCTGTTTCGCTTTTGGTAAAGGCTCCTTAGACATATAGGATGTGGGACGGCTTCGCTATCATCTAACTTTTCCTCTTTCAAATGCAATTTGTTTTTTTACAACGCTGAATATTTCTTCAATCATTATATGGCTTTCATGCCAGAAGATTATTATTTAGATACGAAATAGGATTTGAATATGAAATACGTAATGTTTAAACATATCGCGGGCAAAAAGACTTCATTCAGTAATACCCAGTAATGCTGGTACACCAATTTCTAAACCATTCTTAAAATTGCAAAATAAATATGTTTTTGGTAAAATAAGATATTTTTCGCAGTAGTATATAGGAAGAACGTTATTGACAAATTTCAACAAAAAAAAAAAATAAAATAGTTATTATTCGTATCACACTACCAAGTAGGACTTAAATTTTTTGTAATTGATCGTAGTTTGTTAAAAATTGATTTTAAATATTAAATCGCGAAAATTGCATCCAAGTCAACTGTGCCAAATTGTTTTCCATTTTTTATTAAATAGGTGATAAAACAACAAAACATACTAAAAAAGCTTTTTTCAAATTGGACCAATATTAAAGAAGTTATGAGTATTTCTTTGCATATAGTTTTCATAGAATTCGACCTGTTTAAGGCTCGAAATCCCTGGGGCCGTTGGTCGAAAAAAAATCAGAAGATATAATGAAATGTTTTGTTGATGATGAGCATCACCACATCAAAAAATAAAGGAAATGAAAAACCTCTTATTGAAAAATTGTCCGATTTCACTCAGAAATCCCCTTATGTACTTCTAATTTTTCTAATCTTATTTAATTTCTATTCTTATTTAAAAACATTATTTTATCCAAGTCAGAACTCAAAAGTCTAGTACGCCTTTTGTTGTGAATATATGTGGAAAAATTTCCCGCTTGTTGCTGAGTTGACGGGTATAGCCAACAATTTCCTGGCTAATTCTTTTAAATATTTCAGATTAAACTGTTTCCAAAAGTTTAAAACATCAGTCAGGCTAGATACAGCACTCGATAATATGTACCAATTTCCGTATCAATTGGAGACTTTTTCATTTTTCGTCTTTTTGCCATTTTGATCCAAAAACTCTGAAAATTCGTGTAAATGTGGCATTGTAATTTCCTGCTCATCATTAGAAAACTCTATGTTCTCACTTTGTATATCAAGAACCATTGCTTTTACATTAGCTAGCCGTCTCCTTAGACGGCGGAAATAAAATGTCCCTATAAGATGTGCCATTGTTGGTACAAATCGTTTAAGAAATGATTGTTTAGTTTTAGCTTTTAAATCTTTCATGAATTGAATCAATGGTATCAATTGAGCAGACTTTTAAAAGTTTTTTAGACCAAAGGGCAAATATGTGCGTAGTAGGGTACTTTTCCGAGCTTAATTTTTCAGAACACTCATTGAATATTTTATGAAAACCCAATAGAGGTTCTAGCAAACTTTAAGTCAGATATACGATCATCGGTACCCAAAATAAATGAGAGAAAATTGATTGAATGTGAATTGAAATGTACCTTTGTTAAACAATGGCTGACATGCTCTCATTTAAATTCGTTATTCTCTGTTGTTACGACAACGTGCAGGCGTTGACATCAAAGTATACGATCCACCTCATTCTTTTGTAGGAAAATACTCTTAATCTCATTATGGACTTGGTATATGCTCTCAAGCATGTTTAAAATATCTTACAAGGTTTTTTGGACAGTCAATCAGTTTTCCCAATTCGGGAAGAGGATGTTTTTCAATAACACCATCCATAACAGATAATACAGTCAGATAAACATCTGATTTGCAAAGAGAGTATATTGCGTTAACCCTCTGGGTAGTTTTTGTGTTTGCTTCTCTCATGAACAAAACAAATTTCAAACAAACATCATCTTTTTTTACTCATACTCTGGCCTCTCCAAAACAAAACGGTAATAAAAACCAGACTAGTAATTTTTTGGTAGGTTTTATATTCTTGTTAGATTTTTGTGTTTAGTATGGTCACTTGCACGACTTCTAAAGGCAGACCAAAAATTTAGCACGATCGTGTCACATAGTGCAGATCGTGTTTAGTCGTGTCGTGCAAAACCGTGTCGAACAAAAAAACACGATCACGCACGGCCAAAAATGTATTCCGGCACGACACGCACAAACACGGCGTTTTTCGAGAAGGCACGAACACGCACTACTCACGGCACGACACGCGCCCACCTCTAGTGGCAGCTATAATACAGTTCGTCACCTTTAGGTGTTGTTGTGACGCCTTTCCCAGTCCATCGTATTTCCTGTATGGCAGTAATATCGGCCTTGTATTTTTCAAGTACGTCTGCCAATGCGAAGACTGCACCTTCTCTATAAAGAGTGCGAACATTCCAGGTGCAGATTCGCAGATCATGGTCCTTAAAACGTTTGCGGGGTTCGTCAACTTTAGAGGGGTTTGCTTTTCTTTTCTTTCGTTTTTTCATAGTAAGATGTTTTTTTCTAGGGGAGGGTTACTAACCCGACGCCCAAACCCAAGTTTTTAACGTTCTTATGGGTGAACGCGCGGCACATGTTAGCTCACTACCTTTAACGGGTGTTAAAGGCAGTTCCCCAGGTGACACCACGGGGAGGTCAGTGTCCACTTGAGATGAAAGAGGGACCAAGATAAATCCTGGGCTTTGCCATGTTAAAGCCGGTCAAGACCGTTGCTTGGTATCATTCATCCCCTACGTCACCCAAACAAATAAATTGAGATATGTTACAAAATGTTGCAAACATATCTTTGTTCGGACACAAAGAAATTATGTTTGGATCCAAACATATGTTTGTTTGGAACCAGTCCCAAACAAATATTTGTTTAGATCCAAACATATTTCTAACATATATTTTTCTGCGTGTATGTAAGCAGAATGGTCTGCACAAGTAATTTTTTGGAGAAAATGTCTTCGAAATATCTATGGACCAATCTGTTCAGATGGCGGATAGCGATTGACGCTGACATTGACATCTTCAAAGGTATAAAATTACATAGGCTTCGCTGGCTAGATCATGTTCTGAGAATAAAAAAATCAATGAATGAATGAACTTTAGCTAAGTAGGTGTTTAAACAACGAGTTTTTTTTTAAATTATTTTTACACAACGATAAGGTTTTAAAATTATTTAAAGGCACGTGGATTTTAAGAAATGTTTTTTAGGCATCGTGGATTTTTTATATTTTATCTAGCTAACATGGATTAAAAACATATTTTTTAAGCATCGAGCATTTTTTAGATATGCTTTTAAAGATATTAGTAAACAACATGGATTTTCTAAAATTATTTTAAGGCAACGAGGATTTTTTAAAATTATTTTCAAGCAACGTGGATTTTTTAAAAACATTTAAAAAAATTTAGAATTTAAAAAAATTAAAAAAAAAATTTAAAAAAAATTAGGTATCGTTGATTTTTTAAAAATATTTTTTAAGCAACTTGGATTTTTTAAAGATATTTGTAAGCAACGGGGATTTTTAAAATTATTTTAAAGAAAGGCGGATTTTTTCAAATTATTTTCAGGCAACGTGTATTTCTTAAAATTATTTTCAAGAAAGGTGGATTTTTTAAGCATCGAGGATTTTTTAAAATATATTTAAGGCAACGCGGATATTTTAATTACATTTTTTAAGCAACGTGGATTTTTTAAATACATTTTTTAAGCAACGTGGATTTTTTTAATACATTCTTTCAAGCAACTTAAATTTCTTAAAAATATTTTCTAGGCAACGTGGAACTTTTAAAAATAATTTCTAAGCAACGTGGATTTTTTAAAATGTTTTACTATGTAACGTAGATTTTTTATAAATAATTTCTAGGCGTTGGGATTTTGTTTTAAATGTTGTTAAAGAATTGCATTTTTTTAAATATTTTCTAGATACCGTGGATTCTTTAAAAATATTTTTTATTCAACGTGTTTTTTTAAGATATTTTTAAGCAAAGCGGAATATTATTAAGAATATTTTTTAAGCAACGTGGATGTTTTAGAACATTTTTCTAAGCAACTTGTATTTTTAAAAATAGTTTTTCAGAAACGTGATATGTTAAAAATATTTTTAAAAATTTGTTTAAGGACCGTGTATTTTTCAATATATATCTTAAGTAACGTGGAGTTTTTAAAAATACTATTTTAAGCAACGTGGATTTTTAAAAATATTTTTCAAGCGAAGTAGTTTTTTTTAATAGTTTTAAAGCAACGTGGATTTATTACATATTCTAAAATTTCAACAACGTGTTTTTTTAAAAATATTTTTAAGCATCGTGGATTTTTTATAATTTTTTTAAGCAACGTGGACTTTTTATATATATTATTAAGCAACGTTGATTTTTTAAAACTATTTTTTAAACAACGTAGACTTTTAAAAAATGTGTTTTTGGCACCGTGGATTTTTAAAATTTTTTAAGCAACGTCGATTTTTTATTTGTTTTTAAGCAACTTGGATTTTTTAAAAACATTTTTTAAGCAAAGTAGATTTTTTAAATAATTTTTGAGCAACGTGGGTTTGATAGATATTTTCAAAGCAACGTGGATTTGTTAAATATTTTTAAAGCAACGTGGATTTGTTAAATATTTTTAAAGCAACGTGGATTTGTTAAAAATATTTTTAGACGACGTGGATTTAAAAAAAAATTCAACAACGTGTCTATTTAATATTTTTTAAGCAACTTTGACATTTTACAATTTTTTTTAAGCAACGTTGACATTTTACAATTTTTTTTAAGCAACGTTATTTCCACTAACGTTTTTAAGCAACGTTATTTCCACTAACGTTTTTAACCCTGCTACTACGTTAGAAAAAAATCACATACGTTATGTTGGGGTTTAGTGAAAAAATTATATAGTATACATTTTAAAAAGGTTTTTAAGGCGTGGGATAATAGCTTGAAGTGTTTATTAGAGACAATTTTTGTCTGATCACTAATAAATTCAGTAAAGACCCAAAAATATACATAAATTCGATGTCAGTTTTATCGTCAAAAAATTTGTCACTGAACTAAAAGCATTAGGATTCGTTGTTATTGAATGTAAAAATTACAACAATAAATATCAATTTGTTGTATTCTTTTTTTATTTTTTGTTTTGTTGTCATCTAAAACAAGAAAAATATTTAAGGAAAATGCAAAAAAAAAAATAAAATTAAATTTTGACATGCCACATTATATACGCACGGGGTCATAAAATGACCCTAACATAATATGTGTATACACATGCAATAAATAGACTTCTAAGCACAAAATATTGATGAAACTAATTGAATTCAATAAATCTTAAAAAATCATGCACTGAGTAGTAAGGACTTTTAATTATATCCCACCATTAAGACATACGCTGATGATAAATACGATTTGGGTCATCAAATGACCCCAACGTAATAGCAGGGTTAAGCAACGTGGATTTTTTATAAAATTTGTTTAGCAACGTGGATTTTTTATAAAATTAGTTTAGCAACGTGGATTTTTTAAAAATATTTTTTAAGCAACGTGGCTTTTTTAAAAACATTTTTTAAGCGACGTGGCTTTTTTTAAAATATTTTTAAGCAACATATATTAAATTTTTAACCATCGTCGATTTTTTAAAAATATTTTTTAAGTTACGTGGACTTTTTTTAAAATGTTTTTTAAGCAACGTGAATTTTTTTAAAATATTTTTAAGCAACGCGGATTTTTTAAATATATTTTTTAAGCAACGTGGAATTTTTAATAATTTTTCATAAGCAACCTGGATTTTTTTAATAATTTTTCTTAATCAACGTGGATTTTTTAATAATTTCTCTTAAGCAACATGAATTTTTTAATAATTTTTCTTAAGCAAGGTGGATTTTTTAATAATTTGTCTTAAGCAACATGGATTTTTTAAAAATTTTTCTTAAACAACATGGATTTTTTAATAATTTTTTTGAGCAACGTGCAATTTTTAATAATTTTTCTTAAGCATTGTGAGTTAAAAAAAAAAAAAACAAGTAAAAAAGCATTAAGTTCGGCCGGGCCGAACTTTTCATACCCTCCACCATAAAATATTCTGAACTAAAATGGAATAATTACTTTTCATTCCTGTCCCCAACTTTAAGTGGGTACGTTAAAATGTCAGATAATGTTTCTGTACATTTATGCTTCATTCGGGAGGCCCTTTTTTATGGTGCCTATATCTAACTATGTATGTCGACAATTTTTGGTGGGCTAGAAATTGGGAGGTACTGTTATATAGGGGTTATAATAAAACATGGGCCTATGTTGACAGTTTTTGATGGGAGCCTTTAATGTCAAATAACTCCTAATTCGGTTAAAAAATTTAGCTAGAATCTTCAAAATATCGAAAATCGGTACATAACGTGGGAACTTCATATGTCATTAACAGCTAGTTCGGAGGTATCTGGGCTATACGAAAATATGAACTTAAATGAACCGTTATATGGAGGCTATACCAAAACGTGGACCTATGTCCACAAGTTTTGTAATATAAGTTTATTGACATTTATGAACTTTAAATGTCAAATTATAGCTACATCGGTCTGAAAATGTAGCTACAAACGTCAAAACACCGCAAATCGGGGGTACCGTTATATGGGGGCTATACCAAAACTTGGACCTATGTCCACAAGTTTTGTTATATAAGTTTATTGACACTTAAGCACCCTAAGTGTCAAAATATAGCTAAATCGGTCTGAAAATGTAGCTAAAACTGTCAAAATACCGTAAATCGGGGGGTACCGTTATATGGGGGCTATACCGAAACGTGGACCTATGTCCACAACTTTTGTTATATAAGTTTATTGACATTTAAGAACCCTAAATGTCAAATTATAGCTACATCGGTCTGAAAATGTAGCTAAAAACGTCAAAATACCGCAAATCGGAGGGTACCGTTATATGGGGGCTATTCCAAAACGTGGACCTATGTCCACAACTTTTGTGATATAAGTTTATTGACACTTAAGAACCCTAAATGTCAAATTATAGTTATATCGGTCTGAAAATGTAGCTAAAAACATCAAAACACCGTAAATCGGGGGGCACCGTTATATGGGGGCTATACCAAAACGGGGACCTATGTCCACAACTTTTGTTATATAAGTTTATTGACACTTAAGAACCCTAAATGTTGAATTATAGCTACATCGGTCTGAAAATGTAGCTAAAAACGTCAAAATACCGTAAATTGGGGGTACCGTTATATGGGGGCTATACCAAAACGTGAACCTATGTCCACAACTTTTGTTATATAAGTTTATTGATACTTAAGAACCCTAAATGTCAAGTTATAGCTAAATCGGTCTGAAAATGTAGCTAAAAACGTCAAAATACCGCAAATCGGGGGGTACCGTTATATGGAGGCTATACCAAAACGTGGACCTATGTCCACAAGTTTTGTTATATATGTTTATTGACACTTAAGAACCCTAAATGTCAAATTATAGCCAAATCGGTCTGAAAATGTAGCTGAAAACGTCAAAATACCGTAAATCGGGGGTACCGTTATATGGGGGCTATACCAAAACGTGGACCGATATATCCCATCTTCGAACTTGATCTTCCGACGGCTAAAAAAATGGTATTCCCCAATTTTCAGCGAAATCGGTCAACAAATGCGACCTGTATGTTGCGAACGGACGGACGGACGGACTAACACATAATACCCCTTACCACATAGTGGTGTAGGGTATAAAAACTTAAGCAACTTGGTTTTTTTAAAGGTTACGTTAGGTTTAAAAAAAAATTAAGAACTTGGTTTTTTAAAAACATTTTATAAGAACTTGACTTTTTAAAAATATTTTTTAAGAACTTTATTTTTTTAAAACATTTTTTATGAACTTGGCTAATAAAAAACATTGTTTTACAACTTTACTTTTTAAAAACATTTTTTTTTAACTTGGTTTTTTAAAAATATTTTTTAATAACTTGGATTAAAAAAAAAAAATAGGCAAAACTGGAATGTTTAAAAATGTTTATTGCGGCGTGATATGGATTTTTTAAGCAACGCTGATTTTTTAAAATTATTTTTTAGCAAATGGGATTTTTTTAAAAAAATTTTTTTAGCAATGTGATTTTTTAAAACTGTTTTTTAAAAAGGGAGATTTTTTAAATTTTTTTAGAAACGTGAAATTTTTAAAAATATTTTTTAGTAACGTGCATTTTTTAAAAATATTTTTTAGCAATTCAGAGTCTGGTGTGGGCTTTTAGATGCCCAAGTCCGCTTTAAGCTTCAAGAGCAGATGTGCAGATATGAAAAAATGTATAGCTAAAATATTGCCATATATTTGCAATTACCAAAGAACGTACAAAGGCTCCGTAAATTGTAATAAAACTCATATATATTTTCCCCATTTTGTTTTTTTGCTTAGCTAAAGTATCATGTTATGTTTTCCATGGTCCTTGCTCTTCTCGCTCAACAACAATAATGTGTCTAAAATGTTAAGTAATTTTTTCTGTTGTTTTATTGTTACTTTTATTTTAAATGTAATTTATTAAAAGTTGGAGTGGATGTTAAACTTCTCAACCTCAAGTTTGACGGAATAAATTAAACAACATAGAGAAAGAATTATCATCATTATCATCATCTTCAAAACAACTTTAACATTTCACTCAAGCTAAAGCTAAAAGCTTGATTTTTACCATTAAGTGGTTGCACGCAGAAATAGTCAGTCGTCCAACTGTAATGGCAGTAATGCCTGGGCAATGCTTTTATGCTGGTATCATTTGGTGTACGTGCCGGCAGGGCTATTCTCATTTTTGGGGTACCAATATTATTTCAAGCTCTATTTGGCGTAAGAAGACCTCTATGCCCTTTCTTAGTATTTCTGTGTTTGTGCCTACAATGGTAATAGTTTTTTATGTCAGTGCAAAATGTACACTTTGTATGCGTAATGGTAACATGTGCTTTGTCTTTATAACAACGATAACTATAAGGACTCTACTGCTACCTATGGCAGAGGTTAAAAGTACTACTCCTTATATATGAATGTATGGTTGCATGGTATTTGATGATGAGGTAGGTACACTTGAAGTGCCGAAAAACGAATGGAACATCAGTATGAACTTGTAAGTGTAAGTATTTCGTGTAAAACGTTACAAAACCAAACCTGTAGTAAGAGTAATGCTTCCAAAACGAAAGTGGTGTAATAAGTAAGGAATAGTAAATGAGTACGATTGAATTGAAGAATTACTTAAAAAAATGTGCGCATGACTTAAAGTAACATCCAGTGTATCCGAAATGATACCTGAAGGAACAATAAATCAAGGTAAATATTTGTTCTCCAAATATTCACCAACGATTTTAACATTCCGATAGGAACAATTTATATTGTGGCCAGAACTAACCCCAACAGACATTCTGATCTCTGGTTTGCTAAGTTAAACTAGGGATTCAGTTCTACGTTCCGAGATTATCGGTTAGATTGACTTTTCTTACATCCAGTTCCACTCTGCCAGACACGGTGCTCTTGAAGCTACTTTAAATGGAAAGTGGTTTTATAAGGTAGGTATATCTCAATAACGGTAAAACCTACCTACCTAATTGTCATAAAGGCCAATCTTGTAGAGAATTTTCACAGCTACAACATTTTCTCAAATCTCATTTCGATATCACTTGCGGTTTCCAATAACTAATAACTAAAACACCCCTAAAAATGTCAACTTGAATCGCGATTTATTTAAAAAGCGCTCCGGCGATTTTTTTGTTTTTCGATTTTTTTCGTCTATGAACATTCTAGTTTCAGAACCCGCAAAAACTTCCCAGGTGTAAGCACCTTCCATTTAAAGTTGCTTCAAGAGCACCGTGCAGATCCTTACGTTTTTTTTTAAAGTAGGACTTTTTGGGTTTTTCGAGGAAGAAGCTGAGCGGTGACTTGACACTATCCTCCACTTGTAGATTTGAAGGCTGAGACTCACGTCTTGCTAATTAACATTAACTATCTCGAAATTTAACAAACCAACAACAAGTTTTTAAAACAGATCTTCAGGTTTGAAAAGTCTTAGATTTAAGGGTGAATGACCCTAGTGTGTGTGGACACCGTGATCAATCTACCTGCAAAAGCTGTTTAGCTTTCGATACTCCAAAAAATTCTGCACGAAAAACGCCACAGTTGTCGCTAAGTTTGTATGAACGTCTGATGTTCAATTCCTCACGTTATACACCAGTTCCCGTTCCTTCTTCCATTTTTGCCCCATCTGTGAAAATGGCGAGGCGATTAGAGATTCGTCTGTCATTCACCCACTCATTCCTATACGAGATAATTCCATCTGCGGTGTCGAAGTCGAGTGTTGGCGAAATAAAATCTCATAGTCCAACCTGGCTACTTATCTATCCATTGAATAACGTGTGCATGTCAAAGTCGTGCACAACGCCATATACATAGCTCTTTAAGTCTCAAAGCACCTCTGGATGCCCGATAATGAACCTGGATACTCACTACAACATTTAAGGCCACCTGAGAAGTGCTCCAGTAGTGATAACTGATGTTGGATAGGCTCAAGTTATTGTTAAGGACAAACCACCAGGTTTGAAGCCCCACCTTTTGCCTATGGAATTCTTACAGGAATATAGCTCAAACAAGCCTCCCTTGCTGCGTTCCTCAGTGTTCCCTTCCCATCTTAGTCGATGGTCAAGAAGCACACCGATGAACTTAGTTGCACTCCATCCCGTCTTGACGGCATGAAGTGAGCAATATTTCTCTTCCTGGTAAAAAGTACCTTCACAGTTTTAGCTGGATTCACACCTGCGCTGTTATGGTGTGCCCAACTAGAGAATTTAACTTAAGCACCTTGCATTAGTTCAGACAACGTAGACAGGAATTTTTCCACCTATTAAGATGACTACCTTATCGACGTAGGTAACTACACTTGTTCCTAATTTTTGCAAACTCCTTGAGGATCCCATTCACTCCAGTGCCACATTTGAAGGTTGTATCTAGTAACTTACTCCCTTAGATAACTCTCTTCGGTGTTTGAATAGATAAGTCGGCTTTGCAGCATATTATCAATCCAATTCGTTAAGATAAAGGGGACACTCAGTTGCTCTAGAACCGTGTGGATGGATTCGAGTTTCGCATTATTAAATCTGCTTCTATATCATGAAAGACAGCTTCTAATCATCCTGAGGTTGGTTTGTTCTAAATTCCACCAAACCGGTTGAGCTCTCCTACCGGGATAAGATAATGGGCAAGACTTTTCATAGCAACCTCGGAAACAATAGTTCATTCACTTGTTTATCATCTTCCATCGTTGTGTGGAGTTGAATGATTGCCCTACTGACACACCACATCCTCATAGCACCTGGCTGTGAATGCTCGGAAGATCATACTTTCTTCAGGTACGCCTGTGCGACGACCAGTTGTCTTCGTCTACGATCTTTTTCTCCCCAGTAGCTATAGCGACAGTCGCAGACGGAGTAGTCACAATAGGTAAGACCTTGTGTTGTTGTTTCGCATTCGTTTGTCTTTTCGACTTCTCCGACTTAAGAAAATAAGCTAAAGGGTGTTTTTTAAGCCCGATAGAACTTGAAATTGTAAAAAATAACACAAAAAATTAAATTGTAATCAAAATGTTTTTTTTAATTCGAAAGATCAATACGTGACATTAACATTTGAAAATGATTTCGGGCATATGGGCACCGCGGCTGTTCTTGACGAAGTGCATTCTGGACGTCCAATTTTTGGCCACTTTTTCGAGCACTGCTGGCCGTATGTCACGAATAACACGAACAATGCTGGCCTCCAAGGCATCAATTGTTGCTGGTTTATCAGCATAAACCAGTGACTTCACGTAGCCCCACAGGAAATAATCGAGAGGTGTCAAATCGCACGACCTTGGAGGCCAATTGACAGGTCCACTTCTCGAAATCAACTTATCGCCAAATTTTGATTTCAATAAGTCGATGGTTGCGTTCGCCGTATGGCACGTAGCGCCATCCTGTTGAAACCACATCTCCTCCGGATCAATGTCATCCATATTTTCAAACAAAAAATCATTGATCATGGTGCGGTAATGATCTCCATTGACCGTAACGCGAGCTCCGGCCTCATTTTTGAAGAAATAAGGTCCGATGATGCCACCAGCGTGAAAACCGCACCATACGGTGCATTTTTCTGGATGTAATGGAGTCTGTAGGGTCTCTTGTGGATTGGTCTCACTCCATATGCGGCAATTTTGCTTATTAACAAACCCGTTAAGCCAAAAATGCGCCTCATCGCTGAACACAATTTTGCGATAAAACAACGGGACGAAGTCGTCTATAAGTTGCGCGAATCGACGACTGATTTTCAAAGTAAATTTGGATAATTTCGTAGCGTTGTTCAAGCGTGAGTCTATTCATGATGATTTGTCAGAGTATACTGAAACAAATAAAAAAAAGTTTCATCAAAATTTAATTTTTTGTGTTACTTTTTACAATTTAAAGTTCTATCTAGCTTAAAAAAACACCCTATACATTGATGGGTTCCGTGCCGAGGAATTTAGGTTGTCCTATACTGCCGCGGACACCATTGGTGTCCGCAAGGAACACCACAGTCTTTGGGCTGGATCAGGAATCAAAATCCGTCCGAATGGGAATCGATGTTTCACCAGAATCTTCAGGAATTGCACTGTCCTTCTTTAGGCCATCCTATCCTTCCTTCCTTTTCCTGGCTTTACTACCTATTGGGAAGGATGGGTTTATAGCAGGGACGAGCTTTTTTGGAAAGACAGTAGAAAGACAGAGCGCCAACTGAGTTGTTTTTGCATTTGCTTCTCTCTCTCTCACGTACAGAGTACTTGTACATAACCAAACGATGAACATCATGTGGTTGTTGTTTTTTTTCACCCATGTATACACACATGCTTTAGTATTGATGGAAATACTGTGGTCGACGCAGGTTTATAGACTACGACCTATGTGTTATTTCCTAAAGGAGTTGTGCTCTGCTCACTTCTTACAGCAGCTGAAGAAGACGATTCCATGTTCAATTGAGATGGGATAACCACGTCATCCATCTCATCCAGAGTTGTACTCTCCTTCAAGAGATCGAGCAATTTCCTGCTCTGTGTGCGGATTGTGTACATAACAACGTCAATTGTCAGAGTAGATCTGTCATTCCCCTCCAAATTTGTGTTCGTTTTTGCACCAGGTTGCCCTCGCTGACCGTACTACAATGGTACATTTTAGCTTCGTTCCAGAACTAAAAAGTTTTTACACATTTAACACATTTTGAACATTTTTCCCCGAAATGCGTTCCCGTACACCACAAAAGTTGTAAAATGTTCACTTCTCCTTGAACAAAAATGGCGCTGAATGGCTCTCTCTTTAAAAACTTTTTACACGACAAATTTGAGCGAGCAAAAATGTGCAACATGTTTGCGGCTTCCGATTGGCTGACACTCCGACTTTGACATTTGTTCCAGTTTTTTTGACGTTTCTGCCATTTTTCCGTTCCCGTACATTTTGGAAAAATGTGTGTGTTGAACTCATTTTCAACAGATTGCTCTTTTGACACTTTTATCATTAAAAAAGTACTGAAACGAAGCTTTTTTCTGCAATGCCAGACTTCCTGAGATAATCGTAACGATTGATGAGCACGCTTATCATTCATGAAAAGTTGATATATGGGAGAAGTAAAACAGTAACCCTAAAATACCATGACAGGGACACTACATCTAAGACTGATAATCATTGAGGCGCACAGGTATCAACGAGGCTCCCTTCTAATACAGTCGTTACTCTACTGCAAACCTAAAACGCCGATGGGCCCGTGTTTACGTGCATCAATTTAAAGAATGAGTATTGACTGATATTTTTGGAGGAAGAAGGAAATACACTGCCTTCACTTTGCAGGTTGAGGATCATTCCTCTGTTATAGGTATGTCCTTCTGTCTCCACTCCGTGACAGCGGTATTCCAGTTTGTCCTTGTTAGCGTGATTAGAACCGAAATGGTGCCGGTTGTATTTGCACACTTTTAGGATATCGAGAAAACTGTGGAAAATAATTGTCCAATCTAGGTGAGGTATTCCGAAGGATTTGTATGCTAATTTAATCATCAATCACGACAAATGTTTTCCCAGAAAGAAGCCAAGTATATAGAAAGGATTCGGACTGATGCAGAGAAGTTAGCGTGAAGTCTTGGTGCCGCCGTTTCGTTGCTGAATTTGAGGCCAAAGGCAATCCAAAATGAAAATTAGAACGATGGGCACTGAGGCTTCGATAAGATAAAACAAAGGACGACAACATCGAGGAATGGCTAAGATGTTGGCAGAGTTTCCATGGATACGAGAATAAACGGAGAAGTATGCTAAAGGAATCCACCAACGTTAAATTAGGATACTGGTGGAAAAAAAACCTTGGGGGCACATTTTCCATTCTTAGGCTACATTACTTAGTCATACCGTAGACTGATCCTCTGTTTATCATTCCTGAGTTATTCGAATTACCCCCCATTCTGACCTGGAAGATATGTACTCGAATATAACTCCCATCAAACGTCTAACAGCCCTTCTGCAGGCGAACACTTAAAACGAGTCGTCCCATAAAAAAGTCACGTGTCTAGTTTCAGATGATGGTTTTTGAATGGCTATCACCCAGAAAGGAGAATATAACATGAACCAAAAAATAGCAAGAATAACGAATGCAGTAGAAGAAGGTATTACAACATATTGGGGATACAATTGTACCGATGCTAGTTTTTTATTATATATGAAAATACATACTAGCAAGCTCACACACACACTTGGATGATAAAAATATATTTTTTCTCTCTTGTTTTTTGGTGATAAATAAATAATTAATGAAATTCGTTTGCTAGCAGCAGCATTAAGCCAAGCCAAGTAAAGATGTCAGCAATGCAAAACTACTACAACACGTTAAAATGTGATGCATATGGGATAACCGAGATGCCGGTCTTTTTTTCTATCTCTTAGCCATGGCCAAAAAGGGCACAAATGTCTTGTATCGTAAAAATAAGATATTGTAAATCTTCCCCCTTTCTTTTACGTCTGGTACATACAGCAAAAGCAGCACTTAAATTGAAAGGACTTGAATGTGAATATTTGCGAGCGAACATGCGATTGTGTGCGTGTATGTCTGTGTGTTGTAATGAAAATTTACACAAATTACTTAGAATTTAAGTGTTTTAACTCTATTTGTGCTTTTTGGCAAAGTACAAATTGCTAAGTGCAATCTTTGTTAAAGCTATATATAGTCTGATAAGGATATGGGCGAGTATGTATTAAAAGGAATAATAAATAATAAGAAATAATAATTTGTATTTGCAAATCTTAAATTTTAGTCTAAGAACAATCCGTCCTGAAAATAATAAATTTAAATATAAAATACTTTTTTTGGTCTAATTTAATACTTTCGGATATAATAATTATTCCACTAGTGTTTGCTTCAATTTGGTAGTAGTCTGAGGTTTCATTAATATTCCAGAATAAAGTAAAACAACAATAGCTGTGTTCCAGAACTAAAAAGTTTTTAAAATTTTTACGACTTTTACACATTTTACTCGAAAAACGTTCCCGTACACAAAAAAGTTGTAAAATGTTCACTTCTCTTTAAACAAAAATGGCGTTGAATGACGCTATCTTTAAAAACTTTTTACTCGACAAATTTGAGCGTGTTAAATATATATAGTAACATGGCCGCCGGCGTCTGATTGGATGGTACTCCGACTTTGACATTTGTTCTAGCATTTTTTACGTTTTTTTCCATTTTTGCGTTCCCGAATTTTTGAAAAAACTTTTGTGTGAGATCAATTTTTTTCTCTTTCTCTCTTTTACGAGTTTTACTATTAAACACTACGGGAACAAAGCTAATATGTGGTAAAGAAACCTAAATCAATAAACATTACAAAAAACACGGTACATACTTATGTTAATATTATCGAGGAACTAACGAAAAAAGTGAATCATCCAAAATTGCTTCAAAACAAATAAAAAGTTTTTTTATTTTTGCCTTATTAAGGCGAAGGTCATTTATAGTGATATTTAATTAATTCTCTTTTGAGTTGAGCTTATTAGACCTATTATATACATTGGAAAATTAGGAGTCTACTGAAGTCCCACGCATTCAACCATTACGCTACGTTTCACGGGTGGTTAAGCCGATCTTCAGGCGTATTGAATGTTGTTTTTGTGGCAGACGAAGGCAAAATATGTCAGTTAAACTCCAGTTGAAACTCCAAACTTTTCCTATAGTCCTGCTTGGTAATCCCATTTTTCAATGTTCACAAATACTATGTTAAGTTTTATTGCTACGTCATTAGTAATTGCTCTCCTATATCAGAAGATTTTTGATTATCAATTATTGTCTACTAAAAAAAGTTATCATAACGGATCTCCCTCCAAAATATTTCCATTTGATCCAAAAACCTTAAATATGAAATTTTATGGTGATCGGTTAAGAGCAGCTCTTTGAAGTGATGTTTGGTAAATTCTCCGAACACTTGTCAATCAGATATTCCATGGTTCGGCAAAGTACGGTAGTCGGAGGTTATAAAGTCGGCTGGTCTGTTAACGGAGACGATGTTAAGAAAGTGGTCTGAGCCAAGGGAAATGACTATTTGTCAGAACACGTCATTTATCAGACCGAGTACCGCATAGGGATAGTCTAAAAATCGTAGTCGACTTTTGTCTGGAGAGAAAATCGCATAATCGAGTATCTTGTGATCTATTTTCGAGTTTGCCCATAAATTGTTGACTTGGCGGTTTTACAGTATCGGAGTTTTAAAGTTTTAAAAAATCTCGAAAGCTGATTATACAGGCATGTCACAGAAACCAATTTCGATCGAAAGTGGAATTGATTCCGTATTTAGCTTCTTCAAAAACCGAAAAACGAAAAATTTTTTCGGTATGAAATCACTTTTGGTTTCTCCAGTGTAATTCTATTTTTTGGAAACAGGTCACTTTAAAACACTACAAAAACACTTAAAAATAATAAAAATATTGTTTTATTAACAAAATTACATTTAAATTCATATTTGTTATCATTTTGAAGAAACAAAGTTATCATGTTATTTAAACAATTCGCAAATTTTTTTTATTTCTCAGTTAACGAAACCAATTGTTAACAAAGTATTGCCACACAATAGAAACAATAAAAATATTGATTTTCAATAAAACTTAACTTTCTCCTCTAATGTTGCCATATTTATACTAAATAATACGATTTTCGAAATTCACCAAATCGATCGAAATCTGAAGAAGCTAAAACAAAAACGATCGAAACGAAATTACGGAATTGAAACCATTCCGATCTGAATCTGTGACATGCCTGATAGTCGATTTTCTGCGGTTATGAAGAAGTCGAAAGTTGAGTTTTAAGACAACTGAAATAATCGCCAGACCGAATAATCGGATCTTTGGTTTTAGACCAAAATTGAAAAATCAATTATTGCTTTCCATTACCTATCCCTAGTATCACATGGCTGAAATACTAGAAAATGACGCCATCATTACACTGCGTGATATTTTTGTCACCGTTGAAAGTTCGATGTTGCCTGGCCACAATTTTTACTATCATTAAATTCAACCCTTGTAATGGTGAAATGTATATGCTGTCCAAGCTGAAATTATAATTTTAAATCTCATTACATTTCTAAATTGCAAAAAATACACCTTCTTGTAACATTCTTTTGGTTAAATTTAATAAAACTAGACCCATATGGTTGGTCGTTCGTTCGTTCCTATTCTCTAATAATTGTAGACAATATTCCGCATTTTATTAGATATGCAACGAACCAAACAAACAGGCAACAAAAAAAAAAACCTTTACAAATTTGTATTTCAAAGTAATACTACTAATAAAAACAACAAAATGACAACCACAACAACAACAACAAATTACTATTCAAGCAAATTCATTCCGTACAGAAGAGGGTAAATATTTTTAAACAATATTACTGCATTTGTTTCATTTTCCTTTAGTTGGTTTTCCATATCTACCACCCGGTTTAGGCCATTTCAGTAACGTGTGCTGTTGTTTTTTTTTTGCTTTGCAACTTTGGTTAGAGTAAACAAATTTTACGGGTTTTATTTTAAGGCCATATTTATTAAGGGTTTCATGTTCTGTGTTCTACTTCATTTTGCCATAGGTTTCTGTTTTCTAGTTTCTTTTTTTGCAACAAAATTGTTTTTATTTAAATAGAAGGAAACAACATCTTGATCCTTCTTCCATTACAGAAGAACAACAATTGTCTTTCATATGAGGAACGAACACACATATGTTACACCCCTTAGTGTGGTGTATACCTTCCACGTGCCCCAACACCACCATACAGGGGAAATCGTATAAATATTTTCCAATGTTTTTCATTTGAATTTTTAACGCATTTTTTGTTTTCTTTGCACTAGTGGCGGTATTGTAGTTATTGTTGTTTTTGTAGTGTTATATGGTTCCAAGACAATAATGGTTAGAAAATGCAAAATAACCGGATGTATTGTATTTTGTTCTATGAAAAACCATTACAAAAACAATATGCATTGTCTAGAGTGGAAAATAATATTAAATGAAAGTCCTGCAAGGCTTTCTTGAGAGAATAAATTTTAAGGGTGACCAGAAAGGTATTTTATTAAGGCTTCTTGTAATGAAGGGCTCTAAACTTTGAATAAGCTACATATGAAGAAAATTATTTAAAACAAGTAAAAAAGTATCAGTCGGCTTTGCCGACAGAGATATACCCTCAGTCTGTGCAAATTTAAACACTTTTTTTCACAAAAAACTTATGTATTTAGGGGGTTTGAAAATTTTGGTCGTATGAACCGACAAAAATGTTGTTTAGGATTAAAGTTCAAAAATTTTGCGGAAAAGGTACTTAAAGGAATGGACCGACATAGACCATGGGGGTGCCATATGGGGTTTTTACACCCTTCGGGCTGTTTTCTCAAGAAGTATGGACTTGCCCCTGAAACAACTTTTACCATCGTAATTGAGGCACCGAATGTAAGTTGCTTCAACAAAAATCAAAGTGATTCAATGGCAGGTCTTAAGTGAACTTATCCAAAATTTTGTGTGGGAGGTACGGGATTGAGTGGACAAATATAGTCCATATTCGAACCTGATCTATATCTAGTAGATATTATGAGAATGTGTAAAGTATGGACCAAATTGGTCACTCCCATCAAGAGTTATCGTGCGCACAATTTTTCGAATATTTTTGAACTTTTGTGGGGTAGGAACCTGAAGGCGTGGACCGATATGGCTTATCTACGAACTTAAAATAATTTTGGAAACAATATTACGAAGGCCAAACGTTGGCCGGAATCGGCATATCCGTTCGAGAATTATCTTGCGCTTCCACCCATAAACATGGTGTCATATGGTTTGTTTTTCAACTTTCAGGCTATTTTCTCAGGAAGTATTGACTTGCCCCTGAGGAAAGTTGTACCTTCGTATAGGGGACAGTGAATACAAGATGTTACAACAAAAACCAATGCGATTCGAGAGCAGGTCCTAAACTGAACTTTTCCGAAATTTTGTGTGGGAGGTACTCGAAGGCGTTTACCGATTGAGTCCATATTGAAACCTCATCTAAGTCTGGTAAAAATTTCATAATGTGCAAAGTATGGACCAAATCGGTTACTCCCTTCAAGAATTATCATACGCACAAATTTTCCGAACATTTTCGAACTTTTGTGAGGGAGGTACCGGAAGAAGTGGACCGATATAATCCATCTTTGAACTTGAACTAAGTTTGGACAAAATATTACGAAAGCCAAGTTTTGGACCGAATCGGCAGATCCGTTCGAGAGTTATCTTGTGCTCCAACCACTACACACGGTGTTATAGGGTTTTTTGTAACTTTCAGACCATTTTCTCAGGAAGTATGGACTTGCCCCTAATGAAACTTACAGCATCGTATAGAGGACAGCGAATACAACTTGCGTAAACAAAAATCAAAGCGACTCGAGACCAGGTCCTAAACTGAACTGAAATTTTGTGTGGAAGGTACCCGAAGGAGTGGACCGATTGTGTCCATATTGGAACCTCATCTAAGTTTGGTAGAAATTACACGATGTGCAAAGTATGGACCAAATCGGTTATTCCCTACAAGAGTTATCGTGCGCACAAGTTTTGCGACAAGGAGTGGACCTATATGGCCCATCTTCGAACTTAAATCGAATCTGGACAAAATATTTCGATACCCAAAATTTGAACCGAATCGATTGATCCGTTCGAGAGTTATCGTGCGCACCAGCCAGACAGATAGACGGACAGACAGACAGACGGACGGACATTGCTAGATCTACTCAAAATTGTCTGAAACGGATATCGTACAAACATACTTGGGGTCTAAAACCATTATTTCGATGAGGCACATTTTTGGTCGTATCAAAGTGTAAATACCCTCTTTAGTCTAAAGGCTGAGGGTATAAAAATCATCTTTATTGCGAGACTATCCCTGAAGAAAGTTATTTAAAAAATCCACGTTTATTGCCGCAGGATAATAAAAAAAAGTCCCGAAAAAAATTATTTGAAAAAATCCAAGTTTATTGCTGCAATAATCCATGAAAAAAATATTTAAAAAATCTACGTTTATTGCTGCAATAATCCCCGAAAATAAATTATTTGAAAAAATCCACGTTTATTGCTGCAATAATCCCTGAAAAAAATTATTTAAAAAATCCACGTGTATTGCTGCAATAGTACTTGAAAAAATTATATTATTATAAAAAAATCCACGTAATATTTCTTGAAAAAATTATTTAAAAAATCCAACTTTATTGCTGTGATAGTACTTGAACAAAATTATTTAAAAAATCCGTGTTTATTGCTGTGATAGTACTTGAACAAAATTATTTAAAAAAATCCACGTTTATTGCTGTGATAGTACTTGAACAAAATTATTTAAAAAATCCACGTTGAACAAAATTATTTAAAAAATCCGCGTTTATTGCTGTGATAGTACTTGAACAAAATTATTTAAAAAATCCACGTTTATTGCTGTGATAGTACTTGAACAAAATTATTTAAAAAATCCACGTTTATTGCTGTGATAGTACTTGAACAAAATTATTTAAAAAATCCACGTTTATTGCTGTGATAGTACTTGAACAAAATTATTTTAAAATCCACGTTTATTGCTGTGATAGTACTTGAACAAAATTATTTAAAAAATCCACGTTTATTGCTGTGATAGTACTTGAACAAAATTATTTAAAAAATCCACGTTTATTGCTGTGATAGTACTTGAACAAAATTATTTAAAAAATCCACGTTTATTGCTGTGATAGTACTTGAACAAAATTATTTTAAAATCCACGTTTATTGCTGTGATAGTACTTGAACAAAATTATTTTAAAATCCACGTTTATTGCTGTGATAGTACTTGAACAAAATTATTTAAAAAATCCACGTTTATTGCTGTGATAGTACTTGAACAAAATTATTTAAAAAATCCACGTTTATTGCTGTGATAGTACTTGAACAAAATTATTTAAAAAATCCACGTTTATTGCTGTGATAGTACTTGAACAAAATTATTTAAAAAATCCACGTTTATTGCTGTGATAGTACTTGAACAAAATTATTTAAAAAATCCACGTTTATTGCTGTGATAGTACTTGAACAAAATTATTTAAAAAATCCACGTTTATTGCTGTGATAGTACTTGAACAAAATTATTTAAAAAATCCACGTTTATTGCTGTGATAGTACTTGAACAAAATTATTTTAAAATCCACGTTTATTGCTGTGATAGTACTTGAACAAAATTATTTAAAAAATCCACGTTTATTGCTGTGATAGTACTTGAACAAAATTATTTAAAAAATCCACGTTTATTGCTGTGATAGTACTTGAACAAAATTATTTAAAAAATCCACGTTTATTGCTGTGATAGTACTTGAACAAAATTATTTAAAAAATCCACGTTTATTGCTGTGATAGTACTTGAACAAAATTATTTAAAAAATCCACGTTTATTGCTGTGATAGTACTTGAACAAAATTATTTAAAAAATCCACGTTTATTGCTGTGATAGTACTTGAACAAAATTATTTAAAAAATCCACGTTTATTGCTGTGATAGTACTTGAACAAAATTATTTTAAAATCCACGTTTATTGCTGTGATAGTACTTGAACAAAATTATTTAAAAAATCCACGTTTATTGCTGTGATAGTACTTGAACAAAATTATTTAAAAAATCCACGTTTATTGCTGTGATAGTACTTGAACAAAATTATTTAAAAAATCCACGTTTATTGCCGTGATAGTACTTGAACAAAATTATTTAAAAAATCCACGTTTATTGCTGTGATAGTACTTGAACAAAATTATTTAAAAAATCCACGTTTATTGCTGTGATAGTACTTGAACAAAATTATTTAAAAAATCCACGTTTATTGCTGTGATAGTACTTGAACAAAATTATTTAAAAAATCCACGTTTATTGCTGTGATAGTACTTGAACAAAATTATTTTAAAATCCACGTTTATTGCTGTGATAGTACTTGAACAAAATTATTTAAAAAATCCACGTTTATTGCTGTGATAGTACTTGAACAAAATTATTTAAAAATCCACGTTTATTGCTGTGATAGTACTTGAACAAAATTATTTAAAAAATCCACGTTTATTGCTGTGATAGTACTTGAACAAAATTATTTAAAAAATCCACGTTTATTGCTGTGATAGTACTTGAACAAAATTATTTAAAAAATCCACGTTTATTGCTGTGATAGTACTTGAACAAAATTATTTAAAAAATCCACGTTTATTGCTGTGATAGTACTTGAACAAAATTATTTAAAAAATCCACGTTTATTGCTGTGATAGTACTTGAACAAAATTATTTAAAAAATCCACGTTTATTGCTGTGATAGTACTTGAACAAAATTATTTTAAAATCCACGTTTATTGCTGTGATAGTACTTGAACAAAATTATTTAAAAAATCCACGTTTATTGCTGTGATAGTACTTGAACAAAATTATTTAAAAAATCCACGTTTATTGCTGTGATAGTACTTGAACAAAATTATTTAAAAAATCCACGTTTATTGCTGTGATAGTACTTGAACAAAATTATTTAAAAAATCCACGTTTATTGCTGTGATAGTACTTGAACAAAATTATTTAAAAAATCCACGTTTATTGCTGTGATAGTACTTGAACAAAATTATTTAAAAAATCCACGTTTATTGCTGTGATAGTACTTGAACAAAATTATTTTAAAATCCACGTTTATTGCTGTGATAGTACTTGAACAAAATTATTTAAAAAATCCACGTTTATTGCTGTGATAGTACTTGAACAAAATTATTTAAAAAATCCACGTTTATTGCTGTGATAGTACTTGAACAAAATTATTTAAAAAATCCACGTTTATTGCTGTGATAGTACTTGAACAAAATTATTTAAAAAATCCACGTTTATTGCTGTGATAGTACTTGAACAAAATTATTTAAAAAATCCACGTTTATTGCTGTGATAGTACTTGAACAAAATTATTTAAAAAATCCACATTTATTGCTGTGATAGTACTTGAACAAAATTATTTAAAAAATCCACGTTTATTGCTGTGATAGTACTTGAACAAAATTATTTAAAAAATCCACGTTTATTGCTGTGATAGTACTTGAACAAAATTATTTTAAAATCCACGTTTATTGCTGTGATAGTACTTGAACAAAATTATTTAAAAAATCCACGTTTATTGCTGTGATAGTACTTGAACAAAATTATTTAAAAAATCCACGTTTATTGCTGTGATAGTACTTGAACAAAATTATTTAAAAAATCCACGTTTATTGCTGTGATAGTACTTGAACAAAATTATTTAAAAAAGCCACGTTTATTGCTGTGATAGTACTTGAACAAAATTATTTAAAAAAGCCACGTTTATTGCTGTGATAGTACTTGAACAAAATTATTTAAAAAATCCACGTTTATTGCTGTGATAGTACTTGAACAAAATTATTTAAAAAATCCACGTTTATTGCTGTGATAGTACTTGAACAAAATTATTTAAAAAATCCAAGTTTATTGCTGTGATAGTACTTGAACAAAATTATTTAAAAAATCCACGTTTATTGCTGTGATAGTACTTGAACAAAATTATTTTAAAATCCACGTTTATTGCTGTGATAGTACTTGAACAAAATTATTTAAAAAATCCAAGTTTATTGCTGTGATAGTACTTGAACAAAATTTTTTAAAAAATCCACGTTTATTGCTGTGATAGTACTTGAACAAAATTATTTAAAAAATCCACGTTTATTGCTGTGATAGTACTTGAACAAAATTATTTAAAAAATCCACGTTTATTGCTGTGATAGTACTTGAACAAAATTATTTAAAAAATCCACGTTTATTGCTGTGATAGTACTTGAACAAAATTATTTAAAAAAGCCACGTTTATTGCTGTGATAGTACTTGAACAAAATTATTTTAAAATCCACGTTTATTGCTGTGATAGTACTTGAACAAAATTATTTTAAAATCCACGTTTATTGCTGTGATAGTACTTGAACAAAATTATTTAAAAAATCCAAGTTTATTGCTGTGATAGTACTTGAACAAAATTTTTTAAAAAATCCACGTTTATTGCTGTGATAGTACTTGAACAAAATTATTTAAAAAATCCACGTTTATTGCTGTGATAGTACTTGAACAAAATTATTTAAAAAATCCACGTTTATTGCTGTGATAGTACTTGAACAAAATTATTTAAAAAATCCACGTTTATTGCTGTGATAGTACTTGAACAAAATTTTTTAAAAAATCCACGTTTATTGCTGTGATAGTACTTGAACAAAATTATTTAAAAATCCACGTTTATTGCTGTGATAGTACTTGAACAAAATTTTTTAAAAAATCCACGTTTATTGCTGTGATAGTACTTGAACAAAATTATTTAAAAATCCACGTTTATTGCTGTGATAGTACTTGAACAAAATTATTTAAAAAATCCACGTTTATTGCTGTGATAGTATTGAACAAAATTATTTAAAAAATCCACGTTTATTGCTGTGATAGTACTTGAACAAAATTATTTTAAAATCCACGTTTATTGCTGTGATAGTACTTGAACAAAATTATTTTAAAATCCACGTTTATTGCTGTGATAGTACTTGAACAAAATTATTTAAAAAATCCGCGTTTATTGCTGTGATAGTACTTGAACAAAATTATTTAAAAAATCCACGTTTATTGCTGTGATAGTACTTGAACAAAATTATTTAAAAAATCCACGTTTATTGCTGTGATAGTACTTGAACAAAATTATTTAAAAAATCCACGTTTATTGCTGTGATAGTACTTGAACAAAATTATTTAAAAAATCCACGTTTATTGCTGTAATAGTACTTGAACATAATTATTTTAAAATCCACGTTTATTGCTGTGATAGTACTTGAACAAAATTATTTAAAAAATCCACGTTTATTGCTGTGATAGTACTTGAACAAAATTATTTTAAAATCCACGTTTATTGCTGTGATAGTACTTGAACAAAATTATTTAAAAAATCCACGTTTATTGCTGTGATAGTACTTGAACAAAATTATTTTAAAATCCACGTTTATTGCTGTGATAGTACTTGAACAAAATTATTTAAAAAATCCACGTTTATTGCTGTGATAGTACTTGAACAAAATTATTTAAAAAATCCACGTTTATTGCTGTGATAGTACTTGAACAAAATTATTTAAAAAATCCACGTTTATTGCTGTGATAGTACTTGAACAAAATTATTTAAAAAATCCACGTTTATTGCTGTGATAGTACTTGAACAAAATTATTTAAAAAATCCACGTTTATTGCTGTGATAGTACTTGAACAAAATTATTTAAAAAATCCACGTTTATTGCTGTGATAGTACTTGAACAAAATTATTTAAAAAATCCACGTTTATTGCTGTGATAGTACTTGAACAAAATTATTTAAAAAATCTACGTTTATTGCTGTGATAGTACTTGAACAAAATTATTTTAAAATCCACGTTTATTGCTGTGATAGTACTTGAACAAAATTATTTAAAAAATCCACGTTTATTGCTGTGATAGTACTTGAACAAAATTATTTAAAAAATCCACGTTTATTGCTGTGATAGTACTTGAACAAAATTATTTAAAAAATCCACGTTTATTGCTGTGATAGTACTTGAACAAAATTATTTAAAAAATCCACGTTTATTGCTGTGATAGTACTTGAACAAAATTATTTAAAAAATCCACGTTTATTGCTGTGATAGTACTTGAACAAAATTATTTTAAAATCCACGTTTATTGCTGTGATAGTACTTGAACAAAATTATTTAAAAAATCCACGTTTATTGCTGTGATAGTACTTGAACAAAATTATTTAAAAAATCCACGTTTATTGCTGTGATAGTACTTGAACAAAATTATTTAAAAAATCCACGTTTATTGCTGTGATAGTACTTGAACAAAATTATTTTAAAATCCACGTTTATTGCTGTGATAGTACTTGAACAAAATTATTTAAAAAATCCAAGTTTATTGCTGTGATAGTACTTGAACAAAATTTTTTAAAAAATCCACGTTTATTGCTGTGATAGTACTTGAACAAAATTATTTAAAAAATCCACGTTTATTGCTGTGATAGTACTTGAACAAAATTATTTAAAAAATCCACGTTTATTGCTGTGATAGTACTTGAACAAAATTATTTAAAAAAGCCACGTTTATTGCTGTGATAGTACTTGAACAAAATTATTTTAAAATCCACGTTTATTGCTGTGATAGTACTTGAACAAAATTATTTTAAAATCCACGTTTATTGCTGTGATAGTACTTGAACAAAATTATTTAAAAAATCCAAGTTTATTGCTGTGATAGTACTTGAACAAAATTTTTTAAAAAATCCACGTTTATTGCTGTGATAGTACTTGAACAAAATTATTTAAAAAATCCACGTTTATTGCTGTGATTGTACTTGAACAAAATTATTTAAAAAATCCACGTTTATTGCTGTGATAGTACTTGAACAAAATTATTTAAAAAATCCACGTTTATTGCTGTGATAGTACTTGAACAAAATTATTTTAAAATCCACGTTTATTGCTGTGATAGTACTTGAACAAAATTATTTAAAAAATCCACGTTTATTGCTGTGATAGTACTTGAACAAAATTATTTTAAAATCCACGTTTATTGCTGTGATAGTACTTGAACAAAATTATTTAAAAAATCCACGTTTATTGCTGTGATAGTACTTGAACAAAATTATTTTAAAATCCACGTTTATTGCTGTGATAGTACTTGAACAAAATTATTTAAAAAATCCACGTTTATTGCTGTGATAGTACTTGAACAAAATTATTTAAAAAATCCACGTTTATTGCTGTGATAGTACTTGAACAAAATTATTTAAAAAATCCACGTTTATTGCTGTGATAGTACTTGAACAAAATTATTTAAAAAATCCACGTTTATTGCTGTGATAGTACTTGAACAAAATTATTTAAAAAATCCACGTTTATTGCTGTGATAGTACTTGAACAAAATTATTTAAAAAATCCACGTTTATTGCTGTGATAGTACTTGAACAAAATTATTTAAAAAATCTACGTTTATTGCTGTGATAGTACTTGAACAAAATTATTTTAAAATCCACGTTTATTGCTGTGATAGTACTTGAACAAAATTATTTAAAAAATCCACGTTTATTGCTGTGATAGTACTTGAACAAAATTATTTTAAAATCCACGTTTATTGCTGTGATAGTACTTGAACAAAATTATTTAAAAAATCCACGTTTATTGCTGTGATAGTACTTGAACAAAATTATTTAAAAAATCCACGTTTATTGCTGTGATAGTACTTGAACAAAATTATTTTAAAATCCACGTTTATTGCTGTGATAGTACTTGAACAAAATTATTTAAAAAATCCACGTTTATTGCTGTGATAGTACTTGAACAAAATTATTTAAAAAATCCACGTTTATTGCTGTGATAGTACTTGAACAAAATTATTTAAAAAATCCACGTTTATTGCTGTGATAGTACTTGAACAAAATTATTTAAAAAATCCACGTTTATTGCTGTGATAGTACTTGAACAAAATTATTTAAAAAATCCACGTTTATTGCTGTGATAGTACTTGAACAAAATTATTTTAAAATCCACGTTTATTGCTGTGATAGTACTTGAACAAAATTATTTAAAAAATCCACGTTTATTGCTGTGATAGTACTTGAACAAAATTATTTAAAAAATCCACGTTTATTGCTGTGATAGTACTTGAACAAAATTATTTAAAAAATCCACGTTTATTGCTGTGATAGTACTTGAACAAAATTATTTTAAAATCCACGTTTATTGCTGTGATAGTACTTGAACAAAATTATTTAAAAAATCCAAGTTTATTGCTGTGATAGTACTTGAACAAAATTTTTTAAAAAATCCACGTTTATTGCTGTGATAGTACTTGAACAAAATTATTTAAAAAATCCACGTTTATTGCTGTGATAGTACTTGAACAAAATTATTTAAAAAATCCACGTTTATTGCTGTGATAGTACTTGAACAAAATTATTTAAAAAAGCCACGTTTATTGCTGTGATAGTACTTGAACAAAATTATTTTAAAATCCACGTTTATTGCTGTGATAGTACTTGAACAAAATTATTTTAAAATCCACGTTTATTGCTGTGATAGTACTTGAACAAAATTATTTAAAAAATCCAAGTTTATTGCTGTGATAGTACTTGAACAAAATTTTTTAAAAAATCCACGTTTATTGCTGTGATAGTACTTGAACAAAATTATTTAAAAAATCCACGTTTATTGCTGTGATTGTACTTGAACAAAATTATTTAAAAAATCCACGTTTATTGCTGTGATAGTACTTGAACAAAATTATTTAAAAAATCCACGTTTATTGCTGTGATAGTACTTGAACAAAATTATTTTAAAATCCACGTTTATTGCTGTGATAGTACTTGAACAAAATTATTTAAAAAATCCGCGTTTATTGCTGTGATAGTACTTGAACAAAATTATTTAAAAAATCCACGTTTATTGCTGTGATAGTACTTGAACAAAATTATTTAAAAAATCCACGTTTATTGCTGTGATAGTACTTGAACAAAATTATTTAAAAAATCCACGTTTATTGCTGTGATAGTACTTGAACAAAATTATTTAAAAAATCCACGTTTATTGCTGTGATAGTACTTGAACAAAATTATTTAAAAAATCCACGTTTATTGCTGTAATAGTACTTGAACAAAATTATTTTAAAATCCACGTTTATTGCTGTGATAGTACTTGAACAAAATTATTTAAAAAATCCGCGTTTATTGCTGTGATAGTACTTGAACAAAATTATTTAAAAAATCCACGTTTATTGCTGTGATAGTACTTGAACAAAATTATTTTAAAATCCACGTTTATTGCTGTGATAGTACTTGAACAAAATTATTTAAAAAATCCACGTTTATTGCTGTAATAGTACTTGAACATAATTATTTTAAAATCCACGTTTATTGCTGTGATAGTACTTGAACAAAATTATTTAAAAAGTCCACGTTTATTGCTGTGATAGTACTTGAACAAAATTATTTTAAAATCCACGTTTATTGCTGTGATAGTACTTGAACAAAATTATTTAAAAAATCCACGTTTATTGCTGTGATAGTACTTGAACAAAATTATTTAAAAAATCCACGTTTATTGCTGTGATAGTACTTGAACAAAAATATTTAAAAAATCCACGTTTATTGCTGTGATAGTACTTGAACAAAATTTTTTAAAAAATCCACTTTTATTGCTGTGATAGTACTTGAACAAAATTATTTTAAAATCCACGTTTATTGCTGTGATAGTACTTGAACAAAATTATTTAAAAAATCCGCGTTTATTGCTGTGATAGTACTTGAACAAAATTATTTAAAAAATCCACGTTTATTGCTGTGATAGTACTTGAACAAAATTATTTAAAAAATCCACGTTTATTGCTGTGATAGTACTTGAACAAAATTATTTTAAAATCCACGTTTATTGCTGTGATAGTACTTGAACAAAATTATTTAAAAAATCCACGTTTATTGCTGTGATAGTACTTGAACAAAATTATTTTAAAATCCACGTTTATTGCTGTGATAGTACTTGAACAAAAATATTTAAAAAATACACGTTTATTGCTGTGATAGTACTTGAACAAAAATATTTAAAAAATACACGTTTATTGCTGTGATAGTACTTGAACAAAATTTTTTAAAAAATCCACGTTTATTGCAGTGATAGTACTTGAACAAAATTATTTAAAAATACACGTTTATTGCTGTGATAGTACTTGAACAAAATTATTTAAAAGATCCACGTTTATTGCTGTGATAGTATTGAACAAAATTATTTTAAAAATCCACATTTATTGCTGTGATAGTACTTGAACAAAATTATTTTAAAATCCACGTTTATTGCTGTGATAGTACTTGAACAAAATTATTTTAAAATCCACGTTTATTGCTGTGATAGTACTTGAACAAAATTATTTAAAAAATCCACGTTTATTGCTGTGATAGTACTTGAACAAAATTATTTAAAAAATCCGCGTTTATTGCTGTGATAGTACTTGAACAAAATTATTTAAAAAATCCACGTTTATTGCTGTGATAGTACTTGAACAAAATTATTTAAAAAATCCACGTTTATTGCTGTGATAGTACTTGAACAAAATTATTTACAAAATCCACGTTTATAGTTGCAATAGTACTTGAAAAAATTATTTAAAAAATTCATGTTTATGGTTGCAATAGTACTTGAAAAAAATTATTTAAAAAATCCAAGTTTATGGTTGCAATAGTACTTGAAAAAATTATTTAAAAAATCCATGTTTATGGTTGCAATAGTACTTGAAAAATTTATTTAAAAAATCCACGTTTATTGCTGTGATAGTACTTGAACAAAATTATTTTAAAATCCACGTTTATTGCTGTGATAGTACTTGAACAAAATTATTTAAAAAATCCCCGTTTATTGCTGTGATAGTACTTGAACAAAATTATTTAAAAAATCCACGTTTATTGCTGTGATAGTACTTGAACAAAATTATTTAAAAAATCCGCGTTTATTGCTGTGATAGTACTTGAAAAAAAAATTATTTAAAAAATAAACGTTTATTGCGCAACAGTACTTAAAAAAAATAAAAATATCCACGTATATTACTGCAAAAGTACTTGAAAAAATTATTTAAAAAATCCACGTTTATTGCTGCAATATTACTTGAAAAAAATTATTTAAAAAATCCAAGTTTATTGCTGCAATATTACTTGAAAAAAAATTATTTAAAAAATAAACGTTTATTGCGCAACAGTACTTAAAAAAAAAATAAAAATATCCACGTATATTACTGCAAAAGTACTTGAAAAAATTATTTAAATAAAAATAGGTAAAAAAACTTTTTAAGTTAAACGGTTTTATGTTAAACATACATTGCAATGTTTAAGATAAATGTACTAAAAACCAAAAAATAATAAAATAGATACAGTCGTGGGAATTATAAACATATGCATAGACTAGACTAGACTAAAATAAAACCGTGGGGCACGTCAATTGTCTACAATCGTTGATTAAAATGTTTGTTTTGTAATGTTACACTATAATTATGCAGTTGTTCAACCGACAACGATGGACGTGTGATAAGTAGGGCTAGAAAGTGGAAACAAGCTAGCAAGCTCGATTATAAGCGAGTTTTAAGGTTTCATAGTGGTGAGCGAGTAGTACTTTGTCGATTAAAGACAAACTACGAGCAGTGAAACGCTTCCTCGCCAGGCAGCAGTGTGAATGTCCAACGATAAACTAGTTGAAACATCTCTTTTATTTACATGGAGTGTATAACTATTGGAATTTCCATGAGCAAGAAAATAGTAAGTAATTTCCTCACCGTCTGCGGGCCAACTGCCTAACGACGAATTAAACGATTCTTCTATCGCACATTAAGTCGATAATTTGTAGACAATTGACGTGCCCCACGGTTTTATTTTAGTCTAGTCTATGCATATGTTTATAATTCCCACGACTGTATCTATTTTATTATTTTTTGGTTTTTAGTACATTTATCTTAAACATTGCAATGTATGTTTAACATAAAACCGTTTAACTTAAAAAGTTTTTTTTACCTATTTTTATTTTCTAGTTTTTAGTTTTTATTTCGCATTCTGTTTAATTCATTTAGTGCTTCATTATTGCAAGGTTTCTTGCCCGTTAGTTTATTGCAGTCCAACTCCTCTATACGTAGTCCCTGCAAATATCTTACTCTACTAAGAGCCACGTAGGCTTGACCTTCTTCAAACAGTTTCGCACCTAAGTATACGACTGCGTGATCCACAGTGCTGCCCTGCATTTTATGTATTGTAGAAGCCCATGATAGTATTAAAGGCAACATTCTTCTTTCAGCCGTCCCGTAATTGTACTTAGCTAGAAACTGTATGGCTTTCGGGTGCAAAAGTACTTGAAAAATTATTTAAAAAATCCACGTTTATTGCTGCAATATTACTTGAAAAAAATTATTTAAAAAATCCAAGTTTATTGCTGCAATATTACTTGAAAAAAAAATTATTTAAAAAATAAACGTTTATTGCGCAACAGTACTTAAAAAAAATAAAAATATCCACGTATATTACTGCAAAAGTACTTGAAAAAATTATTTAAATAAAAATAGGTAAAAAAACTTTTTAAGTTAAACGGTTTTATGTTAAACATACATTGCAATGTTTAAGATAAATGTACTAAAAACCAAAAAATAATAAAATAGATACAGTCGTGGGAATTATAAACATATGCATAGACTAGACTAAAATAAAACCGTGGGGCACGTCAATTGTCTACAATCGTTGATTAAAATGTTTGTTTTGTAATGTTACACTATAATTATGCAGTTGTTCAACCGACAACGATGGACGTGTGATAAGTAGGGCTAGAATGTGGAAACAAGCTAGCAAGCTCGATTATAAGCGAGTTTTAAGGTTTCATAGTGGTGAGCGAGTAGTACTTTGTCGATTAAAGACAAACTACGAGCAGTGAAACGCTTCCTCGCCAGGCAGCAGTGTGAATGTCCAACGATAAACTAGTTGAAACATCTCTTTTATTTACATGGAGTGTATAACTATTGGAATTTCCATGAGCAAGAAAATAGTAAGTAATTTCCTCACCGTCTGCGGGCCAACTGCCTAACGACGAATTAAACGATTCTTCTATCGCACATTAAGTCGATAATTTGTAGACAATTGACGTGCCCCACGGTTTTATTTTAGTCTAGTCTATGCATATGTTTATAATTCCCACGACTGTATCTATTTTATTATTTTTTGGTTTTTAGTACATTTATCTTAAACATTGCAATGTATGTTTAACATAAAACCGTTTAACTTAAAAAGTTTTTTTTACCTATTTTTATTTTCTAGTTTTTAGTTTTTATTTCGCATTCTGTTTAATTCATTTAGTGCTTCATTATTGCAAGGTTTCTTGCCCGTTAGTTTATTGCAGTCCAACTCCTCTATACGTAGTCCCTGCAAAGATCTTACTCTACTAAGAGCCACGTAGGCTTGACCTTCTTCAAACAGTTTCGCACCTAAGTATACGACTGCGTGATCCACAGTGCTGCCCTGCATTTTATGTATTGTAGAAGCCCATGATAGTATTAAAGGCAACATTCTTCTTTCAGCCGTCCCGTAATTGTACTTAGCTAGAAACTGTATGGCTTTCGGGTGTATAAGATGTACTGTATAGTGCACTGTATTCTTCTTGTCAAGCCCTTTTATTTGATACCCATATTGGTGGGATTGAAAAAAATTGTTATCAGCCATTTGGTAGCGGCGGCCATCTTAGATTTCAATTTTGCATAGTAAATTGTATTCTACTTGTTGAGACCTTTCATTTGATACCCATGTTGATGGGATTGATAAAACCTAAGTTATCCGCCATTTTGTAGAGGCCGCCATCTTGGATTTTAATTTTATATAGTACATTGTATTCTACTGGTTGAGCACTTTCATTTGATACCCATATTGATGGGATTGATAAAACCTACGTTATCCGCCATTTTGTAGCGGCCGCCATCTTGGATTTCAATTTTTTATAGTATATTGTATTCTGCTTCTTGAGCCGTTTCATTTGATACCCATATTGATGGGATTGATAAAACCTACGTTATCCGCCATTTTGTAGCGGCCGCCATCTTGGATTTCAATTTTTTATAGTATATTGTATTCTGCTTGTTGAGCCCTTTCATTTGATACCCATATTGATGGGATTGATAAAACCTACGTTATCCACCATTTTGTAGCGGCCGCCATCTTGGATTTTAATTTTTCATAGTATATTGTATTCTGCTTGTTGAGCCCTTTCATTTGATACCCATATTGATGGGATTGATACAACCTACGTTATCCGCCATTTTGTAGCGGCCGCCATCTTGGATTTCAATTTTTTATAGTATTTTGTATTCTGCTTGTTGAGCCCTTTCATTGGATACCCATATTGATGGGATTGATAAAACCTACGTTATCCGCCATTTTGTAGCGGCCGCCATCTTGGATTTCAATTTTTTATAGTATATTGTATTCTGCTTGTTGAGCCCTTTCATTTGATACCCATATTGATGGGATTGATAAAACCTACGTTATCCGCCATTTTGTAGCGGCCGCCATCTTGAATTTATAATGATAATGAATAAACATAATTGTATTGTCACCAAAATCCAAAGTGTATAGAAAATTTCAGATTATTCGGTTGAAAGGAAGAGGGTGAAATTTGAATTACTAAATTTGACCCAAGAATAAATAAAACAAACGGGGTGAGCTAAATAAAACCTTTTAAAAATCCACGTTTATTGCTGCAATATTACTTGAATTTTTTTTTTTTAAAAATCAACGTTTATTGCTTTGATAGTACATGAACAAAATTCTTTAACAAATTCACGTTTATGGTTGCAATATTACTCATTTATTACTCTATTACTCAAATTTTACTTTTACGAAAAAGGCCTTCTAATTTTTTGTGCATTGCTTCCCTGCTTTGCCCTGGAGGTCCGTATTTTTTGCATAGAATAGTATACATACTCCAATAATGTAATAGTGGTATACGAGAGACCATGACAAAATTTTTATGTTTTTAAATTAGTTTATTTTCATTTTGTATATTGCACACAGAAAAATGTCCTCTTTTCTTTTATGCTTTGCTTACTTTGCAAATTGATTTTATTCCATGGTTGTGGTGGCATTGTTTTGCTGTTTATATGTGGTAGCGTACCAATGGACGCAGGATATTCCCCTTTTTTCCACGATTAGATCAACAAGTTTTTCATTTGACTATGACAACGACGACGATGATTATGATGGTGATGAGAACGACGACAAATAAGGCCATTTATATGCTGTCAAATGAAATGTATTTAACAACATTGTTGTTGTTTTTCTTATTTGCGGCAAATCCTGCAGAGTCATATGAAAAAAAATAGCAAAAGAAATCAAGGAGTGGGATGCATTCAAAGCAAGGGTTGCATTAAACTAAGTAAATTTTGTATTAGAATTTTCTAACCTGGTGGTAGGTGACTTTAATGCTCATAGTGAGCTTTGGCATTCCGTCTTAAGTTATGACCAGAGGGGTACAGCTCTGTTCGAGCAAATTGATAGCTCCACATTTTGGAAGATGAGCGAAGACGCTTCTACGAGGATAAGAGGAAATTATCATAACTCGCCAGATGCCATTGTGGTACTCGGTCTGATAAAATAAGCAAATGAGCGTGATAAGCTTCGTCGTACGAATCCTGTTGCAGATGTCATCCTAAGCGTTAGATCCAAACAGAATCTCTGTGGTAATGCATAAGCAACTAAGTATTCGACAGTTTCCTAAAGTTATCGTTAGCCATCTATATTCTGCCAGAAGCTTAGAATGTTGACAGGCAAGGATACTAGCAGAGGCGATTTCCCTAATGTTGCCAGTAGTGAAGATTCTAGAGACACTACTTCTCCCTATGATGAGAAGCTGTTTTCCAGTTACATCTTAATAAATTAAGAAAATTATACAGTACCACAACAATATTACACGCCACATCCACACACATCAGTAGCGGGCGGACTGAAGCAGAACAAGCCGTGCGAAGGCCTTCCATACTCTCAACCATGCCAAGCTGTTCGAGGGCATAGAATATACTTCCCCCCAGCCGTGTTTGAAACCTTGGATAACACTATGCAATACTGAAAATGCAAACAACTTCTAGTGGGCATTTTCTGAAAGTACATATTGAGACTACAAAACCCCTATTTGGGATTCGGGTTTTTAGATCGGGTTTGGATTTTATGGCCTCATCTAAACTGTCCTAAAACGAAGCTTTTTTCCATTTATCCAGGCTTTATCAGTCTTCAGCAATATTGTAGCCCTAAGGCAGTAGAACTGAAGTCTCAAACAGACGAACTGGGAAAACCTGCGTCTAGCGCGTCAAAATTGATCAAATATAGAAAAGTTTACATAATGTGTGGAATTATGGCCAATAAAAGCTAAACTATTGAGAGTTGAACCAAGTAACCTTTCGCAAAAATTTTCCAGATAATGTGCTGAGCAATTCTTTAGAACATTCCTTAACTGTAAAATTTTTATTTCATATTGCTTAGGCGGCATTACATATCATACTTTCTACAAAACATATTTCAAATAATGTTCATACCGGCTGTTTATTCCCATATTTGATATTTAAATGAATTATGGATATGTTTATCAAATTGTCGTTGAAAAATATGCTCGAAATAAATCGATATAAACATTTTACAACAATAGAATGTACCTAAAAGTTGTGTACTACTTTCCAGCGAATATTTTTCTCAAAGATAACACCACGAAAAATTTATCGGTTTAGGAGATATGGTGCGAAATATATACAAATTATGGAATTTTTTATATATTATTAAATCATGGCAATAAATGCAGTTATTCGACTTCATTATTCCTCCAAATATTTTCTTCTTGTTCTTATATACAATTTTGCTGTGGATGTCATGAAAAATTCGTATTGGTTTCGGAGATATAGCCCTGATTTGCTTTAAAAAGTCAATATTTAACTATGTTTAGATAGGGCCATAAATCCGAAAAAATCCGAACCCGATCTAACAAAACAAAACCCAAAGAGGGTTTTTGTCTATGGGGTCTGTACTATCATAAAAACCGCATTAGAAGTTGTTTGCACAAAATTACCTTGAAAATGTTGCACAGTGTAATCAACTACATACATATGTATATGGGGGACGCCGGTCATTTGTTGAATTAAGAAATAAGAAGTCGAAAGTCTGAAAAGAGGTTCCCCCTACAACATATTGGTCGATGGTGACCTGACTCGGTCCACTTATTACACCAATATATTGGGTGTAACATTCGAGAGTATGTTTACGTCGCCGTTCAAGCCACAGTAATTAGCGATAAGATCAGGAGTAGGTGCCAAATCTTTAAGTCGCTGGCCGGCAGCACTTATAGTGATGACAAAGAAATGGTTTTAGCACAATGAAGATTCGGACGATGCAGTTGCTCAATTCGTATTGGGTCCGAATTTACAATCCCTGCATGCGGAGTGGCACTGCACGCTGTATCCGTTTAACTACCAAGCTAAACCCAGCCAATTCTTTATGGACGAAGCTAGTCCAGGTTGCAGAATTTTTGAATATGGACACCGAGGAACAAGAACCAAACAACTGAAATAGGTATACGAATAAACATATTTGCGGTGATACAACAATAACACTATGATAAGATAAACAAGTTGGCGTTGCCGACAGAGATAAACCCTTAGCCTGTTTCATCGATCGAATATCGGCTACATAACTAAAGTATTTTCCCCAAAAATGGTTTATTTAGGAGGCTTTCAGAATTTTGTGGCCCTTTTTGGGACGTATGATCTCAAAAGTGATGCGGAGGAGGTACCTGAAGGAATGCACCAACATGGTTCCTTTTAGAAGTGATCTTATTTTGGGAATTATTCCTTTCGATAGATATTGCGTCCATCAGTAATTTAGGTTGGTCACTGTAGGATTTTAAGCATTTGGACCATTATGTCAGGAAGAATGGATTCACGTCGGTAAAAGTTTCCAAAGGATCCTCAAACAGACCTTAAATTCCCCTCAAACAAAAACGTTAAACTTATGTGAGAGAGGAACCCGTAGATGTGGTCCGATATAGACCCTCTTAATGTAAAAAGCGGTCCGATGTAGTACATATTCGAATCTGATTTATGTCTGGAAAAAGGTGTACAACCCCCTTAGAGAGATACGCATGATACAATTATAGCGAATAATTTGGAACTTCTGTGGAGAAGGTACCCGAAGAAGTATTGGTCCACTTCTTCGGGCAAACTACACATGGCGACCGTAGGGGGTTTTCACAGCTTTCGGGTCATTTTCTCAGGAAGTATGGACTTTCCCCTGAAAAATGTATTACTTCGTAGTAGATGCAGCGAATACAACCTGCGGCAAGAAATCTCAAAACGATTAAAAAAATTTAAATTTTTGTGGTGTGATCTGTTATGACTGGTAGAAATATTACGATGTGGAAAGTATGGACCACATGGGTTACTCCCTTCAAGTGTTTTCGTGCGTACCATTTTAGCGAAAAAATTTTATCTTTTGTGGGGGAGGTACCCAAAGGAGTGGACCGATATGGTCCATCATCGAACTTAAACTAAGCTTGGACATAATATTACTAGACCTAAATTTTGGACCCAAGCGGTTGATACGACATACGGACGGACATGGCTAAATTGTCGGAAACGCATTTTCGTATGAGGCAGATTTTGGTAGTATGAACGTTTATATGCCCTCTTTATCCCAAAAGCTGAGGATATAAAAAAGACTGCGGATTTAAAGGTTGTTGTTGTTGTTGCTATTCGTTAGTGTATTATTTCAGTTATAAGGTTCAAGTTCCTCTGTGTCCAGACTCAAGAATTCTGCAATCTGGACTTGTTGCGTCCGTAAAGAGTCAGGAGACAGTTGATTGGAGTTAGCTGGGCAGCTAAACAAATGCAGTGTGTCGTGTGGTCCCAATCTACATGCCAGGCATGTGTTGGATATCGTGGCATTAATTCGGGCTCAATACGAATTGGATCGGCTGCATCGTCCGGATCTTAATTGGGCTAAAACCACTCGTGTTTGGCTTGGCAGATGTCGTTCTTCAGTTGCGATGAATGGAGGGTGGTCTCTAACTGCCTGTCTGATAGAAAGCTGAACAAATGCAGTGTGTCGTGTGGTCCCAATCCACATGCCAGGCATGTGTTGGGTATCGTGGCATTAATTCGGGCCCAAAACGAATTGGAGCGGCTGCATCGTCCGGATCTTAATTGGGCTAAAACCACTCGTGTTTGCCTTGGCAGATGTCGTTCTTCAGTTGCGATGGATGGATGGTGGTCTCCAACTGCCTGTCTGATAGACTCGGTGATCTAGAGGTTCTCTTTTATACCTTTGGATCTTTCACTCTAGATCATGAAGATCTCTTCTAACGTGCCTGGGTGAGGGAAGCCTCTCAATTAAATCGTGACAGGGATGCAAATATCTGTGGCTTGCACGGACGACTTAAACATGCTATCGAACGTTACAGCCAATATTTTGGGATAGTTAGTGGTCGGAATCAGTATACCATCGATCAATATGTTCAGTGGGAGCCTCATTTCAGCCGTCCAAGTGGTGAACAGTGTGGCAGTGGATTTAGCTGCGGATATTTTCATATTCCTCAAATGGAAGAGCTGCACTTAGTCAGCTATGTAGACATTTAACCTGTCATCGACGATTGGACCCGGCGCCAAGATCGTACAATCATCCGCATACATTACCATCCAAGGCCTACAATAAGGTCGGCCAATAAGCCCAGCTGATTATTATGTTTGATGTCAAAAACATTATTGTGATTTAAAATACAAAGAAACTAAAATCACAATAATGCAAAATCTATTATGTTTCTTGTCAAATGTTATTAACAGTACTCTGAATGTGTTTGTGTTCGTGTATGTGGATTTAAAGGTAATTTTCATTGCTGTCTTAGACTAAACATTTAAATGGAGTGGAATTATAGATAACCCATAGTAAATAGAAACATATGGGGCTTCGAAAGTGTATGTTTTATGCATAAGTACTGTCGCTTTTTACAAATCTGAATTTTGTACACATGGTGTGAACCATACACAAATGTTATGCATCAAAGTGATATGGGTAGACATATGCATTTTTTACGAACAGAACGCGCCCTATTCTCGTCTGTACAGCAACAGAAAACGAATGAGAAACTATGGGCGAAAAACAGTGACAGTTGCTATGTATAACATGTATAAAACATACCGTGTAGAAGCCCCATTACGTTGATTTCTTGGTATTTTTTGAGATAGGTTCTCTAACATTTTCATAGACATATGTAGAACTTATGGGTCACCCAGACCTGAATTCTTACTAACTAACGCCATAAAAAACTGTGTTCTTTAACACATAAATATTGAAACTGTCTCACTGAATATTAGCGACAAATTCAATTCTCCTACATTCACTTAATATTCAAATGAGGAAGATATTGCTATTTCCTTTCAATATTGTCTATATCGCTTCCGTTTATTTCCAATATAATATAGCCAATCAATCTTTATAGACTTAACACCAAGCAATAAGGATAACTATTGTAATTTTCTTAGTATAGAATAAATATAATTATAAGGTAAAATACCAACAAAATAAACGACCACCACCGCCAAGTTCAATCAATGATTCTCGGAACTCTCCTTAAACCGTCCGTCAATTACAGCGGCTCTTGTTCACCTCCTTTATGTACAAAAAAGGATTACAATGTGATACATTTTCAAGGATAAAATTGAAAATTACAATATTGTTAAACGCATGGATGGCAAGCTGCGTTTTTTGTTCTTATTGCTTGGTCGTTCTGGCATAATATCTGCTGGTTGGCTAGCTGGCAGTTTGTATAACTCAGATCGTCTTCATGACCAGCACCACACCATCAACAATGAATTCAATGACTGTCATAACAGAACAAATACCTCTGAATGGGAAGGAATACAACACTAACAGTCTCATTATTTGTACTATATGAGCGACCGGGTGCGACATTATTTTCATAATAATGCCAATGGCGGACATTTTCATAGACGACATGACCATTTTCCATTGTAGCGACGAACACACAGAGTACCCAACAAGCAACGTTATGGAGCAAATGCAAAAGTTCCATGATGTGGTTGGTGGCAGTACCTGTCGACCACATGATATGACTACTTGACTTTTTATTATTCTTCTTCCCCTCCTCGAATTGCTCCTCCTCATCTGTTGGCATTAAATTTCCATACTCCGATTCTTGTGTAATTTTCATAAAAATCCTGTTCTTCTTTTGCTCATTTTCGCATCTGGCTATTGTTTTACACTGATAATTTTTTTTAACAGATCATAATAATGGCGCTGATGTTGTTTTTGTTGGTGATGCTATTGCAACATGACAATGGTGAAAGTTCAACTGATTACACGTTTAAAACACGGACTCATGCGACTTTTGGCTGATGGCTTTTGGCAGGACATGCAATCAGCGTAATTAAAGTAATAATGATAAAAATTTCAATATAAAAAAGAACATGGGTTAACTGCATGTTTGTCAGCGGGGATTTATTAGAGAGGGAAAATCGAAATAAATATATTAAATTGGAAAATATTTGTTGGACATTTTAAATATAAATTAATTAACAATGAATAAGCGAAATATTCGCAGTAACATTTGTAGCCCAGTCAAAATAGACGTTGAAATAGCAAAAATACCCACAAAGCTACATTTTGGTGGAGATCTAGGGTTTGCTATTATAAGCAATGTCCTAAAAGTCCCCATCGATCTCATGTGTGCAAAAACAGTAACTCGGGGTCATAGACCAAAATTTAGAGATTTTTAAGGTTTTCCGATGTTTTTTGAAAACGGTGGGTCTAACCAGAAAGTGACTAGAGCAAATATTGTAGACAGAAAAATTCTCTACAAGTTGGCATTTACATATTTTTCCTAGAGGGAACCGTTCTTGTGATATATATAATTTCGAAATTATTAATCGATTATTGTGGTGCATAATTTTCAGTGTTAAATTTAAAAATACACGTTTTTTGTTTTCCGGTTAGATTTTAGTATAACAGTTCTGTAAATGAAATATTTTCCTATACCATCTTAAAGACCACTTTTAAGCCTGCAAAATTTTATTTTGAGTTGTTAAACAATCTCTACTCGTTTCGAAGTTATCAACGATTACATTTTTTATTTCATGTTGCATTATTTTCAGTGACACCCACTGTAATTATCAGATGGAAGAACTGTAATTATCAGATGGAAGAACTAAGTCAGCGATGTAGACATTTAACCTAGCACATATCGCTCATGTACTCAAGGAGTGGCAACTTTTATTTTTTTCTATGACTTCTACTTTATCTTCTGTAAAATTGCCATGCTAATATCTCTAAAACTCGACGAGTTACAGCTAGCTCATTTACTACGAATTTCGCATAATTCAACACACAAGTTTTTTGAGTTCATGAAGCACTAAAACACTTCAAATCATGCTTGATATTGCACAGAAATTTATCACTGATATCTAGCTAACTGCTTGTAAAACAGTGTCCAAGAAGTTATTTAAGTTTTTGTGTGATAATCCTTTTAAGTTGTGAAGTCAAATGACAATCGCCAACTTAAAACGCGTTTTTCACGAAACTGTATATTTTGAGATGTGTCACTCTTTGAGTAAATGAGCGATATGTATGTCATAGACGATAGGATCCGACGCCAAGATCGTTCGCATACATTGCGTTACCTATGCCGCCTGAAGAGTGTGGAATTTCAGAAAGGTAGAGGTTAACAGTTCCGGACTATTACCTCGCCTTGGTGAACTCCCTGTTTCACTCTACGGGTCTTGTAGCCTAGACAGACGGCAGTCTTAATTTGCATTAACAGCCTTAATTCAAATTAATTCGTGCATTATCCACATTCTTAATGCACAAATTCAAAGGGAATTTAAACTGAATTTAACAATTTCAATATGCCAATGCTGTTGAAAATCAATTGCCTTTTGTCAAATTTCCATGTTTAAGAAAATAACAAGAAGAAAAAGCGACCGAACTTAACGGTCGGACCAAACTTTTTATACCCTCCACCACAAATTTCAGCCATTTCGGTGGATTAATGTGGCCACAACCCTCAAAATACCGAAAATCGGAATGTACCGTTCTATGGGGGCTACATGATGGCGTGGACCTATACCAACACATTTTTGGGGGAAACTTTTATACCCCCCACGAAGACTAAATACCAAATTTCAGCCTATTCGGTGTGATAATGAGGCTAAAACCTTCAAGATACCGAATATCTGGAGGTACCGTTATATGGGGGCTATATGAAGGCGTAGACCGATACCGACAAAATTCTGGGGGAAAGTTTTATACCCCTAAAGAAGACTACGTACCATTTTGATAGGATAATGAAGCTAAAACCTTAAAAATACCGAAAATCGGGAGGTACCGTTCTATGGGGGCTATATGAAGGTGTGGTACTCCTAAAGAAGACTACGTACCAAATTTCAGCCATTTTGGTAGGATAATGAAGCTAAAACCTTAAAAATACCGAAAATCGGGAGGTACCGTTCTATGGGGCTATATGAAGGTGTGCACCGATACCGACAAAAGTCTGAGAGAAAGTTTTATATCCTTATGGTGTCTTATATGGGGGCTATACCAAAACGTGGACCTATATAACCCAACTTTGGTAGGAGTGTTTTTTGACCTCTGGAGACACAAAATACCAAATTACAACCAATTCTGTGGTCAAATGGGACTAATACATTCAAAATATATTAAAATGACGCGTACTTTATATGGGGCGTTATATGGGGGCTATACCAAAACGTGGACCTATATAAACTAACTTTGGTAGGAATGTTTCTTGGCCTCTGGAAGCACAATTCGGTTTCAAATGGGACAAATATCCTAAAATTTCCTTAAAACGACGACGCGTCACGCGTCACTTTGTATTGGGGCTATACGAAAGCGTGGACTTACATATAATAGATTTTCCCAAAATTTAATACACCTACGTCAATCCGTTCGGACGCTAGAGTGATTTCTACAGACGGACGGACATGGCTATATCGATGTAGAATTGCACGCTGATCAAGAATATATATAATTTGGGTCTACAATGATCATTTCGAGTAGTTACAAACGGAATGACAAACTTAATATACCCCCATCCTATGGTGGAGGGTATAAAAAAGGAAAACAAATCAGCAAGTTTCGCGTTTCTTTCAAATAAGTAGTGGTCTTTCGCGAATAGAATAGCAGCTAATCGTTTTTCGCGCCTTCTATGAAATCTATTTTTAAAATTTTTATTTTCACAAGCATTTCATTACCCACAATGTTTCATTACAGTTTTGCGACATTTTTATACCCTCCACCCTAGGATGGGGGGTATATTAAGTTTGTCATTCCGTTTCTAACTACTCGAAATAATCATTGTAGACCCCACAAAATATATATGTCTGTCTGTCCGTCTGTGGAAATTACTATAGCTTCCCAACGGATTGAAGTAGGTGGATGAAATTTTGGTAAAATGTATTATATCTATGTGGGACTTTTGGTATTGAAAGCGGGCTATGTAGGTCCACGTTTTCGTATAGCCCCCATACAAATTGACGCGTGACGCGTCGTCATTTTAAGGAAATTTTAGGATATTTGTCCCATTTGACACCGAATTGGTTGTAATTTGGTATTTTGTGTCTTCAGAGGCTAAGAAATATTTCTACCAAATTTTGTTTATATAGGTCCATGTTTTGGTATAGCCCCCATATAAGGCCCCATATATAGTACGCGTCATTTTAAGATATTTTGAATATATTAGTCCCATTTGACCACAGAGTCGGTTGTAAGTTTGTATTTTGTGTTTCCAGAGGTTAAGAAATATTTCTACCATAAAATGTTTATATAGGTCCAGGTTTTGATATAGACCCCATAGGACGATATCTCCCGATTTTCGGTATTTTGAAGGTTTTAGCCTCATTATCGCAGCGAAATGCTTGAAATTTGGTATTTAGTCTTCGTTGGGGGTATAAAACTTTCCCCCGTAAATTTGTAGGTATAGGCCTACGCCTTCAATAAATTATATAGAAATCGGGTCAGATTTGGATATAGCTCCCATATATACTTTCGGCCGATTTCACGTATTTTCTGTACCACACACGCTATATATGTCCGATTTCGATGAAATTTGGAACGTGTGACTGAATTCAGTCTAGAAATAAGTGTTCGAAATTTTTTAGAAATCGGTTCAAATTTGGATATAGCTCCCATATATATTTTCGGCCTATTTCACGTATTTTCTGTACCAAACACGCTATATATTTCCGATTTCGATGAAATTTGGAATGTGTGACTGAATTCAGTCTAGAAATAAATGTGCCAAATTATATCGAAATCGGTTCAGATTTGGATATAGCACCCCTATATATTTTCGGCCGATTTCGCGCATTTGCTGCTCCAAACACGCTATATATGTAAGTCCGATTCCAATGATATTTGGAATGTGTGTCTGAATTCGGTATGGAAATAAATGTGTCAAATTATATCAAAATCGGTTTAGATCTGGATATAGCTCCGATTTATATTTTACATATTCACAGTGGTGTAGGGTATCATATAGTCGGCACCGCCCGACTTTGATCCTGTCCTTACTGGTTTTGAATTATCAGGCATAAAGTCAATAAAAAGTTGTCGTTAAAACTCATTACGACGGGCCAGCAACGCTGACCGGGGTCTGCTAGTAAAATAATAATAATAATTAATAAATAAATACAACTAATTTCGAAATTAATTGGGTGTCTTTTTGTACCTCTCTGATTATTTTTTCGTCGACAACTTGTTATCTGGGGTTAAAGGTAGATCACTAGGTGACAAAACGGAAGTGTTAGTGAGCACATGAAATTAAAAAGTAACCAGGATGAATCCTGGACTTTGCCATCTTAAAATCCTCTAGTGGCTCAACAACACTTACCTGCTATGGGAAACAGTCTTATAATATGTTTCTTTCATATTATGCCAAATAAAACTTTTTAACAACTTACAATTCTCACATAATTATTTTTTTAAAGATTAACATTTAACTTGCTGATAAGATTTGCTTATCAGGTCCGTCAAACAGTAGTTCACACTCAAATTCATTTACCCAAATTCCAAATCAACATTTTCTACACAAAACGCACATAAATACTTTAATGGTTTCAAACAAGTTTTCTTTGAATGTGCTCTGAATAAATACAAACATAAATGAATAAAGAAAATAGTGAAAGGTTAGGGCAATGTGCGCGACAATGAGTCAACAATAGTTGCTGGTTTAATTTTTTAATTAAACCATTATCATTTTTATCACTGATTGTATGGTGTGTATAATGAGTAAAATTGTATAAAAACCGTTATCAAATTGGTTCCATAGTGTAGCGGTTATCACGTCTGCTTTACACGCAGAAGGTCTCCGGTTCGATCCCGGATGGAACCAGGTGAATTACTTTTTAGGAAAGATAAAAATGGTTAAAATTTGTTCAATCAACAAACTGAAATGATGATAACTTGTCCGGTCTATGAAGCTACCATTGAAATACTTAGTACTTTACCATTGGAGTAGTATATCCCAACTGATAAAACTCCCTTCAAAAGAGCTTACCGGAGGCGTCATTGTAGTCCCTTCCAAAACATGGATCAATTTTTACAATTGATCTTTTGAACTCCTGGCAACACAAATATTAAATTACAGCAATCTCGGATCGAAAATTTGACCAAAAACACTAGAAATACATAAAATTGGGAAATACCAACTAGATTTAAACCTGGATATACGAGTATATGAAAAGTAGACTTGGGCAATCTAGTTGCCGGTGCGTATCGATCTTTCTTGTTGCTTTTCCTAAAAGTAACTAGTTCTTTAATATAGTTCCCAATAGTTCCGAGACAGATAAAGTTCAACGAATCTCTCTCTTTCATCGTTCTTTTCGTTCCAAATAGTTAAGAGAACGAAATAGTTCAACGAATTTTTCTCTTTTATCGTTCTCCTCGTTCCAAATAGTTAGGAGAACGAAATAGTTTAACGAATTTTTCTCTTTCGTCTTTCTTTTCGTTTCTTTCGTTCCAAATAGTTCCAAGACAGAAATGTTTTTATGATTTGGTGAATGAATTGACATAAAAATAAATAAATTACAGTGAATAAGCACCAACGAAGAAGGATCGACAAAGGAGTTAAATTAAAGGAACGAGAAGAACGAAAGAAACTATATGAACTAAAGGAACTATATAAACGCAAGAGTTCCAATACTAGTTCCTTGTCCGGAATAGTTCCCTGGAACTAGTCGTTCCGGAACTACACAAGTCTAATGAGGGGCTATATGAAGACGTGGGCCTATACCGACAAATTTCTGTTGGAAAGTTTTATGCCCCAACGAAGACCAAATACCAAATTCAAAACATTTGGTGGGATTTTGCAGCCAAAATCTTCAAAAAACGGTCATTTGGAAGGGCAGTTTACGGGGGCTATATGAAGATGTGGAGGAATATCGAAACTTCTATACTATAATCTTAAAAATACATACCGAAAATTGAGAGGTTCCGTTCTATGCAGATGAGGACCCAACCGACAAATTTTAGGTGGAAAGTTTTATATCACAAACGAAGACTAAATACCAAAATTCAGTAATTTCGGTGGGATATTTAGGCCACAACTTTTAAAATAACGAATATCGGGATGAACTGTTCTATGGGGGCTATACAAATGTGTGGACTTATACCGACAAATTTCAGGTGGAAAGTTTTGTACCCCAGCGAAGACTAAGGAATTTCGGTGGGATATTGAGGCTACATCCCTAAAAATACCGAAAATCGGGAGGTACTATTCTATGGGGGCTATATGAAAACGTGGACCAGGGACGTACGCAGGATTTCATTTCGGGGGGGGGCCCAACTTGACCAAAAATCATGAAAATTAAAAATGTTGTGTGTCGTTACGTATATTATGTATATTCAATATTGCCACAAAGTATATACATTCAAAAGAGAGAGATCGCAATATTTTAGATACAAGATTGAAATTTGGAACTGATTATAATATATTAGTCCTTGGATGAACCATATCAGACCACGTTCGGCATAGTTTCCTTACAAAAGTTTTTAACCAAATTCTCCAACAGAAATGAAAATTCATAACTTTTGTTTTCTGGAAAACAAGTAAAAAGTAACAGTCGGGTTTGCCTACAGAGATATGCCCTCAGCTTGTGTGAGTTGAGACTTTTATAAATAGACAGATCGAATACGGGCAAGAAAGCCAATTTTTTTCAATGAATTGTATAGCGAAGAAGTTTCAGAATTTACCCCCTGTTTTTGTAACTATTTTTTGTTCGTTCGTCTATATTCGTAATAATTTGGGCATCGATAGCTCGGCCCCTAGTTGACATACAGACCTAATTATTCGTAGATACGTTCTATATATAGTTAAGAATTCCTCATTCAAAAATCAGCGTTCCAAATTTGCGCTAACGCGTGTAAATCGATCTACAAAATTTGACATTTCGTGTGAGAACAATATTTTTTTTACAGAAACAGGGGGTTAATATGTACGTTATTTTAGGATGTTTCGGTCAAATCGGATAATTGAAATTTTGTGTTGGAGGTATCTGAAGGAGTGAATCGATATAATCCACATTCGAACCTACTCTAGGTCTCAAAAAAATCGGATTGGACTTTGCTCAAGATTTTAGGGAAACATTTTGAAGTCTGGTGTCCAAAGGAAGCTTGGACAAAATATTGCGAGATCCAAAATTTGGACCAAATCTGTTGATCTCTTCGAGAGTTCTAATGGGCACGAGCCAGACAGACGGACAAATTGGGATAAATCCATTCCAAATTGTTTGACATATGATTAGTCTAAGAACATTATTTCGATGAGGTACATTTTTATCGTTACACTAATGGTTGCGGGTTCAATATCACGGTGTTCTTGAACCAACGTTAAATGAATGGAGCTTACAACTGGGAAGTTTTTGTGGATTCTGAGGAAAGGAACTATATAAACGCAAGAGTTCCAATACTAGTTCCTTGTCCGGAATAGTTCCCTGGAACTAGTCGTTCCGGAACTACACAAGTCTAATGAGGGGCTATATGAAGACGTGGGCCTATACCGACAAATTTCTGTTGGAAAGTTTTATGCCCCAACGAAGACCAAATACCAAATTCAAAACATTTGGTGGGATTTTGCAGCCAAAATCTTCAAAAAACGGTCATTTGGAAGGGCAGTTTACGGGGGCTATATGAAGATGTGGAGGAATATCGAAACTTCTATACTATAATCTTAAAAATACATACCGAAAATTGAGAGGTTCCGTTCTATGCAGATGAGGACCCAACCGACAAATTTTAGGTGGAAAGTTTTATATCACAAACGAAGACTAAATACCAAAATTCAGTAATTTCGGTGGGATATTTAGGCCACAACTTTTAAAATAACGAATATCGGGATGAACTGTTCTATGGGGGCTATACAAATGTGTGGACTTATACCGACAAATTTCAGGTGGAAAGTTTTGTACCCCAGCGAAGACTAACTAACAAATTTCAGTTATTTCGGTGGGATATTGAGGACGCAACCTTCGAAATACCGCAAAGCGGGAGGTACCGTACTATGGAGCCTATATGAAGACGTTTGCCTATACCGACAAATTTCAGGTGGAAAGTTTTGCACGCCCAGCTAACATTAAATACCAAATTTCATACATTTCAACCTTCAAAATACGGAAATCGGAAGGTACCGTTGTATGGGGGCTATAAGAAGACGTGTACCTATACCGTGTAAAGTTTTGTAGCCCCAATGAAGAAACTTGATATTTTCTGCCATTTCGGTGTTATAATGAGACTAAAACCTTCAAAACACCGAAAATCGGGAGGTACCTTTCTATCGGGGCTATATCAAAGCGTGGACCAATATAGCCAATTTTCAATACCAAATATTTTAAGAGCAATAGAAACGTCTGTACCAAATTACAAAGATCTATCTTAAAGATCGGGAGCTGTATCTTGATTTCAACAGACGGACGGACAGGCGGACGGATGGACATGGTTATATCGACTTAGGATTTTACCCTGATCAAGAATATACAGTAGAACTTCGATAATTCGTAATTCAAGGGACCAGCCAATTTTTACGAATTATCGAAGATTACGATTTATCGAGATTACGAATTAACGAGGTTAAAATAAAAAAATACGAATTATCGAGGTTTTTTCATTTATTGAAAAACTTACTTAAAAATTCAGAAAAAAAAACAAAAACTTTTCTTCATAGAGCTTAAATAAGTACACTTGATTTAAAAACTAAAATAAATGAAATTAAACATTAAAAAAGTCTGTGATATGAGGTTGTTTAAGGCTATTTTCTCGTATTTTATCTAATGAGTTTTCTATATGTACTAAATAGTTAAATAATGATTCGTCAACAGCATGACTCGATCAAAAAGGGCGTAGTTTTTTAATCAAATCCTTAACAAAACCGCAGCTCGGAAGCAATTTTGAATACACGATTTGCTTATGTTCATCCAAGCTTTATAAGCGGGATATTCAGGCAACTTTTGCCGCATCACCAAAAAAAAAAACTAACAGTAAAACCCGTTGACAGCGCTTAGTGATTGTGTAATTTTGCAAGAATTATTGATGCTATTCATTTGGTCCGTAAACATTTGTAATAGAAAGATGTTAACAACAAAATTGTAAAATTTTTATGAAATTAGAAAATGTTTTGAGGTGAAAAAATTACGAATTATCGAGGGGACCAAAATGCGTGTAATTTTTACGAAATATCGCGATTTTTTCAAGGGACCGGCAGTTTGTTACGAATTATCGAAGATTACGAATTATCGAGGTACGAATTATCGAAGTTCTACTGTACATACTTTATAGGGTCTCCGATAAATATTTCGATGTTACAAATGGAATGATAAATTTAATTATACCATCCTGTATATGGGGGGGCGGGGTCTGTAAAAAAATTAAATTTTTTCGTGAAAATATATTCGGATTAATTTTTTGTTGTAAAAAAATATTTGGAGTATTTTTTGTTAAATTCGGAATTTTTTTCTAGAAGGAGGAAAAAATTCCTAGCATTTTTTTTTTGGTATAGAAAAAAATTCGGAGTATTTTTCTCTAGAAAAATGTCGAAATAATGTTCTTCGTAAAGAAAAAAGGGAAAGTACATTTTTCGTATAGAAAAAATTGAAAATAATTTTTTTCATATCGAAAAAATTCATTTTTTTCGTATTAAAAAAAATTTGGAATCTTTCTTTCGTATAAAATATGGAATCACTTTTTTGGTATAGAAAAATTTCGAGTAATTTGTTTTCGTATAGAAAAAATTGGAGTAATTCTTTTCGTGTCGAAAAAATTCGGAGCATTTTTTTCCATATAGAAACAAAATCTGAGTAATTTTTTATATAGAAAAAAATTCGGAGCAATTATCTTTGGTCTAGAAACAAAATCGGAAACATTTTTTTTTCGTATGAAAAAAATCATAGTAATTTTTTTATTGTATAAAAAAAGAATTAGAAGAGTTTTTAAATGGTTTTATTTAGCTCACCCCGTTTGTTTTATTATTTATTCTTGGGTCAAATTTAGTAATTCAAATTTCACCCTCTTCCTGTCAACCGATTAATCTGAAATTTTGTATACACTTTGGATTTTGGTGACAATACAATTATGTTTATTCATTATCATTATAAATTCAAGATGGCTGCCGCTACAAAATGGCGGATAACGTAGGTTTTATCAATCCCATCGATATGGGTATCAAATGAAAGGGCTCAACAAGCAGAATACAATATACCATAAAAAATTTAAATCCAAGATGGCGGCCGCTACAAAATGGCGGATAACGTAGGTTTTATCAATCCCATCAATATGGGTATCAAATGAAAGGGCTCAACAAGCAGAATACAATGTACTATAAAAAATTGAAATCCAAGATGGCGGCCGCTACAAAATGGCGGATAACGTAGGTTTTATCAATCCCATCAATATGGGTATCAAATGAAAGGGCTCAACAAGAAGAATACAATATACTATAAAAAATTGAAATCCAAGATGGCCGCCGCTACAAAATTGCGGATATTTATGTTTTATTAATCCCATCATTATGGGTATCAAATGAAAGGGCTCAACAAGCTGAATATAATATACTATAAAAAATTGAAATCCAAGATGGCGGCCGCTACAAAATGGCGGATAACGTAGGTTTTATCAATCCCATCAATATGGGTATCAAATGAAAGTGCTCAACCAGTAGAATACAATGTACTATATAAAATTAAAATACAAGATGGCGGCCTCTACAAAATGGCGGATAACTTAGGTTTTATCAATCCCCTCAAAATGGGTATCAAATGAAAGGTCTGAACAAGTAGAATACAATTTACTATGCAAAATTGAAATCTAAGATGGCCGCCACAACCAAATGGCTGATAACAATTTTTTATCAATCCCACCAATATGGGTATCAAATAAAAGGGCTTGACAAGAAGAATACAGTGCACTATACAGTACATCTTATACACCCGAAAGCCATACAGCTTCCAGCTAAGTACAATTACGGGACGGCTGAAAGAAGAATGTTGCCTTTAATACTATCATGGGCTTCTACAATACATAAAATGCAGGGTAGCACTGTGGATCACGCAGTCGTATACTTAGGTGCGAAACTGTTTGAAGAAGGTCAATCCTACGTGGCTCTTAGTAGAGTAAGATCTTTGCAGGGACTACGTATAGAGGAGTTGGACTGCAATAAACTAACGGGCAAGAAACCTTGCAATAATGAAGCACTAAACGAATTAAACAGAATGCGAATTAAAAACTAAAAACTAGAAAATAAAAATAGGTAAAAAAACTTTTTAAGTTAAACGGTTTTATGTTAAACATACATTGCAATGTTTAAGATAAATGTAATAAAAACCAAAAAATAATAAAATAGATACAGTCGTGGGAATTATAAACATATGCATAGACTTGACTAAAATAAAACCGTGGGGCACCTCAATTGTCTACAAATTATCGAATTAATGTGCGATAGAAGAATCGTTTAATTCGTCGTTAGGCAGTTGGCCCGCAGACGGTGAGGAAATTACTTACTATTTTCTTGCTCATGGAAATTTCAATAGTTATACACTCCATGTTTCAACTAGTTTATCGTTGGACATTCACACTGCTGGCTGGCGAGGAATCGTTTTCTTCTATCGCACATTAATTCGATAATTTGTAGACAATTGACGTGCCCCACGGTTTTATTATAGTCTAGTCTATGCATATGTTTATAATTCCCACGACTGTATCTATTTTATTATTTTTTGGTTTTTATTACATTTATCTTAAACATTGCAATGTATGTTTAACATAAAACCGTTTAACTTAAAAAGTTTTTTTTTACCTATTTTTATTTTCATTTAAAATAATTGGGGTAATATTTTTCTTTTAGAAAAAAAAAAATCGACATAATTGTTCTGTATAGAAACAAATTTTATTTTTTTTTGCAGAAAAAAGATCTGAATATATTTTTCATATAGGAAAAAATCGGAGTAATTTTGTTTTGTAGTTTCGTCCATGGACGTACTCAGAGTAGGGTACCCTACGTATTTGACAAGTTTCCATAATTTTTCGTTAGTCAACCATATTGTACCGGAAGCCTAGGTAGTTGGCAGGATGGCAGGTATGGATGCCAGTAAAGGCGAATCGTACAGGCCAATTTTACGTCCTTTCACCTGTAACGGAGATTCTAGAAGCAATTCTCCACATGATGAGAAGCTCTTTCTCAGTTGCCCAACATCAGCATGGATTCCGCAAAATGCACAGTATCACAACAGCATTACACGCCATATCCACGCATATCAGTCGATGCCAGTAAAGGCGAATCGTACAGGCCAATTTTACGTCCTTTCACCTGTAACGGAGATTCTAGAAGCAATTCTCCACATGATGAGAAGCTCTTTCTCAGTTGCCCAACATCAGCATGGATTCCGCAAAATGCACAGTATCACAACAGCATTACACGCCATATCCACGCATATCAGTCGAGAAGAGAACCACAACAGGACGTTGGAGAGAACATGATGACTATTAATGTATTGAAGGTCTTCGAAGCCGTCAACCATATCAAGCTGTTCGAGGATATCGATAATACATCCCTTCAGCCGTGTTCGAAATATTTTGCAATAAACTATATGTGGGACGCCAGTCTTTTATGGATGTCAGAAATAAGAAGTCGAAGATCCGTAGAGTGAAACAGGGAACTCGACAGATATTTTCGGAACTGTTTATCCTCTATCTTTTGTAAATTCCACACTCTAACGATGGCATAGAAATCGCAATGTATGCTAATGATTTTACGATCTTGTCGTCGAATCCTTTCGCGACATACATACATATGATATTGGTTAAATATAGACATAACTTAGTGCAGTTCTTCCATCACACACAGTTCACCGTCTGTGTGGCAGAAATAAAGCTGCCCCTGGACATATTGGTCGATGGTCTATTTTGTCCTATCTCCATTTTTGTGGATGCTACAGTGATTATCACAGACGGACGGCGGGCATGCATAGATCGACTAAGAATTTTACCCTGATGAAGAATATATATACTTTATAGGGTTTCTGACGAATATTTCGATGTGTTACAAACGGAATGACAGATTTAATTATACCCTCCATATTATGGTGGAGGGTATAAAAATCACAGAAACATTAATCCACCTTTGTATTTTAAAAATTCCCGGAAAATCCAGGAATCCCGGGAATGGCGATTTTGGGAATGATGAAAACCGGGAAACCCCAAAACCTAACCCGAGCTATATTTTTATTCATTTTTGGCGCTGGAAAACTCCATGTTCGACTTGGCACTCTTCGGCAGTCATCCTACCACTTGACTTTCAGTTTTTACAGATATGTTCAAATTTTTCTTGTTTTACAGTCTGGCCGTAGGTATCCACTAACACTTTCGTTGTTGTTGGACATTAAAATATCGATAAAAAGCTGTCAAACAAAAATATTTTGTGGTTGCTGGACAGTTTGACATTTATCGATATTTCCGAAATATCGACAGTCAAAACTGATCGTGTGTACCACGCTTAATGCTAGTTCATGCCAATATTTTTGTCTGCGTCTAAACTAAGTTTTTAATTAATACATTTAGCCGTAAATATTTACATTAAAGACTGGTCAAAATTTGTTCAAATACCTACATCGAAAACTGCCCCCACCACCCGTACACCCGTCAATTTAATGCGTAAGTTTGTTATTTCAACTAATAAAAACATACTTACATAAGTTGCTGCTGCCCGTTCGCTGTTGTTGCTGTGTTATACTTGACTCATAAACACGCTTATGCATTTTGACTTTGATAGATTTTATTGGCAAAACGTGTTCATTGTCCTCCTGGCGAGCGGCAGGCGTTTGTTTGCTTTTTGTGCATAATGTGCTCTTGTACGAGAACGAATACGACAGGATAATTGTATTATTTGAAATGGACATAACATCAAAATGTCAGTCGGTAATGTGGGACGGACGGTCAGCAAGAGACTAGCGCAACCATTTATTGTAACATTTAATGAGGGAGTGTGTTGGGGCGTGTGTACAACACGATAATTTACACACGAAATTTCTTGTAGAGAGCCAGGGCGAGTAGGAACCAAAGAAACTGGGTAGCAGTGCTAACTGTAATAAAAATGTTTGAAATGGAAAGAAAATATTCGAAAATTAACCAAGTTTTTCTTACGTTATAGAATTTTATAGTTTTCCAATTAAGGAATTTGGGAAGGAAGCAGCAAGCACGAATGCAGATATAAAATTAAGAAATGTTATTTGTTTGAAGGCGTGTTGTGTTGGTTGCGTTGCGCCGACATTAATGAATAGCCAATTCATGAAACATTAGAAATTACAAGGCAATTACATCAACACCCTCAACTTTTTCGAAGTGCAAACAAAATGCCATAAATTTGTGACCAAGTCCGTAACTGCTCGTGGTGGTGCTTCAGCTTGAACAAACAAACAAATAATGAACACTAATGCTTGCCTCAAGTATGCTCTCTAAAAAATCTCATATTTGAACAAGGCAAGGAAGTAAATAAGTGAATGAGTTTATGAGATAAAGTCGTCCTTTGGCATTTAATTATGAATTTTTCATACATCCACTCATTCATCCATCCATCCATCCAAGGCATCCATACTTGCCTACACACACACACGCCAGTCATTCATTCATCTTCGACTTGCTGCCACTTTCGTTCATCGTTCTCCACCCAAAAAAATACGTTACAAAATTGTAGCAATTATTTGTTAGAAAGTTTGATGCTTTTGCCACTGCGGCAGTGTTGTCACAAAGTTTGTGTGTGTGCTTGGTTTTGTTCCTCCAGTGTTCAAGTGGCGCCACCTATTCAAGTACCTTAGAATTGTTGTAATTAAAAACGGGAAAAACAATTCTTCTTCTTAAGAGCCACAAAACGGAAGGATGCAAAACGGAAACAAATTGTTACCGAACACTTTGTGTGCTGAAAACGTACAACAGAAAAAAACACAAAAAAAAATTATTTCAGTAAATTTGTCACAATGTTGACTAATAACTTGTTTTCCATGCCATTCTCTATCCGTGTGCAGCCTATACGGAAAGTTCTTCAACGAAGACTGATTAATACAGAGATGTAAAGGAGTAGAAAGATTCGACATTAGCCTGTACACTTCAGACGGGCTGGGTGGAAGTCATCGATATGAAATGCTCTTTTTCGCATCACAAGTTGATACTATCCATAGACGATCACAAAACTCCACATACACATGTGGAAGGACGAAACTGTTGATGACCTAAAAAAAACTATTCCAAAATGTTGTGAGGACTCCTGTTCAAAAAATGTCAACCGATAAGGTGAACCTGGAAATCTGCGCCTACACTGGGAACCTCAAATGTAAAATTACAGATAGTTTGGTCAATACATGTAAATGTGAATTCCTCAAAACGCCTAAAATGGGGAGGTATCGTTATATACGGCCTATACCAAAACATGGACCCATGCTGACAATTAATCGTGGATGAGTTTTGGGAGAAGTTTCGTGACCACTGAGAACTGCTAATGTCAGACTACAGCTAGTTTGGTTTAAATTGTAGCCAATATTCTCAAAATACCGAAACCGGGAGGAACCGTTGTTGGGGATTATACCAAAACATAGACATATTGATGATTTTTAGTGGAGAATTTGTATAACCACTAAGAACTTTCAAGGTAAAATAACCGCTACCTCGGTAAAAAAATTGTAGATAAAAATTCTCAAACTACCAAAAATCGGGAGGTGCCGTTGTATGCGGGCAATACCGGTCCTCCCGATTCTCGGTATTTTGAAGGTTTTGGCCTCATTATCACACCAAAATGACTGAAATATGGTACTTAGTCTTCGCTGCGGGCATAGAACTTTCCCCCAGACATTTGTCGGTGTAGGTCCACGCCTTCATATTGCCCCCATAGAAAGGTACCTCCCGATTTTCGATATTTTGAAGGTTTTGTCCTCATTATCGAGCCGAATTGGCTTGGTACTTAGTCTTCGTTGGGGGTATAAAACTCCCCCCAAAAATTTGTCGGTATATGTCCACTCCTTTGTATAACCCCCATAGAACGGTACCTCCCGAATTTTGGTATTTTGAAGATTGTGGCCAACCCACCGAAGTGGCTGAAATTTGGTATTTAGTCTTTGTTGGAGGTAAAAGTCTTTCTGACTGAAATTCGTCGGTATAGCTCCCACGTTTCAATATAGCCTCCATGGAACGGTACCTCCCTATTTGCGGAATTCTGAAGGTTGTGACGTCAATATCCCACAAAAAGACTGAAATTTATTATTTAGTCTTCCATGGGGTTATAAAATATTCCAGAAGTAAATTATCAGTATAGGTCCGCGGGTTCCTATATCCCCCATAGAAGCGTACCACTGGATTTTCGGTATTTTTAAGGTTTTACCGAAATATCGGAAATTTGGTATTTAGTCTTCCTTGTGTCTAAAAACTTTACGCCAGAAATTTGTAGGTATAGATCGACGTTTTGATCTTGATCTAGGACCTATGTTGACGATTTCTGGTGGAGAAGTTTGGTGACCACTGAGAACCTAAAATGTCAAATTACAGTTATTTCGGTTAAAATTGTAGCTAAAAATCTCAAAATACCAAAAATCTGGAGGCGCCGTTGTATGGGGACTATACTTAAACATGAACTTATGTTGATGATTTCTAGTAGAGAAGTTTTGTGACCGCTGAGAACCTCAAAAGTCAATTGTAGTGAGCAGTACGTATTAGATATCCCCTAACGCGGGGGGTCAGGCAAACTCCTATAGATGTTCCATGGTTTGCAGTTAGGATACCTGTATAAGAAGCGAGTCTCGTTGATACCTTCGCATCATAACACATTACATACTTAGTTGTCAACTGCTTGCCATGATGGACCTTCATTCCCCATTAACTGTACGACGCATGGATCCAACTACAAATAAAGAAAAAACAGCTTCGTAACTCAATGGTGACAAAAACGCAACACCACCGGTAAATGATGTTGACAAAACCACGCCTGGGGAAACGCAGGCTACGGTTGACGAGACGGTAGTTCCTGTCTAGAAGTTGTCAGGGACAATCTGACTGAACAAAGCCGACAACTTCTAGCCCTATTGACGCTGACGCTGGCCCTGAGCTTCAGCCAGAGTAATGCGAGGATAGCTTATCGGATGATCATCTTAACACCACAGTCATTCCGGCTACTGTAGTCGACGATAATCTGGTCTTGACCTCAGCGGAAGTAAACAACTGCTTGAACACGCACCAGCAAACCGACCATTGGCCGCAGCCGAAAGAACTAACCTTCAGAGGCATGGAACCCCGACCAAAACCCTGGTCAAAAATTCTCCCACAACTAGCTCTGCGACGCTGTTGGTAAGGAGAAGAGGGGCTATGGCAGATCGATAAACTACCTCGATGAGAGAAATCAAATTAATCAGGACCAATCTCAGGGTGGTGAGAAAGTTTGAAAGGGAACATCGTCACGTACAGGAGAAATCGTCCATTCAATAAGCTGAGTTTAATGCCAACATAGACCCAAAGGACAAATTGACTCGTCAACTTGCGAAGGACGCACCACTCTAGACTCAACTCCCCTCAAAGTCGAGAGAGTTTAATGAAAAAGTGATGAATCAACCCCAGATAAAATCAAGGATGCAGATGGTTAAAAATCTGATCGGAATCGGCGCCTGTATTTGGACGAATTTCCCCTACAACAACCATCCCTTCTTCATCGAAGAAGGTGTCTTCCGGATCTTCTATCACGGGTGACGGTGCCGAAAAGACATCATAGTAAATTCATCCTCTCAAGCTAAACTGAGCTTAAAGGTGCCTTCCGGGTCTTCTCTCACGGGTAGCGGCGCTGGACAGAAGAAATACAAACCAATGGTACTAGATTTGATCCTGGAGGCAAGATCAGCGATAATCGATAGCTGCTAATTGAAAAAAGTTCGCGGGCGATGGAGAACCTGCTAAACACACGCAGCTCGGTAGCGCTGCCCCTTACAGAGAAATCAAGACCATTTGTTACGAAAACAAGGAATTTCTAGATTTCCATTTCAAGACTATTAATGACCTTAGCGAATTGGGTACCGACTAGCGACTGTTAATGTCCCCTTTGGACCCAGCGGACATACTGACAATACTCAGTAGACAAAATCTCAATCTCCAGATTAGCTCTTGAAAGCTTGTTAGCCACAGTCCGGAGAATGGGGCTCTTGTTATCAGGGTTTCAAGGGTTTCACACACGCCCAGGAGCATTAAAGAATTCGTGGGGGCAAAACTTCATTTTAGGCTAGGATGGATAAGGGTACCGTCAAGATCATTATTAGTAAAATAACACAAGCAACAGCCGCAGATCAACCAGCATCACTGCAAAACAGGTGCTGCTACTGGACTTCTACAAGCGGGGAAGAAATTACGATAGTAAACATGAAAGGCAGCCTTCTCATCCACAAGGCGAAGATCCTCACTTTATAATTATGAACCAATGGACCACAAGTATCCGATTGAAGTAGCTGCCTACTACGATAGCTACGCGTACTTTAACCTAACCTTAACTACGCAAGTCGCACTTTAAATGGTGCGCAGATAAACTATTCTGCCACGGAGAAGGAATAGTGTGAAGCTTCCGACAAAAATCCGACAATATTATAAAAGTTATATATTCCTGGTAATCAGTGTCCATCTGGCGCTAAAATGTCGGTCAGCTTCTTAAATGTTTTCCTTTTCCTGTAATTATCACCCTATATTACCAGAATAATCTCAGATCTCACCTTTCAAATGAAGATTTCACAAATTCACAGAGCTGGTAAACCACTTCATAAAGTTGATGTTGTTAAAGTACCTCGTACCTGCTGAACTTATGAACAACACAACAATTTAAATTGAATTTTTTTCTGTCACCCGTACTTTCATCTCTCTTCCGTCTCTCTCTCTCTCTCTCTCTAGTCACAGTTATAACAATGATGCTTTGTTCATTCATTAATATTGTCCTTGTATCCTTGACTATTCCTGCCTTTTTGGCTTGACAATAGTGTGTAGTGTTGTTGTTGCTGTTCTTTAATTTCTATTTTCCTCCACTTATCCCAACAATTGCATTCTAGGCGTTCGAGAGCTAACGTGGAGAGCGGCAAACGTTTAAATGTTTGACACTTATTGTTAGTTGGGAAAATTTTTAAGTATCTCTGGCCATAATGACGTTGAGGAGAAGGAAGATCAGTTGTAGAAGGTCCTCACTTGAAACTAGAGCTTTTGTTATTTTGTTTAGTAATATTTTTCGTTATTATTTGCTGCTGTCAACGATATACAAAGATGCTGAACACGTTCACCACCACCACTAGCATGAACTATACTTATGATGACAAGAAAATGAGAAGTGAATTTAGTTCTTAAGAGGAGGGGTCCTTACGTGTTTGTTGCTTTGGCAAAAATAAATGAATGCATGCATTGCTTTTTTTCTGGTTCTGCAAAGCATTTATTTTTTACGTTTAAAAAGTTCCACATAATTTGGTTGTCTTATTTTTAATTGCTTTTTGCATTTTGTTGTAATTACTTAAGTATCCTGATGACATCTACCATGTATTACTTACCACACTCGTGTACGTGTTGAAACACCCAAATTCACTTGATGCGTATAGGGACATCTATTTTTCGTTTTAGTTTATGTTTGGTAATAATTAAATGAATGAACGTAATGGAGAACGTGGGGAGAATAGATATGTTTCGCTGTTTTCAATATTGGACTTCCTTCTGAATTCTTTCCTTCTCGGTTTATTTCAAAATCCCGTGTTTCCCTTTCTGCTTTTCTTCCGATATCGTTCTCGTGTATAGTAATCCTATCTGCAGGATTCTTCCAAGGGTTTCTTACTATTTTTAACAGTATGTAATATGATCGCATGTTCGTTTCTGTTTATTTTGGAGCTGTGGTTCTACTATTAACCTATACATTCAATGGTATTTCAGATTGCCTTAGATTTAGTGACATATAGTTGCACATTCCTCACGCGAAAGATGGCGTAACGATTAATAAAAAAGAAGTTTTATCTTTCACAAATGTCATGAATACCTAAGGATATCCCTGCCTGCATGTGTTGGAATACAGGAAAGAAAGAGGTTAAATAATTCCGGAGATATCACACCTTCCTAAAAATATCCCTATTTCACTCTACAGAACTTTGACTTAGTGATCCTTAATTCCACGTACGACTTGCGTCAACACCGACGTAGCCAGGTCATACATAGTTTTTTTTAACATGGATCGAGTAAAAATCAACAACGACAACGAAAACGTGACAATATCGATTTGTTGTTCTAAAAACAAAGCACTAATAACCTGTTCTCCCGTAATGTCGTGGTTTACTATCTGTAAGTCTTTTGATAAGTCAAGTGCCACCAACACTGTTCTATGGCACGGTCTGCTCTGGTTTGGCTTTCGACTGTAATGTGTGGAGACGGTATGAGTGCTGCTTAAGCAACCTCTGCTGATATTTGGCAACTGGATAAATATCTCTGATGCATGTAAATTCTCAAGGGTCTTTGCTACTGGCGACAAATGTAAAATTGGAATGGACCGCCCTGTCCATTTTCCAGATTTTGGGAACGTGAAATACTCGATTCCTATCTCTATTGCTTCATAAACTGTGGTAGTGCGACCTCGGCTGGATAACATGATATGCTGCGACATATTACTCTTCTCTCCATCCTGTCACTCTGGGCGTGGTCAACGAATTGTCGGTTAAAATAGCTGGCACACATATTCGGATTAGTCAATGAGTCGTGATCGGAGATCGGCAACATGGATTAAGTATTGGTGGTTGATAGCTTCGTTCGAGATAAGTGGCTGATGGAGTGATCGGAACTCAATGATTCGTTGTTCGGTAGTAGACTATTTGAAGATGATTGGGAAATCGATAATACTCTGTTCGATAGTAGACGATTTAGTGCTGATCGGAAACTAGATGATTCGGTAGTAGATGATTTTAAGATGATCGAGAACTCGATGATTTGATATTCGGGTATGATCAGGAATTCTATGTTTTGTTGTTCGGTTAAATGAAAGAGCCAATGTTCGTGCTGTGGGTATTCAAGCAGTTGGCGATTCGGAGTTCGGTTGCGGTTATGCTGCGGTTGTCGAGCCTCTTGGTCACTGTTCGTGTTGTTGTTGTTGTTCAGCATTATGCGCTTCGTTGTTCATGTTACGGTTTTTCGTTAGTACTAATGCTACGAGCTGGCTACGTCGGTGGGGTGGAAAATCATCCGAAGGTGATGTCTGTTGGCGCACTATGAAATTCCTTAATGGATCGTCCTGAATATTTTTCAAACTTCGGGACTGACACCTTGAGGACGGGTCTGGACCGGATGGCATTTGTGAGCCTCTTTAGATTAGTCAACGTGACGTCGTCGAATGTGACCCATCCTTCTTCTTTCTAGGGTTCGAGAGAAACATAACCGTTGTCCACCACTTACCAGTACTAGTTTCAATACTGCAACACTTCAGATGATCTAGCCACGTTTTCCCCTTTCGTTCATCCTCCAACCAATAGACATACATAGTCAGTTCCCTGGGTCTGCTGATTCGCTAATCCCGTCGTATTTGATGGACATTTTGGTTATTCTTCGGTTTTTCATCCAACTTGTATGTAGCGACTGGCTGCTGTAGTGATGGTGTCAAGGAAAATCTGTTCTGCTATCCGAATATCACAAGGTTTTAGCAGGTTTTTTTTGAGATAGTGGTGTCAAACTCTTTGAAGTTTGTCCAATAATTTATCTCATGGTTGATGTAAGTGCGACGTTCGGAGGTGATGAAGCAGACAGTCCTGCTGGTAGAGATGATAATATGGAGATGATTTAACCCAAGAGATAGATATAATAAGATCCACATTCACCGAACAAAATGTAGATCTGTTCTTCTAATCATCCAGCACTCTTTCCCTTAGGTCATTAGTTGGTGCGAAATGCTACAACTCATGATGTGCATTGAAATCCCCAAGTATCACTCCGCTATTACCTCTCTATAACTGGCCTATGTTAGATATTTAGACGTGATCGCCACCTTGGTCAGGAGCGGAGCCTATCTAAACTCCTTCCTTTCTCTGGGTCAGGCATTTGGTTGATGATGCAACTCCACATTCGAGCCGTAACTCTACCCGAGATTTGGGTCTTAACCACAGCCACCGCGATGCTCCCACAAAAGGGCCAACACCAACTGCCAGGCCAGATCCGAAGATCGGGGGCATCTAGCACCCGCGGTACCAGAATATAGCCTCCGGTCAGGCTTCGTGGCCAAAGACCACTACCAGTTGGACTCCAAACAGCCCCGGGCTGGTGACGCTTATCAATTAAAAACAGCGGAATAACAACGCAAGACCACAAACAATTAACGTGCTGTCGTCCAGGACTGCACAATGGACGAGACCGCGCCAACACAACACAAAACAATTGACAAAAGCAACACTAACGGATGACTGGCACGACATCCACATCAGGGAATCGACGCCGCACCGACACCAACTCTCCTCCGACACCAACAAACCCAACTGTAGAGACGACTATGTGGAGGGATTACCTCCACTAAGTCTAGTCCTTCTCCTATCAAACACTTGACGTGCAAAACTACTTAAACAACTACAGGTCAGCCTGCCTTCAAGTGACCTAATGAAATCCCACCCCGCCCCTCCATACGTGATACCCATATTGACTAAATCTCTAATGTCATCGTGGTACCGGCATTCCGTCAGTTTATGCCGCCAGTCTTCAGTCATGCCACACCACATAAATCTCTCCCGGACAGGCTTATTGCATAAAAAAAGTAAATAGAGAGCAATGCCCGTCAGTAAGAATCCCAGACTCAAGCTAAAAGGGCGGTCCAGTACGAACGTTGCGTCACGAATAAATTCGTACGTCACCCTCCCTTTGTCACTCAAACTATGTAGATATGTATCTAGCAGACTAACAACAACTCACCGGTCGTTCTACTAGTCCCTATCGCTGTTGCCCTTACATGGGTTTGGTCGCAACTTAACCATCTGACAGAAATTTGGGTGTGATGGACGCGGATGTGGCAAACAAATTTAAGACTTTCCACCATTCTGACACGGGCCATTGCACATTTTTCGTTCCGGGCAGTAATTGACAGCTACGAAACGCAAAATTGTTAGTACTTAGAATTCTCCGCCGTGGGATTTGGGTTCCTTAGTGAAGGCACAAAGTTGACAATAATTTTCTTTAGTTTGGTATGAAATCGGTACAAGAAGTGTAGTATTCTGCGGTTGTATGTTGTATTTGCAGTTTTCCGAGGTCCAGTACTGGTATTGTTTTAGTTCGTACTTACTTGGGATCAGGGACGTACGCAGGATTTCATTTCGGGGGGGTCCCACCATGACCAAAAATCATGAAATTTTAAAATGTTGGGTAGGGTTACATAGCGCTATTTTAAAGGCTTTTAGTCGATTTTTTAACAATTATTGAGACAAGGTGTATAAAATCAATGAAGAGAGAGTTTAAAAAAGTTAAAATACAATTTTGGAATTTGGTACAGAGTAATATCGACGTCTCCAAACAATAGTATGCTAAGTCGACTTAGCATGTTTTCAAGTTCTTTACATTTTTATATTTAACGTCCTTTAACTTAAATTCTGTCAAATTTTGGTAATAATCGGACAATCCGAACAGAAGTTATAAACAAATATCTACTTAGCATAGTACTGAAGGTCAAAGAAATTTCCAAACTTTTAGAGCTTGTCCTGCAAAACTCACTATTCAGAATTAGCAAACTATTATTTGGAGGTGTCGAACGTCCTTTAACTTAAATTCTGTCTAATTTTGGTAATGATCGGTCAATCCGAACAGAAGTTATAAACAAATATTGACTTAGCATAGTACTGAAGTTCAAAAAAATTTCCACACTTTGAGAGCTTCTCCTGCAAAACTCACTTTTTAGACTTAGCATACTATTATTTGGAGGTGTCGATATATATTATGTATTAGTTCTTGGATATTTATACCCTCAGCATTTATGCTAACGAGGGTACATACACTTTCATACGGGCAAAATGTGCCTCATCGAAATAATGGTTTTAGACCCCAAGTATGTTTGGACGAAATGTGTTTTAGACAATTTGGAGTCGATTGAGCAATGTCCGTCCGTCCGTCTGTCTGTCTGGCTGGAGCGCATGATAACTCTCGAACGGATTAACCGATTCGGTCCAAAATTTGGCTTTCGTAATATTTTGTCCAAACTTAGTTTAAGTTCGAATATGGGTTATATCGGTCCACTCTTTCCGGTACCTCCCCCACAAAAGTTCGAAAATGTTCGGAAAATTTGTACGTACGATAACTCTTGAAGGAAGCAACCGATTTGGTCCATAATTTGCAACTGGTGAAATGACTACCAGACTTAGATGAGGTTCAAATATGGACTCAATAGGTCCACGCCTTCGGGTACCTCCCACAAAAAATTTCGGATAAGTTCAGTTTAGGACCTGCTCTCCAATCGCTTTGATTTTTGTTTAAGCAACTTGGATTCACTGCCCCCATACGACGGTACAAGTTTCATCAGGGGCAAGTCCATACTTCCTGAGAAAATAGCCCGAAAGTTGCACAAAACCCCTATGACACCGTGTGAGGTGGTTGGAGCGCAAGATAAGTTTCGACCGGATCTGCCGTTTGGGTCCAAAATTTGGTCTTTTGTCCAAACATAGTTTAAGTTCGAAGATAAGCCATATCGGTCCATTCCTTCAGATACCTCCCACACAAAATTTCAAAAATGTTCGGAAAAATTGTTCGTACTGTAACTTTTGAAGGGAATGGCCGAATTGGTCCATTCTTTACACATCCTAATATATCTACCAGATATAGATCAGGTTCAAATATGGACTATATTTGTCCACTTGATCCATTACCTTCCAAACAAAATTTCGAATAAGTTCATTTTAAGACCCGCTATCTAATCACTTTGATTTTTGTCGAAGCACCTTGCATTCGCTGCCTCAATTACGAAGGTAAAAGTTTTTTCAGGGGCAAATCCACACTTCTTGAGCAAACAGCCGGAAGGGTGTAAAAACCACCTATGTTACCATATGTAGTGGCTGGAGATCCACTTTCATAATGGTCAATGTCGATCCATTCCTTTAAGTATTTCCTCCGCAAAAATTTTGCTCTTTAATCCTAATCAATATTTTTGTCGTTTCATACGAAGGAAATTTTTAAAACCCTCTAAATACATACGTTTTTTGGGAAAAAATTGTTTTAATATACACAGGCTGAGGGTATATCTCTGTCGCCCAAGCCGACTGATACTTTTTTACTTGTTTTTATTGAAAATTACCATATCAGACCACGTTCGGTATGGTTATCGGTATTTGTAAGTTGTACACCACATATGCTCACATTTTGGTATATCTCAGAATTTGTAATATCCGCAATTGTTTTCGCTAGATTTTCAGTATTCGAAGCTCTTAATTTAATTTCTAAGAATATTGGCTATAATAAGGATTTTTGGATTTTTTTGGTTGGAGAACCTCTATGCTGAAAGTTGTTAAAATAGATCTATGTTTTAATGCATATCGAGATATCGCCCCTTTTAGACCCATTTTTCAAAAAGTATTTAGTGGACAAATCTTTGACGCCCATACATTACATATTAACATCTTATAAACCTTTTAATTGGAATTTGGTATACTTTAATATGTCAAGGTATTTTAATATCTTTTAAGTTATTTCTATCAATTGAATACATCCGACATCGAATAATTCCAATCGAAAATTGTCTACTGCTATTGTGCGGATAAACTTACATAATATTTACCCAAGAAAAAAATTTTAAATGCAAACATTTTACTTCTTTAACCGTGATTGGAGAATCCAACTAAAAATATATTTAAAAAAGAAGGCTGCTTTAGCCGGAGTCGGACAATACAGTCTATGAACTCCCAATCCCACTCGTAGTAAGTACTCTTTGAGAGTACGAAACACATGATTGGGCTTTACCAAAACGCATTTGTCGCCTGTGTGGATTAATACCTTTACTATCGACAGATCCAAAATCGGCTTCACAGACAATATATTTATCCCCAAAATTTGTATTCTTGGAGTTTACAAAATTTTGTGGCCTTTTTGGACGTATGCACTTACCGGCAAAAATATCAAAACTTTAAGGGTACCTATCTTAGCGATTGTGGACGTTTCGAATTATTGCTCATAGCGCAAAAAGAGTGTGTCTGAATGTGCCGAATTAGTCCATTAAGCAAGTGTATCTCATTATGAGAGTCATTCCTTTCTATAGTTATCGCACCCACCAGCCATTTTAGTTGGTCACCGTACATTATGTCAGAAAGAATGGCCAAATAGGATATATACGATTTTAGGAAACAATTCAAACTTTTGTGGGGGAGGAACTCGAAGTGGTGGACCAATGTGATTTTAACTAAGTTTGGAAAATATTACGTCATCTAAAATTTGAACCAAGTCTTGTCTGACCCGGCTTTTATCCAAATAGACAGAAGTAGAAAAGATAAGCCTTTTTAAGGAAGTTCGTTGTAATAATATATTAATCTGGTTTTTGAAAGTCTGCTGAGAAACCGAAAACGTTTTAATATTAGGAGGCAACAAGTTCCACAATCGAACAATTCGGTTAAAAAAGGATTTTTATTAAATATTTATTTGTATCTGAGAGCTTCTAGAAGACGATAAAAATATATGTATAATCAAATTAAAAAAGGAATAGAGGTATCAGATTTCAGCAAACCGATCAAATGAAAATCCTACAAGCTGAAGGAAAAACTGTGAACAATTATTTCTGCAAACATCTACCACACGCAAATTTTAATATTTGACGGAAGCTGGACATAAAGTTGTTTATATTATTTCCGTGGTACCCAGTATTACCTCAATACTATAAAGAATGTAAACAACAAATTTGTCGAAATAAATATATAATTGGTTTTCGATATATAGTCCACGAAAACCCTATTTTATGCACTTCCCTTCCCACAATATTAAACTCGTAATATTTTTTAATACTGGATACCATAAACCTCAAAAATTAACTAGCAAAGGTGGAGTGTAATCATTACGGAACTCCGAGTTCATTTATTTATTTATTTTTTTGATAATGGAACGATATGGCATAAAGCCGTAATACAAAAAAATTTGAAAATTTCAAGCAAAAATGCGAACAAAAAAATCGAAATTATTTCTTACAAAATTTGTTAACGAAGTACATTTTCTGTACAGACACTTCAGAAAATTTATGTTTTCATTTGAAATATCCAAACATAAAATTATTTTATGAGAAAGAAAAAGCTAATGATCTGTTACAGTAGCTAAAGAAATATTTGGTCTACCAAACCATTTCGGGGGGGCCCGGGCCCCCTGTGCCCCCTCCCTGCGTACGTCCCTGCTTGGGATATACACTGCATTCCGGTTATCTACCTCTTTACTTAACTGCCTATCCCGTTTAATTGCCTCACAACCTTAATCCCCAAAGTTTTTTCATATAAATGAGTACAAACTGTCCCAGTTAACTACTTTTCTATGAGTACCCAATTCGGATATTTGCCCATCAAATATTTTCCCCAAAAGGAACATTTAATAATACTTTTATCGGTTTATTACTCGCTTTGGTGTATTTCTTGTGATGAAGATGTCTAGTGCTATGTTATACTCAGTTATGACTAAATTTCTTATTGGTATAATAATATAACTTATATATTTTTAGTCTTGAAATGAGCTATTCAACTACACACCGTTTTGTTTTTTGGCTATTATGTCCTAATGGTTCTGATTTTTTGTAAGGTTGAGATGAGATTTTTTATAACTACCCATATGAGGTAGCTATGCGAGATTTTCGTAACTGCCTTTCCCGCATAACTGCCTCATTTTTTGGAATTTTATGAAAGGTAGTAAACCGGGGTGCAGTGTACATATATAATCGGGAGCAAATCTTTGGTGCAAAAAAATGGATAAAAACAAATTAGCGGCACCTGCAGAGAACATTTCAAAACGATTGGTTCCACAACAACCCTAAAACGGTGAAAATTTCAGCCTATTGAGGCAATTTTGGCGAGCAGAGGGGCATCATTTTTTTGGAACCTTAAAATATCTCACCTCTTATTGCATCTTATAGCAAAAGATGTCAAATTAAGCTTAACTCTTTAGCTTATTTTGCTTGTTAAACTTTCCTTTTAATTCTCAGACCAAACAAATTCAGAATTGCTTACATTGGCGCAAAACTTGAGCCAAATGTTTTCAAAATTATGACATTACTTTGAAACTTTTCATGGGTAATATTTGTGGTGGCCTTTAACTTTTTTACAAGCATATTTTTGTAGCTACTGCTATTGTTGTGTTGTTGTTGTTGCTGCTGCTGTTGTTAAAAACATAATCCTATTTAAAACATATGTTCAATTTTATTAGCAACAAAACCAAAACAACATTTCAAACAACAATGAATGAATTGAAAACAAAGCCATAAAACAAAATTTTTATTGCTTTTTTGGTTTTTGGTGGGGTTAAGCTAAGGTAACGCTATAAAGGGATGATGGGGTAGAATATCAATAACCCTTCATCATACCGGAAATGAATTGAATAACACGCAAATAAATGTGGTGGCAAGGATTTTTGGTTTACACCTCATTTTTGACCCTTACAAACGAAGCCACCAACCAGCCACATGACGCAAGACGCATTTCAAAAATGTTGGCCCCACTTAGCATTTCAAACGGAATAAAATAAGAAAATCTATAAAAAGGAAATAAGAAGGGAACGATTTCTCTACCTTTAGCATGATTTATTTTTTGAAGTTTCAGCAAAAATATAAAATTCATAATTTCCATGTCGTCCAACCCACCCACTTCATAAGGAAAAGTGGATTTTTGCCACATAAAAATTGAAATTCTGCATTCGAAACATTAAAATTCCTTGAATATTTTTTTTTTTTTTTTTTGCTATGCTTGGTATCTTTTTTCCCTTTTACTGCGTAGTGTTGAATTTTAGCATTTTCTTTTTGGCTGAAGGAGAAAAAGAAAAAAAAAACACAACCAAAAAGGTGCAAGAAACGTGTGTTTTGTTGAGTAAAGAGTCATAAATTTAGGGATCACATAAATCTCAGTCAAATTTCTTCCAAGATGTATGTTCGTTCCTTCGCTTCCTAGCTGGCTGGCTGTTGAAGTATCTTAAATGCTGACTTGCCACCGTTATTTTCTTTCTTCTTCGGTAAACGAACTCCGCTGGGTCTCATTTCAAGAAAAAACAGGAAAAGTCATTCAAATAAAATATGAAATCTAAGGTAAAATAAATATGAAAATAGCTACTAGGAATGCAGCAAAAAACTGTTGGGGGATAATTTTTGCAACTCATTGGGGAAATTTGAAAATAATTGGGTAATGGCGGAGTGTTGAGTAACTCAAAAGTTTATTGGCATCCCTATTAGTTGCAAAATGTACGATTTTTAATAAAGTATACTTTTAGGGTTTAATAAAAGTAATTTTACAATAAAGTTTAATTTGGCAAAATACGTGAAATACTTAAGGGTGTTTACACTAGCCAGTCATAAGACCCGAAATAAAAACATTCCATATCTGCCCACACAGACATTGTGGAGACGTAAATTCACTGCAATTTTGTTGGTGTGGTCGCAAAAAGTAAATGGCGTAAGGAAAATCCGCAATATTGCACACATTAGCGAATGTATAACGATGGAAAATTTAAGGTCATATGACATTGATGGCTAGTGTAAACACCCCCTTATTGAACTTTTGAAACTTAATTTCAGTTTCGCTACAAGTGAGTACTACTATCCGTTAAATCTAGACACTTGTGATGGAAGGATCCATGTGTTATGGGAACATATAGGCAAAAACGACCCTACGACAAAATCTGTATTAATTCAAACAAGTGAGCAAAGGCTATAGTCGGAATGGGGCCGAGTATGTGATACCCTACACCACTAAGCCTGTGCATAAGCTTTTTACTTGTAAACATTTCTTTTAGCGAGACACTAAAGTTTTCACCTATCTGGCTTTTATACCAAATGATTCAAGGCAAACTGCACCAAAACTTGTCTAGCAACAACAACATCTAATATGCCTGAGGCTGTTAACCTAACCAGTTAACGAAACGATCGTCACATAGCGGTTGATGTGAGTAGGACTTCGCTAGATATAAATTTTCAATGTAATCTCCTTAGGTCATATAGCTCGATTAATTAAATTAATTAAAATCTCACAAATAATGGCCTTCGCCATAAAAAGGTGGCATAACATAAAAACAAAATAATTAACATTTCATTTTATATTTGACTACTGTCGATATCTACTTGGTACTGATTGAAAGCTTTGCTGGTCTTCTTGATTGGCATTTTCCATGTCTTAAATACACCATATAGAAGCAGAGGTATTTGTCATTAAACTAAAAACTTCAAAATATTAAAATTGTGATAGCTTAGCACCTTTTACAATAACTCTGATATTTTACCATAAATACCACATTTTGTATTTGTTTAAATCACAGATGGTTTAATTCCATAATCAAGGTCTCCCCTTGGAATATGTTCAAGAAGCAGAAATATCTGACATGGAAATAAAATTCCATAAATTGGAAGTAGGGATATCCCAGGGTTTTTTTCAATTTTGAATAATATTATCCGACCATCACCAATATCAATATGCTTCTTCTTCCTCACAGAGAGCCCTATTAACCACGAAAATTTCGGTGAGATTCGACTTTTGCGATATCTCCGTTCTTTGACCACCTACCCCAACCTACCCTGCGACAATGATAAAGAAATCTTATCTTCCTAAATTGACATGCTTTCCTTTTAAATATGCATACTAACAGCGGAGATATTCGCATAAGAATAAAACTTTGAATTATTTTCAACATAAGTTGTTTGCCCATTCCGAATCACGGAAGAACATATTAATATTCTAATAAAGATAGTGAATGTCTTGGTGAGGGTTGCGTGTGTAGAGATCATTTTGTAAAATAGCGATCTACTTTTATTACAGTCCACTTGAAAAGGGTAAACATGTGGTAATCAGACCGCCTTATCGTAGGAGGTCGATAGAATAAAAAAATAGATAGGAGTTTTCCATCGGTACATATTGTATGTTTGTCTTAGATTACAGCGAGTAATCTAAGTTGCAGGCTGAGTTAAGTGTTATGAACTCTCCATAAGATTGCATGGCAGATGTGTTCGTACACATACATATGTGCACTCCCTCTCTTTTCTACACACTAGTCGAAGTAGGTTAAGTCATATTTTTTGTAATAGTTAAGAATATTTTTACGTTTAATAAATCAGTGCATATAACGCACTCTTCAAGGAAAGAAGTCTTGTTCTTTCCACGGTTCTAAATCCTTGTTTACATGGGCTATGAGGCTCAGAGAGTGATGGTCACTACCTGGGCATGCAAGTGTCTGCAACGACTCGGTAGATGGAATATGTGACAGGACTTTGATATACATAGTTGGCATAAACATTCCGGGAAAGAACAAGTCGACGGTTTACAGACCAATCCCGGACAGATTTGCCATTCTCATCTCACCGGTCATAACCATCAAACTCGTGATAAATGATCGCCTATATCTATCCACGCTTGCCGTACTAGTACCTGAATATTTAACAGCACCCATGTGAATTCTCCGAGCACACCCGTATACCGAAGCGTAGGAATCGAGGGTATGATTTTCCACCGGATGGGTCCAATTATATACATATATACTGAGGTTACTTCAGCCATAAATAATACAAACTTTTCTCCCAGAATTTTGTCAGTTTAAGTCCACGTTTTAATAACATAGAACAGTACCTCCCGATTTTCGATATTTTGAAGGTTGTGTCCTCAATATCACACCAAAGTGGCTGAAAATGTCTATTTAGAGAAAACGCTGCAATTTAGTCTTTTTTGGGGCCACAAAAATTTCCTCAGAAATTTGTCTGTACGTTTTGATATAGCCCGTATGGAACAGTACCGCCAATTTTCGGTATTTCAAAGGTTTTATTCTAATTTCCACCCCGAAATGGCTTGGGTGAATTGTGGCTAAAGCTGAAATTTTTACTTATTTTCGGTATTTTTTTTTTTTTTTGAGAATTTTTGCTATTTTGTTGATTTAATTTTTTCTCATACTAAAATAGCAGTAATTCGTCATTTAATTTCCACGAACATTGTAGGCATACGTTAGTCCATAACGGTTCCTCCAGACTGATTTTGGTCTGTACAACGGGTCGTACTACAGAAGTGACTACTGTAACTTGGTATTTCGGATATTAAATTTGTAGAAAATCTCATTTCTTTAATATAAATCGTCAAATCGTCCAAATCAAATAACTGTAACATGGTATCTCAGACATTGAATGGGTAGAAACCATTCACTCGAATTAAACATTGTTTAAAAGAAATTAATATTCTTTAGTTAGCATATGTCTCTTTTTGGATTTAATTAATCCAGTACAAATCTCATTGCATTTAGTTAGATATACCTTTGGAGGATTTAAATGGCAGTCAGCTGATTCTTGTTCATAGCATAATCACCAAGGTAGATGCATCAGCCCATCTGATCGAATTTAAAACGTTTTTGTAAATTGAATTCGTCTCATAACATAACAAATTTATTGTTTAACTAGTGGACCCGGCGAACTTCGTCTCGCAGTCATTTAAGGTACATAGAATTTGATTATTTGCCTTGCGATTTATTTATTGTCATGGCTATTGCGAGGCGAATTTGAAATGGAATTCCTTAAATTCGAATGCATTTTATATTTGTTGTTATATATAAAGTTTTTTGTACCTTTAACCCTAATATGAAGGGTATAAAAATAATATTGTATTCCGTTTGTAATACATAGAAATATTCTTCGGAGACCGTATAAAATATATATTATTGATCAGCATAAAATTGTTAGTTGGTATAGTCTGTTGAAATCAAAATACAGCTCGCAGAGCTTTATAATTTGATACAGAAGTTTATATTACTCCTAGGATGTTTGGTATTGAAAATGGGCCATATCGATCCATGTTTTGATATAGCCCTCATAGAACGGTACCACCCGATTTTAGGTGTTTTTAAGGGGACTTAGCCACATTTTCTCACCGAACTGGCTAAAATTTCATATTAAATCTTCTTTTTTGTCAGCATAGATTCACGTTTTGATATAGGCCCCATATAAGGTACCTCCCGATTTTTAGTATGTTGAAGATTTTAGCCACATTATCCTACCGAAATGACTGACGGTTGGTATTTAGTATTCGAGATGGGTAATAATTCATACCGAGAATTGTAGGTATCCCCCATTGAAGAGTTACATTCGATTTTGAAGCTTTTGGCAAACAATACTAATTTTAAAACCCTCCACCATATGATGTTTGACATTACGTTCTTTGCAACACTACTTCTTGTCTGAGAATCCATAAAGTATATACATATGTATATTATTGATCAGCTATACTTCTAATTCGATTTAACTGTCTGTCTGTCTGTTGAAATCAACATTGAACTCACAACGAATTAAATTTTTGTAGTCATTTGTAGTAATCCTTAGATAATTGGTATTGAAAATGGAACCCCATTTTTGTATAGTCCCCACATAACGGTATTTTAAGGTTTTAACCACATTTTCTAACTAAATTAGCTTTAATCTCACATTTAAAGTTTCCAGTGGTCAGAAAAATCCACGAAAAGTTTTTGGCATACGTCCCCATTTCGGCATACCCCAAACATAACAGTACATTCTTATCTAATTTGCCATTTAAGGAGGCTAGTGTTTAAAAAATTAACCGCAAAAATATTAGACATAGGTCCATATTTACATCCCGACCAAAATTGCAGTTTTTTATTGTGGGGTGTCAGATTGGAAGGTACAACGATACCGCTTGATGTGAAATGTTTTAAAAGATTTTTCTCCTGTAGTGACGGTAACTTGGTATTTCAGATTCCCAATGGGTAGAAAACCTCGACACAGAAAATGATTAATATAGGTTCATATTTTGGTATGTATCCTAATTGAAGGAACTTTTTATGAAGGTTGTACCCGCATCGTCCAAATGGAATGACCGAATGGGTAGAAAACCTGGTATATTAAACTTGGTTTAAATGAAAGTTAGCAGTTAATATATTCCACGTATCCAGGGAATAAGCCGTAGTGTTTAGTACTTTCAAAATCGAACAGAAACAAATGGTTCCATTTAACTTAAGTACCGGCTTCGCATCTCGTTATTCATATTGAATATGGATCCCTTGATTACGCACGAACTCTATGCAATAATGCGAATAATGCATGTTGTTGAGGTTATGAAAATAAGAATGTAGTGACAAAGAATCAATTCGATTCGAATTTGGCCGTAGGGCAGCGACGCCCAAGAAAATACCATCAAACTGAAGCAAGTGTTTATGTACTCGTATAGGTGAAAAAGCCACCACCACATGATGTTTATCATTCGTTTTTGCTCACGTACACTGTGAATGAGAGAGAATAGCAAATGCAGAACAGCTCAGTGGGCGCCCGCAGTATACAGATAAGCGACCCTGCCGTAAGGTATGTGGGGTCTATGACAACGAACACAAAAATCAATTTTGGTTTACGTAAATAATAATAATCACGTCAATAAAACGGCAGTTAATGTCGCGATTTTTTAGGTTTTATCCTTTTCTGCCATGACTTGGTGCGAACTGTCAAAATCAGTTCGGCGGTTCCTGAGTTATAAGCGTAGTAACCAACATCATTTCCTTTTATATATATAGATATCGAAAATGTTAACACATTATGCCAGTAATGCTAACCAAAGACATAATACTATAAAGACTAGAAAAGATGCATAATGCAAAAATGTTTATGAAACAAAGTATATAATCATTTTATCAACAACAGGGGTATGTTAATGTTAAAACCCCATTAAAGCGCTATTCGGCTTATACAAATTGTAGGACACCAAAAATTTGGACTCAGCATTATATTCCATTGCAGTTTCCAGTTCACTGAGTATGAACTTAGCGGTTAAAATCGCCTGAAATGGTTAACTACTTAACAGAATGTTGTTATGATATCGTAACAACAGAGCTTAACTCCATCTATTGACAAATGTTAACAATTGAGTTTTCCCATCTTTATGTGTTTATATCTTTGTGCTAACTAATGAGCAAAAATTAATCATTTTGTCGTTTAGACATCGTAAATATTGGTCTTGGTTGATTAAAATCAGTTTTGTATATTAGGCCATTTAGATATGACCTCATTAGCCGGATTTAGCGCATTATCAGGATTTATTTGCTAAATCCGGCTATAATCTACCAGATTTCCCATACAAAAATAAATCCTCGTATTGAGTGGATTTATATTAAATCCGGCATAAATCCTCGTATACAACTCTGTTTTTTTGCAACATGTTGCTAGAAAATACAAAAAGTTGCAATTCGAACCGAAAATTTAGATAAAAACCTCAAAATAACTGAAATAGGGAGGTACCGTAATATGAGGGCTATACCGAAACCTGGACCTAAGACCACAATTTTTGGCGCAGAAGGTTTTTGATCATGGAGAACTCCAAATGGCAAATTAGAACCAATTCGGGCCGAAAATGTTGATAAAATCTTCAAAATACCTGAAATCGGGAGGTACCGTAATATGAGGGCTATGCCGAAACCTGGACCTAAGACCACAATTTTTGGCGCAGAAGGTTTTGGACCATTTGGGACACCAAATACCAAGGTACACCCAATTAGGGCCGAAAATGTAGATAAAGGCTTCAAAATACCTGAAATCGGGTGGTACCGCTACATGGCGGCTATAGGAAAAACTGGACCCATATTGATGATTTTTTGGCTAAATTATTTTGTACTTATTTTTAGCATATACTGAAAAAATCAGATTAATCCGACGATTATAAATATTTTTGTCGCACCTTCCCATACAAGTGGGACCACTGTGCCCATTAATAACTATTTCGATAACAATTAACAATAAATAATTATACCCTCAGCATTTATGCTAACGAGGGTATATACACTTTCATACGGGCAAAATGTGCCTCATCGAAAAAATGGTTTTAGATCCCAAGTATGTTTGGAAGAAATGTGTTTCAGACAATTTGGAGTTGATTTAGCCATGTCCGTCCGTCTGTCTATCTTGCTGGCTGGAGCGCACTATAACTCTCGAACGGATCAACCGATTCGGTCCAAAATTTGGCTTTCGCAATATTTTGTCCAAACTTAGTTTAAGTTCGAAGATGGGTTATATCGGTCCATTCCTTCCCGTGCCTCCCCCACAAAATTTCAAAAATTGTGGCCACGATAACTCTTGATGGGAGTGACCGATTTGGTCCATACCGTACACATCCTAATATATTTGCCAGACATAGATGAGGTTTGAATATGGACTATATTTGTCCACTCCTTCGGGTACCTCCCACACAAAATTTCGTATAAGTTCAGTTTAGGAGCTGCTCTCGAATCACTTTGATTTTTGTTGAAGCAACTTATATTCGCTGCCTCAATTACGACTGTAAATGCAAGAGGCAAGTCCATACTTTAAAAACAGCCCGAAAGGGGTAAAACCCCCCCCTGACTGGGGAGCACGATAACTTCCGAAACGATCAACCCATTTGGTCCAAAGTTTGGATCTCCTAATATTTTGTCCAAATTTAGTTTAACTTCTAAAATTGCCCATAAAGATCCTCTTCTTAGGGTACCTCTTCCTCAAAAGTAGAGTTGTATAGTTCATGAACGAACTAGTTCAATTGAACGATTCAGTGAAAAGAGCGTATGAACTAGATCAGTCGATATAGTTCATTATAGTTCAATAGCTCACTGAGCGCCGACCGAAAGGTCCACAAAGAACGACCAACGAACGAACGATTCACAATCTAGTTCAGCATGTCATTCACATAAAGTGATGCCGTCCTCTGTGTTAAGTGACGCCTTCGAAATGTAATAAGTTTTGTTTATGTTTTGGATCAATGTGAAGTGTCATCCCCCATTGTAATAAACATAAATTTTAAGAGCATTTTAAACACATCGTATCCCAATATATCGAATCCATTACCTTATTCAATGTGCCTTGTTTTGGATAGAAAAACAGAAAAAACAAAAAGAAACATACATACCGTGATAATTTCTACAAACACACAACGTAAGATTTTTATGCCAGCCACTTAAATGAAATTGTAATTACATTTTTTTTCGAAGGATGTTTTTTTCTAAACTTAATCTTTATGAATGGAATAAAAATATCTAAATGTAATATTTTTGTAGTTTAATTATACTATTCTAATGTTTGTTCCTATTTGATGTATGTATGTATGTGTTTCCATCAAGTGAACGATTAAGAGCTCGTGAACGATTCTGATCCGAATGATTGAACTGGATAGTGAACTATGAACTAGATTACTGAACTAGTTCAGTTAAAAGAGCTGAGCTATTGAACTAGATCTTTCAAATGAACTAGATTGTACAACTCTACTCAAAAGTTCAACGTTTGTGCCTAATGGTCGGTCCATTCCTTCAAGTACCTCCTCCGCAACGCTTTTTAACTTTAATCCTAATCAACATATTTGTCGGCAAGTTCGAATGTCCAAAAAGGGCCACAAAATTCTGAAAAGACCCCTGACATAGGCTGAAGGTATATCTCTGTCGGCAAAGTCGACTTATACCTATTTACTTGTTTTCTACACCTGCTTCTTAAAAACTGATAACCTGTTAATCCATTTAATGTTGTCCATTTCTTGACAATGAAGATTTTTTAAATGAATTCATTTTGTATGTATTAATTTTAGAAGAAATACTTTTCAACCTTAAACAACAACTGTGTCTTTATTTCAGTCAGTTTGTAATTGATATTTGATTGAACCAGTTTAACGAACAAGTTAATACCGAATCAAAAACCACAATGTCTCGACAGCTGTCACAAGCCCTTATTTTGCTTTTAACTTTTTGGTGTGCTTCTGTATGGTGTTCCCAACAAACAACTACAGTGGAAACTACAACTCCAGATATTGAATTGGACGATCGTTTTCTTTTATTTGGTACATTACCTCGATGTTTGCAGGGCTATGTGTTTATTGAGAATAGAGGATGTCGTAGAAAGGTCTAATTTAACAATAAAACTTGTTTGAATAAAATGTGATTTTTCTTTATTGCCTTACTAGGTATTTGTTTATTATTTATTGTGTGTTCTTGTTAGTGGGGAGGGCATAAAAAATTCGGTACTACCTAACTAAAAGACATTTTTTTTGTTTTCTATCCACTTGCTTCTAATAAAAACTGTTAGCCTGTTATATCTGCTAAATGTAGTCTAATTCATGAGCTACTACTCAAAATTAGCATCTTATTAATATTGTGGTATTTATGGTAATTTTGATAGAACAAAAACGAAACCAGCAGCTTCCCGTTCTTAAACATTTCGATCATATCAGTTAGTTAGTATATATTTGGTATTTGACTGGAACGTCTGGTCAAACTGGTTCAGCGGAAGTTAAGTCAAAAAGCCACAATCAAAATGTACCAAAATTACAAAAAATTTACTTTTGTTCTGGTGCTAAGTTTGATGATTTCTTTTGCCTCGTGTTCGGAAAAGTTCAAATTGGAAGTTACTACATCTCCAACCACATTACCACCAATTGACAGCACAATATTACCTCCACCTGTAGTTCTTGAAGGTCTTTTCATACCATTGCCTCAATGTAAACCGGGTTATGTGTATGTTGATTATAGAGGTTGCCGTAAAAAAGTTTAATATACTGTTTTTGTGTTTGTAAAATGCTTTGTTGAAATTAAATTTGTTAATAAAATTTTTTTTCAATAAATTTTTTTTAATCCTCTAAATAATATTTTTTTATCGAATAAGTGTATATATGTGGTCACTCAAATTTTCATGGATTTCCATTTATAGTGAGCATCCAACATACAGTTTGCCAATTAAATCTTTTCGATATGTGGATTGGAATTTTTTCATACAACCAGTAATTACCGAAATAAAACAACCAAAATAACAAATACGAGGGTCACTAAAAACCTTCTGCCCAAAGCAACACACAGTGTCGCCACGCGTCATTTGACATTTTTTTTTTGGAAAGTTTGATAGTTTTTAGCCTAAGTGTACTCTGGACAGTTTCACATACGACCATGTGTTGAGTTGTTTACAGTGGCTTGAAAAAACTACTTTGCAAAAAATTATGGAATTTGCTTGTGAACCGTTTCATCCGATAACTTTTCACAACTGCCGACGTGAAAAATCTCGGCAAGAGTGCATCAATCAAATTAAATCTTTGTATGTCGATAAAGGGCCATCTTATAGCACTATGGAAAACTGGTTTAATGAATTCAATCGTGGCCGACACTCGCAAAAAAACGAAGTTCGCGAGGGTCGTCCAAAAAGATGAATCCAGGTGACGAATCAAGGAACTATGCATATGAACCCGAAGTAGAACATGTTTTGGAGGTGTATCAATCAAGCCACTGTAAACAATCCAACACATGGTCGTATGTCAAACTGTCCTGAGTTCTCTCACGCCAAAAACTGTCAAACTTTCCAAAAAAATGACTCCTGGCGACACTGCGTGTTGCCTAGGCCAGAAGGTTTTTAGTGACCCTTGCACGTTAGAGAATCACTTATGTATATAAACGAATTGTATATGACATCCGAGCAAAATGTTTGAAACCAAAATGGGTGCAAGTGATGCGGCCTGATATTCCTTTTGGGTGAATCTTACTTTTTTTAAAAGAACATTCTTCAACAGCTGGTAGAAAAAAAAATCATTGCCCTCACATCTAAATATTGAAACACAATAAAGTTTTGGTATGGAGCAATTATTTTCAAAAACCAGTAAAAAAGAATCGGTCAACTTTACCGACTGCTAAGTAACCTACAGCTACGGCTCAACCCACATCAGCCGGTTGTAATCATCGGATTGAAGAGAAGGAATCTTCGACTAGGGGCGTTACCTCAACAATTATGTATTTGTATTCGTGTATTTTTTCACGATGAGAACGGCTATTTATCCCGGAATTCCTGCTTCGAGCTCGTTTGATCCGTGCCGGGATAGAGGTTAATGTCCGGTCCAGTATTTATCTGTTTTGTTTGCTAGATCCGAATCCACCACATATAAACGATGGTGAGACGTATGTAATGGGCACAGTGGGTAAAATGCAGATCTAGCGTGCAGAAAATAAAAGTCGATGTTTTATTGAATGTTTATCCATAATTATGATAAGAATAGCTTTAGATTGACAATTTTACTATATTTTGTTTGTCAATTTGTTTTTTTTTATATATATATTTTTGATGTAAATCCCATAGAACGGTACCTCCCGATTTTGGTAATTTTGACGATTTTAGCCGCATTATTCAACTGAAATAGCTGAAATTTGGTATTCAGTCTTTGGTGGGAACATAAAATATTCCGACAGAAAATTGTAGGTACAGGTCCACTTTTTAATATAGCCCTCATAGGACGATACCGCCCGATTATGGTGGAAGGTATAATAACAGTTTAAAATTGCCCCATTCCGCACGTTTTAGCAATAAAAACTTGTATTTAACAGTTTGTTTGGAGACGCATCACTGCACTTGTTGGCGTGATACCACTGAGAGCCGATAGCTCAGGAATGAAAAGAGAAGGAATAAAACACAACAAAAACAAGAGTATCAGTTTCAAATATTATCAGTGTTTACCGTTGGTGTAGGGTTTCTTTGAATAAGAAACATTACCTTTGGTATGTGACACTACGAAACGATAGCAATAGGAGTGTGACTCCTTCGAAAGTTAAACAACAAGTGCGGTTGCTAAGAGGGCGAAATAGTAATCAAAGGCCGTGACAATCAACGACGACTGCAGCATTGGAAAGCGTCCCCCTGCATCCGTACTGAGCGAATAAGGCTTCCAGGAGAGGTAGTAGAAAAGAACGAAACTCCCTCCTACACACAGAAATGGCCTCTCTAACATATGTCCCAAACATATTTTGCAGCAAACATATATTTGGTTGCAAGCAGTCCCAAACATAACAACGCCTTTCATAAAGCAAAAAATACTGGTTTTTCTGAGAGATTAAAAAAAAACAATTTTGGCAAGTTTTTGTTTTTATTGACTAACAACCACCACACACCACCAAACAAAGCAGAGACAAATTTTGCTGATTTTTATTTATTAATTCTTTCATTTTGTAATATTGTAACTTACCGTTTCTTCTTTGTTGATAGTCTTAATGTTATCGTGAGACGATGGTGGGGGTTGTGTTGTGGTTTGTTGATACATTGTCAATGTGGTGGTGAGACTATGAGACCGATGAAAATGTAGGGAATAACAGCCCAGCAACCCAATCGTACTGACATCGTAACGAAATGGGAACAATGCACACGCACACAGCTCTTTATTATAAACGAGCATTCCGCAGCTGCGAGAGCCCTGTTGTTACTCTCTTTGACCAAAATCCTCTCCACCCATAAAACATATCGACGCCTCCAAACAATAGTATGCTAAGTCGACTTAGCATGTTTTCAAGTTCTTTACATTTTTATGTTTAACGTCCTTTAACTTAAATTCTGTCAAATTTTGACAATCCGAACAGAAGTTATAAACAAATATTTAAACTTAGCATAGTACTGAAGGTCAAAGAAATTTCCAAACTTTTAGAGCTTGTCCTGCAAAACTCGCTTTTCAGAATTAGCAAACTATTATTTGGAGGTGTCGAACGTATTTTACCTTAAATTCTGTCTAATTTTGGTAATGATCGGTCAACCCGAACAGAAGTTATAAACAAATATGGACTTAGCATAGTACAGAAGTTCAAAAAAAAATTTTCAAACTTTGAGAGCTTCTCCTGCAAAACTCACTTTTTAGACTTAGCATACTATTATTTGGAGGTGTCGATATGTTCTAACATAAAAAATATGTTGGTACCCAAACATATTAAATTGAGAAATGTTACAAAATGTTGCAAACATATATTTGTTTGCAATCAGTCCCAAACAAATATTTGTTTGGATCAAACATATTTCTAACATATATTTTTCTGTGCGTACAATCCAAACTAGGCGAATAAGGCTCCTGGAAGAAGTGCAGAGGGCTCAAAGAGCGGCCAATTAGCGTGGGTAAGTGGAATGCTGCAGAAGGGGAAACAATTTATCGGACCTATATGTATATTGGCAGCACTAATTTTCCTATTTCCACCCATATCGTGGGAGCCGTAGGGCGGTTTTTTCATTTTGTTTTTTCTTATCTGTTGTGCTGCAATCAATTTCAAGTGATATCTGATCTTATTTATCAAAATTTTTCCTATAATAGTAGGTTTATTTGAACCAAACTTAAAAAAATTGACATACATATTTTCTAAAAATTGCTATAAAACCAAAAGTCACAGGAGGATGCAGGTTAAAATTCAAGACGTTATTCTAGACAAGATACATAAAAATTAAAAAAAAATAAAGCCTAACTCGACTAATTTCTATACCAAAACCCCTGTTTTAATGTACCTTACATTAATTTAGCACGAAACATGTAATTTTAAATAACTTATGGGTTATAAAACTATTTCATTTAATTAAATACCATTACAATATATCAAAAATATAAAAGATCCCACAAAACTACATACACAGAATGAACACGTCTATCGCAATTTTCCAGCTAAAAAAGGTCATCGTTAACATTGTAAAAAATATGTATTTTAAATGTACCATTATTCCGTTCTAACCAACTGTTTCTAATTATTATATATGCCATTAGGTACAGTCAACACTTCAGTTCAATACTGTACTAACGTTTCGTAGTTTCTTTCAAGTCCATTTTTTTATTTTCTGCACGCTTGATCGGTATCTTTTCCCACTGTGCGAGGATGCTCTGGACTTAGTCGCACCCAGGATTACTGCTAAAGGTATTTTGCTACTTGCTTCAAACCAAAAACCTTATACTATATGGAATTTTAATGCGATCTATTAAAGTTAACCCGTGCCAACCCAACCATTTTCACCAAAATCCTCTAAATGCCCAATGATGGTCCGAACGATGGAAAAACTTTTCCATTATTGTGGCTTAAAATGATTTCTACAAAAAATTTTGAAAATCGGATGGGATTTTTATATGGCTCCAATATGTATATTTGGCGGATTTTGGGTTCCATACAGCTGCTTAGGTGTTATCGCCGGGAGCATTACTGTCTCAATTTAATGGACAGGGGCCTAATTCTCATACTCGATATCGAGTTGATTCGATACAAATTTTCATTTTCTGGATTCCCGTATCCGTCATCGAATAAAATTTATCGATATGTCGAATAAAACCATTCGAGTTTTTGCCCGCCACAATTTAGCTGTCGAATAGAAAAAAAAGCAAAACAAAACATAAACGAAATGTATGTATTAGGGCGAAACCTATAGCTCTGCGTGTTGCGTGTGCGTTCAAAAATACATGTATTTCAAATTGAAAACAACAACAAATACATGTATTTTGTTTTTGTATTTATGAACGCACACGCAACACGCAGAGCTATAGGTTTCGCCCTTAATAAATGTAATTAAACCAATAAAATGGACATATTTCAACAATCTGTTTCATAGGAGCACTAATTCCAACAAAATTAACTTCATACAAAAGGCAATTATGACAGATTTTGTCCAGAAGGCATAGCATCATCAAATCGTTTATGGGAGCAATTATCAATCAAGCTAAATGGAGCAGGGCCGCCAGTAAAGACCGCCGCCTGTGGCGAAAGGTAATTTTTTAAAATGTTTTATAGAAAATTAAGTTTGACGCCTTTCTCTTCAACATTTAGGTTTATGCTGACCAAAAACCGCATGTGAAGAAGAAGCTTTCTTTTAACAAGGCTTCAAATCAGACAGGTTGAGTCCTTACCCAATCAGAAGAGCAGATCCTAGAAGCAGCAGGTTTGACAGTGGCAGTAGAAAGACTTTCCTCAGTACAAAGTTTTGGAACATCGAAGGAAAAGGTGGAAATCGTTGAAGAAGAATCGATGGATGTAGGAAATGATTTAGACTGCAGTACGGGTTCTACTGTTCCTTCATCTAGTCGTCGTACCAAATCTGTGTCAAAGATGTCTCTTTTAAAAGAGAATATTGAGAAGCACGATGAACGTATGCGTGAAAGGAAGAAATATTGGGATTCTCTAATAGAATCTAAAAAGAAGTCATAAAAAATAAAAGAGAATACATATAAATTGAAAGAAAGATCTTTAAAAATAAAAGAAGAAGAACGTGTCTCAAATATGGCCATAAAAAATGTCGAGCTCGAGATAAAAACGCTGGAATTAAACATGTTGAAAGAAAAAGCCGATTGGTAATAAAACGTTTACATCTTTGTACCTATATACATATGTATATGTCTATTACATATATATTTCTATTACATACTCATTGACCCAAGTACCTTAATCTTGACTGAACTTTAAAAAAGTATGAAATGAATAGCTGTTTTTATATAATTACTCTAGAAAGTATGAATTGAATAAGTTTTGTTTTTGTTTAGTTTTTTTTAATAAAATATTTATTGATTGCTTAAGTCTGTAGTATTTCTCCATTGGCTTAACTTCATCACTTTCCTCTTTGCAGAGAAAAATGTTTACAAAACGCACTGACAGCTTGCAGAATTTACTGATCGCTACCAATATCATGATTTCATCATTTCAGTTTTTGAAATGATGATTTTTTAGTGAAAACCTCAACTCTTTAAGCATCGAGTATTCTCATGTTAATGAGAATGATGCTCACTTTTCGGCTTTCCCAAAAAAACACCAACACAAAATATTTGCAAGCTGACAGCGCGATTCAACTAAGAAATCATCGATTTCTGTTAAGTTGGAATAACATCAGCACAGTTACCTCTGAGTATGTTGTTGGAATTTTTATTTACAAAATTCCTTTATTTTCACATAGATTGGTACAATGTTGTTTTGATTTGGTTTCGTATTTTTTCACCAACCTTATTGGGTTGAGTGTGGTTGGTTGTTTCTACTTCAATTGTGACAGATTCAATATTAAAATCTTTTTCGGTATACCTAGGCACTTTAAATTTGATAGCACAGACATTTCCGACGAGTGTCATTTTTAAGTATACCGATGAGTGGACCTCATTAAATTTTGATTCAGGTGATCCATTGGCTGGATTTCTATATGGTGTAATACACCATGGCTCCTGTGGATACCCGGAGTCTCCTGTAAAATAAAAAAATAAGTTTATAAGATTATCTAAAATATCATAGGAAAACACATACCCAAAAGCCATTCGTTTCTGAAGTTGTTGTTGGTGTACATTTGTTCCAATAATCGCCTTTCATCGGAAAGTTGATGTGCTCTGCACAAAGCTTTTGCTCCATTTCTTTTACAACTCGGTGGACAACCTTACAGATTACACTCTGGCTCATTCCCAGGAGAAATAATTTCCCACGGTGTGCTGAAAACTTCCACTGGCCAGGAGATATAATGTGGGTGCCAATTGTTGAATTGGCGAAATGGATGTTGACACATATCCAGAGAAATCTAGACGAGATAACGCATATCGAAATGCTTCCTTTGTCAGCCTGAAACGTTGACGGAAACTGCAATGAAATGAAAACATAAATGTCACACAAACATAAATTTTTTGTAATTTTACTTACGCAGTATCTGACAAAGAAAAGATATCACTACGTTCTCGAATTTGTTTTCTTATTATATTTATATTATTACCGTCTTCATCTTCCGAAGAAGATAATACAAATAATGTCGTATCCATTTTATTTTGTATTTCAACTCTTAACAAAGCGGCAAAAATGGGTTTGTTTACTTTTTGACGGAAACTGCAATGACATGAAAACATGAATGTCACACAAAACATAAATATTACAAATTTTTGTAATTTTACTTACGCAGTATCTGACAAAGAAAAGATATCACTACGTTCCCGAATTTGTTTTCTTATTATATTTATATTACTACCGTCTTCATCTTCCGAAGAAGATAATACAAACAAAGTCGTATCCATTTTGTTTTGTATTTCAACTCTTAACAAAGCGGAAAAAATGGGTTTGTTTACTTTTTCACATGAAAACATATGATTCGACGGTTCAGTTATCGATTACATTCTAACAATAATCGATAAATTTTTTGAATAATTCCATTCGTATCGTGTCATCCAATTAGTATCTACGGATCGGAATTTTTCTTCGAACAAAAACGAGCTCGATAACGGATGCGAGAATTAGGCCCCAGGCTTCCCCCATCCAGACACGTCATGAGAGCTCTTCTAGATCTAGAGAGAGATAGGTCCAGAGGTATAAACGAGAACATGTAGACCAACGAACGATTATATTTGCGTTGAAAGAACAACAACAAATATGGGGACAACTGCAGAGTTTTTTTTTAGGGGAGAATTTTTGCAGCCTTTAAGGCCTGTGTACATAAGCTGCTCTGCCTGATTGCCTTGCTTTCCTGCTTCATTTTTGACATAATAAAAATAAAAGAATAAAGAAGGCCGAGGGAATTTCGAACTGGGTTGCCCTTTTCTTTTTTATTCTTTTATCAGAAGTAAGCAAGGTAAGCAGGCAAGGCAGCTTATGTACGCAGGCCTTTAAAGCTTTAAAGCTGTTAGTGCCGTAAGGAACTAGCAGGTCGAACATGCATCTATGGTACCAAAGTCACACTAGCCTATAATCTCAGGTTTTAACTGTAACTGTATTCCTACTGTCACTTTAGCAAGCCATGGATCCGAATTGATGTAGGGGTGTACGACTGCAGTCTCTGCGAAGACGAGAAAAATACTGAAACGATCGTGCACGTTCTCAGTCTGTGTAATAGTATGGTGAACAAAATATAGAGACTATTTTATACACTTGGGAATGCATCGCTCTCTCGTATTTCTATTCCATAGAACACGCGGCTTTGGTAAGAAACTACAGAGACCGTAAATGGCTGTGGGACGGATCTTCTTAGATCTAATTAAGTTCGATTAATTTTTTCCCCAAGAAAGTTCTTTTAAAGGATTACAAAGTTTACCTTTGGTAACATTTTGTGTGGAAGATACCTTAAGATGAAGTCCGATGTGAAAAAAATTTTGCGATGTAAAAAGTTTCGGTCAAATCGAATAATTCGTAAGTTATCGTGCTTTTCAGTAATTTTAGTTGGTCACCGTAGAATAAATTACAATCGTATTAGAGGCGGCGAGGGAAACCTGATACAAAAAGACAAGTCCGGGACATGTCGTTAAAATTCACTTTTCTTCGAATTTTTTTGACGTGCGTGAAAGTTTGCTCCGTGTCTGGGATTGACCAAATCGGTTAATCAACTTTTTAGTAAAAATGTTTAACATATTCAGAATGACAATACTATGCGCTGTCACCAAAAACAGTGACCACTTCACTCGCAGACCTTTGGACCGTTGTGTTCATTCTGGATAGATTTAAATATGATAATTAGAAGATTCTATAGTTATGGCTTCTTGAGTTGAGGGTGAAGATGAGAAGATGTCCGGGATAAAAAAGCTAGAGATCTTAAGCCAAAAGCTAGAGATCTAACCCTACAGTCTCCTGTAATGAGAACCATAGTGATTTTCGTACTTACCCATCGAGTGAGAGAAGGGAAATGGTTCTACTCTGGCATATAGCATTGGGTATCCTACATCTAGGTTTCACAAGCCATCTGCGGTACACTTTCTCAAGGTAGATCTCAAGAAGTTTGTCGATGTAGTAGCACATCAGTGGCCTAAAGAATTCATCAATTGGTAAATCGATTGACTAAGAGCCACCTCGAACTAGTTCATCTACTCATTGGGTTCTCATTACATTACTATGTCCTGGAACCCGGGAAGTGTAACGATATTTCGTATATCATGCGGAGACTTTCTTTCAGATAAAACATATTTATATCTATGCAGTTGCAACCATAATGGTTTCCATAAGTACCGTTAAGTATAAATAATATTCCCAAAAATCCCTTAGAACGGTGTTTGATTTCCACTTTTTTAGGCTAATATTTAATTCCAAACCCGTCACCACCAAATACATACATATGTGGAGTTACCGAATTTGATTAAACCATATCAATGCACCGAATGAATTTATCACCTGATTTAGACAAACAAATGTTTGACATTGATGTTAACAATCTACTTTTGCGAACTTAATCTGAACACATCTCCATCTCGATGCTATGCATTTTTTAGAAGCCAAAAAGACACAAATGAAATACCGTTACCGTTCGAAGGTGATAACTTTTGTGGCAAATACTTTGAATAAACAGGCAAGTTTGCTATAAAACCGATAATATATTCCAATAATCCCGACAAACAAATGCCCCACCACACAAGTGCTCAAGGAGAAGCTCATCACAGCTCAACGAGTGTTCATCTGCAGAGAATTTGCAACAGCCACAAACAACTTCATCCATCCATTCAAATGCTACCTTAATAAAATGCTAACATTTCAATTCAACCGAGCCAAAAGAGCACGCAAAAATACACATTTATTCTTGCCTTACCTTTTGCAAGCTGGATCGCAGGCTAAAGCCAGGATAAAATATTTAAACCAACGCAACTTTCAAACGGAAAAGGAGATAGACAGACATTCGAAAATGTGAATGAGAACATGTTAAATATTGTTGGCCAACATTTCTCATCCTTCCCTTCCAACCATGGCGGCAATAAAGACCCACACTCAACAAATCTTGAAAACGGCAACATTGCCAACATGCAACCACTTAAACCCAATTTCATTCAGGTGCATTCGGTTTATTGTTTTAGACTACTCTCATATATTTCTTGCCAAAGAAGGATACGTTGTAGAATTCCAGGTCCATGCATATATTCCTTGGCTTTAGTGGTGTGGCACCCACCCGCCCATCTCACTCAACTCACAGTCGCTTTTTGCTTTTTTCTCCGCTACATTTAAATGTGTGGAAAATTTTGCATTTGTTACACTCCAAGGATAATATGATTTTGTTTTCTAGGATGAAAGAATTCTCCACACACATGCAAACATTGTTGTAGTTTGTGCACCTTTATGACTGACTAGCATTGTCGTTGAGCTCTGAACCATCATCATTGCTGCGAACGAACAACAATAGGTATCAAGTGCTGCTGTTTATGGAAATGCAGTTGTGTGTGAATGTTTCTCATGTTCTGTGTAAAAGCAACAAAGGTAAGCAGAGTCAAATCTTACAAGGACTATGGATGTTTATTCCAAAGTTACAAGGATACAAATCATTAGGGCATGCAAAAATTCGGAGATGTGCAAACTTAAGTTTACCTTTAAATCTCAAAGGGAGTCAACGATTTATCAAAAATACGATTATCAAAGTACAGATCAGGTCCAAATATGGACTATATCTTCTAATTTGGTTATCTTCCACACAAGATTTAAAACAAGTAAGAACGGCGTTAATTTCGGCCGAGCCGAACTTGTTATACCCTCCACCACTGGTTGTATTAGTAAAATTGGAACAATTAGTTTCCTTTTGTTTATGAAGAAGACTAAATACCGAATTTCAGAAATTTCGAAAAAAGTGACTAGCGTTCAAAATAAAATGAAAGACATTCGGAAAGTACCGTTCTATGGGGGCTATATCAAAACGTCTATCTATACCGACCAATTTTTGACGGAAAGTTTTTAGGCTCAAAGAAGACTAAATACGAAATTTTCGATATTTCGGTAAGATTATGTGGCTAAAACCTTCAAAATACGGAAAAGCAAGAGGTACTTTTCTATGGCAGATACAGGAAGACGTAGACCTATACTGATAATTCACTTCTGGAATGTTTTGTAACCCCTTGGAAGACATAGGGCCTGTTTATGTATGTCGATAAGAAAATGAATGCGTAAGAAAAACTACCAAATTTGAGTGTGTTTTTCAAATTTGTTTTTTGTTTTGAAGCAAAAACAAATGAAATAATATTTCAAAAACTAAAGTTTGGGTGTGTTTCATGCGCACACATTTTCGTTTCGAAATACATAAACAGGGGGTAAATACCAAATTTAAGTCACTTCGGTGGGATATTGACGTCACAACCTTCAGAGTTACGAAAATCGGGAAATACCGTTTTATGGGGGCCATATGAAGGTGTGGAGCTGAACCGACAACGAAGACCAAATACTAAATTTCATCCATTTCGGAGGAATGTTGAGGCTACAACCTTCAAAATACCGAAAATCGGGAGGTAATGTTCTATGGGGGCTACATGAAGGCATGGACCCATACCGACAAATTTCATATGGAAAGATGAAGACAACATACTAAATTTCACCCATTTCGGTGGGATATTGTGGCGACAAACTTCAAAATAGCGAAAATCGGGAGGTACAGTTCTATGGTGGCTATATGAAGGCGTGGACCTATACCGACAAATTTAGAGGGCAAACGAAGACCAAATACCAAATATCAGCCATTTCGATGGATTTATGTCTACACAACCTTCAAAATACCGAAATTGGGAGGTACCGTTCTATGGGGGTTATATTAAGGCGTGGACCTATACCGACAAGTTTCATATGGAAAGTTGTATACCCCAAATTAAGACCAAATACCAAATTTCACCTGACAGTTACCGAAAATCGGAAGGTACCGTTCTATGGGGGCTATATGAAGGCGTGGTCATATACCGATACATTTTTGGTGGAAAGTTTTGCACACCCAACGAAGACTAAGTTCAAAATACTGAAAATCGGGCGATACCGTTCTATGGGGACTCGGTGACCAGTGACCCATGGTGTTCATACTAAACGAGAACGAGGTAAGGGATACAAAAAAGAACACGAGTACGAAAACGATGCCTGAATGGCTTTCACATCTCATGACATTGAGTTGCTGTGCTGGAATAATCTTTGTCTCTTCATTTAAGTGATCCACTGCAGTCCTTAAGTGGGCTTTCTGACAGGTTTGAATATTTTTCCATCGCTTCGCACTTATATTCGCGGACCACAATGGTGTCGCATAACAGACCAACACATTCCAACCTATCGTTAACAAGGTTATATGTGGCCAACAAAGTATCTTCATCTACACCCCAAGTGCTGCAGGCTAGGATCTTGTCCCTACATCTCAGCTTGTCGCATATAGCAGAAGTGTACGCGGGCAATGTGAACATACTGTCGAATGTGACCCCTACATTGTTGACGTATTTAGAGTTTGCAATTCTGCTACCATCGACCATGAAATTCAACTCAGTGTTCACCTCCATTTCGTGGACAGTGTGGCCGTAGATTTAGGGTCGGATATTTGCATATTCCCAGCCTGGAAAAAAGGATAATATCAGTAAAATAGGAGTTCAGCCTTACACAAATGACATCAGGGAAGGTGCCTGACGATAGGATCGAACAATCATCCGCATACATTACGATATCTCTGATGAGAAATTTAGTTTCACTTTGAGTATTCCAGTAGGTATATAGGCTAGCGGCTGCAGCAGTCATGATGTAAGCGGTAATTAGTGAACTCTCTGAAACTATGTAGGCCAATTAGCTCTCGCATGATTGATGAAAGTGCGGCTTTCAGAGATAATTAAATCAGTCGGTCTGCCCATGGAAACAATTACGGGGAGATAGTCTGACAGGTTGCCAGTTGACGTCATTTGTCAAACCAGGTACCACGATGGTTATATCTGGAGAACTGTGACACCCTCCTCTAATTCTGGTAGGTGTATCCACATTGACCGTGAAAAACGAAGGTCTATCAATTTGCTCAGCCAGAACTATAGTCATCTAGTCATTGCCGAGAACCGAATGCCACAACTCATGGTGAGCATCATTTGATCCAGTTTCAGTCGAGATAGGTCTGTATTGAAGAGAGTGGTGCAATAGGAAAGCTAATCCCCCACCTCTACTTCTTAGGCAAGCCTTCCTCAGGATGTTGTAACCAAGTGTTGCACAGTGTTGCTGCAGTAGACAAAAGTCGAAAAATGTGATGTTAACTTTTATATATGTTTACGTTTCTTTCTTACAGTAAACACATCAGATACGACGAATCTGAAAGAATTTTGTTGATATGTGCATCCATAACGAAGTTAGAGCTCATTAAATATGGAACAAATTTCCCAGGTAATCTAAAGCGATAATCATATGAAAATTAGACAATCACTAAAATAATTATTTTTGAAAATTTTGTTGATAATATTAAAAGTTTTGTATGGGGATTTGATGGGTGGGCTATAAATATTAAATTTAGTACAATAAGTTGACATAATCTTTTGATTGCCACCTTGGCTCTTGATTTCCGTTAATTGGGCATCCTTTCCGAAGCGAAATGTGTAAAAATATTCTGCCCATCCCTGCAACCTTCTGAGATATATCGGTTAAGATTTGGATATAGCCCCATACATATCTTTTTCGATTTTCGTACAACTCGTTCAATTTTGATCGAATAGGCTACAATTTTAATATGTATTATTTTCTTAGGCCCCTGAGTAGCTACACCGATTTTTACAAAAATCGGTACAGATTTGGATATTGCACCCATATATATCTTTCCAATGAACGGAAACAAACAAAACGATTCCCGTACCAATCACACAAAGCCACAAACTTTTCAGCTTCTCTGAATCATTTCATTCTCACAACCAAAAAGAACACAAACTTTTCAATGTAATACTTGTGCAAAAATTCTATTTTTGTGCACTTTTGTATGGAAGTGGCAACACTGTGGGACGTAGTCTGAAATGCATCACGACACCATTTAGAGGGGAAAGCCCAAAGAAAGCCTTCGGGCCTCCCCCTGGCTACGTCGGTGGTTGTAACCACCACAATCTCCACAATTTTTGGGAGATTTTTGTCAACGGGGACGCTTAGTGCCAATTTACATCTCCAAAATCGGGCGGCACCGTTACATGGGGACTATTCCAAAACGTTGACCTATGTTCACAAGGAACCCTAAATGCCACCCAACATCCAAAATAACAGAATAACGGGCGGTGCAGTTATATTATGCTATTCCAAAACGTTGATATGCGCGTATGTCCACAATTTTTGTTGGAGAAGATTTTTACCCACTATAAACCCTAAATGACAAAATTACATTCAATTTGGTCTGAAAATGTGGCGAAAATCTCCAAAATACCTGAAATGGGGCGGCGCCGTTATGTAGGGGGTATTCCAAAACGTTGACCGATATAGCCCATCTTCGATATTGGACTGCTTGCAATCAAAGACGTACCTGTGCAAAATTTTATATATGTATATATTTATTTTATATATGTATATTTGTTTGTATGCGTGAGTGATTGCCACAGACGGACGTACTGACTAGCGTAAATGGACTCTGAATTTTATCATGATGAAGAATATATATGTATACTTTAGAGGGTAGCAAATGATTATTTCAATGCCTAACAAACAAACAAGCAGGGATGCCAACTGTTCCGAGGTAAAAATCGCTACAGCCACATACGCACCATAGCACAGTGGATGCGCCCAACGACAAAAATCAAAAAAATCATTACATCGTTTTAAAAATTTAAAAACGCAAATCGCTTCAAAACTTTCCAAATTTTCCGTAACTCAACTTATTTTTTCCATTTTTCGCGGTTCTTAAGGAGAAAAAGCCTCACAAACATGACTAATTTTGAAGAAAAAAATGTATTTAAAAATGAGAAAAAAGGTTATATCCTAAGCGAATTTATATAAAAAAGGACTATTATATGAAAATTCCTCTAAATTGGAAGGGTTGCCATATATTTTGATTATAATATCGGTCAAAATGAAAATATTTAATATAGATGTATGGATTTCCCTAAAGTTTATGTTACTTTCCAAAAATTCGCAAGAATGGCCACTGGTACCAAATTGAAGCCCAGCGCATGTAGATTTCAAAACTGTATAGACTTTTTGCGGAAATTTGCGGTTTTGGCAGTTATGACAAAAATTTTAATTCCCGTTTTTAGTTACTGAATTTATATTTTTTTGGAATATTGTTAAGTAATTATATTATCCTTTCTTACATTTAATTTCAATATAATGTTTTTTGTGCTATTAGCGATTTCTATGGTCATGGTAATTAGAGCTGTAAAGAAAACTCGCGAAAGAAAAAAGATTTGGGTGTATTCACGTTAACAAATAATTTTTGGGACACCCTAATGTTGGACCACGTTAAAAAGTGGAGATTTTCCCAGCACTGAGAACCAAATACATTATAAAGTAACAAGAAAAGGATGGCAACCCTATATAGAGGATGTGGTCAAAAGTGGACCGATATGACGTTTCTTTATAAGATGGTGTTCTGAAGTCTGAGTTCATTATAAGAACATATTCGCTTAGAATATTTGGTTGGCATCTGCCTAAATAAATCGATAAAAATAATCATATAGGGAATATACCAAATAATGGACCAATGCTAACAATTTTTCGCAGGGAGGTTTACTATGCATTTAATACTCTTGGTACCGGATTACAGCAAATTCGCTTGAAAATGTGTTGGTAACAAAAAAATACTTCAATTCAGAATGATTCATTACATGACAACCACGCGAAATTTTAGATCTAGGACCCCAATATTTTACTTAGAGTATTTTTTAGGCTACTATGACCCATTGATAACAATTTCGGTTCGATTTATTATTTAGAAGTATTTTTGTCACACCTTTCCGTATAAGTGCCACGACTGTGCTTAGGTCTGTAGCGATTTTTACCTTAAAACAGTTGACATTCCTGCTTAAACAGTGGTTTTTGTACGTCAAAAATAACCACAAGTACGGGGAAAACCACCAACTTAGTACCTCTGCAAACAAGCTCAATAAACCCTCCACACTATGGTGGGGGTATAATAAGGGATCTGTTCATAGTACTTGTAGCTTTTAGCACTCCTCTTAGTGTATTCAGCTGACTGATTCCATTAACTTTTTAGTAATATGTACATTAGGGTTATGCATTTTTGACCTTTTTTCTCAAAAATAATTTCCAGTAGCGGGAATAAATGAACTTTTTCCTATTGATGACAAAAGTAATGTTTATTTTATTTAAGTATAAAAAAGTCTCGCACAAACTATTTTGAAAAAAATTTTTGAAAAAAAATATGAAATGAAAAAAGTTTCCTGTTGCACTAATGAATGGCCTTAGTCTATTATTGGCTATAATAGATTTTATTCCATTTAAATATTGAAAAAGGTCCCGCAAAAATCAATTTTAATTGATATGATATATGAAATAAAATGTTATATGATATCAAATTATATATATATGTAATGATATGATTATAAATTTAGTCAGAAATAAATGGTTTCAGTTATATATTTGCTTACAGTGACTTTTGTTTGTCAAAAAACTCACATAGAAACAAATTCAAATAGCTTTGTGCGTGAGATTTTTTATCGCATCATCTTAGTAGTGAAATTTTATTTAATCTTAGGTAAAAACTCATCAAAATACGATACAGGTATACAAAGTTGTAAAAATGCTATAACCCTAATGTACATAGGTGCGTGAATGACTGGAAGCTTCAACTAAAAACCACAAAATAATAACATAACTTAGGCCACAGGTGGTGCCCAAGATTGTCCTGACCGTTCAAAATTATTTGCATTCAATGTAAATAAAAAGGAACCAAACACATTACAAAAAGTACTGCACTTGCAATGCTGATTATGGCGAGGTACTACTCAACATAACGAACATCGTTGCTCCTTTTGGCACTGTTTGAATTTTATCCCAACTAATGTTGGTAGAAGAGTTGAGTTCTTGTTTTTTTCCTTTGACTCTTATTAGGCACGAAATTCTATGTTTCCTTTGCATTATCCCACAAAACTTGTTCTCAGCCTCTTCCTAATTCCCCCATGAATTTTGAGGTTACAAATGGAAAATGTTTTCTACCAAGTGATGGGCAAGAAGGTGGGCGAATCATAACATTTCTTTCAAACCAACAATAAAAAATTAAAAACAAAAAACAAAACTACAAAAAATGAACCACTGCAGTCAAAACACCCGGGGAAAAGGTTATGCCGCCACAACCACAACGCCAATGTACAGGGGCAAAAAGGTGTTGTTAACACCTTCAACAATACGTACAGAATTTTAAAAAGAATATTTGAAATTCTAATATTTTCGAAAAAGGTGGGAAGTTACATCCACATAGCCACAAAGCTCGAACACATACACACAAAACCCATTTGAGTGTCTGAGAAGAAGAAGAAATGGTTGGTACATGATTCGTTAGTATAAAAATAATCTTATAATTCAAACGAAAAATATTATAAATATTTAAAAAGTTAATCCTTTTAAAATCAACTCATTAAATATTGATTCTGGCTTTTTTTCTTTGTTTGTCTCTTCTTCTAGGTGCATCTATTGTTGGAATTCGTAGGCAGAGGGCAAAGGGGAAAGAAATTTTGGGTATATGTATGTGGATTTTCTTATTTTGTGAAAATTGAATTGAAAAGTCATTGCGGTTTGAAAAAAATCAAGAAATTTACCGTTATATGGGTAGCGTGGCCGAGCGGTCTAAGGCGCTGGTTTAAGGCACCAGTCTCTTCGGAGGCGTGGGTTCGAATCCCACCGCTGCCAAGTGATTTTTTTTTATTAACATATGTGTACAAATGTTTCTATTGTTGGTTTGGTATTAAAAATTCAACTAATCTGAGACATTTTACGGCAAGTATCCCAATGTTACGAACGACGTGTTAAGATGGCTTGGCATCATTTCTGAAGAAAAAAATTTCTGGCTGTTGAAAAATTTTAAAAGTTGGTAGAGAGAGGGTAATGATTCCCTTAGTGGGGTAACTAAAGAAATACCAAGTTAGTTATATATTACTGTTTTATTACTTCCCTTAGATCTGAGTTGTGGTTCCATCGATAACCGTGAGTAAAAGAGGCCGACTTTTATTTATTTATATTAGACATTTACATTTAAGTGACAGAAAGCAATGAAAAATACAAACAGGCCTAGATGTTAAGTTACTTATCATATTACAGACTGTTTTAACGGAGTTTAAAGAAAATATAAATTTCTGTAATTAATGAAAAAACAATTAAAATACGTTTTTTCATTAGTTATCGAAATTATAAGAATTTTAGTTTTACCGATTTTTGTTGGTAACGACACAAAATCCAAAATATTCGAAGTGGGGGCGTGCCGTGTCTCGAAAGAAGACTATTTTTCCCTATTTAAAAAATACGTTATTTTTGGAACATTTCTGGAGATAAAAATGGCTATTTCTCGGAAACTATAACAGATATTGTGTTCATTGTTTTTATACCCTCCACCATAGTATGGAGGTTATATTAAGTTTGTTTTTTTGTTCGTAACACATCGAACTAATCATTTGCGACCATATAAAGTATATATATTCTTGATCAGGATAAAAATCTAAGACGGACATGGCTAGACCGTCTGTATGTCTGTCCGCCTGTCGCAATCACTTTAGCGTTCGCAATAATTGAGCGAGAGCGCTATATTTTTGCACCGAGTGTCTTTTTTCCATAGCCAGGTCAAGTTCGAAGTTGGGCTATATCGGACCACTTTTTGGTATAGCCCCCATATAACGGTACCTTCCGATTTTCGGTGTTCATGGGATTTTAGCTAAATTTTTTGACCGAACTACCTGTAATTAGACAGTTGAGGTTCCTAGTAATCACAAAACATCTCCACCTAAAACTGTCAACATAGGTCCATGTTTTGGTATAGCCCCCATATAACGTTACCTCCCGATTTTCGGTATTTTGAAGATTTTAGCTAAAATTTTTGATAGTTGAGGTTCCTAGTAATCACAACACATCTCCACATTAAACTGTCAACATAGGTCCATGTTTTGGTATAGCCCCCATATAACAGTACCTCCCGATTTTCGGTATTTTGTGTCTTTTAACTACACTTTTTTACCAAACTACCTACAATTGAACATTTGAGGTTCCCAGTGGCCACAAAACATCTGCACCAAAAACCATCAACATAGGTCCATGTTTTAGTATAGCCCCCACATAACGGTACCTCCCGATTTTTTGTATTTTGAGCATTTTAGCTACAATTTTTGACCGAAATACATGTCATTTGGTGTTCCTAGTAATCACAAAACATCTCCACCTAAAACAGTCGACATAAGTCCATGTTTCGGTATAGCTCCCATATAACGGTACCTCCCGATTTTGGTATTTTCAGGATTTTAGCTAAAATTTTTCACCGAACTACCTGTAATTTGACAGTTGAGGTTCCTAGTGATAACAAAACATCTCCACTAAACACTGTCAACAGAGGACCATATTTTGGTATAGCCCCCATGTAACTGTATCTTCTATTTTGGGGATTTTATCTGCATTTTTTGACCGAACTACCTGTAATTTCACGTGTGGGGTTCCCAGTGGTCACAAAACATCTCCACTAAAAACCGTCCATGGGTCCATGTTTGACCGAACTATTTGTAATTCGAAAAATTGTCCACATACATAAGTCCATGTGTTGGTAGAGCCCCCATATACACCGAAAAAAATTTTAGCCATTTGATAAAAAAGTCAAAGATTCAATCAAAAATGTATCGATTTTCCGGCGATAAAAAAATTGTCATTTTGACAAAATTCGATAAAATTATTTGATCACAAAATAAAAATACAACTGATAAAATATTTCACATATTGACAAAAATATTTATCAAAATATTCCACATATTCCATTTTATCAGTTCAATATAAAAAATCAATAAATATTTTAGGCAATATGTGAAATATTTTATCAATCGATTTTACGGAACTATTATATTGGGGGTTGTGAGTGTGTACAAAACTCACTTACTTGGCCCTGTAAAAAATATTTGTTGCTCTTTTCCCACTTTGGAATATCGTTTTGTTCCCACCAGAAACCCTGTTACCATTATGGCCACTAAAAGTCAAACAAGTAAAAAGGAATCTGTCGACTTTGCCGACAAAGATATACACTAAGCCAGAGTGAATTGAAAATTTCATTTATGGAGAGATTGAATACCGTATACACAACCAAAATCCATTTTCCCCAAAAAAAAAAAAAATGTTTTCAAAATTTTGTGACCCTTTTGGACGAATGAATTTGCCGACAAATATATGGATTTGATTAAAGCTCAAAAGGGTTGCCCTCCTTGGCAATGAAGAAATGTACCGACATAGTTCATTTTGGAAGTGGATTTCATTTTGGGGGTCATTCCTTCGGTAACGTCTACCAGTCATTGTAGTTGCTCAACGTATAATTTAGCGCTTTTGAACCATTATGCCAGCATAGACTTGCCGACGAAAAACATAATGTCGCTGTAAACATGATCACAAGCAGTACCTTCGGTAAAAAGGTCCGAGTGATTCTCGAACAGATCTTAAACTGCTCATAAACAGAAATGGAAGTGGATTTTATTTTGGGAGTCATTCCTTCGATAACGCCTAACAGTATAATTCAGCGCTTTTGAACCATTATGGCAGCATAGACTTGCCGACGAAAAACATAAAGTCGCTGTAAACAGGATCACAAGGAGTACCTTCGGTAAAAAATTGCAAGGGATTCTCGATCAGATCTTAAACTGCTCATAAACAAAAATGTTGAATTTTGTATGGGAGGTACTCTCCCCCAGCCACCATTCATTCTTTCGGTGGAATATTGACGTCACAACCTTCAAAATTACGAAAATCGGAAGGTACCGTTCTATGGGAGCTATATCGAAACGTGGACCTATATCGACGAATTTCAGTCAGAAAGGCTTTTACCTCCAACAAAAACTAAATACCAAATTTCAGCCATTTCGGTGGGTTACTATGGCCACAACCTTCAATTACCGAAAATCGGGAGGTACCGTTCTATGGTGGCTATATGGAGACGTGGATTCCGAAAAATTTCTGGCGGAAAGTTTTATATACCCAAGGAAGAATAAGTACCAAATGTCAGCCCTTTCGGTGCGATAATGAAGCTAAAACCTATAAAATACCGATAATCGGGTGGTACTATATGGTACCGATGGTAATGTGCTATGGGGGCAATACCAAACAAGGTAGAAGTAATAGAAACTTCTGTACCAAATTACAAAGCTCTACCTTTAAAATTTCGAGCTGTATCTTGATTTCAACAGACGGACATGGTTGAATCAAATTAGAAGGAGTGGACCGACATATTTCATACTCGAACCTGAATCTATGTCTGTTGGATATATCGACGCCTCCAAACAATAGTATGCTAAGTCGACTTAGTATGTTTTCAAGTTCTTTACATTTTTATATTTAACGTCCTTTAACTTAAATTCTGTCTAATTTTGGTAATGATCGGTCAATCCGAACAGAAGTTATAAACAAATACTGACTTAGCATAGTACTGAAGTTCAAAAAAATTTCCAAACTTTGAGAACTTCTCCTGCAAAACTCACTTTTTAGACTTAGCATACTATTATTTGGAGGTGTCGATATTACGATGTACAAACTATGGACTAAATTGCGTATTCGCTTCGAAAGTTATCGTGAGCATCGTTTTAGCGAAAAATTAACAACCTTTGTGGGGAAGAAACGCAATGGAGTGGACCGATATGGCTCATCTTCTAATGTGAACTAAGTTTGGACCAAATAAAAGGTTCCCAACTAGAACGCAATTTTAAAATTTGGCGCCATTCGAAGTGTCATTGTTTGACATTTGAACAATTGTTATTGTTTGCTAGTAGAAGGTACGAGGTTAGAAAAAATGGAACGCTACATGAATGAACAACGCATTCTCATTGTTATTGGAAAGACAACATGAAAATGCTGATTATGCATCCTCAACGTGTCACTGTATGGTGTGGTTTTTGGGTTGGAGGAATCATTGGACCTTCTTTTATGAAAATAAGGCAGGTCAAGGGCAAACAGTCAATGGTGTTCGTTATCGTGAAATAATAACAAGCTTTATCTTGCCTAGAATTGAAAAAATGAATGTGGAAGGCATGTGGTTTCAACAAGACGGCGCCACATGTCATACAGCCAGAGAAACAATTCGATTGCTGCATCAGTCATTTCCCGGTCGTGTTACTTCGCTTTTTGGAGACCAGATCGTGCGATTTAACACCTTTAGTCGATGCTTTACGCGAATAAGCCGACGACGACTCAAGCCTTAAAAGAGGAAATTAGAAGCTGCATTAATGCAAAACGGTCATTGAAAATTTCAATAAAAAATCGCGTGTGTGCCAACAAAGCCGCGGCGGCCATCTGCACGATAACTTGTTCCTTACATAACCTCATTCTGTGTACTTTACGATATAATAAATTTTCACGATTTTGTTGTGTTTTATTTAAAATTTAAAAATTGCGTTCTACTTGGGACACCCTTTATTGCCAGGGGTCGGTTAATCTGATCGAGAGTTATAGTTATCCAGCCAGCGATACAGACGAAACGACATGGCTAGTTCGATTCCAAATTGCCTTAAACGGATTGGATTTCGTCCAAATATACGTAGTACTTGGTGCCTAAAACCTTTATTCCGATGAGACACATTTTGGCATCTTTAACCTAAGAGACATTTTCCATTTCTAGAACTGTTGAGGTAGGTGAATTCACGTTGACTTTCGACACATTCCACATTTTTATTTTGTCTCTGCGGCATTTGAACTTGCGGCGAACGTCTGATCTACGCGTTGAACACACAACGCTCGCTTTTGTAGTCGAACACACACGAAATTCCGGAAAGTGCAGTTTAAGGCCTGCTCTCCAATCCGTTTAATTTTTGTTGTAACAGGGGCAAGTCAATACTTTCTGAGAAAATGGCCCAAAACCTGTAAAAAGCACCTTTGCCACCATGTGTGGTGGCTGATGCTCACGATGACTATAGAAGCGGATACTGCGTTGGTTAAAAGTTCATAATTATACCCTCATCATTTATGCTAACGAGGTTATATACACTTTCATACGGGCAAAATGTGCCTCATCGAAATAATGGTTTTAGACCCCAACTATGTTTGGACGAAATCCGTTTCAGACAATTTTGAGTCGACTTAGCAATGTCCGTCCGTCTGTCTGGTGGTGCGCACGATAACTCTCGAACGGATTTACCGAATGGGTCCAAGTTTTGGCTTTCGTAATATTTTGCCCAAACTTAGTTTAAGTTCGAAGTTGGGTTATATCGGTCCACTCCTACTGGTACCTCCCCCACAAAAGTTCGAAAATAATCGGAAAATTTGTGCGCACGATAACTCTTGAAGGGAGTACCCGATTTGGTCCATACATTGCACATTGTTGAAGCAACTTGCATACACAATTACGACGGTAAAAGCCCAAAATTTTGAAAACCCCCTACATACATAAGTTTTTTGAAAAAAAAAAATCAAATTACACAGGCTGAGGGTATATCTCTGTAGGCAAAGCCGACTTATACTTTTTTAATTGTTTTTCTCTAAAATGATGGATTCGATCCAAAATTAGACCTTCGTAATATTTCGGCGGAAAACTTTAAACGCTTTAGGAGGAACGGGAAACCACTGTAGTAATATCCCATGAAAATCATAAAATACTTCAATACATTTATAAGTTGTTGTGTGAATACTTCAATACATTTATAAGTTAGTTTAAGTTCGAAAATGGTCAATACCGGTGCATCCCACCCCCCAAAAGTTAAAAATGTCTCGAATATGGTAGGCGCTACATTTGTTGAGCGGAGCAACCGATTTGGTCCAAATTTCGAATCTCCTAATATGTTGTCCAAATTAAGTTAAACTTCGAATATGGTTCCTATGTTTAGGATCCTTGGTACCCCTAGTCCCCCACAAAAGTGCGACATTTTTGTTTAAGTGCAGTGTAGGGTCTGTTCGACGATCCTTTGGAAATTTATACCGAAGCTACTCTTTGTTGTCCTGTTTGCAGCGATATTATGTTTCTCGTGGGCAAGTCCATGCTTTATGACGTAGTACTTCAAACCCTCTAAGTTATACGGTGACCAACTGAAATGACTGGAAGACGCGCTATATATTGAAAATAAATGAATCCTAAAATAAGATATCCTTTTAAAATGGCCTATGACGATGCCTTCCTTTACGTACCTCCTCCGCAACACTTTTGAATATAAATCCAAATATATATTTTTGTCGGCAAGTTCATACGTCCAAAAAGGCCGAAAATTCGGAAAAACTCCTAAATACATAATTTGTGGGAAAAAAGATGTTGGTTGTATAGCCAGTATACGAACTGTCCATATATGAAAGTTTTAATTGACACAGGCTGCAAAGCTGACTGATCACGGTGCTCTTGAAGCAAATTTTAATGGAAGTTGCTTACACCTGGGAAGTTTTTGCGGATTCTGAAACTACAATGTTCATAGATGAAAAAAATCAAAAAACTAAAAAAATCGCCGGAGCGCTTCTTAAATAAATCGCGATTCAAGTTGACATTTTTAGGGTTTTTTTTGGGTTTTCATGATTTAGCTTGGAAACCGCAAGTCTTATCGAAATAGGACTACAGAAAATATTGTAGCTATGAAAATTCTCTACAAGATTAACCTTTATGATAATGTCGTAGGTTGTACCGTTATTGAGATATAGAAGTTCAAATTGGGACAATTCATTGACTGTATCGTCTCCTTATAAAATAAGGTCATGACTGCAATTTCCCAACTAAAATTTATAAATTTCAACAATGGTACAACCTAGGAAAAAATTTCTAAAACCAATCTTATATCAATCTTTCTTCCCATTTCGGTAAGACTTACCGTTTTCAAGCAAACCGTGATAACCTAACAAAACAAAAACCTGAAAACGTGACCTGAACTTCTATATCCCAAACACGGTAAAACCTACAAAAACATCATAAAAAAACAATCTTATAGAGAATTTTCACAGCTACAAAATTTTCTTTAGCCCCACGCCGATATGACTTGCGGTTTCCAAGCAAAATTGAACTTTGACCGCGATTTTTTCTTGTTTTTAAATTTTTCTCACCTATGAACATTGCTGTTTCAAAATCCGCAAAAACTTCCCAGGTGTAAGCGATTTTCACTTAAAGTTAGTTAAGGCGCACCATGTATGACATTGTTTTATATGGTAGCGATAGAGTCAATGCATTGTCCCAATTTAAACATATATATCTCAAACACGGTAAAACCTATGAAATTATCTTAAAAGTCAATCTTGTAGAGAATTTTCATAGCTATAACCTTTTTTAGTCCTATTTCGATTGAACTTGATTTTTCTCATCTATGAACATTCAGAACCCGCAAAAAATTTCGAGGTATAAGCACCTTCTAGTTAAAGTTGCTTCAAGAGCACCGTGTGATATTTTTTACACGTTTCTTTTTTTTTGTTTTTTGAAATATTTGATACACTAAAATATGAACTTTACCTAAAACACAACAATTGTGAAAAATCTCAAAATATTTGTATTGTACTTCAAATGCCCAAATAATCCATTCATGCTTAAAAAATTATTTTGTTGCTTTTTAAGAAGCTTTGATTTAATTTCAAAAGCATTTTTTCACAAAACTGCTTCAACACATATTTGTTGGCATCAAAATAGAAAAGCAAACACCTGGGCTTACCACAAATACCAGGTGTTATGTGAATGAGATCTTCCTTCTTTTGTTAGGGTTATTTTGGTTTTTGTGGGAAGACAGCTTACCAAAATGTTTTTCTTATTTTTTTTGTTTTGCTTAAACTCTTTGATATCAAGTAGGTTTATAACAATTTAAATTTGAAATATATTTAACAATTTCCTTGGAAATAAAGACTTTTGTTAGGTCACTAAAAAATTCCAGTTCCGAAATTGGTGTGAACGTGCTCAATTTAATGTTAATCTTACAGTGTTTAGTTGCCTTAAATTCCACGCTCGTTTTCCATTTGTTAGGAAATTCTTTTGAAAATATCCTTTTTTGGGGGCATACAACAATAACAATACATTGAAATGTCAAATATTGCCTTTTTGGGAAAAAAATCCATTGCTCACAAGGTGATGAGAATTGTTAACTTTGGTGTTGGTTATGAGGTTATTCCTGTTGATTGACATTATTTTCAACATTTAGATACATGTCTCAAACACATCAATTTTCATCGATTACCATCTGTGTCCACAGCAATCGGAGGGCACATGAATCCCATTGCATAGTCCCATCACATCCATTTACAGACACTTACTAAGCATTTCATGCCTCCTCACACACATTCGACAAATATAGTTGTGTGTTAAAGTGCGTGTATTTTTTCTCCCATAAAATCAAATGCTACTCCTGATAATCTTTTAGCTATTTAAATGAATATGTATATGCATATGTGTGTATGTAATGTCTCTGATTCGAATACATGTCAAAGTTTAACAACATCTAACAGTGCTACGTTTCCCAAAAAACATTACCACATTGACATTACAAATATCGAATGAGTTCATTGTCATTAATGTGTTGTACCCACACAATGGTATAATAACAGTTTTAAGGATATATTGAAGGACATGTTTAATGTGTGTGGCATACAGCAAGTGAAAATGGTGTTACGTTCAGAGGAGTTAAATTTTTTTACCTCCTCAATGTTAGCCGTTCGTTACCGTTTACGCGGAGAGTTAGAATTACAAATGTTTGTTACTCTGTTTTCAAAATCAAATAATTAAGTAAACTCCCTGTGCAAGCTGTGAAACATCTTCTTAATATTGCTAAAAGTGTTAACACAGTGAATGTAGTTTCTTTCAGATTTCTTTATTCATCGAGTAGTAATATACTAATATTGACCAGTTTTTTAACTTTAGTCCATCTTTGCAAAGTGTTTGGCCTGAAAATGTAATCAAAAAGAAAATAAGGAAAAATATTTTCAAATGTATACACTAATATTTGTCTCACAACCCACCGCATGTTGTTTTAAATCTTTTGACGACATCTTCCCCAGATATACTCTTTTCCAGGTGGACACTGGAACATCATGCCATGTATCATAAACATACTAAATAATATAACAAATAGATTTTTCACAAATTTTCTCACTACTGCTTTGAACATTTCCGTAAACGCGAAATAGTGTTCTTGTGGTATATTTTATTGTTGCAGCCTTTGTTTGTCACTGAAGTAATTTTATAAAGCCAACTGTTAACATTACCTAGCGCACAACTTATCTTAAAGGGTTACCATTACAAAAGAAAAACAAAACAAGTAACAAGGGAAGTAACGTTATATGGGGGTTATTCCAAACCCTGGAAACATGTCTAAAATTTTTGGTAGATAAGTTTCCTGACCCTTAGGTCCCCTAAATGTAAAATTATGACTGATTCGGTCCGAAAATTTAGCTCAAATCGTCAAAATACCGAAATTTGGGAGGTACAGTTCTATATGGGCTATATCAAAACCTGAACCTATCCTGACAAATTTCTGAAGCAAAGTTTTGTAGCCCCAAAGAAAACTAAATACCAAATTTCAGCCATTTCGGTAAGATAATGTTGCTAAAACCTTTAAAATACAGAAAATCTGGAGGTACCGTTCTATGGGGTCTATATGAAGACGTGGACCTCTTTTGGACTATTTTATACCTCTATCGAAGACTAAATATCAAAATATCGAAAATCGGGAGAGACCGTTCTATGCCGACAAAATTATGGTGCAAAGACTAAATACCGAAGACTAAATACCAAATTTCAGTAATTTCAGTGTGATATTGAAGCCAAAACCATCAAATTACAGAAAATCAGGAAGTACTATTCAATAAGAGCTACATGGAGACGTGGAAACATACCGGCAAATTTCAGGTGAAATGTTTTATACTAGAGCTGGCAAACTATCGATATCTGCCCCATTCGATTTTTTCGATATTTTCGTTTTAAACTATCGATAAAATCGATACTATTGTAGATTTGCATCCATATTTATTTAGAAGCCAAAATTGACAACAAACGTGTTATGTTTACATTTCGTATGCCATTGAAATACCGTTGTAAAATTCAATTTTAAAACGTCGGTACGTCAGGTTTTCGTGCTTTCGTGGTTGATTTTGAGGAGATTTGTTCCAGCCCTTAACCCTAAAATATGTTTTTAATTTTGCATATTTCTGGAGTTTTTGTAATACCCCGGTTACACTTAACCGGATTAACCCAGTGGGTTTGGATTTCAGATGTCAATTCCATAGCGCAAACGTCAAATAAATCCTTTCGAATTGGGTTAACCCGGCAAAAAACTCTAGTGTAACCGTACTATAACCTTCTTTATGAGGGTTAATTTTAATACGCAATAGAGTTGACAATTGAAACCAAGTGGGTTTATTAAATACGGTTATATGTAAACGTACTATTAAACGTATTTAAATTATTTAAACGCATTTTGCACTTTCACTTAAACAGGTGTTTTGGGTGTTTACGCAATTTATTTGACAGATATTGTATGACTTGTATGACGACTTAAATGATGCATGTTTTATAAAACATGTTAAGTGTAAAATGCGTTTCATTTTCCTATTAACAACACGCATTTCTACTTGGTAGTACTGTCATTAGTAATGTAAGGCTCTGAAACACCAGTAAATGATCAAAGTGAAGTAGAAGAAGCATAATTTATTATTTTTGTCGATATATAGATCACACGTATTTTGCCATAACTTTCAATCTATAGATCCCTAGGTATTTTGCCTTAACCTAGATCATATGGATCATATGTTAGATCATAGCTTCGTTCCCGTACTTTTTAATAGTAAAACTCGTAAAAGAGAGAACTGCAACAAATTTTTTCTCACACACAAGTTTTTTGAAATAGTTCGGGAACGGAAAAATGGAAAATACGTCAAAAAAACTGGAACAAATGTCAAAGGCGGCGTATCAGCCAATCAGACGCCGGCATCCATTTTACTATTTTTTACACGTTCAAATTTGTCGAGTAAAAAGTTTTTAAAGAGAGCGTAATTCAGCGCCATTTTTGTTTAAAGAGAAGTGAACATTTTACAACTTTTTTGTGTACGGTAAAATGTGTAAAAGTCGTAAAAATGTTAAAAACTTTTTAGTTCTGGAACAAAGCTCATATGTTTTTAGTGCTTTAATATAATTTCGATAATATCGATATCTATAAACTATTCATCGATATTGGCGTAAAAAATTAAGTATCGATAATATCGATATCCCCATCGATGGTTTGCCAGCTCTATTTTATACCCACATCGAGGACTAAATACAAAATTTCAGCCATTTCGGCGGTATAATGAGGCCACAATATTTAAAAGACCAACAATTGGGAAATACCGTTCTGTGGTAGTACCCTCAACGAAGACCAAATGCCAAATTCAGCCACTTGAAACATGTAAAATACCGAAATCGGAAAGAACCGCTCAACGGGGTTATATGAAGACGTGTACCTACAGTGACTGTCACTGAAAATGATGCAATCTGAAATAAAAAATGTAAACGTTGATAACTTGGTAACGAGTTGAGATTTTTTAACAATTCAAAAAACCATTTTGTAGACTGAAAAGTTTTCGTTAAGATTGCATACAAACATATTCTATTTACAGAACGTTATACTAACATTTTACTGGAAAACTAAAAATGGTCATTTTTAAAATAAACATTAAAAATTACGCACCACAATAATCGATAAATAATTTCCAAATTTTTCGATTTGGCTAGAAATTTCTAGTTTTTGAAGTTATTTTCTAAAACATGACTATGAAAAATCATTAACGGTCATGTGTACTCTAGACAAACAATTTAATGATATTTGGAAAGTCCTGTATAAGCCAGGCTTGCCCTATAGACAACTTTTCAACCTACAAAATTGTTTTTTTTTTTGAATTGTTAAAAAATCTCAACTCGTTTCCAAGTTATCAACGTTTACATTTCTTATTTCAGGTTGCATCATTTTTAGTGACAGTCACTGTATATCGACAAATTTCTGGTGAAAAAATCTGTACCCCCTAGAAGAATATTGAGAATTAAATTTGGTATTTTCAAAATACCGAAAATCGGGAAGTACCGTTTAATGGGGGCTATATGAGGACATGGACCTATATAGCTAATTATCTTTTGGATTATTTTTCACCCATATCGAAGACTAAATACCAATTTTTTATCCAATTCGAATTGATAATGACGCTGAAACCTTCAAAATACGGAAAATCAGGGCAGACCGTTCTGTGAGGGTTATATAAAGACGTAGATCTTTACTGACAAATTCCTTGCGAAAACCTTTACACCCCCAACAAAGACTAAATTCAAAATTTCAGCCATTTCGGTGGGATAATGGAGTCACAACCTTCGGTATACCAAACATCGGGAAGTACCGTTCAATGGGGGCTATATCAACAAATGAACCTATACTCACAAATTTCGGGCAGATAGTTTTGTAGCTTCAAAAGAAGATTAAATAAAACAACTAAAAAAAGCGTTCGGCCCGCCTCCACCATAAAATATTCTGAGCTAAGACGGGATAATTATTTTCTTTCCTGTTCACAATTTTAGGCGGAGATATTTTATGACCACTGATACCCAAATAAGCTAAAAAAGCATAAAAATTTATTCAATCGGTCGGGAACCCTATACGGGGCTATATCAAAGTGTGGACCTATGTTTTGGTGGAGAAGTCTTGTGACCACTAAGAACCTCAAATGTCGAATTGTAGATACTTGGGAACAAATTTTAGCTAAAATCCAAAAAAAATGAAAATCGGGAGGTACCGTTATATGGGGGCAATACCAAAACCGTTATATAGGGCAATACCAAAACATGTTGATAGTTTTTGGTGAAGATGTTGTGTGACAACTGGGAACCTCAAATGTCGACTTACAAATAGTTCGGTTGAAAATTGTAGCTAAAATCTTCAAAATACCGAAAACCGGGAGGTAACTTTATACGGGGGCTATACCAAAAAATGGACCTATGTTGACAGTTTAAGGTGGAGATGTTTTGTGATTACTAGGAACCTCAAATGTTCAACTGCAGGTAGGTTGGTCAAAAATTGTAATTAAAATTCACAAAATACCGAAAATCGGGAGGTACCGTTATATGGGGGCTATACCAAAACATGGACCTATATTGACGGTTTTTGGTGGAGATGTTCTCCGGTCACTGGGAACATCAAATGTTCAATTGCAAAATACCGAAAATCGGGAGGTACCGTTACATGGGGGCTATACCAAAACATAGACCTATGTTGACGGTGTTTGGTGGAGATATTTTGTAACCACTAGGAACCCCAAACGTGAAATTACAAGTAGTTCGGTCAAAAATGTGGCTAAATTCCCCAAAATACAGAAAATCGGGAGGTACCGTTATACGGGGGCTATACCAAAAAGTGGTCCGATATAGCCCATCTTCGAACATGACATGCCTATGGAAAAAAGACACTCGGGTGCAAAAATATAGCGCTCTAGCTCAATTTTTACGAACGCCAGACGGACATGGCTAGATCGTCTTAGAATTTTATCCTTATCAAGAATATATATACTTTATAGGGTCGCAAATGATTAGTTCGATGTGTTACAAACAGAAAAACAAATTTAATATACCCTTCATACTATGGTGGAGGGTATAAAAATTTAGCCATTTTCGTAAGACAATGTGGCTGAAACCTTGAAATTACAGAAAATCGGGATTTACCGTTTTACAACATGGACATGGTTACATATATCGACTTCAAATTTTATGCCGATCAAGAATATATGGGGATGTGTGAGTGAAATCGGACACATTTTTAAAATGAGGTTTTTGATTTACTTTATATTTTGCTGTGGTGATGATGCTCATCAGTAAAACATTTAGTATATTTATATTTTCCACTAACAGTACCGCACCTTGAAAAAGTCGAATTCTGTAAAAACTATATGCAAAGAAATAATCATAACTTCGGTTATAGTGGTCCAATTTGAAAACAAAATTGTTGGTATATTTTTTTGTTTTATCAGCTATTTAATAAAAAAAGGAAAAAAATTGCTCACTGGGCTTGGTGCAATGATTGTACTCTTTGATTTTTTTTGTATTAAACTACGATCAATTATAAAAAATTTGAGTCCTATTTGGTAGTGGGATTCGAATGATTACTACTTTTTCTTAATTATTTAAAATTTGTCAATAAAATTTTTCTTTTGTACCAATGTGAAACATTTGTTATTCTACCAACAAAAAAATACAAAATTAATTTTTTTTATATTATTTAGGAAATGGATTAGCAATTATTGTACCAGAGAAACAAAAAACTAACTAAATTGATTATCGAATAAATACAGAACGGTAATTATATGACTGGACATCCGAATAATCTACCAAATATTCCAGTGATATTTTTTCAGAAGATGATTATTTAAATACGGGCACTAAAAACTTAATTCAGTAATAGCCACTAAAATAAATAAATAAATAAAAAATAAAATCGCAAAATGAAAAAATGTTTAAGATAATTAAGGGGTTATCCCTACTTGTCAATTTCAAAAAATCGAAAAAAAAATTATTGGCTTATTTTGAAGTACAGGTAGTATAGATTGTGCCGCAAAAAAAATCGTCGGATCAAAATTGGCTGAGATATGACCTTTTAAAGTAGAGAACCCGTAGTGGTTTGTGTGTTTAGGCGTAATTTTTTGGTTTATTATACCACTTCTTTTTGCATAATTTTAATGTACCTCACAATTGATACCTGTTGGCAAGAACGATTACAGACCACTTCCATCAAATGTTTTGGATGCTATTAGACCTATATACAACGATCTAAGTAAAGAGTCTTTACTCGAAAGATGCGTCGGCGGCTTCAATCAAAATAGCAACGAAAGCTTCAATCAACTTATTTGCCCCAAATCCCTTTCAAGTGGAGCACTCGTTGTAAATTTAGCAGCTTACATTGCGATTGGCCTTTTTAACGAAGGTACAAAATCATTGTTATTTTATTTGAGCTCGATCGGAGTGAGAAGAATGTTGCGAAGGCAACACCAAATTTCCATTTTACAAGCTGCATCGTCGGCCGAAAAGCTCCTGTATGGACCAGGAATAGATGACTCCTTGTAATTTTACCAAAAATACATTTTTTATTCATGTAAATCGAAATAAAAACTTAAAACGCGTTTTTCTCGAAATGCCATTTTTGAAGTCGGTGCCAACGATAGCTCGAATACGGATAGACCGATCTTCGTATATTTTAATGAGCTTATTAAATACATAAAAACCTTGTCTTTAAGCTAGACGGATTTTTTTTTAAATTTTTTTGGCCGATTTTTTAGCAAAAATCGGTCCATTTTTTCTTTAAAATCGAAATTTTGATTTTTACACGCCACTATTTTTGTTAAAATAGATTTTTAAAAATTCTGTCTCGCTTAAAGGCAAGATTATTAGGTTCTTAAACCGCGCACCAAAATATATGAAGATCGGCCCATTCGTTTTCGAGCAAGCGTTGGCACCGCAAAGCGCTTTTACAAAAAATGGGTTTCGCAGATAGCCATTTACCACAAAACTGTGCAATATTTTTCAACAACAAAAATTCCAAAGGTAGTTTAAGATGTGCTCTTTCATAGGAATAAAAGACTTACCTAAAAATATTGGCAGTTTTCTCAGAAAAAAGTATGAAAATTGAGTTTTTTTTTTTGGCCAGCACAACTAGGGATAACGCCTTAATATAAATTCCTAATGGCTATATTACACCATATGCTTTTTCACATATATGTTGTCACTTTGGGTATTCTAATATACAGACCAGCTGATGTCATACATGTGAAAAAGCATATGGTCTAATATAGCCATAATATACATTTCTAAAAGTGTTATTTTGTATTTTTTTAACTGCTAAACCTAAATAACGACGGAACGTACACAAATATTTCACCTTTCTACCACAACAACGCTCTCTGAGCGTCCCACTGTGCAATTTTTTTCTATTTTGTATCAAATATTAAATAAAACAACAAAACATGTAAACAACTGTTTTTTTTTTAATTGGACCAAAATTAAAGAAGTTATGAGTATTTCTTTGCATATAGTTTTTATTCGACGGAATTCGACTTTTTCAATGGGCGATATCTCTGGAACCGTTGGCAAAAGAAATCTGAAAATATACTGAAATGTTTTGCTGATGAGCAGCATCACCGCAGCAAAAAATAAAGGAAATCAAAAACCTTGTTTTGAAAAAGTATCCGATTTCACTCTACAATCTCCATATATACAGGGTCTCTGACGAATACTTACAATACTTACAAACGGAAAAATAGGCTTAATATATTATACTTTATATACATCTTGATACGACCAAAAATGTCCCTCAAGGAAATAATGGTTTCGGATTCCTACTATGTTTGGACGAGATCGAGTTTATGCAATTTTGAGTCGGCTTAGCGCTGGCTGGACGGATAGTGTAGATGATAACTCTCGAACGGCTCAATCGATAACATTTGTAATATTCTGTCTAAACATAGATGGAAGGTGGGAAATATCGTTCCACTCCATGGGTTACCTCTCACTCAAAATTTTAACATTTTTGGCAAAAGTATAGATTACTTTTTTGCAGCAAGTAGTCTTAGTCTAATTACGAATGTGCAATTTTTCATTTGGGAACAAGTCCATATTTCTTTAGATAATTATCTTAAAACTGTAAAACCCTATGGCCAACAACTAAAATGACTAGTGTGGAAGATAACTCTGAATATATTAGTATTCCGTCGGGTGTTTCTTTTGTTTGTAAATGATTTGCCAAACTCAATAAAACATTACAATGTGCTAATTTATGCAGATGATGTCAAGTTATTTATTACCCATAATTCTGAAAAGCAAGCTGTTTTACTCCAAACTGATTATATAGCATTTTTCAATTGTGTAAAGTAAATTGTATGGATTTAAACTTAAACAAATGTGCTTCTCCAGATCTTCTTCGCTGCTGAGGTAATACAATATTAACGGTTGTGTTTTATCAACTATAGAATCATTTATTGATCTCGGTGTGTAATGGATCCAAAATTGAATTTTAATATATTTAATTAATTTATCAAGCGGTTGTCTCAATTATTTTCAGATCCGTGTATAAGAAAGTAACTATTTACGTGTCTTGTTAGACCTATTTATGGTATCAACATTATGTAATATCTTCCGATAAAATCAAATCTGTGCGAAAACAATTTCTTCTTTTAGCACTGAGCGGTCCTCAATTCCTTTTGGAGTTGAACGCCGTTGATAAATATTAAGTATCCAAGGTTATGTCGACGCCACGCATCAATCAAAATTGTTACCTTTAATGGGTGCTTTCTGTATCGGTCGCCACAAGTCATTGGATTTGCAATAAAGAATTAAAATATTGCATTCGATATTTTAATACGATGGAAGATTACACAAGATTTGAACATTTCTGACAATAAATTGGCTTTTAAAATACATTTCAACTTAATGTAACTTGGCAACCCTCCAGCATAATTTATGAAGGTTAGTTAGTCTTTTTAATTAATTAAGCAAATTCTCTAGAGTACTTTTAGGTGTTCTCAACTTAAATGCCCACATAAACGAATAAAGAAAAGCCACACACCATGTAAATGTTATTAAATTAATTTAGCCCTTAACATTACGACAAATGCAGACTAAGGGCTAGTTTACACTATATGTAAATGTCATATGACATGAAATTTTCCATCGTTATATATTCGCTAATATGTGTAATATTGGAGATTTTCCTTACGCCATTTACTCTGTGCGTCCACACCAGCAAAAATGTTAAATAACTACTGTTAAGTTTTGTCATTTGTCATTAAAACCCCAATTCTTTTAATTTTGACTTTAAGCCAAAAGAACCAAAACGAATAAAAGTTAAATAACTACGTCTACACATTGCCTCCGTGGGTTATTAAAGACATTTGTTGTTATAGAGACTTGTTTAACGAACGACGCATTGAAGTCAGTCATACAAAATTAATAAACAAACTCATATTTTTATACAATTTGTATGTGACGTGGTTTTGTCGTCGGCTGGGGTAAGTTCAGTCGCGTCCAGGGTCTCCATAAGGACCCACTAAATCTTACGAAATTAGAAGACTAGTATTCTCCCTTTTCTGGGGCTAAATCAGGTTCTTTATTTATTAAATACTAGTTTACAATCTACTTGTGTTTAAATGCGATAAAACAAGTAAGAAAGTATCAGTCAGATATGTATATCAGCAAAAATGTCTAAAATCGTCTTTTCCATTTCAAAAAAATGAAAAAAAAATTTGATAAGAAAAAATGTTCATTCCAAATCTGTTTTCGTTACCAAGTTTGATCGTTGCGCGAAAAAGATATGACCGTTTCAATTATGCTAATTAGAAAAATTTCTTAAAAAATTGCGGCTTAATATAGTAAGCTCTTATATCCTATTATTGTCAAATGAATTCGAACCCTTGGCGATGATGCAAAAAAAAAATTCGAAAAGTTTCAATGGATTCGCGAAAAGTTAAATTTGTTTAATAATTGCACGTATTTACAAACATGTTTTTGAAACAATAACGCTTATACTTCCAAAAAAATATATAAAAAAATTACAGCAGCATCCAGACATTGCACGATGGGACCAATAGCAGGTTTTCGAGGCAAAACGTCAATTTTTGTAGTGAACAATTTGAAAAAAATAATAACGGATTTCGATTGCCAACACTCTGAATCACTAAAAATAACAAAATAAATCAATCTGGTAACATCACATAGCGACATACTGATCTGGCAATTGTGACATATTTTCTTATGCATCATTTTCCGACCTACATTATAAATAAGTAGTGAAAGCATTTTAGGCGCCAAAAAGAACATTTCAACATTTTTATATTTTTTAAACATGAAAGCTCTTCAATGGGCATGTAAAATAAGATAGTGTTAACAAATAATAAAAATGTTATGTGTGGTAAATGTATTTTTGAGTTAAGATGTTATGTCTTTTTTGGAGTATTTTGCTTTGTTATCCATGTGTTCTCTGGAGTATAGCTTTTGAGATCTAGGTAGATCTAGGATATTATATATATGTGGTGAAAGGTATTAATGTGTACTATCATTTTGTGAAAAAATTAGCTGCGCCTATCTGCGCCTTTTCATAAAAATCTGATTTCAGATGTCGTAATACTTAAAAATATGGTCATTTTTATGTTTTGGTTGGCGAATAATCGGAAACCCATTAATGTTACCAATTGGATTTCAGAAAAATGTAATAGACGTATATAATAATAATATATAATTTCAAAGATATCGCAAACTTTGGCTTTTGTGGCGGAATCTTAGCCGATTTTTACTAAATTTGGAACCTTTTTGTTATTAACTTATAACAAACCACAGACAAAACAATGAAATTTGAACATATGTATATAGGGGAGCTATTTCTATATCTGAACCGATTTCAATATAACTTGACAAACTTATTTGTAGTCCGAATTCCGTAACATTTTCCAAATTTTATTGTAATTTGATGGAATTTGCATGCTTGGTCAATCATTTTCCTGAAATCGGGCGAACATATATATGGGAGCTATATCCAATTCTGAACCGATTTCAATATGATTTGCCAAAAATGTTTCTAGACCAAAATCCGTCACACATTTCAAATTTCATCACGATTGGACATTCATAGCGGGATTGGTGCACCAAATACCTAAAATCGGGCGAAAATATATATGGGAGCAATATCAAAATCTGAACCGATTTCAATATAACTTGGCAAACTTATTTGTAGTTCTAATTCCGTGGTATTTTCCAAATCGCATAAAAATTGGGCAGAATTTGCGAGTTTGGTCCATCAATTGCTTGAAATCGGGCGAACATATATACGGCAGCTATATGTATATATGAACCGATATGAACCAAATTTGGCATATTAGTTTCTAAGCCCATTATAAACATCTGTACAACATTTGGAAGGTCTAGCTTGCCCCAGTGATTTGTTGCCTGGAAAACCTGTCATTGGCCCCATCGTGCATTGTGAGGAATAAAATTAAACCTAAATCGTGAAGGTTGGAGCTATAGTATTCTTGTTATTTGCAAAAATACGAAGAAAATATGACAAAAAAATGAAAATGATGTTATTCTAATCTTATTTTTTTATGGTTTTATAGGAATGGTTGAAGAAAAAATTTTTGAGTTCTTCGTCATTTTCGTCCAAATTTCACGCAATAATGAAGATATTCAGTTGCAACAAATTTTTCGCTTATAGTTTTCCTCCTATCACAAGGAATTCCAATTGTGGCATAACATTAAAATAATGTTATATTGAATATTACAACATTTGAAACGCATATAAACCGCGTAATAGTGAAAATGACATGATGCGTATCCGATTTTCCAACACAGCGAATCAATCCCTTTTATTTGGTGTACAGTTTGTGAAATTCTATTTGGCGGCCACGATGTAGCATCTGTTGCATATTAGGGCGCAAAATACAGTTAGATGGTCATAATTTCCACGAAGTTCATTTACATTTTATGCGCATCCGATTTCGATGATAACCTTTAAAAAATACATAATTTGATGTCGTTTCATTGCAATTCATCAAGAACCGTGGATGTAGCATCGCACTTAATTTTTAGAAAAAATCAATTGTATCTCCGGATTAGCGATAGTTTTGAAATATATGTTTCCGCACACTTTAAACAGGCAGACAGCTCTATTTATTTCAGTAAAAATTACACTTGCAAAACGCGTTTTAATGCGCGCAATTTTCAAAAACATTTTCTGAGGATTTTCGAAATTTGAGGGGTATCATATCCGCTGATCTAGTGGACGGATTTGGACGCATCATGGCTTATTAGATTCAGAACGTAAAAAAAACTAAGTTCACGCGGGTTTCACCGACAATTTTTGGTCGTATCAAAGTGTTGTATATACCCTTTCTAGCCTAAAGGCTGAGGGTATAAATATATTCAATGGGTATAGGATTGATCGTTGCTATGAAGACATTTCAGACAGACTAGATGAGGATTTGGCAGCTGAGTTGTTCGTGGTGAATCGGCGAGTCCTGCTTTAGACGATTCGTTGGTGGATAGGATCGCTCTAACGCCTCTGGTAGCATAAGCGGTTGCTGAACGATTTGTGATTTGTGGATAATCGAGGGTATATTCGGTGTTCGGGTTTAAATAATCGGGAACACGATATATTCCGTGTTCGGCTATAGATGATCAGGAGTACGATGTATTCGGTGTTCGGTTGTAGATGATGGGGAACACGATGGATTCAGTGTTCGGCTTTGGGTGATGGGTGCACAATGTATTCGATGTTCGGCTGGGGATGATCGGGACACGATGTCTATTCGGTGATCGGCTGTAGATGAAAGGTGATACGATGTATTCGAAGGTTTCGGCGTTCGGCGTTCGGGAACTCGATGGGTTCGGCGTTCGGCTGTTGATGTTCGGAAACTCGATGGATTCGGCGTTCGGGAACTCAATGGTTTCGGCGTTCGGCTGTTGATGCTCGGGAACACCATGGGTTCGAGTATTACCAAAATATTATGGTATAATTTCTACCATGCGCTACTGGTTTCTAACTACGGAGCATCTGACCCGAAGGCCCTGTGGAATTGCTGACCCGAAGGTCCTGTGGAACTGCTGACCCGAAGGCCCTGTGGAACTGCTGACCCGAGGGCCCTGCTGACCCGAAGGCCCTGCGGAACAGCTGACTCGAAAGCTCCATGTATGTTTTAGCCACCACTACACAGAAAATAATAATTACTGCATTTCAGGAATAGTGTTCATAAAGTCTTGCAAAAGTTCAAATTTCTGCATTTCATGAACGCCTTTCATTAAGCAAGAAAAATACTGGTTTTTTCTGAGAGATTGAAAAAAAAACAATTTTGGCGAGTTGTTGTTTTTGTTATTATTGACTAACAACAACCAACATCAACACCACCAACCAAACCAGAGACACATTTTGCTGCTTTTATTACCCTGTATGGACTGTGGCCGATTTAAAGCTCACATAAAGCTAGCTTTTTTTAAAACATAAGTGGCATTTTATCGATTATTTTCCAACTGACTAATTTTACAAGGCGATGAGCGCCTGAGTAGTCAGTATTGTCCAACGCCAGATAACTTTTCGACTGATAATAAACTAACTTTTTTTTTGCCTATTTGTAGTCAGTTTAAAACGTAATGTGAAAAAATAAATTGTTTCGGTGTGTTTTTTATTTTTGACTTTTAATATTCTCTCTCTCCCTCTCTTTGTCTCTCTCTTTTTTGTTAGAGAGAAGAAGAGGCAAATTTGTATATTTCCTTTTTGTTCCTTTTTAATTCCAGAATAATATGAGTTATATGTACGAATATGTTCAGTCCATCAACACTGTATTCTATAACTGGATGCTGCATTTATACGAAGAATATTAAAAAAAGCAAATGCGAATTATTTATACATTTCTGCCTTATTTTTTCGACGAACACAAATTTTTTGCAGAAGGTACATGTTTCTGTTTTCAGAGTGGTTAATCTCTAGATAACTTTTCGACTAACTTTATATTGGTCGAAAAGTTATCTAGACATGGACAATTGCCGAAAATTTTTTCTGTTCAAAGAGGTTCATCTCTAGATAACTTTTCTGCCAGTTTTTAGTCAGTTTAAAAATTATCGATCTATTATCAATCATTTTATCAACTGGTTAATAAAAGTAATGTCGTTAACTACCGAAAACTATCGTTAAGTTAACAACCAAAAAAAAAAAGTAGTCGCTATGTCTACCGACAGAAAACATATTCATATTTCCAACGAAAAATTGTAAACAAATATTATATTTGAAGGAAAAATAATGTTACATTTATACTTTCAAAAAAAAAAAAAAAAAAAAACAAGAATATGGACACAAACTTCCGTACCGTGAAAATATGAATGTGGGGAAATGTAATGGATTGTGTTGAATTACTGAAGTAGATGATAGATACATAGCTATTCCCATTTGACTTTTTGGAGCATGCTAAATGTTTGGGATGGATTCACATCGATATGAGCAAATATTGGCTGTGGTTGGGAGCAATCTCGAGAACCAAATTTATGCCAAGACCTTGCAGTTTTTTCCAAACTTTCGGGGCCTACATATGTATACCTCGAGAAGTATGGATTTCGACCCAATGATATATATGTACATTGACGTAATCAGCATCACAAGGTTGATACTAATCCAGTCGAAACATTTAACTTAAGCCCATAATGAAAATATGGCCTGTGCACTATCGACACCATGAGTGATAGCCCTGAACAGATTTCTCTGCCAAAAGTAGCATGTTTCGACCAGTATAAATGAATCTTCTTTTAAACATCTTCTAAAGGATGATGCAAAACTCTATTAGCGGCCTAATACATATTAACCATTGCTTGATATTGCACCAATTTCAGTCACATGAGCATCTTGTGAAAGTTGCAAAGATCACTCGATATGGACGGAGTGGAGAGGTCGTTTCATCGTGTATTAGACACTGTCATTTCAATTGACGTTTTCGGGGACATCAAACTCAGAAATGGAGTAAGATGTTTGCTCCTCGGATAAGAAATTCGATTAGTAACTAAGAGCTACCGCAATATAGTAGTTCAATCCCTCGTAACTTGTCCATTGCGGTCATGAAGTAAAGATATTTCCCATTCTAATCCTGCCAATAAAATTGCTGGCACATGTTTAATGTTATTGACATGACAGGGGTCACATGAGGTCACTTTAGATGAATATTGACATGTCGAAGCTAAACTGAATTTTCGCTTGGTATACGACATCCCCTATTTCACCAATTTTGTATAAATCACAGCATTAAAATACAAATTCATATTTTATTTTCAAGATTTCGTATTAATCTTCACAGTATACAGTTTTAAAAATTGTTGTATAATCCTTAGCAATGAACGGAAAGAAACAAAACGATTCCCGTACCAATCACACAACGCCACAAACTTTTCAGCTTCTCTGAATCGTTTCATTCTCACAACCAAAACAAAAACACAAACTTTTCAACGTAAAAAGATGGAAACCGTACGATTGGTGAAATGTAACTTCGGCTATGCTTTGCCAAGTTGTTTCATTCACCACCGAAACGACAAGTATTTTTGGGAAACGTTTGCCGTGCGTTATGATGGTCGACACACTCAGACACACACACACACATGTGATTGCTTAACAACCCTATAAGTTAGCATCAGCATACCACAGTGAATTTTATCAACCACCAAACGTTTTTGATTTATTCACATGTGTTAAGTACTATTTAGCTTTCTATCTGTTGTTGTGGAGTTGAGTACTTTTCGCTTTTCGTTTTGTTCGTACTCACGAATGTAAACAAAACTAAACTAAACAGCGAGCTCGGCCAACGAGGGTTATGTTTCGTTTTGTATTGTTCCTATGGAAAATACGAAACGAAACGATTGGAAATTTTATTTAAAGTATTTTTACGTACTCTGTAGTGCGATTCCGTAACTTTTTTAAATAACGAACCGACATCGGTAGTTAACGAAAATATTCGGTTGAATTAACGATTGTGTTATTCTGTAACTTTATGTTACCGATTGTAGAAATTGTTAACTCATACCGACGAATATCGATGTGAAGAAAAATGTCAATTATTATATTTTAATATTAAATAAATTTATTTTGAAGCTGAAAACATTATTTCTTCGCGAATACAAAACACAAATCATTTAAGGAGAAAACAATTTCTGCTTTTTGAAGGAGTGTGGCTCAAATAAGTGGTGTCTTCAAGCATTCCAGCATGCATAACCCAAGAATACCTTCAATTTCTAAAGTGTCAAGTATGTACATATGTATTGCTAGAAGTTAAATGACCAATACATTCATGCCATTGATGTTGGTGGTTTTATTTCAGGGTATGAATAAACATGTCATTAGCCATCACGTAATATCTCTGGAAGCAAAATAGCCAGAATAATATTGGTAGCCAAAAAAAGAGTTGAATAATGAGTGCAAGTGAATCGAGCTTACATCTTTATAAGGGTATTGTGGTGCAGCTAGGATGCTGTCAATTTAGCAAGGCCACTTCTTTTGCATGACTACGGATGCCAGTGAAGAAGCATTTCTTAAGATGCTTTTGAGCAACACAACCGAATTTTCTAGGATAATAAGTAAATAATATGTAACCATTCCGGATCATCGGCCTGAAGGTCACTTTGTGTGTGTGATTTAAAAACAATAAAAGTGATGAAACACTTATACCTTTATTTAAAGCGCAGTTGTATTTTTTTCTAATTGAATGTTGGGGTCATATTTTGGTTTGTGTCGCTTTGTAAGGAAATTCAAAGCAGTGCAAAAAGAGCTAGCTTCGCTATATGATTATTGAGCTTTGAAATTAGACATGACTTAAACCCCTTCAATGATGTTTGTGGATCCACGTTACCGTCATTTGAGTTTATATATTCACATATTCAACTCACGCTCACGTTAAATGGAATTTCTCTTAGCGAAGAGTATGAAAAGTTCGGAAATCCAAGTTTATACGCAATTTTAGCATTCTGATTGTTAGTGATGCTGAGTCTAAATGTATAGGATTACCACAGAACAAAGTAGGTTACAGAAATACTATACACGTTTTGGCCTCAGTACGGCATTACCCCAACGAAAGCATCCTAGAAAGATAGTGTTAAGGACATTGATATTAGAGTTGTGCCAAAGGAACTATATGGAACTATCTCGTTCACTTCGCAGTTCCAATGGCCACATTTTTTCTTTGAACAAACTGCGTATACTTACTATCACACCTTATATTTCATGATGTTACTCATACGTTTTGGAACTAGTACAAGGAACTAGATTACCCGACTCTAATTGATATATGTAGGTCTTACATAGCAGTACCACACTTGAGTTCTTGAAGCATTAGGCCATGTTTACATTATAGCCTTTTGCAGGGTTACCCTTCTTAACGAGGATTTATTTGACGTATACGCAAAGGAATTGGCATTTTAAACCCAGTGGGTTTGTTAAATCCGGTTATATATAAAAGTACTATTAGCTATCGTTTTCCCTCTTTAATAATTAAAACAAAGGATAGTGCAGTGTTTATATGTGGGGTAGCATGGGGCAACTTCGCCATACTTATCATCCAAAGGAAAGTTATGAGTTAATCGAAGTTCTATAACTTTTTCTTTAGCGCTCTTTATGCAGGTTCAATAAAATCGGCGCTGGTATAAGCACAACAATGGCGAAGCTGCTCCATGTTATCCCACATAGTTAACACTTATGTAAATGTCTTTAGAACATTTTTCTCAATAAGGCGGAATTTAACTTGTGTACCCTCCTTATTAACTTAACATATGTTCATATAAAAACGCCGTTTTTAAAGGAAATCAGCAAAATATTGCAATAATGTACTGTCGTTAAGACTTAACAACTACTTTTTTTTGGTTGTTAACTTAACAATAATTTTCGGTAATTAACGACAAAATTTACCGACAAAAATCGTTAAAGTTTGTATACAGAATAGCACTTACCGAAAATTATCGTTAACTACCGACATTCGTCGTTAATTCTGTCGTTAAGGAGTTACAGAATTGCACTACTGATCCTTAGAGTTACACATTACACAACCGGCCACTTGTTTACCATCTAATTAAATACGTGACAAACCAGAAAAATTAACCTTCGGACAAAAGTTTGACTGAAAAAACCAATGAATGTGCATTATTGCGACTGAAGAGTAGTATGACTACAAGTATGTGCACTAACTTGTATTCCCTTTTGAGACTGTTGTACATCATTTTAGGATTAAAAAGTACTAATTTTTGGACATCCCGAAGACGTACTTTTGTGCTGGCGATATGCAATCTTTTTTGTTTCGTAACTATAAATAAATACAATTTAGTAAAAACACATAAAAAAATAAATGATTTGCAACTCACATTCTGCAGCAATTAACTAATTCTGTCAAAGATGATTATCGTCATGACGGGAATTCCCACAATTTAAAGGGCATAATCTTTTGTGAAAATCCTTGAAAATACAGCGTCTTTCCATTGAATTCAAGAAGGTTTTCTTGATATTTTCTTGATTTACAAACTCATTATAATTTTTGACAAAATGTTCCTCAATTTATTTTTTGACATTTTCTATTTCTACCGATATTTGTCGTTAATACCCACCGATTTTTACAATCGGTAAGGTAGGAATACAGAATAGCATAATCGTTATTGCAACCGAATTTTTTCGTTAGTTAACAATGTCGGCTCGGTTCGAAAAAAAGTTACAGAATTCCACTACTGAAATACTTCAGTTACCTGGTGTATCAAGTAAATGAGAATTATTAGTCGTAAGCAGTGACAATGACTGTTTAAAAGTTACACTGGAATACAATTCTCCCATGCATTACGTGTCATTTCAAAGAGGTCCGGTAGATGCAATGTAGTGGATGGTGCTTATTGGATGGTTGTTTGTTGTTGTATTATGTACGTGATCATTTTGCCACGTTACAAAATGTAACAAGTAAAAAAGCGTTAATTCGGCCGGGCCGAACTTTTTATACCCCCCACCATAAATGTTCTGAACTACATGGAGTAATAAGATTTCTTTACGAAAGTAGGAATGTCCACAATTTTATCTAATTTGGTCGGCTAAAAATAAATTTAAAATACCCTAAATCGAAAGGTAACATTATTTGTTATTCATGGGGTATAAGCCGGCGGATAAGTTTGTTGACCATTCGGAATAGTAAATGTCAAATTACAGCCAATTTAGGTCGAAAATGTAGATAATAATTTCCAAATACCTTAAGTCAGGCGGTACCGTTATATGGAGGCTATACCGAAACGTGGAAGTATGTCTACAATATTTGGTAGATAATTGTTTTGACAACATGTAACCCTAAATGCTAAATTACAGGTAATTCGGTCGGAAAGTGTATCAAAAAACTTCAAATTACCTTAAATCTGGCAGTACTGTTATATGGAGCTACACCAAAACATGGACCTATGTCACGAATTTTTGGTTGGCAAGTGTTTTTACAACAAAGAACCCTATATGCCAAATTACAGCCAATTCGGTCTGCAAAAATCATACTTTATAGGGGGCTTTATATGAGGGCTATACCAAAACGTGGACCTACATATATAAATAATGTTTGGTAAAAATGGTTTTTAGCCTCTGGGACCACAAAATACCAAATTACAAACAAATCGGAGGTCAAATGCGACTAATACCTTAAAACGTCGACGCGTCACGCGTCTGTTTGTATGGGGGCTATACTAAAACGTGGGCCTATATATATATATTTAAGAAACCCCCATAAGGGTATAAAAAAGAATCACTCGGCTGTGTCGATAATAAAACGAAACGAATAAACCGGTGTATGGCCCATTTTAAATACCAAAATTTTTACGAGCCTACAATACATTTGACCAAAATTGTGAATCCACCTTCTTAATCCGTTCGGACTCTACAGTAGTAAAAACGGACTGGTACAAATGGAATGACAAATTTTATACACCTTTCATTATATGTTGGGGATATAAAAATCAATTGATTACAACCAACGTCTTATTATAAATACCTCAGATAGACATCTGTTACAGTTCCAAATTATGTTTAGAAATAGTCGTCTTATGATTCGAATACATCTTCCATTTTTTTGCTAAATTTTAATTCAAATTAAATAATAGCAATTAAAAATGATATTAAATAATATTATTTATACACAAATATAAATATCAAATAATAAAAAAACAGACAAAGTCAAATGTCATAAATAATGCAAATTATTAAGACATATATGGAATAGCGTAATATGTCTATTTGGTGTTTTCTTTTCTGATAACGCCATCACAAATCTTATTGTTGATTTTTGTGGACAGTTATACAATTATGAATGCTATTTATTCGAATACTAAACAAAACAAATTCTTTCTAATTTATTCCGGTTTTGAAACGTTGTCATTGCAGAAATATTCTGCGTCTCTCATTCTCTCCCTTAATCCAATCACTTTCTAAAATTATTAGACTTTTAATGAAATTGAGATTGGAATTTTCGGCGGTCAATCAAAATTAACGAAGGCATAAAATATTAACAAAACTGGTTGGACGATATATTGGCTATAAAAAGTAGCCTTCTGGAGTTCATTGTTGATGCAGAAAGTAAACAATGTATTAAAATTGTTTGATATTAACGTTATATGAATGTATTATCTGCTACTGGTATACATACGTAAGGGAACTGAAATCCTTTTGTTCATGTGTATTTAATAAATAATTGTTCCACAAACATACCGATTCATATTAGCTCAATGTTTATCGCCGATTTCGAATGACGTGTCTTACGACGCCACTTGTAGAAAGGTTTTACATGGCCAAAATACTCTGGAAATTTCTCCAGAGGACAAAGATAAAACAAGGATCGGTGCTGATCAAAGGCAGGGAGCCATAAACCGTCTAAAGAAGCTGCGGTGGCAAGCCAAAAAGTAGAAAAGACAAAAGCTACTGCGCCAAGCAAAAAGGTGGATACAATCAATGTTCCGATGTTCCTGAAGGCTAAAAACCTACCCCTACACCAAACGACATCCGTAAAGGAGATAACCCCAAATGAACCTCCACAGGCTGCAAAAACGTCAAGGTGCTTGGGCCGACTGGGCCGTGTTCTGAGAAGACGAACAAAGCTTCACAACAAAAAACTGTGACACGGTTTAGTTTTTCCGAACGTCCCCAACCTTCGCCCAAGAAGAAGATGGTTTCTTACTCAGTCAAGCCTCCGACATCCTACGCAATAACTTTTGAGCAGAAATCCAAGCAGAATATGTCTAGTGCTGAGAAGGAAAGAATCAGCCAAAGTCTCTGGTTGCTAGAAACCGGTCTTTGGAGTGTCATTGATTGTGTGATGGTAAATAAGGTGACCGTCAGTTCGGCAGCGCCTTTTGAAAGAATAAACTTGTTCAGGCCTTGGTGAACTTTGGGAAGGGGTCGATCTTGCTCTTGCTCTTCATATCTGAAATACCATACAGAAAGGTGTTTCCAGCATGAGCTCATCTACCTGAATATGCTGAAAAGCTCAAGCTTCAAAATCAAGCGCTCCTTTCATAAGGAGGTTTGGATATTAGGGTGGCTGTGGACACTTTGGGGGAGCGGTATTTAAGGAAACGTTAGGGAAAGCTGAATTTCGGTTTACAATGGATTCGGTTCCATCTGAATCCACCTAACGCAATTCAGTAAGAGGAGGGAAGGCAAAAGCTACTCATCGTGCAGGTCAATCTGCATCATTCAAAATCCGCTGGAGGTCTTTGGCAAATTGAAGAAAACCACCAAAAGATTGTATAGTACGGCGCATTCGACAAAACTCGACATTGGTTGGGACTCATAGAAGGCGAGCTTCAATAAATAAAAGAGAGATATCAAACGCACAAAGAAAAAGTCTTGGCAGTTTCTGCGGGTCTATAGAAGGATGCAACGACACAGCTAGTTTTCGAAGAATATTCTCCTATGACCACAAATCCATTGGTAGCATTAGGAAATCGAATGGTGGGTGGACAGACTCTGGTCTGAGATTTTTATCTCCTAGCGGGAACTCCAGGATTTCAAAGTCGTCCCACTCCGTGCGAGCGGTACGACTTTCAAATCTAAGCGGTAGCAGTTATTAATCTCATTGGAAAGGTAGCAAGCAGAAACAAGATAAAGTGGGCATTCAAACCGTATAAATCACCTGGTCCAGATGGAATTACACTCCTCATTTCTTTTCAAGACACTCGAAAGATTGATCGACCTGGAGATTAGGAGTCATGTGGACACCGCCTCCTTGAGCAACTCGCAACATGCCAATATAAAAGACAAAGCCCTGGAGACAGCTCTTCATAAGATAGTGGGTTATATTGAGAGGGTCATTTAAAATTCAAACTTTACGCCACCACGATTAATTTCTCACTTTGAAGTTTTAACACCCCGAAACCCTGACATGTTGGATAAATAAATACGATGCCAGAAAGCACAATAATAAATTAAAATATCGGGGAGACGATCATTAAGAAAACAGTGACTAGAGAGGGCGAGATACTCTCACCAGTGACTCTCACAAACTACTGCCAAAATAGAACGATTACTGTCAAATTCCTGTCTACCATTGTCCCGAAGGGCCACAGAGAATGACCTTAGAGTTAAACCAACAAAGATTTTAGCCTCCTTATCTTAGACAAAATAGCTGAAATTTGGTATTTAGTCTACGTTTTGATATAACCCTCACAGAACGGTACCGCCCGATTTCTGGTATTTTCAAGGTTTAAGCCTCTTCATCACTACAAAATGGGGGTACAGGTTCTCGTTTTGAAATAGATTTTCGGTATTTTAAAGGGTTTAGCCACATTATCATACCGAAGTGATTGAAAATTGTTATTTGGTTTTCTTTCTGATTACAAAACTTTTTACCAGAAATTTGTCAGCACAAGTCAACGTTTTAATATAGCCCCCATAGAAGGTTTTAGCCTCATTGTCACACCGAAATGGCTTAATATTGGTATTTAGTATTCTCTTGGACGACAAAACTTTTCACCAGAAATTTGTCGCACAGATACACGTTTTTTTATAGCGTCCGATTTCGGTATTTTAAAGGTTTTAGCCCCATTATCACACCGAAATGGCAGAAAATTGGGTTTTAGTCTATTTGGGGACAGATATTATTATTTCTTCCAGATATAGATCGGATTCGCTCCCACACAAAATTCGGAAAAAGTAAAATTCAAGTTTCGGGAGCAATTCCATACTTCCTGAGATAATGCGATTGTGAGATGTGTGTAAGTCCATTAAAAATTGTAATGAAACTCTAGGCCGCAATTATTAAGCAATCGTCAAGAAATTTTTTATAGAAACGATTAGTTTTTGGTAGGGATCGTGAAATATTTAGGCCGCAATGATGGGCCGATCGACGCGGAATTTTAAGTTAGGTTTGGGTTTACGACTATAATAACTTTTATTCCATTTAAACATTAAATAAAATCCCGCACAAACCACTTAAAGGAATGGACCGACATAGACCATGGGGTGCCATAGGGGGTTTTTACACCCTTCGGGCTGTTTTCTCAAGAAGTATGGACTTGTTTTCTCAATAGCAGGTCTTAAAGTGAACTTATCCAAGTCCATATTCGAACCTGATCTGTATCTGGTAGATATTATGAGAATGTGTAAAGTATGGACCAAATCGGTCATTACCATCAAGAGTTATCGTGCGCACAATTTTTCCGAATATTTTTGAACTTTTGTGGGTTAGGCACCTGATTGAGTGGACCGATATGGCTTATCTACGAACTTAAAATAAGTTTGGAAACAATATTACGAAGGCCAAATTTTGGCTGGAATCGGAATTTGAGAATTATCTTGCGCTGCCACCCATAAACATGGTGTCATAGGGTTTGTTTTCCAACTTTCAGACTTCAGGAAGTATGGACTTGCCCCTGAGAAAACTTGTACCTTCGTATAGGGGACAGTGAATACAAGAAGTTACAACAGAAACCAAGGCGATTCGATAGCAGGTCCTAAACTTAACTTTTCCGAAATTTTGTGTGGGAGGTACTCGAAAGAGTTTACCGATTGAGTCCATATAGGAACCTCATCTAAGTCTGGTAGAAATTTCATAATGTGCAAGGTATGGACCAAATCGGTTGCTCCCTTCAAGAGTTATCGTACGCACAAAATTTCCGAACATTTTCGAACTTTTGTGGGGGAGGTACCGGAAGGAGTGGACCGATATAATCCATCTTTGAACTTGAACTAAGTTTGGACAAAATATTACGAAAGCCAAATTTTAGTCCGAATCGGCAGATCCGTTCGAGAGTTATCTTGCGCTCCAACCACTACACTTTCAGGCTATTTTCTCAGGAAGTATGGTCTTGCCCCTAATGAAACTTACAACGTCGTATAGAGGACAGCGAATACAACTTGCGTAAACAAAAATCAAAGCGTTTCGGGACCAGGTCCTAAACTGAACTTTTCCGAAATTTTGTGTGGGAGGTACCCGAAGGAGTGGACCGATTGAGTCCATATTGGAACCTCATCTAAGTTTGGTAGAAATTACACGATGTGCAAAGTATGGACCAAATCGGTTATTCCCTACAAGAGTTATCGTGCGCACAAGTTTTGCGACAATTTTTGAACATTTGTGGGGGAGGTACCTGAAGGAGTGGACCTATATGGCCCATCTTCGAACATAAATCGAATCTGAACAAAATATTTCGATACCCAAAATGTTAACCGAATCTATTAATCCGTTCGAGAGTTATCGTGCGCACCAGCCAGCCAGACAGACAGACAGACGGACATTGCTAGATCTACTCAAAGTTGTCTGAAACGGATATGGTACAAACATACTTGGGGTCTAAAACCATTATTTCGATGAGGCACATTTTTGGTCGTATCAAAGTGTAAATACCCTCTTTAGCCTAAAGGCTGAGGGTATAATTACAATCGAACTTCTCTATAACTTAGTACTTGGGGACCGAAGAATAACTACCTTATAGAGAAAATTTGTTATAGAGAAACCAAGGTAAAATGGTTAATTTTTTATTTGTATTTTAATACTGACAAATTTTTGCACGAACAACGAGGCTTGGTCAAGGAAAATGTCAATAATTTTAATAAAATGATCGGATAGTATTTAGCGGCTGAAATTGACCATTGTAGAAAAAATACCCAAATTTAATGTTTAATCCAAATTTTAAATTCTAAAATAAAAAACGAAAACGAAACTTGAGAACCAACTCTTGATATTTCATTTGATGCAAATTATATCAATCAATAATAAATGATGCAAAGTTATCACTTATATATATCATTAACAAAACGTGTCGCATTCATATAAAATAAATTCCGTGGAAAACAGTGCCCAGCGGATGTGGTGTAGGATATCGTATGGTCGGCCCTGTGCGACCATAGCCCTCTCTTACTTGTTTTTGCTTGTCTTTTTTCAATATTTTCTACAAAATTCTTGAACTCGGCAAGCACATGATTCGCTAAGTATTGAACTTTTCACTCGTGTTTGTATTTTGGGAAATTTTTATATAAAACTTTATTAACACTTATGTATAAAAACAAATCAACATAAAATTCATTAAAAAATTAATGCTAGTCTTTGTCGAAATTCATCACAATATCTCATCATATTTTTTTTTTCTTTTTCTTTCCGTGTACTTAAAATCTATTCGTTTGTTTGTTTTGTTAATTAATTGATAACATTGACTTAAATTTGTTTTTGTTCTTCTTGTTGGTGTCGAAGCTTTAATTGCCGACTATTTCAAAATTTATGGTTGGTAATTTCTAGCAAAAGAAACAACAAAAACTAGTCTAGACTTATAACAAAGTATAAAAACAAATATGTATTTTGAAATCCCTGATTTCTATACTTTGGGTCGACATGTTTCCCTAACAAGAATTTCATTATCTTTACAATGACGTGCACCATCAAGCAATAGGCGGGTACCAAACTCATCAGGCTCTGCAGGCTCTGCGGCAGTTGTTTTCGAATTGAGGTCCCCTGAAGCGGCTTTAATTGTTGTGGCCTCATGATTTAAATTACTACCGCTAAGTAGATCATAGGTGCGAGGGTTTACAGTTGGTTTTGAGGTGGGTTTATCATTTAGGGACAATTCATTGGTAACCGTTTCAATGGCGGGGAGATTGTTGATGTTATAAATTTCTTCAGTTTTTAAAGGTTCGTGGTTGTGAACAACGCCTCGGCTATTGAAGTGGGTTGTTGTTGGTGATTCCAATTGATTGCCATTTACACCACCCTGGGGATAAGCATTAGGGCTATATACCTCTCGGTTGGGTAATGATGGCTGGGGTGGTCGTGGTACAAACCCAACTTGCTGGGGATAAGCATTAGGGCTATATACTTCTCGGTTGGGTAATGATGGTTGGGGTGGTCGTGGTACAAACCCAACTTGCTGTTGATTATGGTTGTGATGGTGTTGAGCGGGATATTCTGAAGGATATACATTTGTGGGTAAATTGTTGGTCCTTAGAGGGAATTGTGGTACGACATTATGTTGTGGTGGGGGTGGTGCAAAATTATTACCAAATACTGGATGATTTGGCCGGTTATTGCCAACGCCAGGACCACCACCCATACCTCCCATTGACGCATGACCCCTACCATGTGGATGCATGATAAAAGGTGGCGATGGTGGTCCCATCATGGGATATTCGGGAATATCTGGTTGCGGTGCATTAAATCTATGCGAATTTTTTGCATTGTTCCTATGTTCCACTGGTCCATCCTGTGCCGGAAAATGATGTCTAGCTGAGGCGAATGTAGTCAGCGTTAAAATAATTGAAATTATCAAAACAGAAAATTTCACAAAATCCATTGGCGATTCTTTTGTATTAATTTTGTATGTGACTTTATAATCCGATTATTCCGTTCCGTTGGATTTGTTTGCTTCGCGTTACTTTCTCTAACACCGACTAAATTATACTGAAATTAGAAAAAAAAAACATTGTTTCCAATGTTTAATTACTGTTCTTAATTTTTGTTTTTGTTGTCTGGCTGCTGCTGCTGACTATGGTGATGATACGAAGCGTGCTGTTGTGCTTGCTTCATAGGTTCTCCGTTTTTTTGTTGTATGTATTAAAATGCTATTGTAAAAAAAACAAATACAATTCATCGACATGAGATGAGCTCTGCTGATAATGACACTGGGGGAAATTCGAAGCATGTTGCAACGTACACATTTTTAATGACTGGCGAAGGTGAATCCCCATAAGTTTGATTAGGTTCCACAATAAGGTTATGTTTGGGAAATATTAAGCAGGTAGGAAAGCTATTTTACGCCGGGGTCACAAGGTGACTATATATCCTACACGGAGCTTAGGATACTGAGATTTCTTCCATAACGACATACCTATGTGAAATAGAAGAAACAAAACTAATGGAATAGGGTCATATAGGTTTCAAAATAAGTTTTAAAATTTTCGTAGTTTTGTACAATAAAGAAGCGATAGTGCATTTTTTCTTCGCCCACATTTTATATCCTGACTAATGCGGCTATACACACTTTCATACGATCGATATAACGATTTTAGACCTCAGATATTTAGGCGTTCCAGACAATTTGTTGTTGTAGAAACGTATATATTTTTCAGTTAACTGGTTTCTTTGTGCTCAGATCCAAAAATTTTGCAACCTGGTCTGCGTCCGTAAAGAATCGAGAGTCAAGTATGTAGGTTTAGCTGAGCATATAAACAGATGGTCCAATACGAATTGAGGCGAGTGAATTCTCCGGATCTTAATTGAGCGTTGTTCTGCTGCCTGTGCAACTGCATCAGTGCTCGTGAACATTGGACAGCGGCACAATAAATGTTCGATTGTCTCTAATTCCTCCTCATCCTCACAATGTCTGCAGTAGTCGGCGCCTTCGGTTCTACCCCATTTATAAGACATTGCTCTAATATTGCAGTGACCGATTAGACCAACTGTTAGTCTGAGTTCGATCTTTTTCAATGAAAGTAGAGATGATGTTCTGCGTTTGGAAAGGAGTGGCCAGATTGCTTTGGAAACCCTACAACCAGGTTCGTTTTGCCAAATCTGGCTAGCTTTATTCCGATAGCCCTGTTCTAACAGCCACATGAAGTAGCACAAGGGTGGCTTGACTGAGTTTTCGATAATGATATCTTGTGACTCCGCGGCGTGCCAATTCATCCGCCATTTCATTTCCTACAATTTTGCAGTGACCCAACACAGTGTTACTGCTGATTTTAGGTCACTTAATACTTTTGTACAGTCCATAACAACTGCAGACTTGATGGAATAGGACATTAGTGATTTGAGGGCCGCCTGGCTATCGACGTATATAGTCACCGGTCCATCGATGTCCCCTTTAATGTTCTTAATTAGTTCTGCAGCTTTTTTGATTGCAAAAATCTCTGCATGAAAAACGCTACACTCTTTATTCAACTTAAAAGAGAGTTGAAGGTTGAGAATGTCGCTGTATACACCTGCCCCTGTTCCATTTTTCATCTTAGATCCATCGGTATAGACCTCTATACCGTCTAGTGGTGGAGTGTTGTGGGTCCAGGCTTCCCTGTTGGTAATGTGCACAACTATTTGCTCGAAGTTCATTTGTGGTGATTTGTAGTCACTTAAATACTCCTTGCTTGTTGGCACATTCGTTCGGTTGAGAATCGCAGCGTGGCCCTGTTGAGAGCCGCACCACTGGTTGAGCTCCTTGAGACGTAAAGCGCTCTTAGATGCCTGCTTCTCTACAATGAGATCTTACGGAGTAAGATCCAACAGCACGTCAAGGGCTGCCTGTGGAGTCTCCTAGCAGCACCAATTATTAGCATTGATGTTGCTCTTTGGACTCTGTTTATTTCACGCAGATATGATTTCTTGCCTAGGGCATTCCACCAAACTAGAGCTCCGTAGGTGAGAATTGGGCGTACGACTGTTATAAAAACCCAGTGTATGACTTGTGGCCTCAGTCCCCAACTCCTACCAATGGAGTTCTTGCAAGTGTACAGTGCTATTAGTCCTCTCTTGGCGCGTTCTTCGACATTTCTTTTCCATGATAGCTGATGGTTCAGAAATATGCCAAGATATTTGGCTTCCAAAGAGAGCTGTAAAGTGACACCATTTAGCGTTGATAGAGTGAATGTATCAATTTTCCTCTTCCTTGTGAAAAGGACCAGCTCTGTTTTAGAGGGATTTACCCCTAGTTCGTTCCGATGGACCCAACCCGCTAACTTGATAAGAGCTCCTTGCATGACATCCGATATGGTCTGAGGGAATTTCCCACTTATCATCAAAACAACTTCATCGGCGTAAGCGGTGGTTTTAATGCGAAGTTTGTCAAATTCTTGGAGCATTTCATTGATCACTAGGAGCCAAAGTAATGGAGAAAGTACTCCTCCTTGAGGTGTGCCTCTGGTGACAGACTTCATAATGGAATTATAGCCGATGCGCGAATTTATTATCCTACTACTAAGTATATTGTCAATCCAACTGATTAGGGTAGGGGAAATGTCCAAGCCCACAAGTGAATTATGGATTGATTCCAAATTGACGTTATTAAAGGCTCCTTCTATATCTAGAAAGGCTGCTAACGTAAAATTTGAGTTGTCCATATTCCCCTCGATAAACCCGACAACATCATTTAGAGCAGTTTCTACCGATTTGCCCTTAGTGTAGGCATGCTGGGCAGAACTGATTGATGAAATTGGTAGTTTGCCTTAATTTCAAGGTCCAATAGTCTTTCCAAAGTTTTTAGCAGAAAGGATGACAGACTGACCGGCCTATAGTCTTTTGGAAGTGTGTGACTAGGTTTTCTTGCTTTAGGAATGAATGTCACTGTGACTTCTCTCCATAGAACCGGAATGTATGACAAAATCAAACACGCCTTGAAAATGCTCTCCAGAGAAGGGATAATGCCATCTGGTCCGGGAGATTTATAGGGTTTAAATGTGTTTAACGACGACAATATCGTACAAACATTGGCATATATTACGATCTCTATGCCATATTTAGGGTGTGGAACTTCAGAAAGGTAGAGGTTGAAGGGTTCCGAAAATATTACCCCGCTATGGCGAACTTCCTAATTCATTTCTGAATTTCACAAACGACTTGCGCACCCATGTATATAGTTGATTACCTAACTTTATAAACACGGCTGAAGGGAAGTGTTCTCGAACAGCTTGGACTGATTGACGGGATTTGATAGGTCAAGAGTCACCATGACTGTTCGCTCCAACGGCCTGTTCAGAATCACTCCCCGACTGATATGTTGTGGTACTGCACATTTTGCGGAATTCTTGCTGATGTTGGGCAACAGAGAAAGCGCTTCTCATCATGTGGAGGAGTAGTGAATCTAGAATCATCGTTACAGGTGATAGGAGAGAAATTAGCCTGTAGGATTCGCCCTTACTGGCATCCAAACCTGCCACACTGACAACTACCCAGGCTTCTGGTACAATATGGGGGACTAACGATAAATTAAGGAAATTTGTCAAATGCCCAACTCCGAACACGTCCATGGACGACACTACGAAAAAATTACTCCGATTTTTTTCTATACGATTTTTTCTATACGAAAGAAATTACTTCACATTTTTTCGATACGAAAAAAATGACTCCGAACTTTTTTTCTATATGAAAACAAATTAATTAATATTTTTCTATACCAAAAAATGATTCCGAATTTTTTCTATACGAAGAAAATGATTCCGAATTTTTTTCATGCGAAAACAGTGATTCCAAATATTCTTCTATACGAAAAAAAATTATTCCGAAAAATTTTCTACACGAAAAAATGATTCCGAACATTTTTCTATATGCAAAAAATGATTACGATTTTTGTTCTGCACGAAAAAATGATTACGATTGTTTTTCTATACGAAAAAAATGACAACGAATTTTTTTCTATACGGAAAAAATGATATCGAATTTTTTTTTATACAAAAAATGATAACGAAATTTTTTCTATACGACAAAAATGATAACGAATTTTTTTCTATACGAAAAAAAATGATAACGAATTTTTTTCTATACGAAATAAATGATAACGAATTTTTTTCTATACGCAAAAAATGATAACGAATTTATTTCTATAAGAAAAAAATTATAACAATTTTTTTCTATACGAAAAAAATGATAACGAATTTTTTTCTATACGAAAAAAATGATAACGAATTTTTTTCTATACGAAAAAAATGATAACGAATTTTTTTCTATACGAAAAAAAATGATAACGAATTTTTTTCTATACGAAAAAAAATGATAACGAATTTTTTTCTATACGAAAAAAAATGATAACGAATTTTTTTCTATACGAAAAAAATAATAACGAATTTTTTTCTATACGAAAAAAATGATAACGAATGTTTTTCTATACAAAAAAAATGATAACGAATTTTTTTCTATACGAAACAAATGATAACGAATTTTTTTCTATACGAAAAAAATGATAGCGAATTTTTTTTCTATACGAAAAAAATTATAACGATTTTTTTTATACGAAAAAAATGATAACGAATTTTTTTCTATACGACAAAAAATTATTACGATTTTTTTATACGAAAAAATGATTACGATTTTTTTCCATACGAAAAAATGTTTACGATTTTTTTTCTATACGAAATAAATGATTCCAAGTTTTTTTGTTCGAAAAAAATGATTCCAAATTTTTTTGTATACGAAAAAAATTAATCCGAATTATTTTTCTATATGAAAAAAATTATTCCGTTTTTTCTATACGAAAAAAATGATTCCGATTCTTTCTATACCAAAAAATACTCCGAATTTTTTCCTCCTTCAAGAAAAAAGTCCCAAATTTTACAAAAACTACCAAACCAAATATTTTTCCACAACAAAAAATTAATTCGAATATTTTTCCACGAAAAATACTGCGTTTTTCAATACAAAAAATTACTTCAAATGCATTTCATTACGAAAAATACTCTACACACATTTTTCTTTTGGTTATAAACAAATGGTCCCATTTTTTTTGCTAAAAATTGTAAGAACAAGTAAAAAAGTATTAGTCGGCTTTTCCGACAGAGATATACCCTCAATATACATGAACCGACCCTCAGTATACATGGACATTTGAACTTGCCAACAAAAATGTGGATTAGCATTAAAATTCAAAATGTTGGGGAGGAGGTACTTGAAGGAATGGACCGACATAGACCATTATGGAAGTTGATCTTATTTTGGGGGCCATATCTTTTCGATTGATATAGCGCCCACTAGTCACTTTAGTGGGTCATAGTATAACTTTTGCATCAGTATGCAAGGAAGCATGGACTTGTCCACGGAAACATAATTTCTCTGTAAACGGGACCACAACGAATAGCATAGGTATACATTTCCCAAGGATATTCGAACAGACACTAAACTGCACTTAGACATAAATGTTGAACTTTTGTGGGGGAGGTACCCTATGGAGAGGACCGATATGGACCATTATAGAAGTAAAACTAAATATGGGCAAAATATTATGAGATCAAAAGTTTGGACCAAATTAATTGCCCCCTTCAAGATATATCGTGCATACCATTTTAGTGAAATTTTTTAAATTTTGGGGGAAATCGCGATATTGCCCATCTTCGAACTGATACTATGTTTGAAGAAAATATGACGAAGAAAAAATTTTGGAACAAATCGGTTGATCCGCTCGAGATTATTTTGCGCTCCAACCACTACACACGGTGTCATAGGGTTTTTTTCGCACCTTTCAGGCTATTTTCTCCAGAAGTATGGACTTGCCTCTGAAAAAACTCTTGCCGACGCAAAGGAGGCAGCGTATGCAATTTGCCTCAACAGAAATCAAAGTGATTCGAGAACGGGCCTTAAAGTGAATTTATCCGAAATTTTGTGTGGGAGGTACCCGAAGGAGTGAACAAATATAGTACATATTCAAACCTGATCGTAGACATATTAGGATGTGTAAAGTATGGACCCAATCGGTCACTCTATTCAAGAGTTATCGTGCGCACAATCCACTGAAGGAGTGGACCGACATAGCACATCATCGTACTTAAATTAAATTTGGACAAAATATTACGAAGGCCAAATTTTGGACTACACACGGTGGGGGTTTTTTGCACCTTTCAGGGTATTTTCTCAGGAAGTATGGGCCTGCTCCTGATGAAACTTGTACCGTCGTATGGGTATTGCATACAAGTTGCTACAGAAAAAATCAAAGCGATTCGAGAGCAGGTCCTAAACTGCACTTTTCCGAAGTTTTGTTCCAGAGGTAGGAGTAGACCTATTGAGTCCATATTGGTACCACACCTAAGTCTGGTAGAAATTTCACGATGTGCAAAGTATGGACCAAATCGGTTACTCCCTTCAAGAGTTATCGTGCGCACAAATTTTCCAAACATTTTGGAACTTTTGTGGGGGAGATACCGAAAGGAGTGGACCGATATAACCCATCTTCGAACTTAAATTAAGTTTGGACAAAATATTACGAAAGCCAAATTTTGAAACGAAGCGGTTGATCACTTTCGAGAGTTATCGTGCGCTCAAGCCAGCCAGCCAGCCAGACAGACAGACGGACATTGCTAAATCGACTCCAAATTGTCCTAAATGGATTTCGTCCAAACATACTTGGGGTCTAAAACCATTATTTCGATGAGGCACATTTGGCCCGTATGTTTAATGTTCCGAGTGTCCAAGTATTTTCCATAAGAAAAAACTTATCCCAATTTCTTCCTTTAAGATTGTCCCAAATTTGTTCTTTACAAAAATAAGTAGTCCCAATTTTGTTTCGTATACGAAAATGTTAGAAAATCCCAATTTTTTTATACCAAACATGGACCCATATCGGGAATTTCCGGTTGAGAAGGGATCTGTTCACACAACATACACATTGTAAATTTTCAGGAAAATCGGTTGTAGGGTATCAAATTATCGTCCCCGTCCGATACAGCTATAGCTATTTCATACTCGTTTTTATAAAAGTAAAGTAGATACTACATATCATCTATCTATGTGGTCAATTATGTAAGACGTTTGTTTGTAAAGATAACAACAAATGAAATTATCACAACATAAAGCACATGCCACACAGTTTATTACTGCTCCAACAAATCAGACAATTTTAAGAGATTACCGTTTTTTTAAACATTTAAAAAAAGTGTACAACAAAAACATGATTTGTTGTTGTTTTGAATTGTTTACTTCCGCATTTTAATAGTAAAGAAAATATTCATAAATGCCTAAAAAATTATTTAGGGAATTTCTTCTCAACGGGGACCTATAAACTTAAACTTCCCCTCGTTTTGACATACAATATCAGGAATCCATGGCTTATCCTTTTAGTTTAAAAATACGTAATTTTATAAAGCCCGATGCAAGTGTCTCATATTTTTACTTTCATAATAGGCTCGGGTTTTCCTATCATTAAAAAAATGAATTTGGTTGTAAAGTGCAATTACTGATTGGACTCTTATCCCTTAACTACATAGGGTAAGTGCACCAATAGTAGGCCACTTCATTTGTTGTTCCTATTGTCGGCATACTTTAAAATAAGATAAATTTACATTTATCACATTCAGATCATTAGTTTTATTAATTTGTGTGGAACGAGAGGGGAATATATTTGAGTATAAAAATAATTGTATTCTTATCTATCGACGTTTATATAAAATTTGGCCGACTACTGGAACCGGTTCAATAGGAACGTTAACCCTATGTAGGGAATAGAGAGAACGTATTTGCTATCAAGTTCCATCCTCTATAATCCAATCCAAACTTCTTTCGTCATTTAATTTTTCCTAGTGTATTTTCATTGATTAATAAATAGTTTTTAGTAAAAAATCTATTTTTGTTGTATAACTCAGACACGAACTCAACAGATAAGGCTGGGATTTATGGCATACACATTAGTTCAAACAATAGCGATAACTTGCAGCTTGTACTTCACGATTTTCATATGAGGGAATAGTTTGGAAGCATGCCCAAAATACAATGGGAAATGCCCATAAAATAATTAAACAAACACAAGTGTATTTAAAATTAACTTTACCTCAGGTCTTCTTCGAAAGTGTCAATGTCAAATGTCAATGTCAATATAATTTAATTAAATATTATATATGGTAAAAACCAAAAATGTTTTACAATCGATGAATCCGAGTTTCACCCATTCAGAATTCGCGAACTGTTAACATATTCTATTTAGTATGATTGAAATTCTTTAAAATAAAGTGTTTTAGGAGGAATCCCATAAGGTCGACCATTAAAATTAATTTACGTGGAAGCTGTGTTGGCATCAATGTAGAAAAATAGGTAAAAATGGGTCGAAGCCAACAAGGTTTTTTATGCTCCCTTCCGATTTCTGGCTTAACCTTACATTTTATAGACATATGCCCAAAGAAAGACTCAATGAATACTTCATGGGCAATATAATACAAGTGTATCATTTTTCGATATATCCACTGCATCCACCTAAAATTGATGATGACATTTTGAAGCCGGAATTTCGGGGTTTTTGAATGTTTCTAATAATTTGAACGTGCAACAAGACAATATTCAAAACTCATAATAGGATTATAGAACTCGTCATTTTACGTCGTTTAATGCATATCTCATGAGTGTGCTCCTTACAGCATCCTAGTAATTGAAGTCTAAAGGCCAATATTTGATGCGTAAATTTTTTATGGGTGACGTAGGGGATGAATGATACCAAGCAACGGTCTTGACCGGCTTTAACATGGCAAAGCCCAGGATTTATCTTGGTCCCTCTTTCATCTCAAGTGGACACTAACCTCCCCGTGGTGTCACCTGGGGAACTGCCTTTAACACCCGTTAAAGGTAGTGAGCTAACATGTGCCGCGCGTTCACCCATAAGAACGTTAAAAACTTGAGTTTGGGCGTCGGGTTAGTAACCCTCCCCTAGAAAAAACATCCTACTATGAAAAAACGAAAGAAAAGAAAAACAAACCCCTCTAAAGTTGACGAACCCCGCAAACGTTTTAAGGACCATGATCTGCGAATATGCACCTGGAATGTTCGCACTCTTTATAGAGAAGGTGCAGTCTTCGCATTGGCAGACGTACTTGAAAAGTACAAGGCCGATATTACTGCCATAAAGGAAATACGATGGATTGGGAAAGGCGTCACAACAACACCTAAAGGTGACGCACTGTATTATAGCTGCCATGACGTAAAGCATGAGTTTGGTTGCGGATTCGTAGTTAGTCGGAGACTGAAACATCTGGTATCCAGCTTCACCCCAGTGAATGAAAGACTTGCTGCAATTCGAATAAAAGCTAAATTCTTCAACATCAGCTTTATTTGCGCTCATGCTCCCACTGAAGAAAAGGACGAACAGACAGACCAAAGATATATTTTACGAGCGCTTAGAAGAAACATATGACCGTTGCCCTGCCCATGACATTAAAATCATTCTAGGCGATTTTAATGCCAAAATTGGAAAGGAGAATATCTTTGGCCCAACAGTCGGGAAATTCAGTCTCCACAGTGAAACATCTGACAATGGTATAAGGCTGATAGACTTTGCAGCGTCAAAAAACATGGTAGTTAGCAGTACCAGATTTAATCATCTCGATATTCATAAGGGCACCTGGATCAAAGAACAAGTAATCAAATTGATCATGTTGTAATAGATGGAAGACATTCATCCAGCACATTGATTCGGACCACTACCTTGTTGCAGCAAAGGTACGTACCCGTCTAAACGTTGCAAATAAAGCACGAACAGACACAACGCGGAAGTTGAACATCGATAGGTTGCAAACACAACAGATAGCCACAGCATATTCCACTCAACTAGCCCAATTGCTTAACGCGAGCACTCCTTGTCCCGATAACATAACAACACAATGGCACAATATTGCCCACTCCATGCAAACAGCCGCAAAATCCATATGTACTTGGATTCCAGAGACCTCCACAAAGGAATTCATGGTATGACCAGGAGTGTCGTGTTGCTACCGAAGAGAAAAATGCGGCATATAGAGCTACTTTACAATCAGTAGCAACGCGTAGCGCACGAGAGAGATATCGGGAGAAAAGGAGAGAAGAGAAACGTCTTTTCCGCAAGAAAAAGAGAGAAATGGAAAAGCGGGAGTGTGAAAAAATCGAGATGTACAGGAGTCAGAATGAAGTCCGAAAATTCTACCAAAGAGTGAAACATCAAACAGATGGCTTTGGTACAGGCACATCCTCCTGTAGAGACCAGCAAGGTAATCTGGTAACAGATACAGATAGCGTGCTCAGGATATGGAAGGAACATTTCTCCAATCTGCTGGTATCCAATAGTAGCGAAGACGATGATACCACAGATCCAATCCCAGAAGATGGTATAGAATGTATACCGCCCGGCCAAGATGAGGTAAAAACAGCAATCAACCGGCTAAAGAATAATAAAGCAGCAGGAGCCGATGGCTTACCAGCCGAGCTGTTTAAAACCGGAGGCGACGCGCTGATAAGGTGTATGCATCAGCTAGTTAGCACCATCTGGCAGGAAGAACGCGTACCCGACGATTGGAACCTGAGTATCCTGTGCCCCGTCCACAAGAATGGAGATAAGACTGTATGCTCTAACTATAGGGGCATAAGTCTACTCCCTATTGACTACAAGATCGTGTCAGGGATATTGTGCGAACGACTAAAGCCTATGGTCAACGAGATAATTGGACCATACCAATGCGGCTTTAGACCTTGCAAGTCCACCATTGACCAGATATTTACCCTGCGGCAAATCCTAGAGAAGACCCAAGAGATGCAAATCGGCACATTTCACCTTTTTGTCGATTATAAAGCAGCATTCGACAGTCCCCTCCGATCAAAGGTATTCCACGCAATGTCTGAATTTGGTATCCCCGCAAAGCTCATCCGGCTTTGTAAGATGACTTTAACTGATACTAGGTCCTCAGTTAAAATTGGAAAGAACCTCTCCGAAGAATTTTGTACCAAAAGAGGTTTCAGACAATGAGACAGCCTTTCGTGTGACCTATTCAACATTTTGCTGGAAAAGGTAATACGAGATGCAAATGTCAAAAGAAATGGCACAATTTACACCAATAGCCACATGTTACTTGCCTATGCTGATGACATAGACATCATTAAAGGAAGTAACTGATACATTTAGGAAGGTCGAAGCAGAATCTGCGAAAGTGGGTCTGGCGGTAAACGGCGAAAAGACCAAATTGATGGTGTCGAAGCGCAAAGCGTCCATAGAGCTCGGACCAACTGTGGAAGTTGGTACCTACAATTTTGAGGTATTTAAAGACTTCGTCTACCTCGGCACTGCCATAAACACAACAAACAACATCAGTTGTGAAATAAGAAGAAGAATTATATTGGCCAACAGATGCTACTATGGTCTAAGTAAGCAATTTAAAAACTAAGCCACATCTCGTCAAACAACAAGTTAAAAAGTATCAGTCGGCTTTGCCGACAGAGATATACCCTCAGCCTGTGCAAATTGAAACACTTTTTTCACAAAAAAACGTATGTATTTAGGGGGTTTCAACATTTTGGTCGTATGAACTGACAAAAATGTTGATTAGGATTAAAGTTCAAAAATTTTGCGGAAAAGGTACTTAAAGGAATGGACCGACATAGACCATGGGGGTGCCATAGAGGGTTTTTACACCCTTCGGACTGTTTTCTCCAGAAGTATGGACTTGCCCCTGAAACAACTTTTACCATCGTAATTGAGGCAGCGAATGTAAGTTGCTTTAACAAAAATCAAAGTGATTTAATAGCAGGTCTTAAAGTGAACTTATCCAAAATTTTGTGTGGGAGGTGCGGGATGGAGTGGATATTTGTCCACTCTATATTCCATATTCGAACCTGATCTATATCTGGTAGATATTATGAGAATGTGTAAAGTATGGACCAAATCGGTCACTCCCATCAAGAGTTATCGTGCGCACAATTTTTCCGAATATTTTTGAACTTTTGTGGGGTAGGTACCTGAAGGAGTGGACCGATATGGCTTATGTACGAACTTAAACTAAGTTTGGAAACAATATTACGAAGGCCACCCATAAACATGGTGTCATAGGGTTTGTTTTTCAACTTTCAGTCTATTTTTTCAGGAAGTATGGACTTGCCCCTGAGGAAACTTGTACCTTCGTATAGGGGACAGTGAATACAAAATGTTACAACAAAAACCAAGGCGATTCGAGAGCAGGTCCTAAACTGAACTTTTCCGAAATTTTGTGTGGGAGCTACTCGAAGGAGTTTACCGATTGAGTCCATATTGGAACCTCATCTAAGTCTGGTAGAAATTTCATAATGTGCAATGTATGGACCAAATCGGTTACTTCCTTCAAGAGTTATCGTGCGCACAAATTTTCCGAACATTTCCGAACTTTTGTGGGGGAGGTACCGGAAGGAGTGGACCGATATAATCCATCTTTGAACTTGAACTAAGTTTGGAAAAAATATTACGGAAGCCAAATTTTGGACCGAATCGGCAGGTCCGTTCGAGAGTTATCATGCGCTCCAACTACTACACACGGTGTCATAGGGTTTTTTGTAACTTTCAGGCTATTTTCTGAGGAAGTATGGACTTGCCCCTAATGAAACTTACAGCGTCGTATAGAGGACAGCGAATACAACTTGAGTAAACAAAAATCAAAGCGATTCGAGACCAGGTCCTAAACTGAACTTTTCCGAAATTTTGTGTGGGAGGTACCCGAAGGAGTGGACCGATTGAGTCCATATTGGAACCTCATCTAAGTTTGGTAGAAATTACACGATGTGCAAAGTATGGACCAAATCGGTTATTCCCTACAAGAGTTATCGTGCGCACAAGTTTTGCGACAATTTTTGAACATTTGTGGGGGAGGTACCTGAAGGAGTGGACCTATATGGCCCATCTTCGAACTTAAATCGAATCTGGACAAAATATTTCGATACCCAAAATTTGAACCGAATCGATTGATCCGTTCGAGAGTTATCGTGCGCACCAGCCAGCCAGACAGACGGACAGACAGACAGACGGACAGACAGACAGACGGACAGACAGACAGACGGACGGACATTGCTAGATCTACTCAAAATTGTCTGAAACGGATATCGTACAAACATACTTGGGGTCTAAAACCATTATTTCGATGAGGCACATTTTTTGTCGTATCAAAGTGTAAATACCCTCTTTAGCCTAAAGGCTGAGGGTATAAAAATAACACTATACAAAACGCTGATACTACCCGTGCTAATGTATGGCTCCGAAGCCTGGGTACTTGCGCAAGCAGATAAGGCAGTGCTTGGTGTGTTTGAGAGGAAAATTCTTCGAAAGATCTACGGGCCGATTTGCGTTGACGGTGAATATCGACGTCGTATGAACCACGAGCTATATAAACTATACAAAGACATGAATATAGTTAAACGTGAGAATGAGCGATGATGAACCCGCTAAAAAGGCGTATGAATACATGCCACATGGCGGTGCACGCAGAATCGGCAGGCCTAAGCTTCGATGGAGCATACAAGTGGATGAAGAAATGAAAAGGCGCGGTATTCCAAAAAGTCAAGCGAAAAACAGAGAGGAATGGAGATCTTTTCTTAGTTCGGTCTATGGAACAAATGTTCTGTAATGGGCCAACTAAGTAAGTAAATTTTTTTAAAAAACCTATTTTTTGCGTTTAAAATTTACAAGTGCCATTCAATTCCGTTTGTACTCCGCGTGAATTTAGTTTTTTTACGCAACGGATCTAATGAGATCTTCCGCGATCGAATCCATCCACTAAAACCGCGGATATAGATACCTTGGAAATACGAAAATCGGCAAAAATGTATTTTGACAAATTGGCATATTAAACCGCGATTTTCTTTAACATTTTTGACATAAATGAAATCCTTTATACGCGATTATAATATGTGCGAAAACGCGTGTCATAAATTACGGAGATTCGCGAGTAATATGGATTTTTTATCAAAAATAGAATATGGAGGCACATCCGGGGTTCTTGAAGAATCTATTTGAAATATGTGTATATAGACGTATTTTTGATCGGTGCTACTGAAACCGGATGCGCATCAAAATCGTAGGCAATTTACGCGATTTTTACCCACTTTAAAGTTTTTTGCATTGTGTGATGCAACTGGCGGCACACTTTGACCCCTGAGTAAAACATCGAAATATGCATAAATATTGAAAGAGATTGATTCGCTGTATCCAAAAACGGATGTGCATCAACTGATTTTAACTAATTCGTAATAATAGGCTTTTTAATTTCCACATTTTTTGAATGATTGTAATTTCAATATTACCCTTTTTTCCTATCCTTATAAGTTATCAATCACAGTAAGCAAATAAACTTTCACGATGGTAAACCATATTTCTTGATGAAGTTTTAGCAGTACACATTAATTATTGTATCGGATTATAGCGAAATAGTTGGAGAACTCCCAAATATTTTTTTCTAATTTTTCGAATCAAACCAAAAAATATATTTGCAACAATATTTTCCAACAAAAAGTTATTCTCTTTTGTTGTTGCTATAATATGCAACTTATGTACCCAATCTCTATAAATTTGTTATCATATTTTTCTACGCATTGTCTAGATTCCGCATATATGTTTTAATTTATTTTTTGAGGGTTTGTGCGGAATCTGGGACTGGATATTTTGGATTTACTTCAAAATAATAATAAATTTAATAACTATTTAAACATCTACGAATAGATATGGAATGCTGTTAACGATTTATGTATACATTTTCTCATAACAACAAATAAGATATTTTTAAATATTTTTTCTTTATATGAGAATGAAAACCGCTATAACTTTTGCGCGCATCGTCCAATTTTGTGAACGCGAGCAGATTTGAAACCAGAATTTTTTTCTTAACGGTTATGCCAGAAATTGTAGATGTGCCCGCAAAAAAATTTTTAATTGTTTTCAAATGGAATTGCAAAGGATTTTTGATTTTTGCCATATGTACATACATATATGTATTTTTTCTAAATCTTTTCTTAGAATACTTGTTTATATTTCGCAATAACTGTTGATAAGAGAATAATTTTCAATTTAATTTTTTACTTCTTCGAAATATTTATATTAGACTGTGAACCTTGAGTATATTGTTCTAGACTTCGAGTCTACATATACATTTGTATTTACGTAGTCTGCCTTTATGACGTTCTGAACGAATAATGTATTGACCCTGCAGACACATTTGGTAGCTTTTCCTCGAAGTATTGAATTTCCTCATCTGCGTGAACTATATGCAGGTTCGAATTCAAATAACTTTTTAGGTGAAGCGCCATTAATATAATAGACTCAGCCGAGGTTATCTTTGTAATATTAAAATGTTTCAAAAGTTATTGTCTACATATATATGTATACCATAAAACTTGCGGTTCATACGTACTTTGAATTACGCAAATAATTTTTGTTTCAAACACTCCTCCGCAGGTATCCTTGCTTCGGAACCGTATAATATGACAGGCAGTATCACTGTTTTGTACAGAGTAATGTTTTGTATGGTGAGGAGTTGTTTTGTGCTTAAACCGCAGGCACAATCACAAGCATATATTGGTCACTTCTATGTATTTCTTTCATAGTCAGACTTTATCCCAATATTTTTGCTTTGAAGTGCAGATTATTCCACCACACAATCGGATCAGATCTTGATATAACTCCAATATGGATATTTGGCCGATTTTGGGCCCTATATAGATGTATCAAAATCCGATCCGATTTTCAAAATATGTTGTAGGATTCATTTTGTAGCCACAACAATGAACCGGTAAGGCGCCATCTATACCTAAATGATGGAATAAATTAAAAATTAGTTTTGTTATTTATAAATCTTTTTTCGTTATAGTAATCACAATCAATTGTTTCATATTTTTTTCGTTGACAATATTAAAGTGCATATTTGTCGGAGAACATCCAATATTTTCAGAAAAAATACGAAATTCAACATTAATAAATGATGTTGTGTATATACCCAAATTGGAGCAAGTTTTTTCATGATCGTTGTTACGTCTACAAATTTAACTTCTTTAGAAACTTACATTAAAATTTAGTGCGGAACACTTTTTTTGACGTTAACCTCAAAAAATGATGTTTAATGGGAGAAATGAAATTATCAAAAAAGGAAATCAAAATAAAGATTTTTGTTTATACCTCAGTTATTGCTGTAATTTTCTTAAAAATTTGTCGTAGTGAATAGTGAAATTTGTCGTAGAATATTTCATTCTTTGACACCATATGTCTAGGATAAAGTTTCATGTTACTTTCATGCGTCAACTCAAAAAAAGTGCAAAATAATTGCAAGCAAAAAATTCAACAACAAAGTTTGGTTTTTTTTTACTAAAATTTTTCCGATATTTTACTAGTAAATATTATATAAACTGATTTCATGTCTTCGGCGACTTATATTAAAATTTGAAGCAGAATATCATTGTTTTTGGCACTTTCTCTCTGAAATTATGTTTGTTAGAAAATCTGCCACCAATTGGAAAAAAGTACGTCTGTACGTCTTTTTTCTGAGACTTATAGTAAAATCTTATGGCGAACATTCTTGTAAGATATATTAACTCGCTGCGACACGATCACAGCAAACGTCTTAAACAAACTGCCACCAAGCTGTTGGTTAAAAAATAAATGCATAGACTAATAAATGTATAGTCAGAGAAATTTTAATGTGTTTGTTTTTTGTAGGTGTCGCCCTTATGGAAACTGCGCAGCGTGGTTACTCAATTGCACAATGTTTTAGGGTAAATAGCAATATTTTTATATGAGGATGTAGATGCGTCCAAGATTACCCACATATTGTCTTTTACCAGAATAAATAGTTTAATTAATAAATTTATAGTTATTGTCATGTTAAAAATTGAGTGCATATTAAACTGACTCAATTAACACTCAGTGATAAAATTTAGGTGAGAGGATTTCTCTGTCTATACATTTATTAGCTCTTGAGAGCGAGAACATGTGACAAACGTTGAAAACCATTATAACAACAAACATTGGTTAAAAAAAAAACTAAAAAAAAATTCAAGGAATTATTTGTTTGAACTCGTTTATCGGTCGCTTTTTAGTAACATTTTCATGTTTGAAAAATATTTTCCCAATATGTTTGAAATATTTTATCGACATTCAACAAAAATATGGTGATGAAGCTTTTAATCAAAATTTTCGGGGTGTCTTTTTTTCTGTGTAAATAATTTGAGTTAATTAAATCGGTTAACAAATGGCTAAGTTATAGTGGTTTAAGTCTGAAAACCCCCTCAAAAAACTATAACTGAATTTCTCATAATTTTTAAAATAATTATTGAACAAAACAAAAAAATCACTAGAAATCCGTTGTGAAGAAAAGAAGATATGTCCGTTTAAATTTGATAATGTAAGAAACCCAGATTTTCACCACTTTTACCGTTATAAAAAAGTAAAACGAAGTGGTCCCAACGGACTAAAGGCATTGTCGTTGTCCATGGATCCCAACACGATATAATTTTGCATCAGAACACTTGAATATTTTTCTGGTCAACTTTTGTAGCACAGTGTCATTTATCGATATTTTTCGAAAAGCTTGCACTTTCTCAAGGCCAAAACTGCCTGAAGGAGCGTTCCAATGCTTTCGCGATGTGTTAGAGAGTTCTTAATTACTGTCTTGGCTACAATTTTTGTATTTGTGTTGGATCGAAAATCTCAATGGTTTGGCTGTTATATGCCATAATATCCAAAAAACGTCAATAAAAAAATTAAAGTCAAAATCGGGAGGCTCGATTTTCACTGTAGATATATGGTCCAGTGGACTTTTTTGATCAGTTCAATCCCAGGAATCAGAAACGCGAAGGGCTTATTAAGGTTTTTTTCTTCCACACAAATCGCCCCACCCTAATGTATATATGTACATAAATTTTTATCAAAATACAATAATTAAAAAAATGGAAAAATTTGTTCAAAAAAGAAAATCAAAATATTAAAATTTGTCCGTAATTAAAAAATACTACTTGGCCGACATTACTGACATACAGGAAATACGATGGATTGGGAAATGCGTCACAGCAACACCTAAAGGTGACGCACTGTATTATAGCTGGCATGACGCAAAGCATGAGTTTCGTTGCGGATTTGTATTTGGTCGGAGGTTAAAGCATCTGGTATCCAGCTTGAAATACGACCTAAGGAATGAAAAACTTGCAATACGGATAAAAGCAAACATCTTCAACATTAGCTTTATCTGCGCTCATGCTCCAAATGAAGAGCGCTTAGAAATATACGACCGTTGTCCTGCCCATGACATATTATTCTAGGCGATTTTAATGCCAAAATTGGAAAGGAGAATATCTTAGGCCCAACAGTCGGAAATTCAGTCTCCACAGTGAAACATCTGACAGCGGTATGAGGCTGATATATGTACTTTGCAGCGGCAAAAAACATGGTAGTTAGCAGCACCAGATTAAGAATCTCGATATTCATAAGGGCGCCTGGCTGTCTCCGGGTCAGAAAACAACAAATCAAATTGATCACGTTGTTATAGATGGGAGACATTTATCGAGCGTGTTGGAGGCACGTTCGTTCCGAGGAGCAAACATAGACTCGGACCACCACCTTCTTGCAGCAAAGGCACGTACCCGGTTAAACGTAGCGAATAAAGTACGAAGAGACACAACAAGATAGTTAGACATCGGTAAGCTGCTATCACAACAGATGGCCACAGCATATTCCAATCAACTGGCCCAATTGCTTAATCAAAGCACTCCTCATCCCGATAACATATCAGCACAATGGCAAAGTATTGCCCACTACATGCAAACAGCCGCAAAATCCATACATGGATACCGGAGTCCTCCACCAACGAATCCATGGTATGATATATATATTCATGGCCGATATATTCACAAAGAATTAAAGTTTGTCTCCACATGAGTTTTTCCCATTCCGACCCCTAAATATTATCTGACTATCACCAAAAGCAATAGGTTTCTTCATCTGTGGGGCCCCATCTAGCCCCAAAATTTCGTGACTATCCGATCAAAATTCCAACATGTAGCGTGATTACAAAAATGGAAAGATTGGATATATTACTGCCTTTTGCGAAATCTCAGTTGTTTGCCCACTTACGCCAACATACTTTGCATCAATATAAAGGAGATTTTTTCTTCTTTCATTGGCGGGCTTTCCTTTTGGAATATGTACTCCTACCAGAAGCGGAGATATTCGCATACGAAAAAAAACGTTGACGTTTCTCCACATAAGCTTTTTGCTTATTCCGACTCCTGAATATTATCCGACTACCACCAAACTTAATAGGCTTCTTCCTCTGAGGGGCCCGCATGACTAACAAAAAACTTTTGCTGCAAATAAGTTTTTTGCCTATTCCGACCCCTGAATATTATCCGACCATCACCAAAATCAATAGGCTTCTTCCCCTCCGGGACCTTCATCAACACCCAAAATTTGGTGACGATCGGACTAAAATTGCGACCTGTAGCGTGATTACAAAAAAATTGAAAAATGGGATGTATTACCGACTATTGCGATATCTCCGTTATTTGGCCACCTACGCCAGCCTACTTTACATCCTTGTAAAGGTGGGATTTTCTACTTTCATAGTCAGACTTTGCTTTTGCAAAGTCGCCAACCTATGCTGTGATATTCGTCATTATATCTTAAATCGCAAAAATGAAAAGTTGTGTTCTATTAGCGGCTATAGCGATATCTTCGTTGTTTGACCACCTACGACAACCTACGTTACATCATTGCAAAGGCGATATTTTCTTCTACCCTTATAGAAGCTGAGATATTTGCTTTGGAAAAAAACGTTGACTTTTTATCCAAATAAGTTTATGCCCATATTATCCGACCATCACCAAAATCAATAGGCTTCTTCACCTCCGGGTCCCTCATCAACACTTAAAATTTGGTGACGATCCGATCAAAATTGCGACCTGTAGCGTGATTACAAGGTTTAGATGGACGGACGGACTGACGGACGGACACACAAAACCCAATCGACTCAGCTCGTCGAGACAATCATTTTGGTATACATAAGTATGGGTCTACGACCATTATTTCGATGCGTTAAAAACTTTTTGGGCAAAACCAACGTATAATACCCTCCCCACATAGTGGTGTAGGGTATAAAAAATTAAAAAAGTGTTAAATGGACGGAAAGGTTACAAAATATGTATATATGAGCTGAAAGAGGGCACTCTCGGGCTTTCTGTGAAAACGTAACTTTGTTCCAAGCTGGACAATAAAAGTCCACTAATATTTAGTAGCTGAGGAAAAATAAAATAGTTCACATCGTGTAATCACTACGTTTCTTAAAGGAAACAATCCTACCTACCTAACAAAAAAACAATTAACAAAATAGTTTCCGAGAAATAGCTATGTCTTTCTCCAGAAATATGCAAAAATGACGTATTTTCGAAAGTTGTGAAAAATTGTCGTCTTTAGGAGCACGCCACGCCCACACCTTAGTTTAAATATGTTTACTATCGAGTCCCATATAAAAATTAATAATCGGTGACTACAAAAAATTCGGGTTTTGGCCAGGAAAATCGATTCCTGGATCATTGTGGCTACAAAAGAAAGTTCTAATTGTAGTTTTTGGTCTTGATGGGAACTTTAAAAAAATACATACTGTAATTTGTTTGCGCACAAAAAGTTGGAAAATGCTTTGAGGTGTAATAGAATGTGGGCTTATGGAGAAATAATTATTTATACGTTTTTATCTGAGATATAATATTGTCCCAGAGCTTAAATCAAAGTTTAAAACGTTTTGCAAGATGTGAGCCTGACGGCCGATTTGACGTATTTGCTGCACCAAATACGTTATATACGTCCGATATCGACGAAATTTAGAATGTGTGATTAAATTTGGTCTAGGAAGAAATTTGCCAAATTTTATCGAAATCGGTTCAAATTTGGATATAGCTCCCATATATTTTCGACCGATTCCACATATTTGCTGCACCAAACACGCTATATATGTCCGACTTCGATGAAATTTCGAATGTGTGACTAGATTCGGTCTAAAGTTGAATGTGTCAAATTATATCAAAATCACAAATGTTGTCAAGTATTTCATATTCCATTTCAAAAAAAAAAAAATGTTAAATTTTTTTCGCGCTACATCAAAGATTTTTGGTACATAGGTTAAGAAACAAATTCTCAGCACTAATCCGCTCGCGAGCAGTTTTTTCTTGATGCGGACAAAAGTTATGGCGGTTTTATTTTCGTTTTAAAGAAAAAATTATTATAAAAACTCTAATTATTTTACCGCGAGCAATTGCTACTAAAAAGTGGTGGCTTGAGTTAGTAGATTGCATAATATTTGTTAAATGTTACTCAGTACTCGCGAAATGTATAATAAATTGATAAATTATTGAATGTAAGTCAACTTTTTTCAAAATAAAGTTCCATTTACCCGCTGTAAAATTACGAAAAAATTCGTATGGAAGCAAAACTTCACGGTGAATCAAATGAGACTAAAATCATACAGATTGGTATTATAGTTTCGACGTCACAGCCAAAATAAATATATATTTTGGTTAAAAAAATAATTTTTAATATAAAATTTTGGAAAAATCTATAGGAATACTTCCTTCATTTTGCTTAAATATCCCATAAAAATATACGGATTTTGCTTTGTAGACATTCATATAAAAGCTTTTCTATTGAGGAAGATAATTGGGTTGCTGAGGATATATCTCAAGGCTTCTGAAATGGAAATAGAGGTCACATAACCCATTTTAATTTATATGCATTTTAAACTACGTGTAAATCGCGTAATTATCAAAATCATTTTGTCCGCATGTGATTTTCATGTACAGCAAGGCCATATCTTTTAATTTGTGTATATTTTTCGAAATTTAATTTGGAGGCTAAGATGTAGCATCGGCTGCATCTTAGCACTAAAAAACCTATAAAATATCGCTAACTTGCGCAAATTGAATACAATTTTTGTCCGCATCCGATTTCAATATGCACCATGAAAATCTACATCGATATATATCTATTTCAAGGCGATCAATCAAGAACCGTGGATGTAGCATCCCACACTATTTTATGGGATAAAATGAAGGTAGCTCCTTTACCATTGAAGTTTTAAAATCTCTGTTTCAGCTAAAACAATATGCTGTACTAGTTGTTTCATTGCAGTGGAAACGAACCGCAGAAAACGCTATAAAATACGCGGTATTTTCAAAAACATTTTTAGATGATTTTTCCACTTTGGAAATTCTCGTAACTCGCGTTTTAGTAGACGGATGGAATGATTTATTGGATCCGGAACGTTAAAAACTGAAATGTGCACTCAAGTAAGAGGAATTCAAATGACAATTGTAAAAATTAGGCCCGAAAAATATGATTTTTAGAAAAATGTTCGCACAAAATTTCCGTATTTGGATGCAGATTTCTATGAAGCTGTGTAGACTACATTCACGACACATATATCAAATAACTCAGAATCGCGAGTTCTACAATCCTACATACGATTTTTTGAAAAACCTGTTTGCGGAATGAAATTAGAAGAAAATGTCAAAAAACGCTGTAAATCTGGCTTCAAAATGTCAGCATCATTTAATGGTAGAAGCAGATCAAATTTTGAAAAGTAATACATTAGCGAGATGATCCTTATTTAGTTTGCTTCTACTTTTACTTTGACAGGAAAATCGGGAAAAGTTTGGTTTATTCACAAATCAAGAAAAACCAAAAAAAGACACGTTGGCTTCAACCCATTTTTACCTATTTTTTAATATAAATATAGCCACAGCTTCCACGCAAATTAACTTTTGTTGTCAATATTTTTTACCACGTCCATAAACATCTCATTTTAGCCAAAAACATTTAATTTGTATAATATATATATATATATATATATATATATATATATATATATATATATATATATATATATATATATATGAGGAAAAGTCAAAATTTTTTAGTTTCCATGACGCGAACTATTGTAGTTTACCAGTAACTATAACTATTGCTGGATTAATTTAGATGTTTTTGTACAAAGCTCAAAAATTTAGCAAACAAATTTAATTTACGTGGTAGTTACGACCGCGTAAAGGAAAAAACATAGGTAAAAACACGTTGTAGCTAAACAGGTTTTTTACATTGCTATTCGATTTCTGATTAAACCATTCAAATAACGGACATCTGTCCAAAGTAAAAGTAGGAGAATACAAAATGAAGATTACACTTCTAATGTATCAATTTCCAAAATTTCCACTGCATCCACCTTTTATGGATGCTGAAATTTTGAAGCCGGATTTCAGGTGTTTTTTGTATTTTTTATGTAACTGGGACGCGCATTCGGATATTTCAAAAAACCAATTATAGGATTAAAGAACTCGCGATTTCTCATAATCTGATATGTATATCGAGTATGTAGCCCACACAGCAGCAGAGTAATCTACTGCCAAAGGCCAAAATTTAGTGCGATATTTTTTCTAAAAAACCTATTTTTTGGGTACAGTATTTACAATATCGTTTTGAGTGTGCTGGTACCCCGCGATATTTTACTTTTTCGACGATCCGGATCATATGAATCACAGATCGTAAAAATCCATCTACTAGAACGGCGGAAATGGCTTCTGCAAAAATTGAAAAATTTGCGAAAAATGTTTTTGAAAATATCGCGGATTAAATCGCGTTTTCTGTGGATCGTTTCCTTTTCAATGAAGAAACTGACACATCACTCGAGTTTTTGCGAAAACAGTGGTTTAAAAAATTTAGTGCCATGGGAGCTTTATCCGATTTATCCCAAAAATAGTGTGTGATGCTACATCCACGGTTCTTGATGGATTTTATCGAAATAGGTTTAGATCGATGTATTTTTTCATGGATGATAGTGAAATCGGATGCGCATAAAAAGTGTATGCACTTTGTGCAAATTATAAGCGTTATACAGTTTGTTGCACACTAAACTGCAGATGATGCTACATCTTAGGGGCCAAAGTAAATCCTAGCAAATGTGTACAAATTAAAAGAGAAGAATTCTCTGTGTTGTTAAACCGCATGCGCATCAAGTGATTTTGAGGATTTCGCGATTTACACGCATTTCAAAAAGAACATTACTCGATACAGTTTTATTTCAAGAGTATACCCCATTAAAAGGAACCCAACATTTATTTGAACGATACCCATATCTTCCGCTAGATGTTAGTGTGTATTCGAGAAGTGATTAGAATAAAAAATTCGATTTTTTGCGTGAAATTTCTCTAAAATAGAAGAATAACACCGACAAATTTTTCCTACATTTTTTCAACTAACTCACAAAATAAATTTTAATAAATATTTTCTCTTACAAAAATTTTATAAATTTCCTCAATATATCTTTTTGTTTTTGCTATAATATGCAAACCATTAAACGGATTTGTATAGTTTTGGTTTCATTTGAATCATCGCTATGTTTAGATTACGTACATTGTTTTTAAATATTTTTAGGATGCGTAAACAGCTTGAGTTTTATTAAAACAAGTTGCAAAGTACCAGTTTTTTTAACTCTTTCTCAATTTCCGCGAAAACTTAAAACTTTTTCACTAATGTTATGGGACCTCAGTAAACATATAGTATGTAGGGAGCCCCTAATTAATAGAGTTTCTCAATATAATGATTAGAGTCTTTTAAAGATTTTTTTCTTTTTATCAGAATTGAAACCGCCATAACTTTGCGCGCAACAACCAAAATTAGTATCTCGAACAGATTTTAGAATGGGATTTTTTTCCCAATCTATGTACCAAAAATCTTTCATGTAGCTTAAAAAAAAAATTTTAATTTTTTTTTTATGGAAAACTAAAAAATTTTGTCTTTTCTTCATATATATATATATATACATTTTTTACATATTCACCACAATATAGTCGGCCCGCCCGACTTTGATCCTTTCCTTACTGTTTTTTATCTGCGTGCCAGAACATGGGAAATTTTCCATGACTTTATAGTTAACACACAGTTTTATTTTATTGAAATTTATTAAGTAATAATTATTAATTTAATTTATTAATTTAATTTATTAATTGCCAAGAATTTAGTTCAATTTTTTTACAATAAAACATGTTTCACTTGTTTATGGCAATGATTATGGGCTAAAATATAACCAGCCGGACACAAAGCTATTGAATCGAAAATATTATAGGGCTGAACTATTACAGGGACTTCTTGATGAACGGCATTTTGTTGAACATTAACAAGGGCAGGATAAGTGTTGTAGTGGTAGAACACATGGGCCGGACCATTACCACTGGTAGGAACAACATTCGCTGGAGCTTCAATAATTTCAGCTGAATTCTCCTGAGCAAATATTTCCAAAGGTATGCAGCAAATGAAGACAGCACTAATAGCGATGAAAACTGGTAATTTAACCATTTCGTACGATTTTTTTTAATTTGGTGTACAACTGTTGTTCAGGCCTTGAGTTGTGAACTAAAACTGATCTCATTTACTGATGATGAGTTTAATAATTCAATTTCTTCTTCAATTTCGTGGCGAAAATTTACTATCATTCCATTCGGTTCAAGTGGCAAAGTTAGGCAAATAAGGAAAATTTTGAATTTAAGAATATTTTTGTACTAATTTGGTAATATCACAATTGGACAAGTACTTTTTTGATGATGGACAAAAATTGACGATGACATCATTGGAAAGAAAGACAGCACACATGGAAACACCGATAGATTTATGTTTGCTATGCGTAATCTTGTTACCAGTTAAAACCGAATATTGTAATAATTACTTTCTCCAAAATGTGTCTAATCTACACATTTGAATTTCACTTACGCCCTATAAGATATAACAATATATCAATCTAAATGGTTATATAAATAAATTTGTATTGCCTAATTTTCCCAAGATTTACATTTTTCTCTAACTTCCTTCTTTCCTATTTTTGTTAGAAGTGGAGAACATAAATTTCTTTTTTTTTCTAATAATTGGCGAATTTGTTCTAAGTATTTTCTTTCTGCAAAGTGACAGTAAAATATTCTCTATGCTTTTAGCATAAACGAAACGTACATGAAATTTCTTCTTCTTAAATGCAGAAAAATAGTCATAACAGCACGGGCAACAAATTGTGGAAAACAACGGAAAACTGGCATTTGTCTTGTCATCCTCCACTCATGGTCTCATAAGTATGCAACACGTAAGTGAAACATAATAAATGTCGGTACTTTACGTTAATAATTTTGACATTTCCATTGTCATTGCTTTCGTTGGCTCTTAGCTTTTTTCTGTTCGTCTTCTTTGCAAATAGCTTCCCTCTTCCCATTTGTAGCAGTGGGGTGGAATTTTTTTTTTTGAATTGTCTAGTTTAGTTGCAAATAAGCAAATGAATGCCAGGCTGAGTTCATTTTATGTGTGTTACATGTAAACGACCGAGAAAAAACCGCCAATATAATACCAGAGAGCAGGATATACAGAAGGTACTACCAAAAGCAATTGTGTAGAAGAAGAAGAAAGAGAAAAACATTTAAATAGCATAATTTCGCTACAAGTCTATTTGTACCACTGGTCCTATATTTTTACGTTTGTTAAGTACTTGCTCACAGTTGTGAGCATTTATTTAGGTACGCCGATTAAATGTTATTTTTTATTAATTTTTACTCGAGAGCGAAAAGTACTTGCTAGTGGGAGTACTCGAAGAACACGAGTTTTACAACAAGTTTACTCTCCATTCTTTTGTTCTTTTTGGCAACAACAAAAATAAGAGTGGCAGTCATTATGCTCCAAATAGAGTAAAAGTTTACTCTAAGAGTAAAAAAGTATGTTTTGCCGTTCGTGTGTGAAGCGTAGTAGCGAAGGGAGTTTGATGTTTCTGTGGACTGAAGGTGGAAAGTTGTTCGGTGGTTCGAGGTGTTGCCCGGAAGTTCGGAGGAGGTTGTTCGGAAGACTCTGAATGATCACATTGTCATGTACAATTGTTCCGTGGAGTAATCATTAACTTGTATCACTAACTTGTTGCAGAAAAACGTGGTAAATAATGTACGAACGGACTTCCGACACGGAAGTTAGACATCGGTAAGCTACAATCACAACACATAGACACAGCATATTCCACTCAGCTGGACCAATTGCTTAGGGAAATCACACCTAGTTCCGTTCCATGCAAATATCCGCAAAATACATACATGGATTCTACGAGGGCTGCACAAAAACTATCTGGCCACTGGGTGTTGACAGACGCCATTTGACATTTTTATACCCTCAGCCTTTAGGCTAGAAGGGTATATACACTTTGATACGAAAAATGTCTGTCTGTCTGGCTTGTGCGCACGATAACTCTCGATGGGCCATATCGGTCCACTCCTTCTGGTACCTGCCCCACAAAAGTTCAAATTTTTTCTGTAAAATGGTCTGAACGATAACTCTCGAAGGGAGCAATCGTTTTGTTCAAAACTTTGCACATCGTATTATTCCTTCCAGATATAGATCTGGTTCGAATATGAACTATATCTGTCCATGCCTTCGGGTACCTCCCACACAAAATTCGGATAAAGTGAAGTTTAGGGGCTCCTCTCGGATGGTTTTGCAATTTTTTTAAGTAAGTTTTCCTTGCCGCTCCCTTTATGACGGTACAATTTTTTTCTTGCGGAAGTCCATACTTCCTGAGATATTGGCCTAAATGCCCCAAGAAATCCTGACGGCACCAACCAAAATGGCAAATTCGCAAGATAATCCTAGCAGGGAATTTCTGATTGGTGCAGGCTTTGCACATCGTATTATTTCATCCAGTCATGTATCAGGTTGGAATATGGATTGTATCGGTCCACTCCTTCGAGTACCTTCCACACAAAATTCGGATAAAGTGAAGTTTAAGAGCTCCTCACGGATCGTTTTGAATTTTTTTCAGTAAGTTTTTTTTTTGTGGCTCGCTTTACGCCGGTACAATTTTTTCCCGGAGTAAGTCAATAATTCCTGAGATATTGGCCTAAAAGCTCCAAGAAACCCTGACGGCACCAACCAAAATAGCAAATCCGCAAGATAATCCTCGCAGGGAGTTTTTGATTAATGCAGGCTTTGCGCATCGTATTATTTCATTCAGTTAAGTATGGGATTGAAATATAGACTATATCGGTCCACTTCTTCGGATACTTCCCACACAAAATTCGGATAAAGTGAAGTTTAGGAGCTCCTCTCGCATCGTTTTGACTCTTTTTCAGTAGATTGTTGGAGCGGCCTCATTTACAATGGTACATTTTACTCCGGAGTAAGTCAATACTTCCTAAGATAATGGCCCAAAAACTTCAAAACCCTGTCGGATATCGTGCAAGATAACTCAAAAACTTTTTCAAAAATTTCTTACAAACTTATTTTAACATAATTTAATATTTTGAGTCCTTTATGAGGAAGTTTGCTTGCCAAAAATGTTTGGTATATGTCAATGATTTGGTATAAGCCCACTTTACGGTACCTACAGATTTTAAAGCAAACTCGTGATATAAAATCAATATATTTTATACACGGCATATTTATTGTGTTTGGTTTTGTTGTTTTTTTTCTTGGTCAGTGGCTGAGGGTATTTCTCCGTCAGCACAGCTGACTGATACGTACTTACTTGTTTTTCTTTTTTTTTTGACAATTTGACAATTTTTAGACTATACGTACTGACTTGAAAAAATGACTTCGCAAAAAAATGGAATATCCTCTCTACAGAACGTTGTGTTTTGTAATGGGTATTTTTGCTGGGATGTAGCGCTTCAAGTTGTACATATTTTAACAAGGGTTTCCAATACCGATGACATCAAGATATCATTGGGCTCTCTTTCTAAAATTTATCAGTGTACAAAGATGTATTTGACGTAGGAGAGTCAAATTCAACTGCACCTATTTAAATCAGGAGCACTGTACCTTAACATCATTTGTTTTTTTTTCCTAACGAAAAAAATTATAAATGTCTCACTTTAAACGACATCATTTTGCAAATAACAAAAAATGTCACTTCTCGTTTTACCGCAACTTTGTTGTTTTTCTTTTTGGAAAAGCTTCACCCAAACAATGCGACAATATGGTAATTTTGTTTTTTTTTTTTTTTTTTTTTTGGTAAGTCTGTGCAACAATAACAAAACGTAAATAATTGTAAAAACCTTTTAAGGAGGGTAATTTTCGCAAAAGTATAACTGTTTTCATTGTCTATGGCGTTTTTTTTTCTGTTATTATCTGCGAGTGGAGGCAATTGGGCATATGGAACGACATAATGTTCCCCTTATTAAGACAAAGAAGACATTTTTTTCTTTTTGAAAAAGAAATGAAAATGAAATAACAGATCCTTGTGGTGGCAAGGACAACAAGCTTGGCAAAACAGAAAAAACGCGAAATGAAAAAAATTATGCATTAAATTAATGTTGTTGTAAAACAATTGACAGCTGGTGTCAAAAAAGGGACTTTTTCACATTTGTCAAGCACAAACAATGCAAGAAAGTAATTTGCTTGGAAGAACATGAATGAACCGTATGGTGTCTTCAAAAGTAAAAGAGACTTAGGTAAGTATTTAGGCAAATGAAGAAAGTAGCTTTTTCAATGCCATGCCATCGTATCTTTAAATATTTTAAATAAAAACAATATTAAGTTGTGGAAAAATGTTAAGGGTTTTTTTGTGTAATGACTGTAATTAATTATCCTCTAAATTAAAAAATATATATTAAAGAGAGCAAATAAACCTGTGAAATAGGCCAATTCATTTCCCACAATAGATTAAACATCCTCCATAATGGATTCATATTTAAAGGTTGTGGTTGCAACAGTATTTTATATGTTTGTCACGGTGCACCTGAACCAACTTCAAATGGAAGGTTCTTACACCAGTGAAGTTTTTGCGAATTCTGAAACTAAAATGTTCATAGATGAGAAAAATAAAAGAAACCAAAAATCGCCGTAGCGCTTTTTAAATAAATCGCGGTCAAAGCTCACATTTTTAGGAGTTTTCCCGATTTCGCTTGGAAACCACAAGCCCTATCGTAATGGGATTAGAGGAAATCCTCTACAAGATTGGCCTTTATGATATTTTCCGAGGTTTTACCGTTTTTGAGATATAGAAATTCAAATTGGGACAATGCACAAACTTTATCGCCTTCTTATAAAGCGATGTCATGTTCGGTGCGCCTTAACCGACTTTTAATGAAACCCACTTACACATGGGAAGTTTTTGCGGATTCTAAAACCGCAATGTTCATAGATGAGAAAATCCAAAAACATCGCAGCAGGGACTTTTAAATAAATTGCGGTCAAAGTTCACATGTTTAGGTTTTTTAGGTTTTCAAGATTTTGCTTGGAAACCGCAAGTCCTATCGAAATGAAGCTAACGAAAATGTTGTAGCTGTTAAAATTCTCTAAAGGATTGGCCTTTATGATTTCTTCCTAGAATTTACGATTTTAGAGATATAGAAGTTCAGTTCTCATTTTTAGTTTTTTTGCAGAGGCGATATTGTCACTGCATTGTCCCAATTTGAACTTCTATATCTCAAAAATGGTAAATCCTACGAAAATATCATGACCGCGATTTATTTAAAAAGCGCTACTGCGGTTTTTTGTTTTTTTTTATTATTATTTTTCTCATCTATGAACATTGTAGTTTCAGAATTCGCAAAAACTTCCCAGGCGTAAGCACCTTCCATTTAAAGTTGGTTCAGGCACACCGTGTTGTATGTTCTTTTCTGCTTAATCTTTTTCTGGGTCTATCTCTAGTTCTGGGAATGTGGCTGTTTCGATGTGATGTAACCCCAGATCTACTGGAGTCAATTGGTTAGGTTTGGCAGGGCAGATGAAAAGGCGCAGTGTGTTTTGCGGGCCTATGCTCCATGCTGGGCTGATGTCTTACACGGTGTCATCGATCCTTGCCCTATAGACGGCTGTACCATCTCGAGCGTAGTTGAGCCATAACTACCCTGGTTCGTCATGGCAACTGACACTCCTCAGCTGCAATAGATGGGGCATGTTCTCCGTGTGCATCCGTGTGAATACTATTTAAACCTGCCTGATAGGCATGTGGAGGTTCAACCTCCACAAGTGGTGATTACGACGACTCTCATGGTAACACCCGAGCAAGTACTGCAACGAAAGCATGTTATTGTGTTGCTGTACTGGATGAAACTTTTTCTCCTCATGTAAAGGGTCCACTGAAAACATGATGAGGCACCCTTATGCAGCCAATGTTGGGCGAAGATGTTGATAAAAATGTTAAAATGCCTGAAATCGGGTGGTACCGTTATATGGGGCATTTACCAAAACCTGAACGTATCTCCACAATTTTTGGTGGGGAAGTGTTTGTACTATTGTGAACTCCAAATGTCATGTTACAGTCAATTCGGGCTAAGAATAAGGATAAAATTCCCAAAATACCTGAAATCGGGTGGTACCGTTATATGGGGGCTATAGGAAAAAATGGACCCGTATTGGTTTTGGTTTCATATTCATGTGTTCTCTTCCAAAAGTGTGCAACATTTTATTTCGATTGGTCAACTGCAACTGTGTTAAAAATAAGTTATTAGATTTGAACTAGACAGACATGAAACAAAGCAAGTTAAATAAAGCACTGGAACAACACTGTAAAAATACTCCTTGGGCTACCAAAAAACCAATATAACTCTTTTAAAAACTCATATATGTATTTAAAATAAATGTCCATTAGTGTAAAAAAGCTAAAATTCATATGGGAAAACGGTAAGGAAAAGCACAATTTTTTTCACGAAATTTCAATACATTTAAAAAAGTGTTAAACGAACGGAACGGGACTGATACAAAAGTATATATGGACTAAAAGAGGGCACTCTAAGGCAGGAGGAGGCATTGTGACTCACAAGAGAGCCCATTTGCTCTAAGTGAGCGTAAATTTGTTATCGCTCACTGCCTGTGTACCCAGTGGGAAAATGGAAGCAATGGTAAACGAGGAGGTAATGCATAAACACTATGATTTATTGATTCCAGAATACATTATTGTTAACACGGTGCATGTCCTAGGAAAATAATGCATTCCTTTTGTTTGCCTAAGTGATTCATAATATAATGCATTCAATATAATACATGTTTGGACGCTATTTCAAGAATACATTATATAATTGATTATTTATTTAATTTATTCCCCCATAATAGATTAAAAATATATATTTTTTATTTAAAAAATATTTATTTTAATTCAATGTTTTATTATTTTTTTATTAGTAATAAACATAGTTTTATAAATATATCGTCACCATAAATGCCGAAAGACGTAACCGACATGAAAATCGAAATTCGTTTTTTGGTGGAATCAGATGCATATAGCTAAAATACATGCTCTGGCAAAATTTCAAGCATCTACATTTAAAAATCACGATCCTATACAAGAAATACTAAAAGACGTAACAACATACTGTAATTTTCATAAAACACAAAAGGCGTAACCCTCACTATTTTAAAATGAAACATCAGTAGTGTTCGATGTATTCTTTGATTTTTCCAGAAATTATTATGCCACAAGTAGGGTTTATTGCGCTGATTACGAAAATGTATAATTTTCATGTGGAGTTATCCGGTTATTTGACCCGAAAGTCCAGATTCAAAAACCGGGTTAGACCCGGTTCTACTGAACCGATTACTAGAAAATGAATATCGTATGAAAGATTATGGAAATAGCTATCACATGGTGGGTTACTTTAACAGTTTTGGCTCTTAATCGGCTTATTTCTCCATATGTTTAATTTGACTCTAAGGTGACGATATCTCAAAAATGGTGGCTACTTTCAAAAATCACAAACACCATTCTTGTAGTTAATTTTTAAATCAACAACTTTTAGTTTAGATGGTTTTCAATATGTCTTACAGAAAAAAATCCATTGAAACAATTGATTTTCATTGAAACAATTGCAGAGGATGACAGAAGACCTGTGCCCTGATTTAAATAAACATCTAAAACGGCATATATGGAAAACAATATGTAAAACGGCCAAAAGGAAGTGGTTATTGGGAAGGCAATGCAAGACAAATGAAGCCCGGATGTACATCATCATTTTGTAAAGGCAGGTCGCTTCGTCGTTCCAATACAAAGAAATTTTCTGTGTTGGTTTACTTAGACAAAAAGACAGGAGTTCCTATAGTCATAAACTGCGAGAATTGGCTTATGATCCTAGTGGTATAATCTGTGTTAAAACTGATATCAAAAACGACTACTAGATTCTACCATAGAGAAGTTCCGCAAATTTTGAAGCAGTGCATCCTCCATCCTACTTTTATGACAAAATTCCTTATGAGAATTAAAAGTTTCATTTAAATTATTACAGATCACTTAATTTATATTAACTACATTTTGTGAATAAATTGCCATAAATACAAATATAATATTCTAGATCTGATGATTTAAATATAGTCTAATACAATTGAACTTTGTGGTCCATTGAAATATCACCGTTAAGACTGGGAATTGAACCCAACACCGTCAGATTGCTAGTTTAAGGTTCGCTTAGCCGCGTAAGCCAATAAACTAATTCTAATTTAATTATAATTTTTTCTTTATACTACTTTCTTCAAATGTATACTCAATAAATTGTGGGTTAAGTCGTTTGGCATTTCAGAAAAATACAATACCAAAAGACGTAACCGACACAGCTTCTAACATTCTGGAAAAAAATTAATTTTTTTTCCAAAAATATATTTCTTCTCTGTCTTAAAACACGATACTAAAAATTTTCGATATTTTATAACACCGTTTTCATTTTATAACGTTTTTTGCTTCTCCTGTAAAGTTTTATTTTTGCGGGTTACGTCTTCCGGCATTTGTGGTGACGATATGCACCTATTCCTAGAATACAAAGACAAAATCGAGTGGATTTCAACTGATAATTCCTTTGCGTATACGTCAAATGAAAACTCATCCGAAATCCATTGGCTTTCACTTGACGTTTGAGCAATGGAATTGACAATTGAAATCGAGCGGATTTCTTAAAAGTAAACCAACTATTAAACTGTCTTAATTTAGTCAGATGGAATGTCTTTCTAATCTCCTTTATGTATTCTTTCTCGTCATATCCTTCGCACTTTGACACTTCTGTAAAAAATAATTTATATTAATATTTATGTTATAAAAGTATTTAATTTGCAAATGTTGAACACTTTTACTTGGTTTCATTTGATGTATGTACTTGCACAACGTTTCTTTTTATTTGGTATTAAACGCCTCCAATGCCGCTTTGAATACATTTAAAAAACGTACATCTTTACCGTCACACGAATGAAACAAAACTAAACAAATTTACAAAGTTAACAATGACGCGACATGAAGTCGTCCGAAAATAACGGGACACAAAATAAAAAAAAAAAAAAAAACAAAGTACGAAACTACACATTCCATCATATACAGATTCTGGAATATAGACGGTAATCAATCTGTAAATTTCGTCAAATGAAATTACCGGCTCCGCGAAAAATGACCCCAATGCAAAATTGCCCAAAAGCAAATGTGCAAAATGACCCCAAAAAATTGTGTACATTACAACAACACGCAATTTGGGGCAATTTTTCACAAATTTTTGGGGTATTGTTGCACCAAAAAATTGGGGTATAATTGCATTTCAATAAAAATGAAACATGACCCCAAACATTAAAAATGCAAAAAAGCCCCAAAATTATTTTCTGTCGATGTTTGGGGCCTTTTGCGTTTCTGAGATTATTTCAAAAATGAAAATTAAATTTTACTAAATTTGTTTTATATAATAGTACAATAGCAATTTACGTGTTACTCCGTCGCAAAATAATCAACTTTTCAAACCATTCATTCTTAGATGTTCTGTGGAAGTCGTAAGAAGTGTGAATTTGTAATTAAGAAATGAAAGAAAAACTATAGAGTGCGTACTGGAGAGCAATAGATGTTAGTATGTTTATAAAACAACTGAAATATAATAAAAAACAGATATGAAATCGATTTTTATTTGTAATACTTGTGAAGAAGCATTGGTGAGACTGTTTTAAAAATCGCGCGATTTCTAAAACAGTCTCACCAATGCTCATTCACAAGTATTTCGGACTACATCTTTTTACGTGCAAGAAGTCATGATTTTTACAAGAGCATGGTTCAGTGAGGATACTGTCTAATTTGCTTCTTACGCACACATTTTGCATTAGTTCTTTGTAGTGAGCAAATATGAATTGATTTTTCGATTCATTTAAAAATAGATTCGGGAGAATTTAACATCTATTAAGCGAGGATTTTTCACTGATTTGAGACCTCAGGGCCATTTGGAAAAAGTATTTAAAAGAGTTGTGGTAACTTCTACTTAATATTTATGGCCACTTTCTCTAGTTACGTTCAAATTACTAACAAAGTCATATTTTTTTGTAGAACATTTTTGTTTGAAAAAACAGTAGTTCGATAATAGTTCGATAGTCTTAATGAAATTGAAATATAATGAACATAAAACAATGGAATATCTCAAATAAATCATTTTAAAAAGCGACTGAGTGCAAATCAAAAATCAAATACTTTTATTCAAGAAAGTTAGCTATTATTACTCAAAAATACCCAAATACGTCTTAAAACGCTTCTTGCATAGAGTCATGCAAAATAGGTGATAAACATCTAAAATTGATTGCATCCTAGCTGCACCATGCCCTTGTAAAAATCATGACTTCTTTCACGTAAAAAGACATAGTCACTTGCACTCATGACTCAACTACTTTTTTTGGCTACAAACAAATATGCAGTCTGACATTTCTTGCACCTATGATTATCTTTTTGGATACAAACATTTTGCTGAGTAATTAAAATACCATAAAATAAATTGTTTCTTGTGTTCTTAAGAATTTTATTTGCAAAAGGTTATTATAAATGTAAACATTGCTAAAATGTGAAAATTTTATGAAATGGAATCAAATCGGACATTGTCAAAATGTGAAGAACGGAATGCCTTTTACATGACTCTGCGTGGACTGCTTCTAAAAAAGCTATTCAATCAGTACTTCACGTAGAACAACTTCAAAAAATTTCGCTGGGAGTGTTCTAAAAATATTCGCCAATAGGAAAACTATGAGCGAAAAATTTGTTGCAACGGAATATCTTCATTATTGCGTGAAATTTGGACGAAAATGACGAAGAACTCAAACATTTTTTCTTCAACCTTACCTATAAAACCATAAAAAAATAAAATTAGAATAACATGATTTTTATTCTTTTCGTCATATTTTCTTCGTAATTTTGCAAATATATAGCTTCAAACTTCACGACTTAGGTTTCAAATTTTAGTGAAATTCTAATTTTAGTGGACTAGAACTTTTAGGGAACAACATGGAACAACGTTCCCTTTCCGCAGAATGATGCCTTAGAGCAGAGTGAGGCAGAGAACATTTTTGGGTCTCTCTTGTGCTCTCAATGAGCGTAAATTTGTTGTTGTTCACAACGTGTGAGCATCTACCCAGTGGGAAAATGGAGAATATATTACATTGATAATAAATAATTTATAGCATTATATGATTTACATTATAGAATTTGTCAAAAATAATCGAGAAAAGAATGCAATTTGAGCAAAAATTAATTATAACACTGTTGTTATAGGATGCATTATATTATTCATCCCAATTGAAGCGAAATGGTAATTTCGGCTCCGCGAAAAATGGCCCCAGGAAATATGGCCCCAAAAGGCATTGTGAAAAATGGCCCCAAATTTGGGGTGAAACTGTATAATGAATTTTGACCCCAATATACCTCGAACAATTTCGCCCCAAAATAATGCAATATTGCCCCAACAATAAAATGAAAAATTGCCCCAAGTTTGGGGTAATTTTGCCTAATGAAGTTTTGCCCCAAAATAAAAAATGCAATTTCGCCCCAAAAATTTTATAATTTTTATTGTAAGATAAAAACAACACACCATAGTAACGTTTACTATGCAGTAAGGACAAAGAAAATGTTTCGATTTAGCCAATGTTGAACAACACTTTAAGTGTTTGCAAGAAAGCATCACAATAATTTAACAATTGTCTTTTATAATAAAAATCTCGAAATCTAAATATATCGAACAATTAAAACATATACAAATGAAATAACTTGTAAGTAACTGGAAAACTAGAATCTATTTAAATATAAAATAATTAAGCGGGGGAAAGATTGTATGATTAATAAATCGAAGAAGCCACTAGAGAAAATTAAAAAGTTTTCCCATAGTTATTTCACATAAAACAGATTTTATACACTATTTGAACTCGATTTGTATTTGTAATACTTGTGAAGGAGCATTGGTGAAATTGTTTTAAATATTTTTGTTTTAAAAAATGATTTCAAACTTGTGAATGAGCATTGGCGAGATTGTTTTAAAAATCGCGCGATTTTTAAAACAATCTCACCAATGCTCATTCAAAGTATTACAAATAAAAATCGGGTTCAAACAGTTGATAAGCATTGGTGAGATTGTTTAAAAAATCGCGCGATTTTTAAAACAATCTCACCAATGCTCCTTTACAAGTATTACAAAGAAAAATCGATTTCAAACAGTTCATAATATCTGTTTTTTTAATTGATTTCAAATTTGTGAACGAGCATTGGCGAGATTGTTTTAAAAATCGCGCGATTTTTTAAACAATCTCACCAGTGCTACTTCAAAAGTATTACAAATAAAAATCCATTTCAAACTTGTGAATGTGCATTGGTGAGATTGTTTAAAAAATCGCGCGATTTTTAAAACAATCTCACCAATGCACATTCACAAGTTTGAAATGGATTTTTATTTGTAATACTTTTGAAGTAGCACTGGTGAGATTGTTTAAAAAATCGCGCGATTTTTAAAACAATCTCGCCAATGCTCGTTCACAAATTTGAAATCAATTAAAAAAACAGATATTATGAACTGTTTGAAATCGATTTTTCTTTGTAATACTTGTAAAGGAGCATTGGTGAGATTGTTTTAAAAATCGCGCGATTTTTAAAACAATCTCACCAATGCTCATTCAAAGTATTACAAATAAAAATCGGGTTCAAACAGTTGATAAGCATTGGTGAGATTGTTTAAAAAATCGCGCGATTTTTAAAACAATCTCACCAATGCTCCTTTACAAGTATTACAAAGAAAAATCGATTTCAAACAGTTCATAATATCTGTTTTTTTAATTGATTTCAAATTTGTGAACGAGCATTGGCGAGATTGTTTTAAAAATCGCGCGATTTTTTAAACAATCTCACCAGTGCTACTTCAAAAGTATTACAAATAAAAATCCATTTCAAACTTGTGAATGTGCATTGGTGAGATTGTTTTAAAAATCGCGCGATTTTTTAAACAATCTCACCAATGCACATTCACAAGTTTGAAATGGATTTTTATTTGTAATACTTTTGAAGTAGCACTGGTGAGATTGTTTAAAAAATCGCGCGATTTTTAAAACAATCTCGCCAATGCTCGTTCACAAATTTGAAATCAATTAAAAAAACAGATATTATGAACTGTTTGAAATCGATTTTTCTTTGTAATACTTGTAAAGGAGCATTGGTGAGATTGTTTTAAAAATCGCGCGATTTTTTAAACAATCTCACCAATGCTTATCAACTGTTTGAACCCGATTTTTATTTGTAATACTTTGAATGAGCATTGGTGAGATTGTTTTAAAAATCGCGCGATTTTTAAAACAATCTCGCCAATGCTCATTCACAAGTTTGAAATCATTTTTTAAAACAAAAATATTTAAAACAATTTCACCAATGCTCCTTCACAAGTATTACAAATACAAATCGAGTTCAAATAGTGTATAAAATCTGTTTTATGTGAAATAACTATGGGAAAACTTTTTAATTTTCTCTAGTGGCTTCTTCGATTTATTAATCATACAATCTTTCCCCCGCTTAATTATTTTATATTTAAATAGATTCTAGTTTTCCAGTTACTTACAAGTTATTTCATTTGTATATGTTTTAATTGTTCGATATATTTAGATTTCGAGATTTTTATTATAAAAGACAATTGTTAAATTATTGTGATGCTTTCTTGCAAACACTTAAAGTGTTGTTCAACATTGGCTAAATCGAAACATTTTCTTTGTCCTTACTGCATAGTAAACGTTACTATGGTGTGTTGTTTTTATCTTACAATAAAAATTATAAAATTTTTGGGGCGAAATTGCATTTTTTATTTTGGGGCAAAACTTCATTAGGCAAAATTACCCCAAACTTGGGGCAATTTTTCATTTTATTGTTGGGGCAATATTGCATTATTTTGGGGCGAAATTGTTCGAGGTATATTGGGGTCAAAATTCATTATACAGTTTCACCCCAAATTTGGGGCCATTTTTCACAATGCCTTTTGGGGCCATATTTCCTGGGGCCATTTTTCGCGGAGCCGAAATTACCATTTCGCTTCAATTGGGATGAATAATATAATGCATCCTATAACAACAGTGTTATAATTAATTTTTGCTCAAATTGCATTCTTTTCTCGATTATTTTTGACAAATTCTATAATGTAAATCATATAATGCTATAAATTATTTATTATCAATGTAATATATTCTCCATTTTCCCACTGGGTAGATGCTCACACGTTGTGAACAACAACAAATTTACGCTCATTGAGAGCACAAGAGAGACCCAAAAATGTTCTCTGCCTCACTCTGCTCTAAGGCATCATTCTGCGGAAAGGGAACGTTGTTCCATGTTGTTCCCTAAAAGTTCTAGTCCACTAAAATTAGAATTTCACTAAAATTTGAAACCTAAGTCGTGAAGTTTGAAGCTATATATTTGCAAAATTACGAAGAAAATATGACGAAAAGAATAAAAATCATGTTATTCTAATTTTATTTTTTTATGGTTTTATAGGTAAGGTTGAAGAAAAAATGTTTGAGTTCTTCGTCATTTTCGTCCAAATTTCACGCAATAATGAAGATATTCCGTTGCAACAAATTTTTCGCTCATAGTTTTCCTATTGGCGAATATTTTTAGAACACTCCCAGCGAAATTTTTTGAAGTTGTTCTACGTGAAGTACTGATTGAATAGCTTTTTTAGAAGCAGTCCACGCAGAGTCATGTAAAAGGCATTCCGTTCTTCACATTTTGACAATGTCCGATTTGATTCCATTTCATAAAATTTTCACATTTTAGCAATGTTTACATTTATAATAACCTTTTGCAAATAAAATTCTTAAGAACACAAGAAACAATTTATTTTATGGTATTTTAATTACTCAGCAAAATGTTTGTATCCAAAAAGATAATCATAGGTGCAAGAAATGTCAGACTGCATATTTGTTTGTAGCCAAAAAAAGTAGTTGAGTCATGAGTGCAAGTGACTATGTCTTTTTACGTGAAAGAAGTCATGATTTTTACAAGGGCATGGTGCAGCTAGGATGCAATCAATTTTAGATGTTTATCACCTATTTTGCATGACTCTATGCAAGAAGCGTTTTAAGACGTATTTGGGTATTTTTGAGTAATAATAGCTAACTTTCTTGAATAAAAGTATTTGATTTTTGATTTGCACTCAGTCGCTTTTTAAAATGATTTATTTGAGATATTCCATTGTTTTATGTTCATTATATTTCAATTTCATTAACAGCCTGTTCATGTATGTCGATAAGAAAATGAATGCGCAAGAAAAACTACCAAATTTGAGTGTGTTTTTCAAATTTGTTTTTTGTTTTGAAGTAAAAGCAAAGGCAATAATATTTCAAAAACTAAAGTTTGGGTGTGTTTCATGCGCACACATTTTCGTTTCGAAATACATAAAATGGGGGTAAGACTATCGAACTATTATCGAACTACTGTTTTTTCAAACAAAAATGTTCTACAAAAAAATATGACTTTGTTAGTAATTTGAACGTAACTAGAGAAAGTGGCCATAAATATTAAGTAGAAGTTACCACAACTCTTTTAAATACTTTTTCCAAATGGCCCTGAGGTCTCAAATCAGTGAAAAATCCTCGCTTAATAGATGTTAAATTCTCCCGAATCTATTTTTAAATGAATCGAAAAATCAATTCATATTTGCTCACTACAAAGAACTAATGCAAAATGTGTGCGTAAGAAGCAAATTAGACAGTATCCTCACTGAACCATGCTCTTGTAAAAATCATGACTTCTTGCACGTAAAAAGATGTAGTCCGAAATCAGTTGCACTCATGATTCAACTACTTCTTTGGCTACAAACATTTTGCTGGGTTATATTAAATCACAAGGAATTCCAATTGTGGCATAACATTAAAATAATGTTATATTGAATATTACAAACTTTGAAACACATATAAACCGCGTAATAGTGAAAATGACATGATGCGCATCCGATTTTCCAACACAGCGAATCAATGACATGATGCGTAATAGTGAAAATGACATGATGCGCATCCGATTTTCCAACACAGCGAATCAATGACATGATGCGCATCCGATTTTCCAACACAGCGAAACAATCCCTATTATTTGTCAAATTCTATTTGGCGGCCACGATGTAGCGTCTGTTGCATATTAGGGCGCAAACTACAATTAGATGATCATAATTTCCACGAAGTTCATATACATTTTATGCGCATCCGATTTCGATGATAACCTTTAAAAAATACATCATTTGATGTCGTTTCATTGCGATCCATCAAGAACAGTGGATGTAGCATCGCACTTAATTTTTAGGAATAATCAATTATATCTCCGGATTAGCGATAGTTTTGAAATATATGTTTTCGCACATTTTAATCAGGCATATAGCTCTATTTATTTCAGTAAAAATTACACTTCTAAAACGCGTTTTAAGGCGCGCAATTTTCATAAACATTTTTGCAGATTTTTGAAATTTGAGGGGTATCATATCCGCCGATCTAGTGGATGGATTTAGACGCGTCATGGCTTATTAGATTCAGAACGTAAAAAAACTAAGTTTACGCGGGTTTCACCGACAATTTAATGGCAGTTGCAAATTTTGAATCAAAAAAACAGGTTTTTTATAAAAATTTACGCACAAAAATTTCGACTTTAAGCTGCGGTTGTTGTGAACCGTTGAAGGCTACACTCCCGAGTTGTACATCAAAAAATGCGTAATCGCGAGTACTACAATCTCATAATCAGTTTTTAAACGAGTACAGTTGCTCGTCCCCATTAGAGCAAAAATTCAAAAAACTCAATTTTTTAGTCTTCAAAATGTCAGCATCCGTTTGAGATTGAAGCAGTGGTTATATTAAAAAATCATACATTAGAAACTTCATCTCTGAAGTGTATTCTTTAACTTCTTCTTTGAACATTATACTCTACATTGTATTGTAAAGCCACTAATTGAAAACTGACTTAAAAAAACTCGTTTCCTTCAACGATTTTTTCCTATTTTTATACCCTCCACCATAGTATGGTGGTGCTTTGTGTCTAGTTTTAGATTCACTTTACTTACTATTTGTATGTAAGTCAAGCTTAATTTCATATTTGTTGTTTTCAAATTTAAAAACAACAATTTTAAAGTGCCTTCCCCAAAAGTAATCAATTTTAACTACATCCCACTTTAAACTTGTTGTTTTTATACCCTCAGCCTTTAGGCTAAGGCTGATACGATGAAAATGTGCCTCATCGAAATAATGGTTTTAGACCCCAAGTATGTTTGGACGAAATGTGTTTCAGACAATTTTGAGTCGATCTAGCCATGTCCGTCCGTCTGTCGGTCTGTCTGTCCTGCTGGCTGGAGCGCACGATAACTCTCGAACGGATGAACCGATTCGGTTCAAATTTTGGCTTTCGTAATATTTTGCCCAAACTTAGTTTATGTTCGAAGATGACCTACAGCGGTCCACTCCTTCTGGTACCTCCCCCACAAAAGTTCTAAAATGTTCGGAAAGTTTGTGCGCACGATAACTCTTGAAGGGAGTGCCCGATTTGGTCCATACTTTGTATAGCGTAAACTTTCTACCAGAGTAATATGAGGTTCCAATATGATCTCAATAGCTCCACTCCTTCGGGTACCTCCCACACAAAATTTCGGAAAAGTTCAGTTTAGGGCCATCTCTCGATTCGCTTTGATTTTTGTTTTAGCAACTTGTATTCACTGCCCTCCATACGACGGTACAAGTTACATCAGGGGCAAGTCCACACTTCCTGAGAAAATAGCCTGAAAGTTGCAAAAACCCCCTATGACACCGTGTGAGGTTGTTGGAGCCCAAGATAACTCTCGAACGGATCTGCCGATTCGGTCCAAAATATGGCCTTAGTAATATTTTGTCCATACATAGTTTAAGTTTGAAGATAAGCCATATTGGTCCACTCCTTCAGGTACCTCCCCCACAAAAGTTCAAAAAATTTCGGAAAAATTGTGCGTACGATAACTCTTGAAGAGAGTGGCCGAATTGGTCCATACTTTACACATCCTAATATATCTACCAGATATAGATCAGGTTCAAATATGGACTATATTTGTCCACTCCATCCGGTACCTCCCACACAAAATTTCGGATACATGTTCACTTTAAGACCTGCTTTCGAATCACTTTGATTTTTGTTGAAGCAACTTGCATTCGCTGCCTCAATTGCGATGGTAAAAGTTGTTTAAGGGGCAAGTCCATACTTCTTGAGCAAACATCCCTGAAGTTCTAAAAAACCCCTATGGTACCATATGTAGTGGCTGGAGATCCATTCTTTTTAGTATCTCCTCCGCAAAACTTTTGATATTTAATCCTAATCAACATCTTTGTCAGTTCAAACGCCCAAAATTTTTAAAACTCCCTAAATACATGCTTTTTTTTGGAAAAAAATTTTTTCAATATAAACAGGCTGAGGGTATATCTCTGTCGGCAAAGCCGACTGATACTTTTTTACTTGTTAATTAGACGTTATAGTATTTATTATAATTTTTGTTTAGAATTTTGTGCTAAAAATAATGGACAAAAAAGACATTCTTCACCTCTTGCCGACATCTGGCAAACTTTACATTTTGTTGTCCCTAAAGTCTGCATCAGAAAAAATGGGGGAAATTCAAATATTTTGTTATAATTTTGTTATAATTCAAAATTTGATTGAAAATTTGTTCATTTTATTATAATTACAGACATTATTATATTGAAGTCTACACTATATTTTTTTCTTAAGAGGCATGCATTTTCGGCTGTGGTGAAAAAGACTCACTCAAGTTAAATTTCGATATAATTAGGGTGACCAAAACCGGTTAACCGGTTACCCGGTTTTGAGTCACAAAACCGAAACCGGTTTTCGCCAAAAACGTCATTTTCGGTTAACCGACAAAACCGGTTATTTGTGTCGGTTAACCGGCTTAAAAATAGTGATATTTTTAATATTTCACTACTAACCTTAACTATTAACCTTTAAATTTGAAATATATTTTGTTTAAAATGTAAAGTTGTGCCAATCTAGTTCACTACGCAGTTCCAATAGCCCACATCGTTTTTATATGAAAACTACGTATACGTAATATCACACAGCAGTTTGTATGACATTGTTCACACGTTTTGGAACTAGTACAGTGAACTAGGAACTATCTTTAGACGAATGTCAGGTTATAAAGGGTAACGGTAACAACATAAATGTTGGATTCAGGCATTTCACGATAACTTGAGGTTGGTAAAGCGAGACGAAGAATCCGGACTTAATGAAATGTAAACTTAATTCTTTTGGTACACAATTTTATATTTGTATGGTTTACCATTGTTAGAGCACAATTTCTGTCTTAATTTTGCAGCACCCATTTCAAGGTTGAATACCAAATAACAAGGATATTTTGAGATAATTATATAATAACGAAGTCGTTATGCTTAATTTACCCCTTGTCGCACATTTTTAATCAACTATTTATAAATTATGAGCAATTTTGTACCTATTTAACAAAACCGGTTTTGGCAAATGCTGAAAACCGAAAACCGGTTTTTGAAAAAATTTAAAATTTCGGTTAACCGAAAACCGTTTTGTTTGGAAAACCCGGTTTTTTGGACACCCTAGATATAATAATATTTTACACTGAGCAAGCTGACAATATTGTTGAAGCATTTTTAAAATCATTTTTATATTTTGTTATAGTAATTTTTAGTTATTTGTGTTCAAATACAGAAGATGCCGACTACTGGTAATTGCCGGACTTAGGAGAACTTACCCTTTCATTTTCTATAGAAATTTAATTTTAAGTATACTTAAAAAAAGTTCAACAACTGCATAAACACATTGAAATTCGATTATCCGTAATGCCTCCGGTCTCGACCATAACGGATAATCGAGATCGACTATATTTCCTCGGCTTCTGTGGCGACTGCGATGACTATATCCACCTAGAATGTAATCGAAATGCTGTACTTAACAAACCACAACTGTTTTAAAATTCCATTCTATTTAATTTCCATTCAAACATATGTAAACGCATTTTGCACTTGCACTTAAAACAGGTGTTTTGGGAGTTTACGTAATTTATTTGACAGATATTGTATGGAATTGACAACATAAATGATGCATGTTTCGTAAAACATTCTAAATGTAAAATGCGTTATACAGAAATTAAACTCAAAAAATTATCAAATAATAAAATCAACAATAGGTTCGTTATAAAAATCTCCCCCACCTATAGTCTTGAATTATTAAACACACAAACAAACATTAACGCTCGCTGTAGGAAATCTCAAAAAAATAAAAATTCCATGTCAAAAACTTTGCTGTGATGTGTGGCGCTGTTGTTGTTATTTACTTTTATGGTGGACGGGGGAATTCCACCAAAAACTATTTCAAATAAATTCTTAATAAACAACAACAACAAACAAACCACTTAAGAATTCATTTTTATTTCACTCGATACGATGGGTATTTAAAACGTGACCATTTACTTGTGGGAAATGTAGAGAAGGTCATTTATGTGCCCGGGTAGCTCAGTCGGTAGAGCATTGGACTTTTAATCCAAGGGTCCAGGGTTCAAGTCCCTGCTCGGGCGATTGCTCTTTTTGTTTTATTTTTTTATTTTTCCTTCATTTCTTTTTCTCATAAACCATTTCATAAGTGACTTTTATAAGTAGTTTTGATGACTTTCCATATGATTTCTTTTACTTTTTGCACACTGACTGCAACAGCAGCAGTAAATGTCAAAAGTATTCATTATGACAAATGATGCTCTTCTTAAAATATTTTTTTTACAGACAAAAAACAAGAGGTAGAAAAGAACTTTGTAAACCTGTAGTGAAAAATATGATGGCTTTGAAACTATCACCAACATCGTCTTCTTATTCTTCATCATCAAACGTTACACAAATAAAAAGCCACTTAAGTGCCAGGAAGACGTCAAATATTCTACCCACGACCTCCATCCATTGTAACCAACAACCAGCAATGATGAGTACGTGAAAATTCAAAAGTTTCTGTGGCGATTTTTTACGTTTTCTTCAAGCTACCAGCATTTTAATAAATGGAGTACTACTAAGTTTAATCAACAAAAACAATTTGTTACTTTTTTGGAGAAGCTTTCAAAGGGATATGGAGGTTTATGACATTTGGGTGTTATAACATTTGTTACTTACAATTTAATATTGAAATAATTGAATTTGAAATAAAAAAGTGCCGTCTAAGAACATTCCGGAGCAAGATTTTCTAGTGCACCCCATTACGTCGGTACGGTTCGAGGGAAAATTCATACAATACAATATCCTGCCGAAACCAAATAAAATGACTAATGTGCACTATAAATTACGAATTGAGCATCCGATATGGCCGAAATTTTGCACAACATACAAGTTCTCCCAAACGTACATGAAGTTCCAAGATGGTCTATATTGAACAAAAACATCGGGATCTACCTTAAAATTCTCGATTAAGTGTAGTTTAAAGGCCAGAACAGAATCAATCGCCGCACAGTGGTTCAGAATCGTTTTTTCCTGGTCAAAATTCTGTAACTTTTGAACGGATAAAGATATATTCACAATTCTTTTTTTGTTAGACAGATAACACAATCAGCTTTCCGGTGAATTATAAGCGGCCAAATTCGGTCTGGCAGTTGCAGAGGAATTCAATGTCAAAATTAAACTTTTGAATTTTTTTACTATTTTTCATCAAAATATCAGTGCTTTTGTGTTTTTATATCTTTTTATATAGTAAAGATGGTCAAACGACAATAAATAAACTATAAAAATGCCAAAAAAAAATTAAAAAAAATTTTCGAAAAAAAATTAAATTTTTTTTTCACAAATTTTTCACATTAAAAAATGCAAAAAATTTAAATTTTTTCAAAAATTAAAATAAAATGCTCCTTGGGTGTTCATAAAACTTATATAACTCATATGAAAACTCATATAGTCCAAAAAATTTTAATTTGTGTAAAAAAGCTGTAATTCATATGGGAATTGGTATGGAAAAACACACATTTTTACCCATGTAATTTCAATAAATTTAAAAAAGTGTTAAACGGACGGAACGGGACGGGAACAAAAGTATATATGGGCTAAAAGAGGAGACTTTCGGGCATATTTCTGTAAAAACAGAACATTGTTCCATGTTGTTCCACAAAAGTTCTAGTCCACTAAATTTGGAATTTCATAAAATTTAGTACCTGAGGAAAAATAAAATAGCTCATGTTGTGTAAACGCCACGGTAATTTGTTTAATTTATTTTTAAGGCCACAATCCTACCTACTTAACAAAAAAACAGCGAACGCAATTTATGTTATAGTTTCTGAGAAATAGCTATTTCTTTCTTCAGAAGTTTTCAAAAATTACGCATTTCTCAAAAATTGGAAAAATTTTCGTCTTTAGGGGCACCCCACGCCCGCGCCTTCCAATATTTTGACCTAATTTTTTGGTTCCCTTAGTTTCGTTATGTTTACTATCGAATCCCATATAGAAATTAAATATCTGTTACAAAACAAAATTTTGATTTTTGGCCAGGAAAATCGATTCCTGAACCATTGTGCGCCGCTTGCTTTGCCTGCTTCCCAAATGTCAAATTATAAAGGAATGCCAGAGCATCCTAAAGGAGAACGCAAGGCGGATTTGAAAAGAGGCTCTGGCATTCCTTTATAATTTGACATTTGGGGAAGCAAACAAAGCAAGCGACGATTTATTCTGGCCTTAAGGGCTGCTTAACAATGGTTTTGAATTTGTTACCGTTCAGCCGACGTACCTTACTATGGTGGAGGGTATAAAAAATATCGCCTGCATCCCCTGAGTTTCCTCCAGATGCCGTAAGGTGAAAATCTGATCAACTGGATATTTGCCAGGTTTAATTCCACCCACATTGATATGGTCCTATTATCTCTTTGACCCTAAGCTTAAGACATTCGCATAAAACGTTCGCTACGAGTTTATAAGCTGCGGGAAGCAGACTTATGCCTCTATAATTGGAACATAGTCTTATTTATCTCCTTTTTTAAAAGAATACGAGGTATATGATCGTCGAGCATACGTTCTTCCTGCCCAATGGTGCTAACGTGCTGATGCATACACCTTATTACATTGTCGCCTCCGGTCTCGAAAAGCTAGGCTGGTTGTCCATCAGTTGCTGCTGACTTATTATTCTTTAGCCGACTTATTGCTGCCTGATCTTCACAATGGCTGGGCGATATATATTCGATTCCATCATCTGGAATTAGAACTGTGACCTGTCATCATCGTTGCTGCTTGTTACCAATAGCATGGAAAGAGTTTTGGGCTGTTGGTATAGTCATATCTTCGACCTTGATGTCCAGTATCCTCATTACCTCCTTTGTCCATGCCGTGAAGATTATTGCCGTGGAATTTTGGCCAGAAAGCTCATTTCCATAAAAAACGCAGCCAAGGTGTTCAAATAGGCATTGATTTTGTACTCCAGTTCTTTAATGCATACTCCGGAGGCTATAATGGTGCAGTTATCTGCAGAAGTTACCAGAAAAGTTGGAGATGTAAAAGTCAAACAGTAAGGGAGAGATTACACCTCCCTGTTTAACTTTCCGAGTCTCTAACTTCGTACCTCTGAATTCCACATGTGCCTGCCAGCCATTAATGTAATTATATAACGTTTCTTCGGAATACAAAATGTCGCAAAACAACACTGCATGATCGACTGTATCAAATGCCTTTAACAAGTCTATGGCTAATACGATCGTCCTTTCACAGATATAAGATCGGATTTAAGCCTTTAGTTATGCTGTTGATGAAAACTGTGAGGGCTGTGGTAGTGTTGTGTGCCTTTCTAAATCCATGCTAGTGATTTGCTGCAGGAAGATAGTCGGTCATGCTGTGTAGCAGTAGAGATTCCGAAACCTTGGCTAGCGGTGACAATAGAAAGATCGGACGATATAAATGTCCTTTGCTAGCTGGCTTGTCATGTTTTGGTAGCGGAATTATCTCCACATTTTCAAAATTTCTGGAATCACTGACCTATTGACCGATAGATTCATGATTTCTGCTAAATACCATTTTGCAGCTTGGCCAATGTTCTTCAGCATTTTGCAGCTGGGCCAATATTCTTCAAGCATTACAATTGCAAATCCAAAAATACCATCGTTTGCTCCAAACACACAAAAAAAACAACTTGAGAAATTCCTCAATATTGTAAAAATCATTGACAATACCTATGGTAGGAATTATCATAATCTAGAATTTTTACAAAAACTATTTTCAGTCCAGAAAACCTGTTACTGAAATAACAGGTATACACTTTCCACATAACTTTGGTATAAACGTCACATATAATGTTATGTGCATTGGCAAACACTACACATAGCCAGGGCATAAATGGAATAGATAAACATAACTACTCCATTGCGCTCATTCTCCAAGCACCTTAACCCAACATAACCCGCTTGCGACGAAAATTCCAATTCTCGCAATTTAAGTAGTCCAGAACTAGTTCTAATCAGTACTAGTACAAATATTGGCCCCTAAGTAATGCGAAGCGAACCAATTGTCACCTTTTTATACCCAAGTAAACGAGGAGGCGTCAGTTGAAACTTAATTAACTTATCTTAAACGACGTGTTGTATAAATAATTCACATTTACATTTTCTTCATAACTTTAATATAAATGAAGCATCCAATAACAGAAGCTAGTGTTGATGGACTGAATATCTTCGTACATATTATTCATATTGTTCTGGTATAAAAAAGGAATACGAAGGAAATATGCAAATCGCCCTCTTCTTCTCTCTACCCGCTAGCAATTCCAATTGTCGCAATTTAAATAGTCCTAAACTGGAGTAAGTGGTACTAGTTCACAATTGACCCATAAGTAATGCGAAGGGAACCAATTGACACCTATATATCCCCAAGTAAACGACGAAGCGTCAGTTGTGACTATTTCCCACCACTTTTTTTTATAAATAAACTGGTATATGACTGTAAACCTGGAACTAGTACAATACCACCTACAGGTAATGCATAGAGTGCCAATTGGTTACCTCCTATGACAACCCCATGTTAAAGTTTACAGTTGATTGCACTGTGAGGGGTCAGAAGTGGAACTAGTTACTGTAACGCTGAGAATCGACGAGTTTCCGACGCCGAACTAGCCCATCGCGCAAGCTGGAAGGAATACTATAAAATCACAACAAATATGAGAAGAAAACACGAATTGCAACCAAAATCACTTCCCAGATTGTGGTGTTAACTCAACTATCAAAACACAAAGAAGAATGAGAAAGAAGAAACAAATAAAAACAAGAATCTCATGGTGTACATACACAAAAAAAAAAAACAAATATAAAATAAAAAATAAACCTTGCGGGGAAATAAATTAGTTTAAAAGTTGTTTATAAAAGGTACATAGTTTAAAAATAACCACAAGTGGTTATTTTTCGATTATTTTCCATTACGCCAACTAACTATTTTAACATTGGAATGAGCTAGGCAGTGGACAATTGTCCATCTCTGCATTGCTTTTAACTAGTTATAAACCAAATATTTTTAACTAATTTATATCAAACTACTTTTTGACTCTTTATAGTCAGTTTAAAAATGCTGTTTTTGTCTTAAAGAGAGTGAAAAAAACCATGACAGAACTACCAGGCCGTGGTATCACAACAGCTGATCGAATATGAAAAGTCAAATCCTTTTATAAAAAAATATATTTTTGTTGTAATTTCCCCAACAACATAAAGGGAGTTTTGACATAACATATTCAAAATTTTACGACGCCACTACCTTTTATACTTTATTTATTTTTGATTTCTTTTAATTTTCTCTTCTTTTTATCTTTAACTTTTTATTTTGACACCAGTTGTTTCCTTCCTTGTTGTTCCACCTTTGGTATGTCGAGTCTATCAAAATTGGCTTCTATAATTGTATGTTGCATTTATATCGAAATAATTACGAAAGTGTATATGAGAATTATTTGTCTTAAGATAAGGGGAACTCATACAAACAAAACTCACAAAATTGTTTTTATACCCTCCACCATAGTATGGAGGGTATATTAAGTTTGTCATTCCGTTTGTAACACATCGAACTAATCATTTGCGACCCTATAAAGTATATATATTCTTGACCAGGATAAAATTCTAAGACGATCTAGCCGTGTCCGTCTGTTGTAATCACTCTAGCGTCCGCAATAATTGAGATAGAGTGCTGAAATTTTGCACCCGAGGGTATTTTTTCCATAGGCAGGTCAAGTTCGAAGATGGACTATATCGGTCCACTCTTTGGTATAGCCCCCATATAACGGTACCTCCGGACTTGAGGTATTTTGACGTTATTCGCCACATTTGCAGACCGAATTAGCTATAATTTGGCACTTAGGGTTCCTAGTGATCAACAAACTTATATCCCAAAGGATATGGGCATAGGTCCATGTTTTGGTATAGTCCCCATATAACGGTACCTCCCGATTTTCGGTATTTTGTTCTTGGCATTTGAGGTTCTCAGTGGTCATAAAATATCTCCACGAAACATCTTCAACATAGGTCCATGTTTTGGTATAGCTCCCATATATCGGTACCTCCCGATTTTCGGTATTTTGAGAATTTTAGCTACAAATGTTAACCGAACTAGCTGTAATTTCCATTTGAGGTTCTCAGTTGTCATGAAATATCTCCACCAAGCACCGTCAACATAGGTCCATGTTTTGGTATAGCCCCCATATAACGGTACCTCCCGATTTTCGGTATTTTCAGAATTTTAGCCACAATTTGTAACAGAACTATCTGCAATTTGACATTTGAGGTTCTCAGTGGTCATGAAACATCTCCACCAAACATCGTCAAAACATAGGTCCATGTTTTGGTATAGCCCCCATATAACGGTACCTCCCAATTTTCGGTATTTTGAGAATTTTAGCTACAGTTTTTAACCGAAATAGCTGTAATTTGGCATTTGAAGTTCTCAGTGGTTATAAAACATGTTTTGGTATAGCCCCCATATAACGGTATCTCCCGATTTTCGGTATTTTGAGAATTTTAGCTGCAATTTTTAACCGAACTAGCTGTAGTGATCGGTATTTTGAGAATTTTAGCTACAATTTTGTCTATTCAAAAATAATCGTGAATATAGGTCCATGTTTTGGTATATCCCCCCATATAACTGTACCTCCCGATTTTCGGGAATTTTCAGTGGTCACGAAATTTCTTCACTAAAATTCGTCAACATGGGTCCATTTTTAGGGCCTACATTGTTTTGATGAAACTACCCTCAATTTGACTCTTGAAGTTCCCTGCGGCTATAAAACTTTTCCGCCAAAAAATTTAAAGATAGGTTGACTCTTTGATATAGCCCCATATGTGGTACCTTTCACCTCGCTGAATACATTTTTTTAGATTAGATAACACTGTGCAACAAAATGGAGGTGAAAGTCTGGGGCACGAAAAATTCCTCTTGGGGAAGAAATGCCTTGGTGAGTATATTGTGAACCCCGAAGGACAGATCCGCCGTGAGTCGAACTTCCGCGTTAGCATTATATCTTTGTTCACTGTTGCTTAAGTGCTCTACAAAAACAACAAACAAAGATATAATGCTAATTCATGATGGCTTACAGGGTCTCTTGCAAAAACTTCATCACGCCATAACGCTGAATTTCGACTCACGGCGCATCTGTCCTTCGGGGTTTTTAATATACACACACCAAGGGCTTTCATTTCCAAAAGGAATTATCTCTACCCCAACATTTGTGTTCACAGTGTAATTTAAGCAATAGTGGGAGGCAGTAGGAGTCTATCCATTGTCGAAAATTTGTTCCACCTAAAATTGTAAATGGACCCTAATTATTCCATTTTAATTAAGACTATTTTATGGTGGAGGGTATAAAAAGTTCGGCCCGGCCGAACTTAACGACTTTTTACTTGTTTTTTTCACCACGGCATCGAATACCGAGAGAAGAGAATAAAATTGTCGAAGAAAAGAGATTAATATTGTCCAGCAGACAAAAAGTACTGTTGGATATGACAACAACTATTGTTGGATATGACAAAAACAATTGTTGTAATTAACAAAAACGATTGTTGGACTCACAATACTTTGCGCAATCTCAACATATCTTTACAATACATACATATTTCTTTCTCTGCGTGAAGATTCTCTTGGCTACGTCGGTGCTTAGCCATACTACACTATATCTGAACTAATCACCTTAATTACAATTGCAATAAATGAAAAAAATTGTTAGTTATTTAACAATCAATGTAAATATTAATATTTACCAAACAACGTAGCAAAAAATAAATCTCACTTTTGTTCCGTGCAACAGAAGTCAAATTACAATTCATCCTTTCCCTCTGCTACTGACAATAGTCGTTTGCACAAACTTCTGTTCTGGCCATTGTTCTTGAGAATATCCTCTTCAGTGGCCACAAATTGTTTTTCTTTTCAATTTTAATTCTTAGCCGCCAATACATTTCAATATTTGTTGATGGCTTATCTGCTGTTATCTGGCGAAAGAATCCAACAATGGAAAAAAATCTAAGAAAAACTTTTTCATTATGAAAATTAATAAACAAGAAAAAATATGAAAAGCCAAACGGCACAAAAATGAAGATGAAATGAAAACAAAACCAATTCATAAAGGCTAAAGAGAAGACGTTTCAAATCCACTTGCATTCATTGAGCAAACTAAGAAGTTATTTCGAAGAATAAAAGAAGAGTTATATTTTCCAAGATAAATAAAAAGGGGGAAGATAGAATTTTGTGGCAGGGAATATGCAACCCTATCATATTCTTTTTTTTGCCAATCATAACAAGGCGTTTGAATAGAAAACAATGACAGCCAACAACAATTCCCTTAAGATATGACTTCGACGACTATTTCAATAATAATGACAACAGCACATCGGGGTGTAGAAGAACAACAACTACGCTGAAGACGAAGAAGAAAGTGTAGAACAATTCCCCATCCGCCCACCCATTTTAGTCAGAGAAAACGTTTTGGCAAACATATTCAAACGACAACTGACATCAGACTGGCGAACAAATATAGCTGCTGCTGTATTCAACTAAATATTGATGTTGTAATGAAAGCAAGTTGTCTACTATATTGAGTATTGTATAAATAAAGTACCGCCAGTCATCTTCTCCCGTACCGAAATCTAGAAATATTTGCAATTCACTTGCCAAATGATATTGTACATCATAAATGATTTGTTTGTAAATGGCGCTGATGTTGTTTACGGGGAAGGAGAGAGCGGAGTGGTAAGTGTAAGCATGAAACGAAACAATCATAAACAATTGCGTGGGAATAAATTACAAACTGATTGCTTGAAATGGCACTAGAAGATAGAAATCTCTTCGGAAGATACATCAAATATGGGCAATTTTAATGATAAATAGACAATGACTGCGGAGGACGCTATAGTTGTAGTAATTATTAGTAATTTATTGGTATTTTATATTTAAACATGCATTTATGGTTCTGATTGGATTGGTTTATCAAACCTCCATTTGGAAACTATTGTTGGTTGTTCATTTAAGTCATTAGCGAATTTATGAAATACCTACTTCCTCCAGGAATGTCCGGAAAGGTCTTCATCATATACGGAGAGGTGCAAAACACAAAAGGGAAAATGCCGTAACTGAGTTAATTCGAAATTACGGAATGAGTACTATCTCAAAAATCACCCTCCATCCATAGAAGCAATAGGACGACAGCTGCCACAACAAACTAGTGCGATCTTCAGCACAACTTAAATCGGATGCTCCATCCGTCTTATTTTGTATTGGTTGTACTATCTTTATATACACTCAGCCTGTAGGCTAACGAACTGTAGTTTTCAACAACACGTCTCGGGGTTTTTAAGAAGTTCTTCATGTAATGCATTTATATACATCATCAATCAACCTCTCCACCACCTTCTCTGTCATTTTTCCGTTTGTAACGGATTGAAATAATCATTTGCGACCATATAAAGTATATATAATTTAATTTAACATTTGAGGTCCCCAGTGGCCAAAATTGTCAACATAGGTCCATGTTTCGGTATAGCCCCATGCAACGGTACCTCCCGATTTTCGATATTTTGAGGGTTTTAGCTACAATTTTTGACCGAACTCAATTTAACCGAACTCAATTTAACATTTGAGGTTCCCAGAGATCAAAACGTCTCCACCAAAAATTTTCAACATGGATCCATCTTTTGGTATAATAGCCTCCATGTAACTGTAGCTCCCGATGTAGGTATTTTGAGGATTTTAGCTTCCTTTTTGACGGAAGCACCTGCAATTTGTCGTTTGAGGTCCATGTCTTAAGACAGAAAAAATGGCCTCTCTAACATACAGTGGCTCCAACCAAAAGTCGTACAGCACACATTTTTTAAAAAAAACAAGTAAGAAAAGTCTATAGTCGGACGGAGCCGACCATGGGATACCCTATACCACTATCCCTGGACAAACGCTCTCCACGGAACTTCTTTTCAATGATTGTGAAAATTTAATTATCAAATATCAGAGATGTAATGTATAATTCTTATGACCAAAACCAAATAGTTATCTAGCATGACAAAGACATTTTTGTAGCAGGAAAGGAAAATTTAGTTCACACAAATTAAAATGTAATGAAACCCACTTATGTAGTACTACTACTTCCGTTGTTTAACCGCTACGTTATTGAAATTTTTACCAATTTCACAAAAAAAAATTTCAGTCAATTAACCCGCTAAGTATTATCTGATCTTCACGTTGGTTTGTACGTTTCTTCTTCATCATAAACTCAAACTTTGTTTAAAATTTGTCGGGTTATTATTTTGACCTACAGAGCCGCTACAAAATTGGTTAAAATTTTGTTTTTGGTCCATTTCATTCCCTGAACATTTCACGATCATCACCAAAAACTAATCATTTCTATTCTGGCCTGAACACAATCTCCTTAAAAAATCGTTACAATCGGTCCATAATTGCGGACTTAAGCTTGTTTACAATTTTTAATGGACGGACACACAACGCTAAATCGCTTTATCTCGTCGAGATATGAATTTTGGCATACCAAACTTAGGACGAATATTTCGTGGTGTTACATAAACTTTTGGAGAGACAATATGTAGCATGGTATAAAAATGTGGTTCTCTACACAGAACCCATTATATATTAGGCAGTAGGCCCGTTATCTAGCAAACACTTTATTGCAATTTACATCAGAGGAAAGGTCAGTAGTTTTTTTCCATATGTATGCTACTTTGCGAAATATATATGTCCTCAAGGAATTAAAATATCGACAAAAATAATTTTTTTATATTTTTCATACAAAATGGTCCATTTCACCCGCTAAAGAATATCAGATCATCATTCAAAATTGTTGGCATCTTTTTCGACCTATACTCTTACCCGGTGCAAATTTTCGTGACTATTGATGTATAATTGCGACTTCTAGCGAGTTTATTATTACACTACAAACAAATAACGGAATATATTAGGCTGTAACTCTGTTATCTGATCATGCACACCAACATAATTGGCATCAATTGAAAGGTCAAGCGTTCCACTTTCAAGTATATCTCACTTGTCCGGAATGTCACTTCCAGGAATTAAGATATAAGCTGTATATTAAAAATTTTCACAATTTTCACACAAAAGTTTTGGTCCATTTAACCCTCTAAATATTATCCGATCGCCATCTCAAATTGCAAGCTTCTGCTTTATGATATACTCTTACCTTATTTAAAATTACGCGTTGATCGGACTATTATTGAGACCTACAGAGCCGCTACAAAATTAGATAAATATTATGTTCTTGGTCCATTTCACCCGCTAAATATTTCACGATCATTACCAATAAGAATAGGGATCTATTCTGATCTGAACCCGACCTCCATACAAAATTTCGTGACGATCGGTCCATAATTGCGGCCTGGAGCGTGTTTACAATTTATAATGGACAGACGGACGGACTGACGGACGGACACACATCTCAAAATCGCTTTATCTCGTCGAGATATGAAGAATGGTATACCACATTGGGGGTCTCCGACGAATATTTCGCGGTGTTACATGAATTTTTCCCAAAACAAACTTATAATACCCTTTTCCACATTGTGGTATAGGGTATAAAAATGTCCCATATTACCGTAAATAATAGACATAACGTTTGTTTGCATTTTATTAGTCCATTGTGTTATTTCAAAAAATAAAAAATTAATCTTTCTGCTTCATTTTAATGTTTTAAACAGTATTAATTATAAAAACCTATACATTTTAATGCAAAAGCGAAAGTCGTACACTATACGTATTCTGAATTTTTTAGTAACATTAATATTTGGTATGCATCCCTTTGTTTTTAATCACCATCTGCAACCTCTTTGGCATGCTTCTAACAAGTTTTTGGCAGAAGCTTGGTTCAATTTTTAACCCCTCCTCCTGAAGGACCCTCTTTAAACTCTGCTTGGAGGTTATGTCGTGCCGCCGAATTTTTTCGTCGAGATAGTCTCACAAGTTTTCAATTGGGTTAATGTCGGGGCTCTGGGCTGGCGTATCAATGACATTATGGCAATTTTGTGATAGCCATGACTGCACACTGCGAGCTTTATGCTTGGGGTCGTTGTCCTGATAAAAATGCAGATTTTCTTCTAGACCGAACTTTCCTCTACAAATTGGTAAAGCCTCTTTTAAAATGTCGAGATAGACTGCTTGGTTCTTAACCCCTTCAATAAAGTGCAAAACACCCGTTCCAGATGCGGAAAACGAGCCCCACACCATAACGGACCCTCCACCATGTTTGACTGTTGGTTTAAGGTGTACGGTTTTTTTCTTGCTCTTCTTCCATGCAAATCAGCTTTATGCAATATATTTCTGATAGTCTGTGCGCAAAATTTTTTTCCTACATACTTTTCTGATATTACTGCGAGTTTCAGAGCAGAATGAAACGGTTCTTTTTTGGCCAGTCGTATGATATAGTGCTCATCACTGACTGAAAAAATTTTTTTGTTTGCCTTTTTTCTTATTTTCAATGCGTTTATCACTTTTATACCGCTTTATTATATACTGAACAGTTGATCGACTTAGATTTACCCTTTCAGATATCTCGCGAAGTGATTTTTTATTTTTGTGATGTTCAATTACTAATAATCGTATGGCAAGACTTGTTTGTTTTTTGTGCCTCGCCATTTCTAAAGGTTGTTATACTTTCTTTGTAATAAATCACACTTCGTTTACCACGTGGGCACAGATTAATTTAAAACACTCTTCCGTAGTCAATTAACAGCACAAAGTGAAGTTGGCTGCAGTTGGAACCGAAGTTGCCCAACAAATTACAGGTGTACGAGTTTCGCTTTGGTGCTAAAAGCTGCCACTTTTTTTAATATTTCCTATTATTTGCACAAATACCAAACATATTTTGTAGCAAACATATATTTGTTTGCAAGCAGTTCCAAACATAACATATGTTTGGGTCCTGCAAACAGATATATGTTTGAGTACAAACAAATTATATGTTTGGGTGCAACAAATACAAACCCAAAAGCCACAAAAAAAACAAAGACATGCACCAGTGGGCGCTTTCTGAGAGCAAGGGAGCGTAAATGTCAATGTGAAACACATTGAAATGCATGCTCACTTGCTCTCAGCAAGCGCTCACTGGCTATTTCTAACATATATACACATTTATAAATGGTGGTGTTTTTTATTGAAGGGCATAGTAAAAAAGGCAAAACAACAAAGACAAATAGGTACATACAAAATTCCAAAGAAATACATAACACACTTCAATGAAAGAAAAACTGAATGAAAAAACTTATAAAAAGTCGCACTTTTAAATTACACCATGCACACAGCTCTTTATTATAAACCAGCATTCTGCAGCTCTCTTTGACAAAAATCCTCTCCACCCATATAAAATATGTTCGAACATAAAAAATATGTTGGTACCCAAACATATAAAATTGTAAGTTTGGATCCAAACATATATTTGTTTGCAATCAGTCCCAAACAAATATTTGTTTGGATCCAAACATATTTCTAACATATATTTTTGCGTGTTGGTATTGCCCCCATATAGCGGTATCTTCCTAACTATTTCGAGAAAATTAACTACTTTTTGGCTGAACTAACTGTTATTTTACCCAGCAAAAATTCGGATCCATTAGTCATTATGTAACCCATTACAAAGTAATGTAAACAAGCTTCTTTTCGCATTACAATTAATCTGAAAAGTAAAATTACAAGGCAAACCTACTTTGCTCCTCACTAAGTAGTGAGGACGGTGGCACAGTGAGTGTGTGTCCGACTATATATCCTAGGGTTGTGTGTTCAACGCTCACTGTCGGCACTCGAGTTTTTTAAATTAAAAAATGACAGTTCGTGGTGCGCATGTGCACTGCACATTTAAGTTCTTAAGCAACCCTTAATGTTCGTGTGCGTGGCACAGTATGTAGTGTCTTTGGCTAGAAATCAGAGGGTTTGTGTGTTCAACTCGCACAGCGAGCGAAAGAAAATAAAGTTAAATAAAAGTAAGAAGTGTGACGAAATTAAAAAAAATCTCTACATCGACTGTTCTAAAAATAGAATTTTTTCACCTTTCTTTTCAACTTCTTGTGGCCACAGAATAACTAGTTATTCTAACTACAAACTGAGTGCGACATGACCTTGTAAAAATAATGGGAAGAAAGGGGGTTTGCGAGTATTTACGGCTGCCAAAAATCCCTTACAAAACCCATGATTTTGGGACGAATTTTTTTGCTGCGTTAGGTTCTCAGTAATTTACCATTTGAGTTTCCTAGCGGTCACAACATCTCTCCACAGAAATTTATCAATATAGGTAAATTTTTTGGTAAAGCCCCATATAATGTTACCTCCCGATTATACATTTTCAGCATTTTAAGTACTTTTTGGACGAACTACCTGTTATTTGATATCTTCTCCACCAAAAATTGTGAACATAGGTCCACACTTTGACATAGCCACATGTAAAAGTGGCGACCGATTGAAAAAAAATTTAATAAAATTTCCGACTTTATTTATATTTGGGTTTCCGTGACCACAAAATATTTCGACTTAAAATTGTAGACAGAACAGAAAACTAATATTTATTTTATGGTGGAGGGTATAAAAAGTCCGGCCCGGATGAACAACGCTTTTTTACTTGTTATATTTTTCTCTGTAAAATAGATTGTCCAAATCTTGCCTTTTGATGGTTCCATCCAGGATCGAACTGGAGACCTTCTGCGTGTAAAGCAGACGTGATAACCGCTACACTATGGAACCGTTTGATTTCAAAACACAAATACATTGTGTTTTTCTGATTACATTGTTTATTTATAGAGCAACATAACCAAGGCAATCATTAATATTTCCCCCGGAATTTTTCCCACGGAAAATAATTTTAAAAAGTGAAATTCTTTTAAACTCAATATTTGTAAAACGTTAATTAGATTCACTTAATTATGGAGTATTCTGGTTGAATCGACAAAAATATTCCCTTTTTGACATAAATATGGAAATAAAAAATTGTGAAATTGGGGAAAAGGAACAAATTCCGCACGGAATTTTAAATTATGATGGCACTGAACATGTACTACCAAATCCTCCCTTATAGGTAGCAGACTAGCATGCTACAAGTTGTACGAAAAATCAGCATGTATTAAATTACAGTAGTAGTACATTACAATTAATGTTTAGTGCACAACTTCGTATTAGTCATTAGTAAAGAAATGGAAAAGAAAAAATTTTAAAGTCTTAACAAAACCGTCGAATTGGGGATCCGAGTTGGTCGAAAATAAACACATCGTAAAATTTCTTTCAAACGTCAATATCAATTTGCAAGATGATTATACCGGACAGAACATTGGGGTATCTTCCACTCAAAAATTTAAAATTTTCGCTCAAATGCAGTTTAACAGCTGTGTGAGAATCTTTTAGAAATTTTCACGGAAGGTACTCCTTCTGATTCTGATTACCACGGCATCATTTTATCGTGAGCAAGTCAATGCTTGCTGACATAATGGTTCAAAAGCTCTAAATTATTCTACGGTGATCAACTAAAGTGTTTAGTGGACACGATAGGTTAGGCTGAAAAGAGGGCGTGGAATCGCCACAATTAAGCGATTGATTGAGAAGGGACTCGTATATTGTTTTACTTTAGGACTTCTGTGCCTTTAACAAATCCCTTAAATATTTTAGCAGGGCACGATAAATATCCGAATGAGTGACTGAGATCTGTCCATATAGCATATCGTACTATTTCTCACAAACCTCCAAGATAGACAATATCGGACAAATATGCTTCGCGCACAAAAATTCAAAATTTCCTTCGGGTGCCTTCAATACAAAATTTCAATTTTTTTCACAAAAAGGATGCCTCGGATCGTTTTAAATTTTTTGCAACAGATTGCTCTCGCCGCCCCTATTACAATCTGAAAAGACACGGCAGTTAGCAACTAAAATGACCGTTGAGAACGTTAACGAGTATCTGATTTCGCCGTAACTTTGCACATCATAAAATTTATTTCAAACGTATGTGTATCAAGTTCGAAGATGTAGGCCCACTTCTTCAGTTACCTCAAAAACTTCGCCTAATTGCAATTTAAGGGATGTTCAACATGCCTCTAAAAATATTGCGGTGACCACTAAAATGGTTTGCTGGTGGACGCGATAACTTTGGAAAGGAGTGACTAAAATTTACCCAACTTTTGCACATCCTCGGAAAGTCCGAGGATTGTTTGGAAATTCTGATCTATTGAATTCTGATCTCTGGCTTGATAAGTGAGAATAGGGATGCTTTTCTACTTCCAGATTGACTTCAGTACTCTACACTCAGGTTCGTCCTGTCAGATACTTTTGTCAAAGAAGAAGCATAGTAGAGCTTTCAGTAGGCCAGGACATTGAGAACATCGTCTTGCTAGTTCAATAATTGGGGTACTCGTCCTATACAAACAATCACACCAAATGTAATAAGTAGTGGTCTGATATTCCAGCTTTTGCCTATAGAGTTCTTGTAGGAATATAGCGCAATCAAGCCTCTCTTCGTGCATTCCTCAGTGTTCCTTTTCCATCTTAGCCTATGATCGAGTACCGCACCGAGGTTTAGTTGTACACCATCTAGTGTTGACGGCAAGAAAACAGCAATATCTTTTCCTGGTGAATAGTGCCAACATTGTGTTGGCTAAATTCACATCATGGTGCGTTATAACGCATATATGGTGTGCCTAATGGGAGATTTGTACATAAGCGCCTTCCCATAATTAGGCCAGACCACGTAGTCAAAAATTTCCCAATGATTAAAATTACTACTCTATTTGCGAAGGCAACTATCCTAGTTTGTCACTATGGGTGATCTGAAATGGATGGTTCCGAAGATTACTATCGTAAAGAATCACTCCCAAAATTTTATATAGTTTAAAGATGGAGTATGTTTGGCCATTTCTTCAGGTACTTCCTTCGTAAAAGTTCAATACTTTTTCGTTTTAATTCAGTTAAATGGCACGTCACTAATTTGTTGAAATTTAAAATATTATTAATTTTCCAATTTCGTTTCAGAAGCCCCCTCCCGCCTTCCTTTTTTCATGGAATTACATTTTGCTTGCTAGTGGAAGCCAATACTTCCCGAGATATGAACCACAAAAGTCCCAATATTTAAGGCCACACCTTCATACATATCTCGCCTTAAATTTGTTAGTAGTCTTTGTGGTTTCATCACGCTACCAGTTTTTTCTACATACTTCTTTGGGTAATGGACCTTCTTGTTCTTTATTTGCATATCCGTTGTCCGGATGTTAAGCGATCATACATTTTGTTACATTCTTATTGGAAATATTTATTTTATGTGGAAAGCGATAGTTGTCTGTTTTTAGCCGCTGTAAGAAGACTAAGTTCATCACGGTATCCGGTCCAGTCTTGACTATTTTTTATCCAGGACAGTTCTCTTCGACCTCTACAACGTCTTCCTTCAACTTGGGATTTGAGAATTATCTGCAGTATCTTATACACTCCGGTTCATCTGGATAGAACCAGCCAATATTTGTATACAAATACCGTTATATCTGACGAAAGGAGAGGAATTGTAAATTATAATTTTGTGGACATGTAGAGTATATAGTAGCCGATATTTTCAATACCTAACATGTGTCACATATGCGTTATAACGGTACTTTTTACTCGCTTTATGAAAAAATGTCAAAATATTAGCATTTTTTAATGGTTCACCAGGATAGAACCAACCTAAGAATTTACACGAATCCTTTGTTAGATGTAGTAAACTTTAACAAAAAACTATTTATAATTATAAATAAATGCCGTTAGTGTTGATTGCCAACAAATATTGTGCAAAAATTGGTATTAGGGTCTTGTAATATGATGAAAATCGAGGCTTAGAGCTCCAAATATATTTTTATGAAGAAATCGGTAGAAATAATTTATAAAGTCAAAATTTTATACTGAATTATGTTCAAAATTTTCTACACTACAATAAAATAACAAAAAAGTCACATTTCATAGGTTTATGAGTCCGAAACAGAGGAAATATGGTAAAGGTAATTCAAAATTGTACCTTTCCAATCCAAAATTTGATATTTTATCTCAGGAAAGTGAATGCAACTCAATGGCTGTGGAATTTTCTTTATTGTTTGGACCTGTAGATGCCCAGAGCCAACGAAACTGGGTGGAACCCATCGATTTGCGTTCACTTTCCTGAGATAAAATATAAAATGTTGGATTGGAAAGGTACAATCTTAAATTATCTTTACCATATTTCCTCTGTTTCGGACTCATAAACCTATCAAATGTGACTTTTTTCTAATTTTATTGTAGTGTAGAAAATTTTGAACATAATTCAGTATAAAATTTTGTCTTTATAAATTGTTTCTACCGATTTCTTCATAAAAATATTTTTTGGACCTCTAAGCCTGGATTTTCATCAAATTTCAAGACCATAATGCACAAATTTGTTGGCAATCAACACTAACGGCATTTATTTATAATTATGAATAGTTTTTTGTTAAAGTTTACCACATCTGACAAAGGATTTGTGTAAATTCTTAGGGTGGTTCTATCCTGGTGAACCATTAAAAAATGCTAATACTTTGACATTTTTTTCATAAAGCGAGTAAAAAGTACCGTTATAACGCATATGTGAAACATGTTAGGGTTTGAAAATATCGGCTACTATATATTCTACATGTCCACAAAATTATAATTTACAATTCCTCTTCTTTCGTCAGATATAACGGTATTTGTAGACAAATATTGGTTGGTTCTATTCAGATGAACCGGAGTGTATTTATTGTTCCTCATCAAGTGTCCCAAACAAGAAATTTTTCGGGTTTTGATGGTTTTCATTACCTTGTTCATTCATTCTTCTTAAGACTTCGGTATTTGACACTCGATCGGTACATGGAATTTTGAGCACACGTCGGTATGTCCACATTTCAAAAGCTTCCAGTTTCTTCTCGTCTGCTGATTTTACAGTCCATGTTTCAGCACCGTATAATAGAACTGACCATACATAGCATTTGATAAACCGTTTTTTAAGTTCAATATTGATGTCGTAGCTGTTTAGTACTTTTCTATACTTGAGAAACGCTTCTCTCGCCATTTCTATCCGACATCTTATTTCTTTAGAAGACTCCCATTGCTCATTTAATTGCACTCCCAAGTATTTATACGATTTTACTCTCTCTATTTCTGATTCACTGATTTTTAGTGAGGAGTCGTAAACATTGTTACTTTTACTAATGATTATAAATTTTGTCTTATTGAGTTTAATATATAATCCGTGGGTGCCACCGTGGTGCAGTGGTATGCACACCCGCCTTGCACACATAAGGTCGTGGGTTCGATTTCCCGGCCAGGCAACATCAAAACACTTTTCAACGGTGGCAAAAATACCCCTCAGTAATGTTGGCGACATTTCCTGAGTATTTCAGCCATGTAAAACTTCTCTACAAAAGTGGTGTCTTAGACAAGCCGTTCGGACTCGGCGATAAACTGTAGGTCCCATATCATTGAGCTAATATGAATCGGGGTGCACTCATTGATATGAGAGAAGTCTCCCTTGTCCCTTATGGGATGTTTGTGGAACAATTATATATATATAATCCGTACGAATTACTTGTTTCGTTGAGAGAATTAAGGAGAGTTTGGAGGCCACCTAAAGAGCTCGCTACTATCATGGTGTCATCAGAGTATCGTATATTGTTAATGAATTGCCCATGTATTTTTATTCCAATTATTAGAAGGAAAGAGGTCCTTCTACACACTTTCGAAAAATCTGTTCCGCATAAATATTAAATAATAATGGTGAGAGTATACACCCCTGTCGAACACCTTTGGATATTGTTATTTCATCGGATGTTTCACCGGATACTTCTACTGAGTTCAATACCTTCTTTGGGTTCAATACCTATTGATGTTAGAATTTCAACCAGTTTGTCGTGTCGAACTGTGTCAAATGCCTTTTCGTATTCTACGAAACACATAAATATGTCTTTTTAGACATCGCGACACTTCTGGATGAGCACTTGAACACCAAGCTGTGCTTCCCGGGTTCCCATTCCCTCCTTAAATCCAAATTGGGTTTCTCCCATTGCTGCTTCACATTTAGTGTATATTCTTTTGTGAATTATACGTAGAAAAATTTTTAAGGCGTGACTCATTAGTCTAATTATTCTATAATCGTTGCAATTTCTGGCGTTTGCTTTCTTTGGTATGGGAACAAATGTAGATTTCAGCCAATCTCGTGGATATTGTCCTGTGTCGTATATATCGTTGAAGAGTTTCACAAACAGTTGTATATTATTTTCATCGATTAATTTGAGCAATTCATCGGGAATTTCGTCTGGTCCAACAGCTTTTCTGTCCTTCAGGGTTTTTATTGCATAGACGGCTTCTTCTTTGGTAATAGGATTTTCGCTTTCAAGAGAATTTTCATTGCGATTATAGTCTGATCTGTTCTGATCTGTAAAAAATTTTGATATGTATTCCTTCCATACTTGCTTTGTTTTGAGATTTCAAAAACGGGTTGGTTGTTAGCGTCAAAGAGTATATTTGGCGGTTTTCTTCTGTATATTCCGGCTGTTTCTTTCAGCTTTTTGTGGAAATTAAAGTCGTCGTGGAGTGTTTGCAGAGCTTCAATTTCTTCACATTTACGCTTGATTTGTTCATTTTTAGCCTTATTTCTTTATTGACTTCCCAATATCTTTCAATGTTTACGTTTTTGAATTTTTTCCTTTCTAATCGAAGTTCTCTGATCTCATCAGTCATCCACTCTTCATATTTTGGGGCTGGATCCTTTTTTAAAGTATTTCTCATAGTATTTTTGATAATATCCTTAACAGCATTCCATACAGTTTCTATACCATCTTACTGAGGTCGGAGTTAATAGTATCCGCAAGTGCTCGTCTAATTATGGGATTGCTTAATTTATTGATATCGGGTTTCGGTACATTCTTTTTACGTCTAATTGTTGCCAGTTTTGTCCTAACATTTGCCATAAGAAGGTTGTGATCTGATGGTATATCCGCTCCAGGATATGTAGAGCATTTTGTTATACAGGAGCTAAAACGTCTGTTAATCAGAATATAATCTATTTGATTACGAACCAGATTGTTTATATGGTCCCGTGGGGATTTCCATGTATATAATCTTCTTGGATGGAGTTGAAATAGTGTATTTGATATTATAAAGTTGTGCTCTTGGCAGAACTGTACAAGTCGATCTCCCCTTCGTTTCTCTCCCCCAATCCATGCTTTCCTGTGACGCCAGTTACATGTTCATTGCCAACTTTGGTATTGAAATCACCCTGTATGATGGTTAATTCGTGGGGTTTTGTCATTTTCAAAAGTTTTCCTATTTCGTCGTAAAATTTTTCAACTTCATCTGAACTTCCATCACATGTGGGCGCATAGACTTGAATTATATTCATGCTTATTGGTTTTCCATTTATTTTTACCAACATTGTTCTTTCAGACATTGGGACCAGATTTTCCAAAAATCCCGCCCAAGTGATATTCTTGTAATACTCATATAAGAAGGATTCTGATTTTTACTGATGTAAACTTAATGCAATCGGTCTGTCAATGGATTAATTCGCTCCACTGTTTATGATACCTACCCCTCAAACTCCTAAAAATGTACCCTTGAAAACTCCAAGACTTCATTTTCACCAATAAAAATGCTACATATTTTTTTCTAAAAATTAGGTCCACCACTCCTGTTACTGTTATTTAAGCTGAGGGTATTTAGCTGCCGGCAAACCCGACTGATTCTTTTTTACTTAATAGGTTTGTGATAAGTTACCTACCTGGTATGACAAACCGATTAATCTGACTTTCAAAAATATTGTAGCGTACACAATATCTATTTGTATAACGCTACGATTGTCAATATTTTTGATTAAACTTCAAATACACTGATATGTTTTTTTTTTCTTCTTTCCATTCATCCATCTTTGCCTTGTAAATGATGGTTATGAATTTGAAGAACTGCCTGATTGAAGACGTTTAGACTAGCGGCGAAATGAATATGAATAAAATGAAAAAGAATGTGTATTGTTGGTGAGATTTATTTATTGTTTGTCGATATTTATGAATTTTTTTCCTTTCATTCACTTGGCTGCAGAAAACAAATCATTGAGTACTGAGTAAATAGTTGACGTTTTTATGCCAATTTTTTATATTGCTTATTTTTTCTCAAGGATATGAAAGGACTGTGTGATGAAAGTGTAATTACGACAGGGTATTATTGATACATAATTGCTGCAAAAGCTGCAGGGCAAGATACATGACAATGTTATATACAATTTAGTTGTAAAATGAAAAGGTGGTTTTAAAATGACCATGGTATGTATATTGGTGTGCGGATTGCTCGACCATGTAATTATTATACATTTAATATTTGCTGAAATGCACACTTTACACATTGTTCCAAAATCGCTAAATACGAAATAGTAAAACGATCGGTTTACGATGGTACGTTTCAACGGAGCAATCTTTTTCCTGTTGTCTGTTTTGTTGATGGCGGTTCCGATAGAGATAAAATCCTTCAAGATGTATGTTTCAACATTCTTTGTCTGTCCCAGTCCATTGGACTTATTAATAAATATAGTAAAAATAAAATATAGTAAGTACACGCAGAGAAAAATATGATTGATCCAACAATATTAGAAGAGCAAAATATGTATTGTAAAAATATTGTTAGATTCAGAATGTAGTATTGCGAGTCCAACAGTCGTTTTTGTTAATTACAACAATTGTTTTTGTCATATCCAACAATAGTTTTTGTCTGCTGGAAATATTATTCTCTTTTCTTGGACAATTTTATTATCTTCACTCGGTATTCGATGCCGCGGTGAACAAAAAATTTGGTTAGTTTTGTTTGTATGAGTTCCTCTTATCTTTGTTGTAGCTGATAATACGTCAGAACGCGTTTCTGTGGACAGGGCATATAATACTCAGTTTTTACCATTTTTACCTTTTGTTAATTTCGGACATCATTATACTTTCATTTATGCGTCTTTCACCGGGCAGATTGCAGGCCCTTCGCATTTTGTACTCGTTTTTTTTTTTTTTTTTTTTTGATAGCAGCACGGCTCTCCTGCTGGTACCATGAATTTCTTGGCGGATGCCTCGAGAATGTGTTTTTTCTTGATTTTCTGTTGCCTATCCACAAAAGTGTGACAGGGATGCGCACGGCGATAACACCAAACAGGTACTGCAATTTTAAAGATAGAGCTTTATAATTTGTTACAGGAGGTTCTATTACTCCTAGGATGTTTGGTATCGTAAATGGGAAAAATGGGGCACGCCTTCAGATAGCCCCCATTTGATTTTCGGTATTTTGAAGGTTGTGGTCTCAATCTTCCAATGAAATGGCTGAAATTTAGTATTTATTTTCGTTGGGATCATGTTTCCCCCATAGAACGGTATCTACCGATTTTCCGTATTTTGAAGATTGTGGCCTCAATATCCTACCGAAAAAGCTTAAATTTGGTGTTTAGTCTTCGTTGGGGGTACAAAACTTTCCACCTGAAATTTTTCAGAATAGGTCTATGCCTTCATAGAGCCCCCACATAATGCTATCTCCCGAATTTCGGTATTTTGAAGGTTGTATCCCCAATCGTAACGGGCGAAATTTGGTATTTATTCTTTGTCGGGGGTATAAAACTTTCCACCTGAAAATTTTCGAAACAGGTCCAAGCCCTCACATAGCCTCCATAGAACGGTACTTCCCAATTTTCGGAATTTTGAAGGTAGTGGCCTCAACATTCTATCGAAATGGCTGAAATTTGGTATTTAGTCTTCGTTGGGGGTACAAAACTTTCCACCTGAAATTCGTCGGTATTGGTCCACGATTTTTAGTATTTTGAAGGTTTTGGCCTCAATATCCTACTTAAGTGGCTGAATGGCGAACCGAGATTGCTGTAATTTAATATTGTGTGTTGCCAGAGGATTCGAAAATTTCAGATATTTGTCCTTGTTATGGTAAGAACAACGATGACACCCCATATGGGCTCTCTTAAGGTAGTATTAACAGTTAAGATATGCTACTCCTGTAAGGATCCTTACTACGAAGATTCATAAAAATCAATCTTGTAGAAAATTTTCATAGCAACAAAATGTTCTTTAGTCCCATTTTAGACTTGCCGTTTCCAAGCAAAATCGTGAAAACTTAAAGAAACTCAAAAAATGTGAACCTTGACCGATTTATTTAAAAAGCGCTACGGCGATTTTTTTTGATTTTTCTCATCTATGAACTTCCCAGGTGTAAGCACCTTCCATTTTAATTTGGTTCAAGAGTTTTGGTTTTGCTGGGTAAGATTGTTCTTTTTTCCCAATGTCGGGTTACTTACCAAATGTCTATACCCAAGATTTTTATACCCTCCACCATAAGATGGATGGTATATCAAGTTAGTCATTCCGTTTGCTACTCAGCGAAAAAATTATTTTAGACCCGCCAAAGTATATATTTTATTGTTCGTCCGTTAGTCTTTTCGTCTGTTATAATCACGCTATAGTCCGAATGATTTGAGATAGAGCTCTGAAATTTTGTACACATGTGTCTTTGATCTGAACATATTTCAGGTTGAAAATGGATTATATCGGTTCACGTTTTTGTATAACCCTCATATAACGGTACCGTCCGATTTTCGGTATTTTGAAGTTTTTAGCTTTATTTTCTGATCAAATTAATTATTCCATTTTGACTATATATACATGTATCATGGTGGAGGCTATAAAACGTTCGGCCGGGTCGAACTTAAAACTTTTTATTTCTTTTAATTCGTATGGGTTGGGTGACACATGTTAGTAACTTATTACATTTAACGATTGCTAATTGTCAGGTTAAACCACTTGGAAGTCACTGTGCACTTGAGAATAACGATGTTCTAAGCTAAGTCCATGTGAGCTTATTACGTACAGTGTTTCTGAATATTCTGTATGTTAACCAATCCAATCAAACGATACGTGTGAGGTTTTTATTTCACTAGTTATTTATTAACACCTAAAAGTATGCAATAGTTTGCTTTGCCACATCTACCACTAAATGATTTACTTGTCTTTCGATATGCATATGGCATTTATCATTTGCATTTTCCATTCCATTTTCACAAACAACCGTCACAACCCACCCAGGTATATCCATTTCACAAGCAAACATAGCGCGTGTGTGTTGGTGCATGTCCCTCACATTTGCATTGGCCTTTTGGTTGTCAAATAACGCGTTGAACTTTGCTAGACCATAACCGGAAGCATTTTTGATATTTGCGTTAAGATAGTGTCATTTTGCGTGTCACTTGATAAATGACTTGGAAATTATGTCTGTCGATGTTTTGGTAGAAGTATGGAAAAATACCTTATGGGGCTTTTTGTAAATGCAGACCACATACTCATTCACACAACGAAGTCAGGTCATGTGGCACTTAATTAACTTACATTCAAATGTAAAAACATTTTAGGAATGAGTTGGAAATCTCGATGATGTGTAAAGGTGAATTTTCGTTCATTTCCCTTTTACAAAATGTTGCTTTTAAAACTGTTCATACCTTATGCCAACCAAACAAGGCTAATGTCAGGTACATATTCCTTTGATCAGAACAAGTTCATCTCCTCAATACTAGATTGGAACATTGCGGACATGTTACTTATCCATCAATGTCCCATTTAACATTGTATTACATGGATGTGTGTTAGATGGTATGCAAGAGGAAATTAAAAGATCCTTTCTTTCAACTGTCAATTTCATTTTAGAATCCCCACCACCCCCACTTATATCTTTTTTCATGGTATTAAATTCCATTTCATTGCCGTCCGCTATTCAAGTGTTTTGGTAAATTTTTAAACACTCTTTTCCAATAAATTATATTGCATGCTTCTGCTGTTGCATTCTTAACATGACCCGTACGTGACCTCAACTTTGCGGATGTGCTTTCTTCCCGGGTTATAACACTTTAATGTAAATTTTAAATATCTGTTTGTCTAGTCCGGAGTTTTTTTAGAAGTATTTTTCTTAAGAGAGTGGATAAGTCAGTGTTCGTATGTGGGTATGGTCGGGCATAAAGAAGATTTTTATGCACGAAATGGCACGTCTTGATTAAAAACCCAACAAACGAAGGACATTGTTACATGATGCAATGACGGTGGGGTTTGGGGGGAGTACTGTAATAGTAAAGATAATAAAATGTTCATCTAGTCTATAAAGAAAGTCTAAATGTTACGAATTAAAGCAAGTTTCTTCCATACCATACCTAAGTGGCACCGGACGGAACATTTTGGTGGACAATTTTTTTTTTTCTTGGACAAATTTCAAATGGACAATTTTGTGACCCCAAACGAAGACTAAAACAAAATTTCAGCCATTTCTGTGGGATATTAGGCCACAACCTTCAGAAACCCAAAATCGGGGGTACCGTTCTATGAGGGTTATATGAATACGTGGAATTATGCCGTCAAATTTCATGTGTAAAGTTTTATACCCATCCTCAACTTAGACTAAATACCAAATTTCAGTCATTTCGGTGGGATATTGAAGCCACAACCTTCAAATGAAAATCGGAAGGTACCGTTCTATGAAGGCTACATGAAAGATGTAGACTTATACCGACAAATTTCAGGTGGAATGTTTTATACCCACTACGAAGACTTAATACCAATTTTCAGCCATTTCGGGGGGATATTGATGCCACAATCTTCAAAATACCGAACATCAGGTGGAAAATTTTATACCTACTACGAAGACTTAATAGCAAATTGCAACCATTCCCAGGGGGGTGGGGGGGCATATTGATGCCACAATCTTCAAAATACCGAACATCAGGAGGTACCGTTCTATTGGGGATGTATGAAGACGTGGACCTATACCGACAAATTTCAAGTGGAAAGTTTTTTACACCCAACGTAGACTAAGTACCAAATTCGGTGGGATATTGAAGCCACATGGGAACTATATAAAGACGTGAGCCTATACCGACAAATTTCAAGTGGAAGGTTTTTCACACCCAACAAGTACTAAATACCAAATTTCAGCTATTTCAGTGGGATATTGAGGCCACAATCTTCAAAATCCCTAAAATCGGACGTATACGTCTATAGACTTATACCGACAAATTTCAGGTGGAATGTTTTTTACACTCGACGAAGACTAAATTAGAATTTTCAGTCTTTTCGGTGGAATAATTTTAATTTATTTAATTTATTTAACTTGCTTTGGTGTGTGTTTAGTTCAAATCTGATAACTCATTTTTAACACGGTTGCAGTTGACCAATCGAACTAAAACTTTGCACACTTTTCAGATTTGGATGACAATACACGAATATGAAATCAAAACCAATATTGGTCCATTTTTACACTGTTTTACAGTGTTTTATCTTATTTGCTTTTCAAATCTGGTAACTAATTTTTCACACAGTTGCAGTTGACCAATCGAACTTAAAATTTTCACACATTTCAGATTTGGATGACAATACATGAATATGAAATCAAAACCAATATTGGTCCATTCTTATAGTGTTTTTACGGTGTCTGACTCAACCCCCTTTTCAAATCTGGTAACTGATTTTTAAAACGGTTGCAGTTGACCAATCGAAGTAAAACTTTGCACACTTTTCAGATTTAGATGACAATACGTGAATATAAAACCAAAATCAATATGGGTCCATTTTTTCCTATAGCCCCCATATAACGGTACCACCCGATTTCCGGTATTTTACTTTTCAAATCTGGTAACTCATTTTTCACACAGTTGCAGTTTACCAATCGAACTAAAACTTTGCAAACTTTTCAGATTTGGATGACAATACATGAATATGAAATCAAAACCAATATTGGTCCATTTTTACACAGATTTACAGTTTTTTATCTAATTTGCTTTTCAAATCTGGTAACTCATTTTTCACACAGTTGTTGTTGACCAATCGAACTAAAACTTTGTACACTCTTCAGATTTGGATGACAATACATGAATATGAAACCAAAACCAATATGGGTCCATTTCTTCCTGTAGCTCCCATCCAGCGGTACCACTCGATTCAAGGTATTTTATCGTAATTTTAAGCCCGTGTTGGCTGTTTTTTTACAACTAGGGTTTCCAATGGTGCAAAAACGTACCCATTAAAAATTGTGGACATAGGTCCAGGTTTTGGTATAGCCCACATATAGCGATGGGGCCCGATTTCAAGCGTTTTAAGGATTTTATCTTCATTTTTAGGCCGAATTGGCTGTAACTTGGCGTTTGGAGTCCCCAATGGTACAGAAACTTCTCCACCAAAAATTGGTTTTGGTATAGCCTTTATATAACGGTACTACACGATTTCATGCATTTTAAAGTTTTTATTTTCGGCCTAAATTGACTATAATTTTGTTCTCAGTGGTCAAAAAAATGTATTTACTAAAAAGTTAAAAATAAAAAATAATTTAAAAAAATTAAGTTTCAGTGTTTTATTTAGAAATGTACTTAAAACTAGAAAATAATTTGTCGCTTAGCCTCAATAAATATATTCTTTCTCGTGATGGAATCTCTCAAATAAAACGCTTGCATTTAAATTATAAATGGTGGCAAAATTAAACGGCAAGCGTTTTATTTGAGAGATTCCATCATGAGAAAGAATATATTTATTGAGGCTAAGCGACAAATTATTTTCTAGTTTTAAGTACATTTCTAAATAAAACACTGAAACTTAATTTTTTAAATTATTTTTTATATTCTTCTGCTACGAGTATATTACACAAGAATCTGATATATACATAGCTTTATTTATAAGAATTCTTCGCAATACATTAGCAAATCAGGTTATACGCTTTCAAAAATCATCTTGGCAGCGGTGGGATTCGAACCCACGCCTCCGAAGAGACTGGTGCCTTAAACCAGCGCCTTAGACCGCTCGGCCACGCTACCACATAATAAACAGCTGTGTTATAAAGGGCGATTGGGAAACTTGTGGATGTAGCATCTAAGGAAGATATAATATATATGTGGAATAGGGACAATTACTTTTGAGTAATCCTTTAATCGACTACACAGGAAAAGCTCAAAATGTGTTTGTTCGTTTATATCAAATCTAGGGCCAATTCCAGGATTATTTCAAAAATTTGACAAATGGTAGTACCCAGCAAAATATTCGATGCAAAAGATGCCATTCAATCATGGGTGCAAGTGATCTGGCATGACATCTTTTCAGCATCTTCATCGATGAATTTTATATGAGTGTGGACCCAAAAAGATGCTATTCATTTTTGGATCCAAAGCATGTCATTTACACCAATGCTTTGACAAGTCATTTTTACCAATGATTTAGCATGTCATTTCCAACAATGCTTTGGCATGTCATTTTCACCAACCCTTTGCAATGACATTATCCTTACGACAAGAGTTTTAACAACGTTGGCTGTGATTTCCGTCTCCGACAACATCACATCTATTGCGAATAATTAATCTTATATATTTAGAAAAGTGTGTATAAATAAAAACACAAAATTCATCTCTATTGGATCGATGGAATGGGTTCAAATGCTGATGAAAATATCGGATCTTTCACGACTTCCTTTGCATTGGTTTAAATGCTAATGAAAAGATCGGATCTTTCACGACTTCGTTTGAACCAGTGCAAAGGATGCCATGAAATCACGTCATCGCATGGAACCCCTTCCTTCAAATTTGAGGTTCTAATTACGATGATACAATTACTTTCATGGGAAAGTCCAAAAATTCGAGATAAAGGCCCCTAAAATTCCAGAAACCTAAAACTGTGTTTTTTTAGAAAATTAGCAAATCGTACCGATATCCTACCGAAAGTTGTATGAGGTGGTTGACATAATTTCGGAACGAAATGTCGGAGTAAAATCGAATCGATTTCGGTCTGAAATCCTTGGGAATTTCGGAAGGGGGATTTCTGATTTCTGAATATAATTGAACAATTTTTCTTTTCTTTATTGGAAGATTGTCATTTCCAACGTTTCGATAAATGACTTTCATAATATCACTGTTGTTATCATTTTGTAGTTATAGTAGAAGAATGTAATCTTTGTGTACGAATATATTAAGCCTATTACCACTAGCTTCTATTATTATATGTTTCATTTATATTTAAAATATTTAAAAATCGTATATGCGAATATTCGACAACTAAAATTATACAACCCCTCGTTGGTAATTGTTAGATACATACACAAAGTGATGGTATACCGGCAGTGATGGCGTTGGTTGTTGTGCAAAGGGAAATTTGTTTCCGACATTTCGCTCCGACTTCGTACCGAAATCGGAAGAAAAACATTGGTATATTGGAAGGGAAATTTACTTTCGACATTCGGTCCGAATTCGGAACGAAAAACCTTATAGAAATCGTAACGAAATCTAAACGATTTTTGCATCCTCCATTGTTCAGATGTGTCGGAAGACATCCGACATTTGCTTTGCAGGGCAGGCAGACCTATTTCTGTGGACAAAATCAACTTAATATCCCGATTTTTATTTATTGTGGATAAAAACTGATGAATTGTATATGGTCCCATATTTTTGGCATATTGGTGTATAAACTTTCAAAAACCATCTTGGCAGCGGTGGGATTCGAACCCACGCCTCCGAAGAGACTGGTGCCTTAAACCAGCGCCTTAGACCGCTCGGCCACGCTACCACGCTATTCTTAACAATTTTCAATGATAAAATCGACCAATTCTAATCCCAAATAGGGGAGTAGATTTGTCAATAAAACAAGGATATGTTAAGGATTTAAATTTTTATATAAATAAGATGGATTAGAGTAATTATATTTTTCAATATAGAGTTTCCATGAATTTTTTCATAGCGTGAATTTTAATCTACTACGAAAAACCCGAAAGTCTAAAAATTTTAAACGTCTTTTCATAGTGGATCTTTGACGATTTTTCCATCGTAACAACCGTTGATGTCAATATGGTTTAGAACAAAATGTAATATCGATCATAAAAAAGGCAAGTTCGAAGCTGACCTTTGCTATTGAACACTAAATAATATGAGAGAAGTCTTTCCATACCACGTTATGTAATGTTCGTATAAAATAATAGTAAATGTTATTATTTTTAATAAATGGCTTGCTTATAAAACCTAGTATAAATTGTTTTGACTCTATACTCCCATTTTGAAAAAAAAACAACTTGGCAGCGGTGGGATTCGAACCCACGCCTCCGAAGAGACTGGTGCCTTAAACCAGCGCCTTAGACCGCTCGGCCACGCTACCTATGTAGCCTGATATCTTATTGATTGGAATCTAAATAAATATATAGTCATATACAAATTCTTGTACATAATAATTTAAATTAGTATGCAAAAAGTTCTTAATAAAATAATTTTGTTTAGTTCTATCAAAATTTAAAATTTCTTAAAACTCTTTGGAATGTCTTAGGAAATGTATTATTCAAAATCTGGAAACAAATTGAACTTTTTCATATAAAATTGCTGTAAAATCATTAATAATCTTGAAAAGATATAAGAAGAAAAACTAGATTCTATTTCGATTTATATTAGATTAATATCCCTTAAAGTGGTTAGTTTCGAAAATGGAATATTCCAACGAGTTACAATATTAATTTTAAATTTGCACAAATGTACCTCGGTTGTTGATTCTCGTACACTGTTTGGATTAATTTAAGAATCGAGAAACCTACATTTAATTGAATCACTAAAATGTACACAACATTTAGGTACGACCTTGAAGTTTAAATACAGCCCGTCTATTTTTAATGAAATTTCGTTAGTTAACAGTCTTTTGAATATTCTCTGTTGCCACCCAAATTATTAGTGTCTATAGTAGAGCATATTATTAATTTAATTAGTGAATATTAAACTCAGTACAACAACACAATATACAAATATTAAAACCATTATACTCAGACCCCACCCCAAACAACAACACAGCATCAAGCTTTTGTTTTTCGTTTCTTAATTTTCAGAATTTTTTTTAATCGCATAATTTTCTTAAAAAGTCACTTGGCAGCGGTGGGATTCGAACCCACGCCTCCGAAGAGACTGGTGCCTTAAACCAGCGCCTTAGACCGCTCGGCCACGCTACCCCTATATAAAGTCATTGGCGAAACTATTACAGTTGCATGAAACATTATAAAATTACAGTTGAACATGGTTATAACGAATACAATCTAAAATAACGTATTCAATTTAAATTATATTAAAATTAATTTGTCATAAAGATTTACCCCCTGTTTTTGTAACTAATTTTTGTTCGTTCGTCTAAATTGGTAAAAATTTAGGCATCCATAGAGCATCCCCCAGATGACATACGGACAAAATTTTTCGTAGACGCTTTCCATATATAGTTAAGAATTCCTCTTTTAAAAATCAGAGCTGTACATTTGCGCTAAGGCGAGTAAATCGATCTACAAAATTTGACAATTCGTGTGAGAAGAATAAAAAATTTTACAAAAACAGGGGGTTATTCATGAATTATAAATAACACTGTTTTTTTTTTTTTTTATTTATTTATTGCAACTGAGTTGAACTCATCAAGCAATCTTTTTTTAGTTTACATTCATAATATAATGGTTAAAGTTTTTTGGGGAGTAAATAATTCTATAATTACACTCTAATGAATACAACATTGTAAGACTTATGCGGCTAAGTCCGTCGGACATATCCTTCTTAGTCTTCTGCTGCTGCTGTTGATACGTTCGTGGTATATTTTGGTCATTTCTATATTTGTATGATGACGTATTTTCATGATGTACGTCTGTGCCTGTTTCTGTATTTCTTCATTTACAAAATTTATGCCGAGATCTCGATGTAGATCGGTGTTTCGGATGTACCATGGTGCATCTACTATACTTCGTAGTATTTTATTTTGAAGTTTTTGGAACTTTTGAATATCATTTTGATTTGCACAGCCCCAAAGTTGAATACCATAGGTCCATATGGGCTTTATAACTTGGTTATAGATTAATATTTTGTTTCTTATGGTAACAGTTGATTTTGGCGCGAAGACCCAATTGAGTTGTTTCGGTTTTAATTTGATTTCCTGTACTTTTTTCTTTACATGCTCCTTCCATTTAATTTTTGTGTCTAGAGTCATGCCTAGATATTTCGCTGTGTTTGCGTACGGAATTTGAATACCATTTATGAATAGAGGAGATGGATGTATGTTATTTTTGTTTGTGAATATAATGTGGACTGATTTGCTTTCATTTAACTGTATTCTCCATTTTTTTGTCCATGAGACAACGTTGGAAAGGGATTTTTTAAGTTTATTTGTGGCAAGTTGTTCAGTTTTCCCACACGCTAAGATTGCGGTATCATCTGCGAATGTGGCAATTGTAGAGTTAGGTGTTAAAGGCATATCTTGTGTATAAAGGAGATACAAAATTGGACCAAGGACGCTACCCTGGGGTACTCCTGCTTTTATTGGTCTCAGTGATGAGTAATCTGATTCAATTTTTACTCTAAAGTGACGATCTTTTAGATATGATTTTAAAATTTCGTATAATTCAGTTGGAAGATACTTGTGTAGTTTGAAGAGGAGACCTTCGTGCCATACTTTATCAAAGGCTTGGCCAACGTCCAAGAAAACTGCCGAGCATATTTCTTTTCTTTCAAAAGCTTTGTCTGCGATGTCAACTATTCTGTGGACCTGTTCTATTGTAGAGTGTTTCTCACGGAATCCAAATTGATGTGAAGGTATAAGTTGTCTTCTTTCAGTTATTCTCTTCAATCTAGTTGCAAGAAGTTTCTCAAATACTTTTGATAAGATAGGCAATAAAGATATAGGTCGATATGACGATAGTTCATTAGGTGGTTTACCAGGTTTTTCAATAACTATTATTTCCGCTACTTTCCATTGTGCTGGAACATGTTTCAACCTAAAACATGCATTTATTATGTACAATAATTTACGGATAGCTTTATCCGTTAGTTTCTTTATAACTTTTCCTGTGATTAAATCGTATCCTGGTGCTTTTTTGGGCGACAGGTCTTTGTATATTAAGTCCTTCAACTCTCCAAGTGTAACTTTTTCTATAGTGTGTGAGTCAATCTTGGGTAAAATATTTGCATTTTCATTTTGTGTTTGTCTAGTTGGTTCGCTGAAGGCTCTCTCGTAGTGATCTGCGAAAAGCTCTGCTTTGTCTCTGTCAGTTCTGATCCAATGACCTTGTGCACTTTTAATTGGCGGTATTTTCGGCTTTACATGATTCATGTGTTTAGTAGCTTTCCAAAGACTATAATTTGATTCCTTGGAAGTTGATAGACTGCTTAAGTAATCAGTCATATTACTGTTATCTATCTCTCTCATTAGCGTTTTTAGTTCCGTGGTCAATTTATTAAGGTACTTCTTATTTTCAGCAGTTCTGTTTTTTTGCCACGTTTTCCTTGCTCTACGTTTTATAGATATTAAATCTCTTACATCTTTAGGATAATGTTTGGAACTTAATAAATGGGTTTTATTTACTGGTGTGCTTTCCCAGCAGGCCTGTTGGATAGCTTCATTGAGTTTATCCAATTCATCTTCTATTTCGTACAATGTTTTTAGAGGAACGTTGAGCGAAATTTTTTTTATCCAGCAGAAACTTGAAGAAGTTCCAGTTTGTTTTGTTTGATGCCAGTGTTGCTATGGTAGGTTTCTCAAGGATCTTGTCACCTACTGTCATGATGAGAGGAGAGTGGTCCGATGACAAACCTACGTAGTTTTCAATATTTATGTGCGATGTTGGTATATTTTTAACTATGAAAAAGTCAATGAGATCTGGAATTAGCTCTGGGTTTGATGGCCAATATGTAGGCTCACTTCCTGATATGACGTGGCACGAGTGTCGTTTTATAGACTTATATAATTCATAACCCTTGGGGCTTGTAAGTCCGGAACCCCACAGCTTATTTTTGGCATTGAAGTCGCCACCTAGTATAAAATTATTTCCTAGAGTTTTAATGATTTCAAGATATTCTGCTTCTTTTATGGAATGCCTTGGTGGAGAGTATAGGGATGCAATTTTGAATGTATTATTGGATTTAAAACTTACATTCACCGAAGCGATTTGAAAGATTTCTGTCTCTATTTTAATATCTTCTTGGTGTTGTAGAGTTTCTTTTATAATTACTGCTGAGCCTCCTCGAGCTTTTTGTGATGGGTGAACAGAACTATAGATTTTATATCCTTTTATATTAGCGAAAGATGAAGAAGTGAAATGACTCTCTGAGATTAAAAGGATATCAATTTTTTCTGTATGGAGAAAGATCTCAATTTCGTGTATATGATTTAACAAACCATTACAGTTCCAGGTTCCAATACGAAGAAAAGGCATTTTACTACATTTGATTCAATTTTTCAAGGATTTTCAGATTTAGCTCATTTTGCATGTCTAATTTCTGATTTATCCCTTGAAGACTTCTTAATAATTCTGGAAATATATTTTGCTGTTGATTACTTGAAACTGTTGCATATGATTCTCGCTGAATCTTAACGGAAGGCTTTGGTGTTCGAGTATTTTCTGTTACATATGTTTCTCGCTGAATCTGAACGGAACGCTTTGGTGTTCGGACATTTTCTTTAATATTTGGATTTTGTTTCTTTGGATTATTATTTTTTGGAGTATTTACAATGACATTAGTATATGATGATTTCGTTCGGGATTTTTCCCTGATTTTCTGGAGCTCTTTGGCGACTTCACAACCCCTGTAATTAGCTGGATGATTACCAAAGCAATTTGCACATTTTGGTTGTTCTACAACTTGTTTCTCACATTCTGTAGTAAGATGTTTTCCTGCACATTTCACACATCGCGGCTCTCTTTGGCAGTATTGTTTTGTATGGTTGAAACCTTGACATCTCTTACATTGTGGGATGAGATTAGTTGTTCGCTTTAACGGCTCTACTGAAACTTTTATTTTGTTCACGAATTCAATGTTATTTATTTTATTAATATCATCCGCTGATGAAAATGTTACTCTGAATAGAGGTAGTTTCTTGTATTTGTACCCGTTGTTCGACTTTTCTCTTTTAATAATATTTGTTGCATCCATTGGATGAAAACCTTGTTCTGTAAGATCTTGAATAATGTCTTCTGGAGGACATGAATGATGGAGTCTGCGTATCATGACTTTGTGAGGTCTGTCAACTTTGTTTTCATATGTGAACCATTGAACCTTTGTTTCATTTAAGTATCCTGAGAGAGATCGGTAGCTGTCTGAATCATCTGTATTGATCTTCCAGATGTTATTATTCAGAGAAACAATATTAAAGTTTTCAATTTTAGCTAATTTTAAAATTTTTTTGATTTCGTTAAATGTTTCAACCCCTACGATATTGATTGGTGGAGGCTTTTGGTATTTTGTTTGATCTGGTTTTGAATTTTTAGCCACTATTTCTGTTTCGACAACGTTAAGTGAACTTGACTTCACTGGAGATACATTTTTATTTTTATTTCTTTTTGATTTCTGAAGTATCCAGTTTGTTTCGCGTTCTAGTTCTTCCTCGTCCGTTTCGAATACATCGTTTTTATTCGATTCTTTAGGAGAAACTGGCATATTTGCAAGACCGTTATTATTGTCAGGTTCTTCTGACTCTGCGTTAATATATTGGTCTAGTTCGTTTTTTAACTGAATATTTTCTTGCTTTAAATTATGAAGCTCAATCTGAAAGTTTTTGATAATATTATGCAATTCTTCTACTTGTTTAGCTAGTTTTGCATTTTCATTTAATATTATTTGTGTTCTATTTCCTCTAAGAGGAGTACCGCCACCTGGCGGCGGATTTCCCGAATTCATATTTAATTAATGCTCAATAATTTTTCACTGTGTAAAATTTTAGTGAACACCACCACAAAACTCAATTAACCACCAATCTGGTAACACTGGCAGTATGACACAATGAGAGAGAGGATCAGCTGTATTTTTATTTTGTTATCGTAATTTAGTAAACAATTTTTCACATGAAGTGTTTGAGTGATTTTCTTAAAGTTTTTTGTTTACAAAACAAAACAATTAAAATATAGCGAAACACACGGAATTAACGCAGAAATTGTAACTTCAACGCGCCGGAGACCGATATTGTTTCGAGTTTTAATCGTTTAAATTTGTGAAACGCGGTATTATTGTTGTTTATATGATTTCTTTTGGAGCAGTTCTCAAAGACGTGCGTAGCTTGCGGATATTATAAAAATAAATAACACTGTGCTACACGAAAAATATTCAAGCGTTCTGTAGTGGAATTCAGTAACACATTTTTTGAATAATAAAAGTTGACAACACTGTTGCTATCGGTAGAACTTTTTTCTTTACCGATTTTTGTCGGTAAGCCAAAAAAATGAGTTACAGAATTTCACTACTGATGTAAAATTTCTGTCTTGTTGGGGTCCATGGACAACGAAAATACCTTTGGTTTCTTTGGGTCACTTCGGTTTTTGATTTTATAACAATAAATGCAGTGAAAAACGGGGTTTCTAATTTCTAAATTTAAACGGGCATTTTTACATTAGGTCTGTACGATAACCCAAAAGTTTGTACAAACTTTTACAAAACGCTGTTCGATAACAAACTTGTACAGTAAAAAAGAAAAGAGAAGCGTTGCAAGTAGTTGCAGACTTTTTACTTGCGAAGTTGTCGAACAGGCCTATTATTTATTTTTATCTTCAAAAGGAGAGGAGAATAGTTTTCGAACAAGCCATATTTTTTTTAATCAGGTATAGTGGTTCAAGTGTCAAAAAAACGTATACAAAAACAGGAAACTAATTTTCCTAGTGCTCTCAGGCAATTATACCCAGCTAGCATTTGGAAGATTGCTTTTTCAAAAATCACATTGCGGAGTCTTTTTAGAGTCCCTTTGGTGATCAACAACTGATTAAGTCGTTGTATGATCAGAAAGGGACTCGAAAGTGACTCTCTGTAATGATTAAAAGGAGTTCAATTTAAAATACAACAAATGCGTAGAAATCACAAATAAATCATTGAGGCGTTTAAAATGTGACTACTTTTTCGTTATTTATTGTCACATTTTGATCTTCATGAAGATTGAAAAATGCTTAATCAAAAAAGGGTCATGCAGGTGTTTGGAAAGTGATTATAATTATGTATCTTCTGATCACATTTTGAACAGATAGGTGATTAAAAACTGATTGTTTTGTTTTATTTTTGTTTGGTTTAAATAATTCTCATATACACTTTCTACAAAACTTGCATATAAATGTAACGTATAATATTAAGAGTGTAGACAAACACAACGCATGTTCAGGTTTTGCCAAGTGAAATGAAGAAGCAGTATACTAACCACCGCGCAACATAAAGGACAATTAAAAGAAATAACAAAGCAGAAAAGAAAACAAAACAAAGGAAAGAAACAAAAAACAAAAAAGAATAAAAAGAAAATTCTTTTAATTTATTTCGTTTAATAAAAAGACTCATAAATGACTCCCTAAAGACTCATTAACGATTATTAACATGATTATAAAAAGACTCGAAACTAATGCAGAGGAAGACACTCATTTGTGATTTGTTAAGAGGAGTCGCCTGAGGTTACGTTTTCCTCCCCACAAAGGAGTCATTTATGATCAGAGAATGAGCTCATATTCCAGCTTTTTAATCGTGCAGTCGGATCAAAAAAGACTCGAATTTGATTATAATGTTGGCTGGGTTTATATTTACCAAAAAAAAGAAAAATAAGTTAGCTTTTTTGAAAATGGGAAAAACCATAAAATCGGTTAAAATCGTTCGGTGTTTTAACTTTTTGGTTTTTTAGCATCATTTCCAGCATCCACAAAATTTGAGACTGGACGCTGAAAGTTTCTTCCGTTCACATAACGGTGCCACCCAATTTCAGATATTTTAACGTTTTTACCTACAATTTCAGGCCGAATTAGGTATAATTTGGCATTTAGGGTTCCCAATGATCGAGAAACTTCTAAACCAAAAATGGTCTACGTTGGCCCAACTTTTGTTATTGGCCCCATATAACCGGACCGCCCGATTTCAGATATTTTGACGTTTTTAGATTCTCTAGTCAATTTCATTACCCACTGTTAAATATTTTGTTCTTCAAACATTGAAACAACAAAATATGGACTTTAGCTTAAAGAAACACATACCATGTATTATTCCGCAGTCCAACAATACAAAACCAACATTACTTCAAAGCGTTACTGAATGTTGTTTTGTTACTCAAATATCCACAATTGTATAATTAATTGAAAAGTGGTTAAAGATTGCTGACTTTTTAGTTCAGTTAGGTTACATTTAGCAAGTACAAGGACAAATCAAATAAGAATTTTAACTCCAAAGTAATTAAGAAAATCGCTCGAAGCTTTTAAACCCATGCATATATCACCAATATTTTTGAAAATTTAACATAGCTGAAGCCAAGGTTTACCCTTTTAGAACACGCGACTTGTGATGGTATGTTATACAAATTAAATATATTTGAATAAAATGAAATGTTTTTGGACCTGGCAAAAAATATTGGCCTTAAAAGATAATTTGCGTGGAAGCTGTGGCTATATTTATGTTAAAAAATGAGTAAAAATGGGTTGAAGCCAACATGTCTTTTTTTGTTTTCTCTCGATTTGTGAGTAAACCACATTTCTCTCGATATTCTTGTCAAAGTAAAAGTAGAAGCAAACTAAATAAGGATCATCTCACTAATGAATTACTTTTCAAAATTTGAACTGCTTCTACCATTAAATGATGCTGACATTTTGAAGCCAGATTTACAGTGTTTTTTGAAATTTTCTTCTAATTTCATTCCGCAAACAGGGTTTTCAAAAAATCATATATAGGATTGTAGTACTTGCGATTCTGAGTTATTTGATACGTATATTGTGAATGTAGTCTGCACAGCTTCATAGAAATCTGCATCCAAATGCTGAAATTTTGTGTGAACATTTTTCTAAAAATCATATTTTTCGGGTCTAATATTTGCAATTGTCTCTAGAATACCTCGTACTCTATTGCAAATGTGTTCTTCTTTGACACAGCGGTGCCGAAGTTTTTCGGCAATTTACACACATACGACCCGAATGTATAGAAAGAGCGTACGAAAAAGAGACAATGTTTTGATTTGTTTTTGTTTTGTAGCGTGCGTGCATAAAAACCAGTGTTGCCGTTCGAAAAAAATTTTTCGGCCCAAAATTTTCCTAAAAACGGCCCAAAACGACCTAAAACGGCCCAACATTAAAAATTAAAAGAAAAATATATATTTCTCATAGATACCTTTTATTACTTTAAGAAAAATCGAAAAAATATTGTCTATTTTTACGTAACCCTGCGTTTACAAATGCCAGTATTGGCAAGACAATAGCAAAAATATAAACCTTTTTCACAAATACATTTATAAATTTTGAAATATGTATAGAGAAAAGTATGAATGTATTGGTGAAAATGGTTTGTAACTTTGCTATTGTCTTGCCAATACTGTCAGTGTGCAAACGCCTAGTTAAGGTAGTATGCTGCAAAAAATTGTCTGAGATATAATGATTGAAAGCCAACAATTTATTGTGATTTGAATGTAGCATATAAACTTTAAGTGCGTGTTTCTCGAAATGGCGTTTTTGAAGTCGGTGTCAACGATAGCTCTAAAACGAATTGACCGATCTTCATATGACCGTATTATATTATTCATGTGAGCTTATTAAATACATAAAACGATGGCCTTTAAGCGAGACAGATTAAGAAATTATTTTGCCCAATTTTTTGACAAAAGCAGTCAATTTTTTTCGTTAAAATCGAAATTTTGACTTTGACAGCTCAAAATTTTTTTTAAAAATATTTTTTTAATTCTGTTTTATTAGGGTCCTAAAACGCTTACAAAAATATACTATGATCGGCCCATCCGTTTTCGAGCTATCGTTGGCACTGCAAAACGCAGATAGCCATTTACCTCAAGAATATGCACTATTTTCAACAACAAAAATTCCAAAGGTATTATAAGATGTGCTCTTTGAGATGAAATAAAGTACAGTTTCACCGAGTCTTAGCAAATTCCAAACTGTTTATAAAAAAGACAATTTGAGTTGTCACTCGGATATAAATAGGATAAACCTGAACTATCTGCTTGAAATTCATCCTTAAGTTGTAAAAAAATATATGCCAAAAATAGAAGAAAAAACCCCTAGCTTGGCATGATTCCGTTGCCACCAAATTATTATGAATTTTTTTTATTTATGAACACAGTCCATGAATATTTACCAAATACTTAAGCACCATGAAAAATACATTTCAAAACACGGGTAACTTAAAGTTAAAAGTGACCATTAAACTACTAGGAGCATCTTCTTGGCATTGAGTTTTAATGTGCAAATTATATTTTGCTTGCTTTATTTTACATTTTCAAATCCATCCAATAGTAAAAGTAAGAACGTAATAATAGCCCAAAGACTAATATTTGATATTTTATAAAATATTGTTTAAAATTATTAGCATGAAAATGGTCCTAAATGGATTTGGGCCGCCCATCGGCCCAAAATTAAAAATTCCTTTTTATTCGGCCCAAATTTGGGCCGAAATGCCCAAAACGGCAACACTGATAAAAACACACTAACACACAGTCATAAGTTGCCAATAGTTTGAATACATTCACATTTTGGGCTGTTCTCTTTTTGGTCACGTCTGCTCTATTGCACATTTTAGTTTTTTACGTTCCGGATCCAATAAATCATTCCTCGTGAAAATCCATCTACTAAAACGCGAGTTACGAGAAATTCCAAAGTAGAAAAATCACCTAAAATTGTTTTTGAAAATTTCGCGTATTTTATCGCGTTTTCTGCGGATCGTTTCCACTGCATTGAAAAAACTAGCGCAGCATCTTCGTTTTAGCGGAAACAGAGATTTCAAAGCTTCACTTATAAGGAAGATACATTCATTTTATCCCAAAAAATAGTGTGTGATGCTACATCCACGGTTCTTGATTGATCGCCTTCAAATAGATATATATTGATGTAGATTTTCATGGTGGACACTGAAATCGGATGCGGACAAAAATTGTATGCACTTTGCTCAAATTAGCGATATTTTATAGGTTTTTTAATGCTAAGATGCAGCCGATGCTACATCTTAGAGTCCAAATTATATTTCAAAAAATATATACAACTTAATAGATATGGTCTTGCTGTACACGAAAATCACATGCGGACAAAATGATTTTGATAATTACGCGATTTACACGTATTTTAAAATGCATATAAATTAAAATGTGTTATTTGACCTCTATTTCCATTTCAGAAGCTTTGATATATATCCTCATCAACCCAATTACCTTCCCCAATGGGAAAGCTTTAATATGAATATCAATAAAGCAAAATCCGTCTATTTTATTGGGAGATTTAAGCAAAATGAAGGAAGTATTCCTATAGATTTTTACAATATTTTCTACTACATAATGCATGTGAAAAAATATTTTTTCAAACAAAAAATTATTTTTTTGACCAAAATATGTGCTTATTTTGGTTGTAACATCGAAATTATAACACCAATCTGTATAATTGTAGTCTCATTTGATTCGCCGTGAAGTTTTGATCCACAACAATTTTTTATGTAATTTTATGACCACTAAATGGGCCTTAATTTTGAAAAAAGTTAACTTATATTCAATTATTTATCAATTTTATGTACATTCCGAGAATTCTGTGTAACATTTTGCAGGTATTATGAAATCTACTCGCTGAAGTCGCTTCGAGAGAACTTTTTTGTAACAATTGTGCTCATTAAAATAATTAGCGTTTTTATAATATTTTCTTTCTTAAAAAGCGAAATAAAAGCGCCATAACTTTTGTCCGCAACAACCAAAAATTGGCTCGCGACCAGATTCGTACTGGGAATTTTTTTCTTAACCTACATATCAAAAATCGTTGATGTAGAGCGAAAAAAATTTATCCTTTTTTTCTGAAATGGAATATGAAATATTTGACAATATTCGTGATATACTTATTTATACATTCTTCTTTAAAACCATTTCCTATGTTTCTTATTTTCCATTAAAAATAGATCTTGGCAGCGGTGGGATTCGAACCCACGCCTCCGAAGAGACTGGTGCCTTAAACCAGCGCCTTAGACCGCTCGGCCACGCTACCACATAGACGCCATTTTTAATGGCAATATTTTTCTAATTTACTTATCGGGAACCAATATAAACTCCAAAACTTCCAAGCTTCATAACCCACTGTCAAAATCTAGAAATCGTTTTTTAGCCACGATAATGGTAAAGTTTTTTTCGTCGATCGGATCATAATTGCGCTCTCTAGAGAATTTTAGTGAAAATGCACCATTGGCCCCCATACAAATTACTATGGAAACAACGATCGCTAGGTTGGCACGGGTTAACGTTAGCCAATCGCCATAAAATTTAATATATATGGTAACATGGGGCGCCTTCGCCACGTTTTTGTTCAAAATGTTCTCATACCGACACCTCTAAAGTTTTTCCAAATATTATTTTTGGTACAAATATTAGCACATCTTCACTATAAGTTTTGATATATAAATGGTTATAATTTTGTTTTAAAAATGTTATTTTCGAGAATTTACAAAATGTGTAAAAAGTGGCGAAGCCTCCCCACCCATGGGGCAGCTTCGCCATCGATATTGAACATTCTCCAACGCCTCTAAAACTGTAATTTACAATACTTATTCCTTAAATATCAACATTATGCAAGAAAGGAACATGCTTTCTATTGAATAATCAAAAATTATTTTAAAATTCACAAAAAGTAACCGATCCTAGCGGTTAATTGAAGTATGTGCCTTGAATTTAGGTACAAAAATCATAATATAACTAAAACAAGATACGTTTAGGATAATATTTGATTTTAACTTCATATTATAGTGTGGTATATCTATGGTATAAAGAATTTAAGTTAAACATGACATATTTCGAACATTAACCCACCACGCCCCTTTCATGGCGTAGGCGCCCCACCCCTTACATATTTCATAATATTAATATATTGACATTTGCAATTGCTTTTTTCATGCGAATTATTGGGATTTATATTCTTTAGTAGTTGTCTTCTAACGGTATAAAATGTTTTTTTTGATATCACAAAAGGTAAAAAAGATATCACAAAAAATACCTACCATAATTATTTTTCCCAATACCCTGAAAACACAAAACCGCGTGCGTCCGCTATCACACCTATGGCACAACTGCCAACTTTTGGGAGATGATAGATCTTCATTAAACTCACAATTTTGCTTTTAACGGATTTTTTCTAGCACTTATATTTTGCGAGAAAATCGGCGCTGGCGTAGCCGCCCCAGTGGCGAAGGCGCCCCATGTTACCATAAGACTTTTGGATCAAATGGAAAAATTTAGGGGATAGGAAATCCAAAAAAGAACATTTGTATTTTTGGGTCACCCTAGTGCACAAGTTTCCACAGTTACGAATGTGTGTATACTAATATTTACAGCGTGTTTTTGTAAAAAGTTTTTGCCCATTCGTTCGTCGATTTCATGAACGAAGACACAATTTGGTTTTCATAGCGGTTGACGTTTGTATTCGTGTGATAAACAAATGAAAGCTTTTTATTTTCGTAATTTTTTTGGTTTTCGTAACAAAATCAGACGAACGAATACGTCAAAAATAAACGAATGGAAAAGACCCATCGTTTTGAATGAAAATTATTTGAGTAATAAATAATTTGAGTAATAAATGGCACAAAACACACGAAAACTGGAAGGGAATGCAATTTTATTTATTTCCATAGAAGCACACGCGTATATGTACATCCGTTTCTTCATATTATCACAATTATTTTTGGACAAATTTGATTACATTTTTTTCTTATTTTTTGTTTGTCATCTGTTTATCGGGGTTGCCATCAAGTAACACATTTTACGTGCAGATGCCTATGCAAAATTCACAAAATAAGTATTATGGAAACCCTGAAATATAAAAGCTTTTATAAAATAGACGAAAGCTTTCAGATAAAAACGAATGGTTCGTAAAATTTTACAAGAACCAAATTTTGAACGTATACGTTTTAGTACGAACGGTTCGTGTGACAGGCAAGCATTTTTACAAAAACACGCTGTTAATACGGAACTTTTTGTCAAGGGAAATTCGAAAAGAACATTCGAGTTTCCAGACGAATTGGTTTAGAATTCGAAAGACAATTTTTGGGAAATTCTGTGGATAATTTTCGTAACAATTTCGGACAAAACTCTAAAAAATATTCGAAACCAGGAGATAATAGGACTATTTTCGGAGATTTGTTTTGAGACAAATTTGAAAAGCTGAGCCGACGGAGATATACCCTCAGCATCTGACCAAAAAACGAAGCAAACACAATAATATTATATAAAATATATTGATTTTGTATCACAAGATCGTTTCTAAACGCGTGGAATCAGTAAGTATCGTAATATGGGGTCTATACCAAATCACTGACATATACCAACAATTTTAGTAAGCAAGTTTATGATTCATAGAGAACTAGAAATATTAAATTACGTTAAACTAAGTTTGGAAGGTAGTTCTGAAAAAGTTTGAAAATTATCTTGCACTTTTTAAGATTTTTTGGGTCATTATCTCAGGAAGTTTGGACTTACTCCGTAAAAATTGTACCGTTGTAAAAACACAATTGTACCTTCTGTAAATTTCAAATAGATCCTAGACGAGGCCTCAAACTGCACTATTCCCAAATTTTGTGTGGTAAACTTCACTTTTTCAGACTTTTGTGTGGGAGGTACCCGAAGGAGTGGACTGATATAACCCGAACAATATTTGGAAGGAATAATAGAGTGCAAAGTTTGGATCAAATTTGGTCCGATTCGTTTGATCCGTTCGAGAGTTATCGTGCGCACCAGCTAGCAGATGGACGGAGTGGGCTAAATCGACTCCAAATTGTCTGAAACTCACTTCGTCCAAACGTATGTTTCAGACAATTTGGTTTGTTTCGATGAGGCACATTGTAGGTCGTATTATTTGTATATAGCCTCGTTAGCCTAAAGCCTGAGGGTATACGGAAAAAATTACTGCATTTTAGGAATAGTGTTCATAAAGTCATGTCAAGTTTCAAATTTCTGCATTTCATGAACGCCTTTCATAAAGCAAAAATACTGGTTTGTTCTGAGAGATTGAAAAAAAAACAGTTTTGGCGAGTTGTTTTGTTTTTATTGACTAACAACCTCCTACCACCCACCAAACCAGAGACAAATTTTGCTGCCTTTTATTTAATGCTTTTATTTTGTATTATTGCAATTTACTTTCTTCTAATGATTTTCACTGTAGTTGTTATCGTCTTGTGAGCATAGCAGAACAATATGAACTATATGTACATACATGTTGAGTCTGCCATCACCAGGTTGCGATATTAGATGCTGCCTTTATTCTAAAGAAATTTAAAAATTTTAGATGCGAACTATATCGTACACCCAATCACTTTTTTTTTTTTTGAAATTTTGCCTGTTTGGCCGAAGATCATTTTTTAAATCATTTTTTTTTATTAATTTTCTCGCTTAGAGTAAAGCTTGATGTCCTTCAAATGCAAACGTGTTTTATACATTTACGCGGATATTTGGCCGCTTTGTTGTTTCGACACCAGACGCACTGTAGTTGTTTGATTTGTCAGTTAATTGACAATTGTTACGACGGTGGTAGTTTAGCGTAAAGCGTTTATTTGTATTTCAGTCAGGTTGTGTGTTGTTGCGGTTTGCTGATATAAGCTGTGTTCCAGAACTAAAAAGTTTTTACAATTTTTACGACTTTTACACATTTTACTCGAAAAAGCGTTCCCGTACACAAAAAAGTTGTAAAATGTTCATTTCTCTTTAAACAAAAATGGCGCTGAATGACACTCTCTTTAAAAACTTTTTACACGACAAATTTGGGCGAGTAAAAAAATAGTAACATGGTTGCCGGCGTCTGATTGGCTGATACGCCGACTTTGACATTTGTTCCAGTGTTTTTGACGTATTTTCAATTTTTCCGTTCCCGAACTATTTCAAAAAACTTGTGTGTGAGAAAAAATTTGTTGCAGTTCTCTCTTTTACGAGTTTTACTATTAAAAAGTACGGGAACGAAGCTATAGTCTCAATGTGATGGTGAGACGATTATAAACAATTCATTAAAAGGTTTTAAAATGGACGTAAGCCAACATTTTAGAATGCTTCGAGAGCCTTAAAAAGCGATTTTTCATGAATTTTATCCGAGAAAACTACGAAACTTTTTTTTTTAGATTTTCTTCATCTGAAAGAACATAACAATATCTTCTTTCTGAATTTTAATTTGAAAAATACCTCTTTTTAAAAAAGCGTTATGCGGTGCCAACTCGGAAACTAAACCGATTGCCCTATAGTTTTGTGGGCCTACCAAGAATATCAAAATCTTGTCCTTCATCTATCGATTTTGTCAAAAATATTAGATTTTACGGAAATGGTGGGCTTAAAAAACTGACGTTTTTCATAAAACGGACCAACAAAATATGACAAATAAAATTGATCGATGAATTTCTAGATTCTGATGTCCCTTCTAGATTTTTATAGAATCATCTAATATTTAAGATTTTATCTAATTTTACGTAAAAGCTCTTCAAAATAGACCGTTGTGACAGAAGACTTGTAGAACTTGTACAGAAGACGTTAAATGCCCAATTATAATTCGAATATCATACAACTTTACTTTTTCTTGCAAAAAATTAAATCATCAATTGGACAATAAAATATTCTCAACATGCATTTTGTAATCAAAATAGGGATGAAAAGATTTGACTTCAAAGGATAGTAGATATGAATCGCCCTCTGACTTAGTATAACATACCGTTTGGTTAATTGTTTTCTTATATTTTTCTTTTAAAATAACTAATGAGTTTTTGAAAAAATGTTGATATAAAAAACTACACATGTATCTTATGTGAGGTACCTATACAGTATGAAAAAACTAATTTTTGGAATGAAAATATGTAAAAATTCTTGAAATATTTTTTCTGTGTATATAAAAATTTTTGAAATATTTTTTTCTGTGTAGATAACATCAGAGTGGAACCACTTATTGGTAGCTGGGCAACTACCATGCTGCAAAGTAGAGCAATTAAAGCTACACTGGGAAACAATACGCTGTAAAAGCACGTAAACAGAGGAACTCCACACTATTTTGGCTCCTTGTCATTAATGAAATCCTTAAAAAAACTTGACCATATGGGAATTAAGGTGGTTGCCTATTCGGACGACGTGGTAATACTCGTCTCTAGTTTGTTTTCGTCCATAAGAAGTTACATTATGAGCGGGGCCCTGAAATCACTAGATACCTGACCACTAGCTGTGACCTGGGAGTGAACACAGGGAAAATTAAGATGATGCTATTCACTACGAAGACCAAATATATAATCCCCAATCTACCATGACTACGGGGTCAAGAAATACCCCTATCAGATCAAGCCAAGTACCTCGGTGTCATCCTAGATTCAAAGCTGTCATGGAAACGTAACATGGAACATCGTGCTCACAAAGCAACCGTTGCATACTACACATGTCGCAAAATGTTTGGGAGCCGTTGGGGCCTTAAACCTAAAATGGTGTTATAGATGTACACCAGCATAATAAGTCCAATTCTCACATATGGAACACTAGTATGGTGGCAAACAGTGGAAAAGAAAACAATATAAAAAACTATGCTGTATACAAAGATCCGCAGGCATTAGGGTGAAGCGCTCAATATAATGATGCACATTTTGCCAATAGATTTACAGAGGAAAGCAACTGCAACCTGTAATGCGGCAAGACTCCTAGCTCTAGGAATGTGGAGAGACAGAGCTTACGGACATGCGTGTGTGCTCCAAAAACTATCGAAACAACTAGCAATTACTGCTGATTATTGCGCTCCTGCAATGACTTTTGATCAGCCTTTTGTAGTAAAATTTACAAGCAGAAAAGAATTGAATAATGAATCATCACCGACAAGTTATGACACTAAAGTATACACAGACAGCTCCAAGATGAAATGTGGCGTCGGCTCTGGTGTTTTCTCGGAAGAGGCAAACATGTCTATATCCACAAAGTTACCCGATGACTGCAGTGCTTTTCAAGCGGAGATACATGCCATAAAGGAGGCCTGTACTAAACTATTACAGCACTAAATCTAACTCTGTCACATTAATGCTAGTGAAAGATTGCAAAGAACTTGCAAAACTAGGGCGCCTGTCAAGAGTAATTCTCAATTGGATTGTTGGGAACGAAAAACAGACGAGCTAGCCAGAGCAGGATCCACCTCTAACGAACTCCCGAAGGCGTCAGTCGCAACACCAATGGGAGTAGTTAAAGGGGATATTTTCAAATGCTATCTATCATAGGCTGAAAGTAGATGGGACAAAACAGTAACATGCCAAATATCAACATCTACATGGCCTCAATACAACGCCAAACGCACAATGTTCCTGATCAGCCAAAATCGACGGACCCTGGCAAGACTTATTGTAGTGTTAACCGGTCACTCGTCAATTGATAACCATGCAAAACGCTTAAATCTACCACACAATGACCATTGCCGTAGCTGCGGGAATGGAGAAGAGGAGGAAACTGTTGAGCACCTCATCTGTTCCTGACCATTTTTTCTTTTTCGTTTTTTCATAGTACGATGTTTATGGAGGGGAGGGTTACAAGCACAACGCCCAATCCAAGTTTTTAACGTTCTCATGGGTGAACATGCGACTCAGCTCACTACCTTTAACGGGTGTTAAGGCAGCCCACCAAGTGACACCACGGGGAGGTCAGTGTGCACTTGAGATGAAAGAGGGACCATGTTAAAGCCGGTCAGGGCCGATGCTTGATATCTTCCATCACCTGCGTCACCCAGAGCTATTGTCTACCAAATTTACCAGAAATGTTGTCTGGGAGGGGTCATCCTGTTCCTTTGTTCATATAATTTCTGTATGTTATTCTACCCCCAGAATTTTCCAGCAAATACGAATTCTATTTATCATGTTATTGATTCACTGAACCATTGTTTTGTGAATGAAGATGAAACTAAATGAATCACCACAACACTTCCAGCATCGAGTAATGAAGTGGAAAATGTTTTCATTAATTTAACATGATTGGACAAACCAATTGAAGATGCGAACGATAAGATAAACAACATATTTATCGGAAGTTTGTAGAACAAATATTTTGAACAAAGAATAAATAAATATGATTTTCTTTGAATTGTTTCAGTTTCCGAAGTGACAATGAACAACAAGTTACAATTAATTGTGGTGTTATTGGCAATTTTTCAAAATATCTATGCAGCATCGCGTAGACCTCAGGAGCTGGAATTGAAACAAGCCGAATTGTGTAGCAGGGATAAATGTCAGGCGCCGAATTGTCGATGTTCGGCAATGGCATTGCCGAAACCGGAATTTAAGGGGCACGAAAAAGAAATACCACAGGTAGGAAATTTGAAAAAAAAAATTAAGGAGCTCATTTGGGGCGTGGATTCCTTAGAAGCCATTCGTAAGAAGTTCAGGATGATTGTTTTTATTGCAATCTAATTTTTTTCTTCTCAGTTCATTACAGTTACCTTTGATGATGCTGTGACAGCTCTGAACTATGAACAGTACCAGGAACTGTTTGCCAATCTTAAAAATCCTGATCACTGTGAGGCTCGAGGTTGTTTTTATGTCTCCCACGAATACACCGACTATAGTAAAGTGAATGCTCTCTATAATGAGGGTCATGAAATTGCCTTACATTCAATTACCCATGGAGCTGGTACAGATTATTGGCGTAATGCTGATGTTGAACTGTTAATGCAAGAATTTGGTCAACAATTAGATATGATGGAGACATTTGCAAAGGTGGATCGAAGGCACATACGAGGAATGCGTTTGCCATTTTTGCAAATTTCTGGCAATAATTCCTACATTGCCGCTAAACGTTTGGGCCTGCTGTATGACAGTTCTTGGCCTACCCAGCAATATCGTAATCCTGCAATGTGGCCCTATACTTTGGATTATCTGTCTCTACAAGATTGTCAGATACGTCCATGTCCAACCGTCTCATTGCCTGGTTTCTGGGTAAATCCCATGGTCTCATGGGTGGATAATGAAGGTTATAGCTGTTCCATGTTAGATGGTTGTATATTTTTACCACCGGATAATGTGGAAAGTCTATTTGAGTGGATGAAAACTAATTTCCATAGGCATTATGATAATAATCGGGCACCATTTGGTATGTATTTGCATGCGGCATGGTTTGGCAGAAGCACGAATTATTTTAAGGCGTTCAGGAAGTAAGTGGGAGAAGGGGGAAAATATTTTTTATAGCTTACTGATTTTTGAATTTGTTTTCAGATTTTTGGAATATGCCAATTCTTTGCCGGATGTTTATATTACCACTCCCTCGGCAGTTATCCAATACATGAAGCATCCCTCTCTGGGTAAGCCGTTTAGGGGTTGCTTTAAAAAACCCCAAAGCCCTTGCAAACCAGTGACTTGTGGCCTAGCCAAACAATCTACAGGTGAAATGCGCTACATGACCGTGTGTGATAAATGCCCAGAAGTCTATCCCTGGTTGGGCAATCCACTGGGTGAAATTTAAAATGAGTTTAAGAGTTTTTTTATAATTTTGAGAAGGATGTAGATATTTATGTCAGAAATGTTAGTTGCAAAACTCAGGAATAAAATTATTTTGTTGATTTCAACATTCGTTTTTTGTTTAAGCCGCACAGTGGTTTTAACTACCTCAGGTGATATTATGTTTAGATCAGTGCAGGGCAGCATCACAGGCGCACACATAATTGCCTATGCCCACTATTAGCGAAATTTTACACAGATTATGTACGAGATGTTCTATAGATCAGTGTAAACAATTCTGTAAAACGAGGAATAGGCTTATTCTCAACACGGCTTATCCTGATCTACCTGCGATGTCTTATATTAAAGCCAATCTGAATCATTACTTGGTATCTATAGTGGCCACGATAGTTTGCCAATATTTTTCATAGATATCAAATATGCCAAAGCAGAGCCGTCTTGCGTATTGATTTACCAATTAAGTAAACCTCCCATTACTTACTTAGTTGGCCCATTACAGAACCTTTGTTCCATAAGCCGAACTAAGAAAATATCTCCATTTTTCTCTGTTTGTTGCTTCGCTTTTTGGAATATCGCGCCTTTTCAACTCGTCTTCAACTTGTTTGCTCCATTGAAGCCTTGGCCGGCCATTTCTGCGTGCACCGACATGTGGGCATGTCATGGGCAGGTCTTATGGTTCTTCCAAGCGCTCATAGAATATATCTCTGGTCTGTTCGTCTTTGTCTTCGGTTGGAGCATGAGCACAGATAAAGCTAATGTTGAAGAATTTTGCTTTTATCCGTATTGTAGCAAGCCTTTTATTCACTGGGGTGAAGATGAAGACCAGATGTTTTAACCTCCGACCATCTACAAATCCGCAACCAAACTCATGCTTTGTGTCATGGCAGTTATAATACAGTGCCTCACCTTTAGGTGTTGTTGTGACGCCTTTCCCAATTCGTCGTATTCCCTGTATGGCAGTAATATCGGCCTTGTACTTTACTACTAACTAACCCGACGCCCAAACCCAAGTTTTTAAAGTTCTTCTGGGTGAACGCGCGGCACATGTTAGCTCACTACCTTTAACGGGTGCTAAAGGCAGCTCCCCAGGTGACACCACGAGAAGATCAGTGTCCACTTGTGGTGAAACAGGGACCAAGATAAATCCTGGGTTTTGCCATGTTAAAGTCGGTCAGGACCGTTCCTTAGTATCTTTCATCCCCTACATCACCCGTAAAACTCCCATTGCACAACATTTTAAGAAGTATCACCAACAAAAAACTTTCCTCTTAATTTAATGAATAATTCTTTTTCCATTCATTCTTTATCGAAAAATTCAAAAATGTTTAAAAACTACTCAACAACTCTACTTGACTCTTTGGCACTGATTAGCATAAAAATCTTTATTGCCCAAAAAGGGTGAGGGAGCGAGGGATGAAAAACTATAGTTTATGGAAACCTCTTCAAATCAGGCAAATTGCTTGTTATAGTTTCACCAAAAAAAAAAAGAAATTGTTGAGAAAAAATCTTCTGTTAGTTTAACGTTGATTTCTTTTGTTTGTTTATACAAATCATGCCATGATTTGCCATAATTTTCATTTCTCCTTCTTCTGCAGTCACGACGGCATCTTTCCACACGAAGAACTCTTCTGTTCGAAAAAATGTTCCCATGCTACCAAGAAAGTGTGGAAAAAGTTTGTCAATAAGTACTTGACAATTGGAATTCATTTTGAAAATTATGATGCAAGTGTTGTCCAATATCAAGAAAGGTTCACTTTTTGGGACTATTTTGAAGTTGGAGAGATGGGATGCCAAAATTAGAAATAAGGATGAATTTCATGAACAAACTTTAAAGGGAGTTGTAAATACAAGCGAGAGCAATATAAAACTAAGGGATAAGGTGCTTACAAGGAAGAATGAAATGTTAAGAAGGTAAAGTTAATCAGGAACGAATCGTATGTACCCTATCAGTTAAAGTTCCATCTATAGTCCTAGTACTGCATTCACAGACTGTGATCAAAAAGTTACTGGAGTTAGTTGAGGTGGTTTGTCTGGGTAGATGAAAAATGACGTATTTAATAGGTTGCTTTTAGAGATGAATTCAGTCCAAAGTTAGGAGAAAGTAAAATATTAGAATCATGCTAAATGAACTCTATATTAACCAAACTTAATTCGAATATTGAAAAACAAGGTATTAACTTAATTTTTATGCAGTTTTGTGTTTGTTAATTTTTTGGATTCATTTTTGAATACGTGTGTTGTCTGAAGGACTTTTGTAATGTCATTTCTTCAGTATAATTAAATTTCATGTAAAGTTTAACCCATTAGTGCATGAAGTTCCCTGGCGACTTTTATCCCTACTTTTTGTTTGTTTTAGAATAGTAGTAAGATAAATAAAACATTTCAAGAACAACTTTTGTCATTTATAAATTATCGTATGTTTTACAGACCGTCCGTTAAATCGGACGCTATTTAATTAAAACACTTTGTGTGTGATATATTTTGTTACTGTCCTTGGTTTGGCGTTGCTTGTTGTATTTCACATAAGTTCATTTACTCCTTTGACATCATATTTGGCTTTGATTGAAGTAAATCATGTCATATTTTTCGTCGTAACGAAAATTATCAAGTTAACATATACTGAAAACAATGAATTTTAACATTTTTCTCATTTTTTGTAATAAACAAGCACTAAAAACTTGAAATTTGGTGGGATTCACTTCATAATTATAAATTGTGATATGTTTTCAATCACCCCAAACAGTTTTATTCAGTGCATCAGCCTGAATAAAGAATTGGCGTAAGAAATAAAAACGTCCGTTTAAACGGACGCTATGCACTAATGGGTTAAGTTATGTGCCACATCTTTCCCCCCAACGACATTTTTTTAAAGATCAGCAGTAGTCTAAAGATTCTATTTTCAAAATATTAACTTTTTCCCAAAAGACTAAGGTTACCTTACAGGGTGTTTTTGTTATTTAATCAAATGTGCAGGTGATACATTTCATCTTTTTAAATATGTAGTAGAGAAATTGTGTGGTGCAGTTATATGAAGGTTACGTCAAAATGTGGTCTTCAATGTAACATTTCGAAAATTCAGCCATTTTGATTGAATATTACGGCTAGAACCCTAAAAATACCGAATATTGGGCGATTTATAGGGACAACAGGAAAGATTAAAGATTCCCAAAATCGGGGGGTACCATTCTATGGGGACCCTATCGAAACGAGGATTCAATTCGAAAACTTTTTGCAAGAAGGTTTTCTAGCACTAGGGAATACCGGTTGCCAAATTTTAGCCAATTAAATTTAAATATATGGCCAATACCTTAAAAATGCCCGAAGTCAGGGGTTATCGTATCGATATCTGCACAGGAAGGAATTTTGGCTGCTCTTCCTATACAAGTTGGACCACAGTGCAACCGCCCTGACCGGTTTTAACATGGACTCATCTTGGTCCCTCTTTAATCTTCCCGTGGTGTCACCTGTGGATCTGACTTTAATGCCCGTTAAAGGTAGTGAGCTAACAAGAACGTTAAAAACTTGGGTTGGGCGTTGGGTCCTTCCTTCAAAAAACATAGTACTATGAAAAAAACAAAAAAACAAAGAAAAAGAAATGCAAACAAACTCTAAAGTTTATAACCCCCGCAAACGTTGCAAGGACCATGATCTGCGAATCTGTACCTGGAATGTTCACACCCTTTATAGAGAAGGTCTAGTTTATGCACTGGTAGATGTAATTGGAAAATACAAAGCCGATATTACTGTCATACAGGAAATGCTATGGATTGGGAAAGGCGTCACAACAACTCCTTAAGGTGACGCAATGTACATGTGTGTAACTGCCATGACATAAAGCATGAGTTTGATTGCGGACTTGTAGTTGGTCGGAGGTTAAAATATCTGGTCTCCAGCTGCACCTAGTGAATCAAAGACTTGCTACAATGCGGATAAAAGCAAAATTATTCAACATCAGATTTATTTACGCTCATGCTGCTACTGAAGACAAGTACGAACAGATCAAATATATGTTTTACGAGTGCTTAGAAAAACATATGACACTAAAATAATTCTTCGCGATTTTAGTGCCAAAATTGGATGGAGAATATCTATTTACCAAAAGTCGGGAAATTCAGTCTCCACAGTGAAACATCTGACAATGGAATGAGGCTGATAGACTTCGCATCGGTAAAAACATGGTATTCTCGATATTCATAAATGCACCTGGCTGCCTCCAGACCAAAAAACAAGACATCAAAGTCATTACATTGGGATAGATTAAAGTCCTTCATCGGGATAGATTAAAGACTTCGTCTACCTCGGCACCGCCATAAACATAACAAACAATATCAGGTGTGAAATAAGAAGAAGAATAGTAACGGGTAACAGGCGTCTTTCAAGCAGAGATTCCTGCTATCAGGAAAGCAGCACAATTGGTTAGAGGACTGGAATCCAGTCTCACAGTGACTATTACTACCACAAAGCGTATTACTGTGCCACCCTAAAGGCTCTCAAGTCGTGGGCCATAAACTCTCGAGCTATTCTTGATTGCAGAAATATCGTCAACCTTTCCTGGCCTCCACGACACAGTAATAAAATACAAAGCGAATTAGCAGATGAACTAGCTCTGGGTGCCTCTAAGTCGATAAATTTACCAATTGATGAATCTGTTCGGCCACCGAACTTTTGCGTCCACAAAAATTGTGCTAGAGCGCTATATTTTTGTACCAGAGTGTATTTTTGCCATAGGCAGATCAAGTTCGAAGATGACCTATATCGGGTCATGTTTTTGTATAGTTCCCATAAAACGGTATCTTCCGATTTTCGGTATTTTGAGGGTTTTAGCTACATTTTTAACCGAACTAGCTGTAAAGCTGTCACGAAACTTCTCCACCAAAAATTTTTTTTACATAGAACCATGTTTTGGAATAGCCCCCATATAACGGTACCTCCCGTTTTTTGGTATTTTGGTGGTTTAAGCGAAATTTTTTCACTGAACTACCCGCGATTTGACATTTGATGTTCCCTGCAGTCACGAAACGTCTCCACCAAAACATGTTAACATAGGTCCACGTTTTGGAATAGCCCCCATATAACGGTACATCCCAATTTTCCGTATTTTGAGGTGTTTACCTATGTTTTTAACCGAAGAAGCTGTAATGTGATATTGGTGTTCCCTGCAGTCACGAAACTTATTCACCAAAAATTGTCAACACAGGTTCATGTTTAGGGATGACCCCATATAATTTGAGTATTTTAGCAACATTTGTAGGCTGAACTACCTGTAATTTGTCATTTGATGTTCCCTGCAGTCAAAAAAATTCTTCACCAAAAAATGTCGAGATAGGTCCATATCTATCACTATCAAAAAATTGTGGACGTTGGCCCACGTTGTGTTATTGCCCCCATATAACTGTACCGCCCGTTTTTAGCTGACCGACTTAGCTAAAATTAGGTATTTGGAGCTCGCAGTGCTCAAAACAAATCTCCACTTAAAATTGTGAACATTTTTATACCCTCCACCATAATCTGGAGAGTATAATTAAATTTGTCATTCGGTTTGTAACACATCGAAATATTCATCCGAGACCCTATAAAGTAAATACATATATTCTTCAGCAGGGCAAAATTGTAAGACGATGTAACCATGTCCGTCTGTCCCCCTGTTTAAATCAAGGTACAGCTCGCAATTTTTGAGATAGAGCTTTGTAATTTGGTATAGAAGCTTCTATTAATCCTAGGATGTTTGGTATTGCAAATGGGCTATATCGGTCCAGGTTTTGATATAGCCCCCATAGAACGGTACCACCCGATTTTGGGTATTTTGAAGATTTTAGCTTTATTATCGCACCAAAATGGCTGATAATGGTACTGAGTCTTCGTTGAGGGTATAAAACTTTGCCCCAGAATTTTGTCGGTATAGGCCCACGTCTTCATATAGCCCCCATAGAACGGTACCTCCCGATTTGCCCAATTTTGAAGGTTGTGGCCTCAATATTCCACAGAAATGGCTGAAATTTGGTACTTAGTCTTCGTTGGGGGTATACAACTTTCCATATGAACTTTGTCAGTACAGGTCCACGCCTTAATATACCTCCATATAACGGTACCTCCCGATTTTTGTATTTTCAAGGTTATGGCCACAATAATCCATCGAAATGGCTGAAACTTGGTATTTAGTCTTCGTTGGGGTATTCAACTTTCCCCTCTAAATATGTCGGTATAGGTGCCCGCCTTCATACAGCCCCCATAGAACGGTACATCCCAGTTTTCGGTATTTTGAAGATTGTGGCCTTAATGTTTCACCGAAATGGCTGAAATTTGGTATTTAGTCTTCGTGGGGGGTTCAAAACTTTCTACCTGAAATTTGTAGGTATATGTAGGTCCACGCCGTCATATAGCACCTATAGACCGGTACCTCCCGAGTTTCGGTATTTTGAAAGTTAGCCACATTGTTTTACTGAAATTGCTGGAATTTGGGTTATAGTATTCTTCATAAACGAAGGGAAACTAATTGTTCAGTTTTACCTCAAAACAATTCGTGGTGAAGGGTATAACAAGTTCGGCCGGACCGAACTTAATGATTTTTACCGTGTTTTATTTAACTTGCATTGGGATCTGTTTAGTTCGAATCTAGTAACTCATTTCCCCACAGTTGCAGTTGACCAATCGAATTAAAACATTGCACACTTTTCAGATTTGGATGACAATACATGAGTATGAAACCAAAACCAATATGGGTCCATTTTTATACCCTCAGCATTTATGCTAACGAGGGTATATACACTTTCATACGGGCAAAATATACACTCCACGTCAGTAGAATAGAACACCTACATTTTTGTTAATGTTCGCTTATTTATCCCAAAACGAATGAATCTTCGTTTTTAATTTTGTGGGGATTTAAAGTCTATGATGTTCCGTATCAAACACCGAAAAAATTATGTTTCTAGCTTTTCGCGAAATGATTTTCTGATCAATTTTCCGATAGTACTATGAAAAATAGACATTTATTTTTGGTCATCAGGATAGAACAGTCACTTTATTTTCGCGAATTTTTGAGATATTAACGCCGAAATTTCTTTCAGTCGATAAAACAAGGCTTTCTAATCATTTTCCACCAAAGAAAACCTAAAAATTATTCCGCGGACACCGAAATAACAGCGTTAAAGGGTTTAATTTGACAGATATTTGAAACATCTCGGAATATCAATAGGAGTCGCGTAGTTATGTCATATTTCTTCACAATAAGATAGAATATGACACAGACAAGCTCGACGGATACAATCGAGTGCTTCGGATGCTGATAAGATGGAACATTTTCAAAATAATTATGAAAAGCGTCAAATTTTCTCATAAAAACCATGACGTTTTGTTCAATAAAACGGTTTTTCCGCGAACAAGTCTGCCGTTCAACGGTTTGGAAATAGGCTCCAGATTTGAAGGAAGATAATCTGATACGAAAACAACCGTTATTTTCATACATTGAGAGAAATTTTAGTACTTTTTAAAACAACATACGAAACCTAAAACCTCAATTTCCATGACTGTGTTTTTCCGCGAAAACGGGTCTTTTAAATTTGCGAGTTCAGTTAAAAAAACTACTAATTCGTAAAATCCGGTATGGAGAGCATAACCTGGTCCATTTATATTGGAGCATAACACTGTTGAGAACAGTCGCGGACACCGAAATAAGAACACATATAAAATTCAAAGTCCAAAGGGTGTGTTCAATTTGAAAATGAGCTAAAATTTCCCTCAGTGTATTAAAATAGCGGTTGTTTTCATATCAGATTATTTTCCTCTAAATGTGGAGCATATTTCCAAACCTTTAAACGGCAGACTTGTTCGCCGAAAACCCGTTTTATTGATCAAAACATCATGGTTTTTATGAGAAATTTTGACGTTTTTCATAATTATTTTGAAAATGTTCCATCTTATCAGCATCCGAAGCACTCGATTGTATCCGTCGAGCTTGTCTGTGTCATATTCTATCTTATTGTGAAGAAATATGACATAACTACGCGACTCCTATTGATATTCCGAGATGTTTCAAATATCTGTCAAATTAAACCCTTTAACGCTGTTATTTCGGTGTCCGCGGAATAATTTTTAGGTTTTCTTTGGTGGAAAATGATTAGAAAGCCTTGTTTTATCGACTGAAAGAAATTTCGGCGTTAATATCTCAAAAATTCGCGAAAATAAAGTGACTGTTCTATCCTGATGACCAAAAATAAATGTCTATTTTTCATAGTACTATCTGAAAATTGATCAGAAAATCATTTCGCGAAAAGCTAGAAACATAATTTTTTCGGTGTTTGATACGGAACATCATAGACTTTAAATCCCCACAAAATTAAAAACGAAGATTCATTCGTTTTGGGATAAATAAGCGAACATTAACAAAAATGTAGGTGTTCTATTCTACTGACGTGGAGTGTATATATTTCCTTTATTTATAAAAAGTTACAGAGTTTAAATAAACTGGTAAATTATATAAAAGTTCACGAGGAACATAGGGCGTCTACAAATTCTCTCCATCTTTGTCGATCATTAGCTAGAATTTTTGCTTGGTTCCAGGGAAGATTGCAAGAGAGACATTCCTTCTTCACAACACGGATCCATGTATTTCGAGGCCTGCCAGGATTTCGATGGCCTTGTGGGTTCCAATCTAGAGCTTGTCTTGAGATTTCACTTTTCCTCAAAATGTGTCCAATCCATGTCCATTTGCGTCTGCGGATTTCATGTTCTATTGGATTGCAGTTTGCCATCACGTAAAGTTGCTCATTTGTTACCCAGTTGGGCCAAAAAATTCGCAGGATTTGTTTCAGGCATCTATTGTAAAAGGCTTGAATCTTCCTAAGAGACACCTGTGTTGTACTCCAGGTACTGCAACCATACAAAAGGACAGATTTTACACAGCTATTGAAAATGTTCAGCTTTGTTTTTGTTGATATGTTGTTTGCTCTCCAGATTTTGTGTAGAGAGTGGAAAGCTGTCCGGGCTTTGTTAATTCTGTCGGTAATATCGGCATTTGAACCTCCGTCTTTGCAGATTGTGCTTCCTAGGTAAGAGAAGCGGTCGACATCTTCGATGAGCTGCCCATGGAGCAATAACTGAGCTGTGTTATTAGAACCGATCCGCATTAGTTTGGTTTTCTTCGCATTTATCTTCAGGCCAACATAATTCGCAATAGCTGACAGTCGCTCTAACTTTTGTTCGATATCGGAGAAGCGATGTGCAAAAAGGCAGGTGTCGTCAGCGTAGTCGACGTCATGGAGAAAGTCGTTTACGGACCAACGTATTCCCAGTGGAGCCTCGATGTTGGTTTGTTGGAGTACACAATCCAGTAGTTGGAGAAACAGTGTGGGCGAAAGGACACATACTTGCTTCACCCCTGAGTGTAGTTCGAAAGGCAGGCTTTCTTCGCCTTTAAAACGTACTCTGGATTTCGCATCTGTATATAACTCGCGAATGAGGCTTATAATTTTATCTGGGATTCCCTTGGAGCTCAGTGCATCCCATAGTGCTGGTCTGGATACTGTGTCGAAAGCTCGCTCAAAGTTCACAAAAAGAAGGTATAAACTGCTGTTAAATTCGATAGACTGCTCGATGATTATGCGTACTGTGTTGATGTGGTCAGTACAAGATCTCCATGGTCTGAAGCCTGCTTGCTCTTTTCTTAGTATGTTATCCAAGGCAGGGGAAATGCGTTGTAGAATTATCGACGCAAGGATTTTATTAACCGCATTTAATAAGGTGATGCCTCTCCAATTACTGCATAGTCTGAGATCTCCCTTTTTTGGCATTGTTACGACTACTCCCTCCTTCCAGCAACTTGGAATTGTCTCATGCTCCCAGATACTTTTAATTATCGGCTTGAGAGCTTCTGCGATGGGTTCACCACCGTATTTCAGTAATTCTGCAGGTATGCCATCTGGGCCCGGCGCTTTAGAGTTCTTCAGGCTAATGTTTGAAGTACTTCTGCAAAATTAGGTGTGGCAGTGGAGATTTCTCTTCTAGGCATGCGCCTATTTTCATTCCAGAAGTAACCCTGCGCATCGGTGGGGACTGCGACAGAGCTCGGTGCGGAGAAGAAATCACGCCAGCGTAGCAGTTGCTCCTTTGTGTTGGTGAGATCATTGCCATTTCCATCTTTGAGTATGTCTGTGGTACGTGGTTGTTTGCCGCTCAGCTGTTTAATAGCAGCATATACATCTCTTATATTGCCCATTGATGATGCGATTTCTGCTGATTCTGCGATGCCACTATAATAAGCTTCTCTATCTCTCCTTGCCATATATGTAACTTTGGCGGCCGACTGGCGGTATAAGGTTCGGGCATCTATTTTATCAGTAGCAGATTTACTACGGTTGATCTTGTTTTTAAGCCTTCTGCGGTTCGCAAATTCTCGGAGGGTTTCGTCAGATAACCATGGCTTGTGGCTGCGCTTATGGGTGCCGAGTATTTGGTTCGCACTTTGGCAGCACGCATCTTGTATATTTGACCAAGAGTGTTCTCTGCGAGGGGAATTT